>NC_071996.2:20579166-21270833 GCF_028885655.2 Pongo abelii
CACTATGATGTTTGCATAATGACAGAATTGCCTAACAATGCATTTTTCAGAATGCATCCCCATCATTAAGCAATGTATTACTATAAATATGTATGTGTACACGTTTGTATTTGTGTGTATAAAGATACTACTCATTGGTCTTGCTGGGGACTCTTATGAGCTCCCAGGCTTTCACTTCCCCTTTGAGGTGTGGCACGTCCTAATTATGGCCATATTCAGACCAACAAGAATATTCCTAACCAGTTCCTGGTGATGGAGTAGAATGCGGAATGCCTAAGCCAGATCACATATACTAGAATGGGACTTAGAGTAAGTCTGAAAAGATGGGGACATTGCTCATGATCTACACATCTTAGGCAGACCTCAGTTGTTAAGTACGAAACCTGATCGCTTGAAGAACCTCACAGAGAAGTTATTAAGTTAGGAATAATGTCCATTCAAGCCAGCTGCTCATTAGCCCTCATAATGAGGCAAGGCAAGGGAACTGAGGGAGCTACCCGCCAAGTGGATCGTCTTTAGTGATGAGCCATCCTGGTCAAAAGAGAAGGCTGGAAGTAAGCTGATTTTAAAGCATAGGGCAAATATATTGATAAGAGAATAAATGTAAAATATAAAATTGGATGTGCAATATGATCTTAAGTTTGTAAAATTCAAGTATGACCTAAAAGGAAAATTTCCATATGATTGATGGTGGTTATCATCAAGTGGCAGGATGAGTGATGGTCGTTTTTATTTTTTTTTTAAGACGGAGTTTCACTCTTGTTGCCCAGGGCTGGAGTGCAATGGGGAGATCTCGGCTCACCACAACCTCCGCCCCCACCCTCGGTTCAAGCGATTCTCCTGCCTCAGCTTCCCTAGGAGCTGGGACTACCAGCATGTGCCATCACACCCGGCTAATTTTGTATTTTTAGTAGAGACGGGGTTTCTCCATGTTGGTCAGGCTGGTCTCGAACTCGCACCCTCAGGTGATCCACCCGCCTCGGCCTCTCAAAGTGCTGGGATTACAGGCGTGACCCCACCGTGCCCGGCCTTTGTTTGTTTTTTTATTTTGAGTCTGGGTCTCCCTCTGTCACCCAGGCTAGAGTGCAGTGGTGCTGTCATGGCTCACTGAAGCTTCAACCTCTTGACCTCAAGCAGTCCTTTCACCTCAGCCTCCTGAGTAGCTGAGACTACAGGCACACAACACCATGCCCAGTTAATTAATTTTTTTTTTGTAGAGATAGGGTATTGCTATGTTGCCAAGCTCCTATATACTTTTTCTGTATTTCTCAAATTTCCATGAGCAACTTTTAAATTGTAAGAGAAAAGGAAGATTGGTTTTCATTTCTCCAATAGTTGATTGGTTTTCAATTTAGACCCATGAAGTCATAATGAAACCTAGGATGAAAATGAATTGATTATATTGCTAGGGAACCAACTCACTATTTCAAAAACTGTTGCTCTCTTCTGCCTTTGTTTTTGTTCCGTTTGTTTTACAAACTAGACCACTGAAGACCAAATAATGGATGAAAGGAAACTTAACTTCATAGAAGTATTTTGGCTAACAAGCGAAGAAAGAATAATGAACAGATATTGCATTAAACATTAATAGCTGCTGATATCACTTAAATAGAGACTGTCTAGAATACAGCATCATCTATGTAGTTTTCTTCCTCAGTCCCCCAGAAATTGAACCTGAATCTGATCATGCCTCCAAATTCGGTTACAGAATTATGTAATATACATATAGGACAGATGAGCGTGTTAAAATGATTCTTTGGGATGCAGTCAGTAAAATCAAGACCATGAGAAAGCTATAGGCAAACAACTTAGTTTCTTCATAAGTTGCAAAGAAAAAAGAAAAGGAGATTGGAGGGAACTTTAGGAAAGACTTAGAAGATTTATCAGTGACTCCCAATGTATGGACTTCATTTGGATTCTAGTTTTTTTTAATGTAACAAATTGAACGCTGACTATATATTTGATAATATTAAGTTATTGTTCATCCTCTTGGGTGTGATAAGAGTCCTTATCTTTGAAAGATATGTACTGAACCATTTGTTGATCATGACATCTTGAATATGCTTCAAATCCTAGAGAGGGGAGGGGGAGTGCTTGGCAGTATGGCTGGGGCAGGATTGTCCAGATGGATGTTGAGGCTGGGTGATGGCTGTGCATGCTGCTCTACCTTTGTATATGTCTGCAAAGTCTCCTTAATAACTTATTTTTAACACATCCAAAATAAGTTTTTAGAAACTTCTGTTGGAGCCTGGCTACCTGTTTTCTCCTCAGCCCTTCTTGTGGATAAGCATTGGTTCAACATTGGTGATTCTGCCCCAGAGACAGCTTGCCCTGTCTGTGACCTGCCTTGGACTGTTCCTTCCCCTATCAGAGCCCTGCTTGTAGCCAGTAAAAAATGGACTTTGTTTTCCTTCCACTGGTTAAGTATTCTAGAGACGGTGGCTTTTTTGACATTCCTTCTTAAAGTACTGGATGGTAGGAAATGTTAGACAGTGCTCTTTTAGAAGATCACTAATGTCATGGCATGTTTACGCTTAAGGTGTGCAGAGTATGGACCCTGGACTCTCCTCTGGAGAGAGGCTTTAGGGAACCATCATTGACTAGACTGGGGAATTTGCTGGTAGAACAGAAAGACAGGTACAGAAGCCCCGTGATAGGAGTGGGGTCTCTTTATCCTCTCCAGTCTGTAAGGTAGCTTTTCTCCACTATTCAGTCTCCTTCTTAGAGACCATTTTTTAAGAAAAGGGTAAGAGAACCAAGAAAATGAGTCTCTTTGTAATATAAAATATGGTTAAGGTTATGGAAGAGTTAAAAATAAGAATTGAAGTAAAATTTTAAAATTAGATAATAAAATAAATGGCTTATTTAAGAATAGGTAAAGAAAAAGTTAAAAATGAGAAGGTCCAAAGTAATGAGGGTTATGTGGAAAAAAATGAGAAATGATTTATAAAAGACAGAAACTAGATTTATAATCCCAGAAAAAATACAGAGTTTTTAAAATGATAAGAGTGAAAATAGAGAATAAGAAACAAGTGAGCCTAGTGCCCAAGCTTGGTTTTTTGTTTTTGTTTTTTTGAGACAGGGTCTCACTTTATCACCCAGGCGGGAGTGCAGTGGCATGATCTCAGTTCACTGCAGCCTCGGCCCTCTGGGCTTAAGCGATCCTCCAGCCTCAGCCCCCAAGTAGCTGGGACTGCAGGCACACGCTACCATGCCCAGCTAATTTTTTTGTATTTTTTGTAGAGATGGTGTTTCACCACGTTGCTTAGGCTAGCCTTGAATTCCTGAGCTCAAGCGATCCACCCACCTTTGCCTCCCAAAGTGCTAGGATTACAGGTGTGTGCCACTGCACCTGGCCAATATCTTGTTTTTTTAATACCATTCTCCACTAAAAGGAACCAGGCCTCCTTGAGAAATGGCTGATTCTAGGACTGGTGCAGGAAGTATACAAGATGAGCCTGGAGCATCTTCAAATGCCAGAAAGCAAGAAAGTGCTCCAAAACAAAAGCCAAGGATACAATGATAGGGGTATGGCAAAGGGACACAGAGCCAGTGGAAAGGACTCCAGTGGCTGAAACTGATAAATAGCAGGTGAATAAAGTAGTACTGGATTATAACCCAGTGTATAAAACAAATACCCATGTTCATAGTGATGTAAATGAATGATTTAATAAATATGTGGGAGAGGGGAGACAAATCTCTTCTGCAGCATAACTCCAAATAATTTATGTAGCTACTCAGCCTGGAGCATAACTCTTTACTCCTTAATTGTGGGCTGTGCGTGGCGAATTTCTTCCAAAGTACGGAAAGGGTGGGGGAGAATGACTTTACAGTGGAGAACCTGACAAACACTATCTCAAGCCAGGTGATCAAGGGGTCAGCATCAACAATGATGTTGACAGTATGTGCCTTTAATATCATATGATGAGAATGGCAGTCTACCTGTGGTCTTCCTCCAAAAAACTTACAACTCCCGTTATGAGAACATGAGACAAATCCTAATTGAGGGGCATTCTACAAAAACCTGACCCCAGTACTCCTCAGAAATGTCATGGTCATCAAAAACAAGGAAAATTTGAGAAAGTATTCCACCTAAGAGGAGCCTGAGGGGACATGATGACTAAATATGGTGTGGGATCCTAGTTAGGATCCTGGATCCAGAAAAAGGATATTAGGGAAAAACTGAGGAAATCTAAGCAAAGTATGAACTTGGTTAATAATATTTCAGTATTGGTTTATTAATTGTGGCAAATGTACCATACTAAGATATTAGTAATAGAGAAACTGGGTGTGGGGGTATATGGGAACTCTCTATACTATCTTTGCAATAATTCTGTAAATCTGAAGCTATCTAAAAAGTTTATTATAAAAGCTAATGAAATTTTAAATGAAAAGCTCAAAGCCGGCCTATCAGACATTTAAAATATTAGAAATTGAGAAGTAAAATTAAAGCAAGATTCAATATTAAGAAAACTCTAAAATATAAGGTAACTAAATTTAAGTAATAGAGGGGGAAAATGCTTTTGTTCTGAAGGTCCCTAAGGAAGTTTCTGAGAAAAGGCTGGCTTCTCAGGGAAATAAGCTTCAGCCATTGGCTTCTTGCTTTATGACAGAGAAACTGGGGGCTTTCTTGGTCCTTCACTGAGCTTCATTCTTAGCCCTTTTCCCTTTTCTCCTCCTCTTCACCCTCACCTCCAACCTGCACCAGTCATTTTCAATAGAAACGTTCTAGGTCCTAAACACACAGCTGACCTAAAAATGTAGTGTTCTTGCAGCAAATCCTTAATGAGCGCCACCTGTGTGACTAGCATTATGCCAGCTACTGCCAGAGGATGAAAAGCAGCCTAACTTTGGGGATAAATCGAAGAGTCTATGAAGTAATTCTCTGCCATTGTTCTTTTATTCTATATTCCAGACTGCCAATAAAATTAATGAAATGAGGCAATGTCTTATTTTTAGGCGCAAATATCCTGCGAGATTCAACAGGCAACGTCAAACTAGGAGATTTTGGGGCCAGCAAACGGCTTCAGACCATCTGTCTCTCAGGGACAGGAATGAAGTCTGTCACAGGCACACCATACTGGATGAGCCCTGAAGTCATCAGTGGAGAAGGCTATGGAAGAAAAGCAGACATCTGGTAGGTTTTGATGTGAAGTTTGCTTGAAAACCACCTGCCGCCTATGTATTTCCACCTGGGATTGAATTACTGAGGCAGATGTAAATGATCTTTTGTACTTCCAAAATAGGACATAAGACTTGTGAAGATTAACACTATATTAATTGTGCCTTATTGAGGCTTATAATTGACTAAATAGTTAGAATCCTTGAACCTGTCCTCCATTCTTTAGGAAGGATTTTGTCGTGAGCAAACCTCAGCGTTAAAAAGCTTTTTGCTATTACAGAAGTAAATAAACAAACAGTTACTTTGTTTGTCTAAAGACCTTTAAAAGTACTTCATCTTTGTTGTCAGTGTCTTATAATTCATTTAATCTTTAATTCTTTTATAATTTTAAGTTAGAACATGAAATGGCCATTTTCTACTTCCCACCCAGAAAAGACTTTAATAGACATTCATTTTAGGCACCTGAAGGCAATTGATTTCTAATGCTTATATTCTTTGTAAGATAAAGACAAAAATTATTTTTAATGCCAGGTTAGAAATTATATAAAACAAAAATAATAAGATGAATAATGTTCTTTGCCCAACCGTTTGAATTGATAGTCATTAAATTTATTTTAATTGATTTTTATGTTTAAATTAGTTTTACGAAATTAGAACTTTTTAATGAAACTTCGAACTTGAAATTAAGTCATATTTAAATATATATGGACTTAATGCCTGTTTCTCATTTTCTAGCTAACTAGCTTTCTTTCATGTTGTTGTTTGTGTAACGTATTTCTTTTTGTTTCTTTTCAGGAGTGTTGCATGTACTGTGGTAGAAATGCTAACTGAAAAGCCGCCTTGGGCTGAATTTGAAGCAATGGCTGCCATCTTTAAAATCGCCACTCAGCCAACAAACCCAAAGCTGCCACCTCATGTCTCAGACTATACTCGAGATTTCCTCAAACAGATTTTTGTAGAGGCCAAACTGAGACCTTCAGCTGATGAACTCTTAAGGCACATGTTTGTGCATTATCACTAGCAGCCAGTAACCTCTCCTGTGCCTCTACCTAGCTCCCATCTATTCATTCACCTTCTCTCTGACTGCACTTTTCTTTTTTATAAAAAAAGAGAGATGGGGGAGAAAAAAAGACAAGAGGGAAAGTATTTCTCTTGATTCTTGGTTAAATTTGTTTAATAATAATAATATCCTAAATTTTTTATATTTAATCTTTTTTTCCCTTACAAGAACTTGAAGCTTTTTTTTTTTTTTTTAATTTTTATAATGTACTGATGTGGTTCAGAGAGATAAAGCACTTTAGTACATAGTCACTCTTTTTAGTACAAACAAATCATTTGGAATACCTAAAGATTGTAGAGTCATTCCCTGTATCACTGACACATCAGTGACGATGGGAAGACACGGAAAACAAGGAGAAGAAAATGATGTATAATTTGTAGTTTTTAGTGATAGTATTTAAAATATATCCTCATTTGTGGGGTTGAGCCCTAAACTTTAGGGTAGGTACTCAACTTAAAGAATATAGGTTTCTTCTTATATCTGTATTCTTTAGATCCTAACCTCTGTCTACCAACCTTTTTGCTCAGTAGGAGTCTTGATAGAAGATATGAATCTCTGAGAGGTATGTTTATTTGTTAATCCTAACCAGTATAATAAGCAAATACACTATAATAGATCCATGTTACTGGAATCTGTAAACCTTGAGGGATAGCTTTCTGCTTAAAAACACACACACACACACGGAAAATCTTTATTTTAAAGTCAAGTTGTGAGCAAATCGAAATAAAAGACAAAAGGACATCACTCTTATCAAATGTGTGAGCAGTAGAAGAGACCACATTTGCCAGTCAATAGAAATAATGAAAAAAATTAGGTGTTTAGTGTATTTTAAACAGTTTTGTTTTGTTTTACTTGAGGGGGACGTCCAAAATTAAAGGAATGGAGAAGTAATCAAAATCATGTATACCATCTTCTGTTTCCAGCTCCTGATTCCCCATAGGTAACATCCCTTAGGAGCGAAGAGTTCTATTAGTAATGTTTATGTGTTATGTCGGGAGATGAAACCCTTGTTCTTAGGATCACAGAATACTAAAGCACCTCAAAAAAACAGGTATCATGTGAAACTGGTTGCCAAAAGTGGAGCGAGGATAATTTCACTAGGCATTTGGCAATTCTTAGAGACATTTTTGGTTGTCACAATTGGAAGGATACTAGTGGCATGAATTGGGTAGAGGCCAGGGATGCTGCTAAATAGATTATAATACACAAGGAAAGCAGCCTCAAAGAATTACCTCTCCCAAAATGTCAAAAGTGCTGAGGTTGAGAAACCCTGATGTAAAGATCAGTCCCAGTTACAAACTGAAAACAGCTATTTACAAAGCAGTAAATGCAAGAAAGAAAAGGAAATTTCAAAGAGGAAGTGATGTAATGCAAATTGAGGATTTTACAAGATCAGATACTGCTGCTTTAAGTCAAGGGTGAATGATCTCAACAAACAGCAAATAGCAATCACTTTACCAGCTGCATATTGCACCCACATAGGTAACTCTTCATTTTAGGAACAAACTGAATTTGAACACTGAGCCTTTTGAACTCAGCCATCTCTATATATTCTTTCCTTAAAATTCATAATTTTGGGCAAAAAAAAAGCATATCAAAACAAAGTTTTAACTACTAATGGGAAGGTTAAAAAGCTGCCAGGTATTTCTAGTACAATGTATCCACTAAGAGCAAGGACACTGTTAAATGGAACAAGACAGCTGGGAAAGGCCCCACTATCTCTAATAGAATTGTGCTACTATAAAACATGAAGATATCAGCAATTTGGCCACTTGCAGTTTTTTTCAGCATGTTAAAGCAAGTGCTAAGTACTTTATTTTTAAAGATCTAGAAAACAGCAGTCTTCCTGGAGGCCCCAAAATCCCTTTCATGGGATTCATAAGGGACTCAGGTATTCTTATTTTCTGCCAAAAGGTGTGCTTATTTAGGGACTCTTTTATGATACTTTGTTTCTGAAGTTAGGTAGATCTTGGTTTACTGTGCCAAGGTCCTACCTAGCATTCCCTGTAGGAATATTTGAAATTCCACTAGCTAGTCTAAGAAGTCAAAGCACAAAATTAGTTGTCAACGCTTCTCTCATACTCTTAAAATTGAAGCAGTTTGCGGGGAAGAACAAGAATGAGGTGCCCCTGCCTTGGTAAAGCAACTGCCAAATTTTGTTCTAGAAAGAATCCCCAAGTGTGTGGATCTATTATAATTTATCTTTTATGAATGAGGGCATCTTTTCTACTTGAGCAAGATCATGGTCCTTGACCAGTGGGCTTTTCCTTCATATCTGTCTTGTGTAGTTGTGCTTTTCCTTTGGCTCGTTTTTGGTCTGTCAGGGTAACCAGCAGTGCAGAATATGAGACAAATGCTCTTTAGAGAGAAATCTGGTGAGACTGTAGAACCCAGAGCAAAACTGTCTGTTTTTTTTTCAGTCTCTGTTTTCTTTTCTAAATGCTATAGAAAATAAAGGCACCTGAAAAGAAACTACTACTTTAACACTGCTGTGGAAGGCCTTTGCTTTATAAGAAAAATATTATTAGCTATGAGAAAGTAATGTTCTTTATGTAAAGACTTAAAAATAGACTAATAGTTTACAGAGTTATTATATAAAATATGATGTGAATTTATTTCAAACAAGTTGTGAAGGTACCAAAAACCACAATAAAAGTTAATATATATAAAAACTACTAGAACAAAAAAGCTTGAAGGTGTGGGGGTGGAGGGTATGGAAGACCAAAAGTAAATTTAAAAAAGAAATTTTGAAAGGAAACAGCTTCATCAGGGGAAGTTAAATATAACACTCCGTTTTTTTCTTATTTCTAATAATGGTATGGATCAACAAATGCAATTTGAACTTTTTAAGATAACTCTAAACGTGTTTTGTTTCTTAAATGCACAATTGATTCTTCTATACTGTAATGCTTCTTTGCTGACGCTGGAAAATGGTCAGACTGCTGACTTTGTGCCTTTAAAATGCATTCTGCTTTGACAGTGGCAGACTTTTTGGTGCTGGAGAAGATTCACTAGCAGTCTTATATGTGCTTTTCAGGAACTATCTTTCTACTTAAGGCCTTGAGAGATTCAAAGTGGCATGACTTAGGCTTGGACCAAATATAAGATCTTTTACATTGCAAACAAAGTGTTGTATTGAATAAAACGGTTAAAAAAATCATAATGACTAGTGGAAATTTTGATGGGTTGGTAATTATTTAAAATGTATTTAAAAGTATACAGACTGAAAATTTCAGTATGAATATCTTGAAAATTTTCAGCACTTTTCCTTGTTTACAAAACATCTTTCTAATTTAAAAAAATGACTATTGCCTTAGAAAGTTTTAAAAGGCAGTTACCCTTACATAACATATATAAGGAATTAAAATATTAATGCATTTGCTGAACTGTAAAAGAAAATTTTAAACCTTGATTTCAGAGTAAATTGGATTGGCTTTCACTTGAGAGAGTCTTTACCTTATTCCCAAAGAAACTGCATTAAAAAGATGAAACTATTTCTTTAGATTAAGTTTCTGCACTCCAGCTCATATATATGTCAGATCTGCTCTGTAGTATTTCTGACATGGAGTTGTTATAAGATATGTGAAATCACTTAGAAAATAAAATCAGATGTGAATAGTTTAGCAGGATGACCAAGTCAAATGTAGACTCCGTGGCCTATGGCAAAGTTCTGTGCCAGTGATTTTATCTGGGAACTGATAGCTTGATATAAAATCACCTGGTGTCAATTAAATATACAAATCTATCTTTTTTAATAGAATGAATCTTCTTCATTTGTTTGTTCAATAATTGTAACATTATGTCAAGTGCTAAATTAACATCCTTAAGGAGGTCACGATCTAGGAGGAACGTGGGCAAACAGTTACTTATTTTATGGCATAGGCTAACTCTGAAAGTTCAGCAATGATGTTTTAAAATGTTATTTTTTATTAAGGGAAAAGCAATTTTAGGTAATCATTGGCTGTTATAAACTGAAATGTCATTGACAACAGGGATTAGAGTAAAAGTATCCCCAAACTGGAGGGATCCCCTCCCCAACCAGGTCACATAGCATCTCTCTCAGGACCCCCTCTTACTGCAAAACCCAGCCTCTACTCAACAGTTCTTCTGGTGATGGGGAGCATTTATTCCATAACAGTGTTTTTTTTTTTTTTTTTTCCCAGTGTCTCTTTTAAAGAAAACATACTTTATTTTGGTCTAAATTGTGAAAATACCCAAAACATTTGATAGAAATTGAACTCTGTTAACAGTGTTATTTATACTAAGATCAGGACAGTTTCTTGAGATCATACTGTTTTATTACTAAGTTTGGCCTTTGTTTTACAAATGTAATGTTCATATTTATTTGAATTTTAAGATTGGTTAAATGTTAATGAAAAGCAATCCAATTGTTAATTTTTAGTAGTGCCTTTTCTCTGTATGCCTTAATTTTATTTTATATTAATAATTCAAGTTACCCACCAAAATGAAGATTTTTTTCCAAAATCAGTAGGCTACACAAGTTCATTTGGCCTTAGACTGTGTATTGGTCCTTAAATGTTTCTTAATGCCTGCCTCCTCCTACCCTTTTCTACCTCCTTTTTTAAAAAATAAATAAATAAATGCTAGGAGAGAAACATTAGGATTTGTCTGTGATAGACACGCTGCAGCTTCCACTAGACATGAATTCCCAACACAAGCATAGAAAGAGGTATTCTCGTTCTAAAGAGACATGTAAATGTTTTCTGGGTTGAATATTTGATTTTCAATCACATTGGCACTGTCCAAGTTCTTGGTATATTATAGTTCAGTTATGGTTTTCATGGTAGAGTTACAGTACTTGTTTTTGCCCTAAAGAAGTCATTCACATGGTTTACAAATGTTAAGGCAATGAGACAGGACAATGAGTAGGAAATCCAGGGATAGCAGATTCTAGTCCTTAATTCTCAGCTAACATTTTGGGTAATACTCTTACGTTACTTTTCTGTGAAGTGTGTGCATGTGCATGTGTATGTGTGCATGTGCGTGTGTGTGTGTGTGTGCGTGGGTGTGTGTGTGTGGTGGTTAGAGTTGGAGGCAGGGATGGGAAGGAAAAAGGGGAAAGGTATGAGTGTTCACTTAGGTCAGTTTCTGGTTTTGGAAGAACAACTCAAATGTATGACCTACTGATGACATACGGTGAGTGTAGTCATCCTTGGGTAGGAACACCAGTACATTTTCCACAAGTAGCTAGTACAAATGATTGTATAATAACGATTGTAAATTGCCATACTCTTGGTTGCTAAAGGTAGATTAAAAGTCAATTTGTGTATATGTAAAATAATCTTATATATAATTCTTAAATAGAAAGTAATTGATTTTACATAGTTCTTCCTGAACTTTCTGGAACTGAAATTCTGCCAAACATTATCAAAATAAGCTTCCTTAGCTTACCAAGTATTCACGAGGAAATTCTCTTGTACCTCTTTTTGGTTGGCTAGGGGAAGCATGCTGTGAAGCAGCTATTCCTACTTATAGTTGTCTTTGGCTTGGCTTTGACTTCTGCCATGGTTTGCATGGGATGCCATGGTAGGTGTGGGAAGTATCAGGGCCTCCCATCTCCCCACACTCACCTTCCAGAGCTGTTGATGGAAATGAGCTCTTGGGGGAGCCTAGAGATTCTTTTTTCAGTGGTCCTGTAAGCATTCAAGGTTGAGCTTCAGAAAGATGAGGGAGGAGTCATAGCTACAGTAAAGAAAAGAATAGATTTTATCTGTTGCCTGTATACAGTCTCATAGAATTCTTATTTTTTATAATTGTGCATTTTAATTGATAGTCATATGGTATTTTTGTTAATAACAGCAAAGGCATTAAATCAGTACCATTGTTCCTTCTGCCTGATGACTTCTTGTTTGTAACACAGTCTGTATTATCAGAATCACTTTAAACCAAAGCTTTTATATTCCCTGTACACATAGCCAAAATAATTAGCACTGTTACTTCTGTCCACTTGTAAGCTAATAGTGTAAAAATTATAAAGCAGATACTAGTAGAATTTGTATTCTGGTATATCCTTCAAGGAAAAGGACAGGTGATCAGTGCATTTAGACATGCAGAAGTTACTTCCACTATTGAGGAACTCCGTAGACATGAATTTAAGCTTGTACATGTGCCAGTCTTGTTAATGTCACTTGACCACTGATTCACATAGACATTAACGTCTGATGCCTCAGGTTGATGGCGTACTTTCTTCCTAGTGTCTTAACATTTATGAACTTATGTTTGACTTGAGGGGCATTTCAGCAAAGCTGTGAGGAAAAGTAGGTTCTGGACTGATGTCTGCTTTGTGCCATAGCCATTTTGGAACATAAGGAAGTATCTGCTTCTACTATATGTGCAGGACTTGTCCCCAAATAATTTCTGAATCCCTTAATGCAGTTGAGAATCCCTTAATGCAGTTGAGAACAGTAAAAGTTCATGACCATACCGAAAAGCACTTTTAAGTTCACTTCTTTTTAAATATTTTTTTAGAATTTATTTTTTAAAAGCATATGTAACTAGTGATGATTTTAGGATTAGCTTTACTTGGAGGGGAGAAGTAACAAAATTACACCTTAAACTCTATTAGATAGACTACAAAATGGATTTGATGTATTCTTACTTTTCCAAAGAATTTTTTCCACCTGGAATAAGAAGAGAGGACTAGTTGAAACATTTGAGCTGGAGAGGCTTATGGGCAAAAGGAAGTGGGCCAAATTCTTGCAATACACCCTATTCAATTGAAAGTACAGTGTCTAAGGATAAGAATACTTCTTTAAAGACCAACAATTGTTTTAATGCAATCTTAATTAGTAAATGGTTTACATTTTTTCTATTATTGGTTTTAGAATTCTGAAATATTATAAGAGTTAATACCAAAAATACTTTTAATGTCTGACATCTCTTACATTTCACATGGTTCTTTTTATTCATTGTAAATAAAAGTAAACTTGGATAAATTTGAGAATAAACTTTGAATTGTTGCAAACTATGATTATCAATTTGTAAATTTACCCTTTGACATAATAATGTACATTTTTAAATGTAGCCATTAAATTCTCTATATTTAACCTATTGGTTTCTCTCTGTAAATGTTTTTAATCTCAGTTGAATGCTGGGCAGTTTATAATTATGTACAAAGGGTTTTTTTCCTATTAAGATTGACATTTTTGCACATTTTTGGAAATGTTTAATTTGTACACTGATTTACTACTCTGACCAATAATTGTTGATGAGTGTATGAGCATCATGAATGCGTGCATTGAACTACTGTGTCTTTATGTTTTAACTTCTTTCAAGATGTAGCCATCAGTTACTGCACTGCTATTACTGACTTAAATGGACCTTTTTGCTTTTACAAACTATACTTATCTATGGTTCTTTGTTGAAGAACTCAGGAGTTCAACATTAATAGAAATTAGAAAATTTTATAATGTATTATAAAATCCATTACTAAGTTGAAAGTATGCTTTTAACTCTGTGTATCAGGGGATGTATGTTTGTGTGGAGATGTTTTTTTCTGTCTGTAGGCACATGTATATATCCCAGTAAGTTCTTATTTTCATTTCATTTCTACATTTTTATGAACTTGTTTTATAAGGGTACTGTTTAGTTGTGATAATTAAATATATATAAAAGCTTTCTGAGAGATTATTTACTATATGAATATATTTTCAGCTGGCTGATCAAAAGTATTTTTAAAATTTTGTTTTTAGCCATTCAAAATGTATTTGTATTTTCAGAATTGAATGCAAATCATACTTAGAGCTCAATTAAAATACTCTTGCAAGAAAAAGCATTAAATTCTTTCTGAGAATTCTGTGAAATGCAAATTAAGGGAAAAATAGGTTTCAAGCAGTAGCAAAAACACACCGCTAAAAATGGCCTTTGAATTCTCAGAGCTATGGAAAAATGTGAGAAACTAAATTGTCTCGAGATGTCAAGATTTTTCTATCTCCAGTTGCTATTGGCCTGTCCTACTGTTGTCTTTGAGTATTTCCTGTATTCCACCCCAAAAGATATCAACTTTTAGTTTTTCTATCACTGGGCAAGGTCGGACTGGGTTTATAAAACAATATATTGGCATATTGTGATTCTTTGTAATTGACTATAAATTGGTTTTGAAATGTCCAAACATACATTGTGTGTCTTTATATTGTACGGTGTGTTTTAAGTAACTGGCAGAAAAAGAATTGGAAATGAAATTTCCAATCAGACAATGTAGTATTAAAGAAAACTTTGTTTTAAATATGCGGTACCATGTAAAATTACTCGTGTTAGGAATAAAGTCCACTGTTGAAGTTGAATGTCACTAAGCTTATTATGTTAAAAGGAACCAGTGTGATTAGGAAAACCTACCAGAAGCCAGATATAGTGTGGTACGTGCCACATTTCATGCACATTTTGATTTTGTGTTGTCATTCAAAATTGTGCTTGTAAAAATGTATACAATTTCTGAGTTTTATAATTTCTAGGTACTTGTTTTTTCTTGCTGGTAAATAGCTTTTTTAAAAAAATCTAATATAAAAGAAACCATGTTTATATTTTGTTAGTGATCAATGACTTTGTTTATATGGAAATTTGTATATTGTTGGCGCACATTTTGTTTAGGTTTACGTGCATGAAGGTCTGCAATAATTAGCACAATGAAAACTGCTCTTTCTTACATGTTCATTTTTTTGAAAGATTGTGGTGCAAAGGCTTACTCTAAGTAACCTGGACTATGGAATGAATATAAATGAATGGCACTTTGAGTGTTAATAAAGCTAATATTTATTTCCACTGTGATTGGTTTTTCCAAATCTATTCTTGGACACATTTTATTTACATTTATTCCCTCCTTGCTTGAGTTGAGCACTTTCTAGGAGACCAAGAGCAGACAAATCTAAAAACAATGAAACTAAACCAAATCTTTCCAGTATCTAAGTCTATAATGTTCCACTCAACTTGTTGTAGTATATCTTTGGCTGGACATCTTGATTACCTAAATCAGAACTAATGATTAAAAACAAACACAAACCCTACTATCAAACCTACTGAGTATAAGGAATGGTCTCTCACATAGTGTTGGAGATTATTTATTTATTTATTTTGAGACAGAGTCTTGCTCTGTCGCCCAGGCTGGAGTGCAGTGGCGTGATCTCAGCTCACTGCAAGCTCTGCCTCCCGGGTTCACGCCATTCTCCTGCGTCAGCCTCCCAAGTAGCTGGGACTACAGGCGCCTGCCACCATGCCTGGCTAATTTTATTTGTATTTTTAGTAGAGACAGGGTTTCACCATATTAGCCAGGATGGTCTTGATCTCCTGACCTCGTGATCCATCCGCCTCGGCCTCCCAAAGTGCTGGGATTACAGGCGTGAGCCCCTGCACCTGGCGGAGATAATTTAATACTTTGGTATAGAGGGCAACTTAACACAACCTCAGAATTGAAACCTCAGAATCAGAATCAGAAACCTCAGAATTGGCTGGGCATGCAGCACTTTGGGAGGCCGAGGTGGGTGGACCACTTGAACTCAGGAGTTTGAGACCAGCCTGGGCAACATGGTAAAACCCTGTTTCTACAAATCATACAAAAATCACCCAGGCGTGGTGGTGCATGCCTATGGTCCCAGCTACCCAGGAGGCTGAGGTGGGTGGGTCGCTTCAGCCTGGGAGACAGAAGTTGCAGTGAGCTGAGATGGCACCACTGCGCTGCAGTCTTCATGACAGAACGAGACCCTGTCTTAAATTTCAGAATCTTGTATATCCTCTGACCCAGCAATTTATATCTGGGAATTAACCTGTGGAAATAGATTGTGAATGTTTTAAGTTATATCTATAAAAGCCCAAACTTGAAACTCTAAATGTCCAACAATAGGGGCTATTGTAACAAAGTACCACACATTAGGTGGCTTATAATAAAAAATTTATTGTCTCACAGTTATGGAGGCTAGAAGACAAATCAAGGTGTGGGCAGGACCATGCTCCTGACACCCATAAGGGAATCCTTCCTTGCCTCTTCCAACTTATTTTTATATATTAAAAATTGGGTCTCACTATGTTGCCCAGGCTGGCCTCATACTTCTGGGCTCCCACCTCAGCCTCCCAAGTAGCTGGGACTACATGTGCTCCATGGCGTTGTGTCCAGCTGCCTCTTCCAACTTCTGATAGCATCCCTTGGTTTGTGGCAGCATAAATCCAATCTCTGCTTCCATCAGCACGTGGTGCTTTTTGTGTGTCTATTGACACAAGTGTGTGTGCTCCCCTTTTTTATAAGGAGCCCAGTTACTGGATTAGGCCCGCCCTAATGACCTAATTTTAACTTGATTACCTCTATAAAGACCCTCTTTCCAAATAAGGCCATATTCTGAGGTAGTAGGGGTTAGGACTTCAAAATATCTTTTTGGGTCAGGCACAGTGGCTCACGCCTGTAATCCCAGCACTTGGGGGGCCAAGGCGATGGACAACTTAAGTCCAGCAGTTCAAGACCAGCCTGGGCAACATGGTGAAACCCCGTCTGTACAAAAAAATACAAAAAGCCAGGCATGGTGGCATGCCTGTAGTCTCAGCTACTTGGGAGGCTGAGGAGAGAGGATCACTTGAGCCCAGGAGGTCGAGGTTGCAGTGAGCCCAGATCGCACCACTGCACTCCAGTCTCGGCAACAGCAAGACCCTGTCTCAAAAAAAATAACTTTTTGAGGGGTGGGGGACACAATTCAACCCATAGTCTGTCCTCTGGCCCCTAAAACTTCATATCCTTCCCACATGCAAAGTACATTCACCCCATCTCAACATCAACAAAAGTCAGTCATTCCAGTATCAACTCAAAGTCCAATATCATCTAAATATCAGTTCAAATCTCATCACCCAAATCATCCAAATCAATTGACTCTGGGTTAGGTTTCCTGTTGGAGCAAATTTCCTTTCTATCTATGAACCCATGAGAACAGACAAGTTATCCGCTTCCAATTACAATGGGATAGGCAGAGGATAGACACATTCCATTCCAAAAGGGAGAAATGGGAAGGAAAAAGACTTCAAGGTGCCAAGCAAGTCTGACACTTAACAGGGCCAATGACATAGGATTTCAAGGCTTGAGAATAATCCTCACTGGCTTGATCCTCTGTCCTCAGGGCCCACTGGGGTTGCAGCCCCGCACCCTCAGAACTGAGGAGGTGGTGGCAGTGGGTTCAAACCCAAGCCAGTCCCTTTCAGTCCTGTGGTGGCGGAAGCAGCCTCACTGGCCTCTGAACTGCCCCTGTCAATCCCTTTCCTACCTGTAGAATCCTGGAAGTCCAACAGCCTTCCTTCATTTCATCCCATCTATGTACCCCAGTCAAAACTGTCCAGGTTTCTGTGGAGATGGGTGATTGGGTCTATAAGCCACACACCTAATCTCTTGCAAATAAATGGTTGTCCACATCCTTAGTGTTTCTCCAGAGCATACTTTCTCGCTCTCTCTTTTTTTTTTACAATGTGAGTACGCTAAGAATGATCCAAATCTTCAAGTTCTGGTTCCTTTTTGTTGAATAATTCCACCTTCAGTGTATCTCTTCTCACATTTCACTATAAGCAATAAGGAGAAAGCAGGCCTCGTTTTTTTTTTTTTTTTTTTGAGACAGAGTCTTGCTCTGTCGCCCAGGCTGGAGTGCAGTGGCGTGATCTCTGCTCACTGCAACCTCTGCCTGCTGAGTTCAAGAGATCCTCCTGCCTCAGCCTCCTGAGCAGCTGAGACTACAGGCGCGAGACACCACGCCCAGCTAATTTTTGTATTTTTAGTAGAGACGGGGATTCACCATATTGGCCAAGCTGGTATTGAACTCCTGACCTCATGATCCCCCGCCTCGGCCTCCCAAAATGCTGGATTACAGGCGTGAGCCACCGCGCCTGGCCCAGGCCTCACTTTTAACCATTATGTAGAAATTTCCTCAGCAAAATGTCTGAGCTTATCACTTAGAAGTTCTACTTTACACCCAACAGAATACAATTCGGGCAAGCTGTCTACCACTTGCCTCCAGTTTCAATAACATATTTCTCCTTTCCATCTGAGCCGTCACCAGAATCACCTTTAATGCCCGTATTTCTACCAAGGCTCTTCAAGACAACAGAGGCTTTTCTATCATGCGCCTCAAAATTATTTCAGCCTCTACCAATTACCCGATTCGAAAACCACGTCCGCATTGTTAGGTATTTGTTACAGCAGTACCCTATTCCCCGTACCAAAAATCTGTGTTACGTTCTCCAGAGAAACAGAACCAAGAGGCCCACTGAGCAAGCGAGATTGATTGATTTATTTTAAAGAATTGGCTCACGCAATTGTTGGGGCTGGCAAGTTGGGAATTCAGGTACGAGTTGATGTTGTAGTCTTGAGTCCAAAGGATGGAAACTCAGTCAGAACTTTCTGTGTTGCAGTCTGGAGGCAGAATTCCTTTTTCCTTGAGAAACCTGTCTTTGCCCTTAAGGCCTTCAACTGATTCGGATGAGGCCCACCCACATTATTGAGAGTAATCTGCTTTATTTAGGCTGAGACAGGAGAATGGCATGAACCCGGGAGGCGGAGCTTGCAGTGAGCTGAGATGGCGCCACTGCATTCCAGCCTGGGCAACAGGGCGAGACTCTATCTCAAAAAAAAAAAAAAAAAAAAAAAAATTTTTTTTTGAGACGAACTCGGCCTGTCGCCCAGGCTGTGCAGTAGTGTAATCTCAGCTCAGTGCAGCCTTTACCTTCTGGGTTCAAGAGATTCTCCCACCTCAGCCTCCCAAGTAGCTTAGACTACAGGCGTATGCCACCATGCCTGGCTACTTTTTTTTTGTATTTTTCGTAGAGATGGGGTTTCACCATGTTGGCCAGGCTGGCCTCGAACTCCTGACCTCAAGTGATCCACCCACCTCAGCCTCCCAAAGTGCTGGGATTACAGGCGTGAGCCACCGTGCTCAGCCAAATTTTTTTTAATTAAAAAAAAGAATTCTTCCTTACCCATGGACTCAGGTCACATTCTCTCTCTCACACACACATTTATTGCCCACATGGCTTCATTAAAATTTAAGTTCCAGAAGGATGAGGGCTTTAATTCGCGCACTACACAGGTGCTCATCACACAGTATTTCCTTCAGTTGTAGAGAAATGAACGGTGGAGGACCCCCGCTGCTGGGTCGCACGAGCTAACAAATCGGCCGTCGCTGGCTCTCCGCTCTTCCAGCCCCTACCATCACGGCGCCTAGAGGCGGGACTTCCTGTGTGGACAACAAGGAGCTTCCGGATTGAGCCGGAAGTCCCCCGAGAGCGGATGCCGCGGCGGGCCTCTGGGAGAGGGGTTATCTTCTTTCTGCTGCTGTAGCTGCCATGGGCAAAAGAGACCGAGCGGACCGCGGTGAGACGTGGCGCGGGCACGCTCAGCCACGACTGCCCTCGCCGGCCCTGCCCCCCGCTCTGCCTCGGAGCTGCTCCAGGCTTCTCCGCGCCGGCCGACCCTGCTGGCCCCTCCCGCGCGCACCCCGTTGGGACAGGCCTTTGGGCGGGAGAGATGCGGGACCTGGGCGCAGCCCAGCGAACTCGGCCTGGGGGAGACGGGTGAGGGGCGCAACGCCTGCGGGATGCAGGTGGCTCTTAGCTAGGAGTTTGCGGCGGCGCAGGTGAAATGCTGCCAAGCGGTGCGGAGGGAACCCTAGGCTCCTGCTGGGCTTACTTCTGTATTGGTATCTTGCAGACAAGAAGAAATCCAGGAAGCGGCACTATGAGGATGAAGAGGATGATGAAGAGGACGCCCCTGGGAACGACCCTCAGGAAGCGGTTCCCTCGGCGGCGGGGAAGCAGGTGGATGAGTCCGGCACCAAAGTGGATGAATATGGAGCCAAGGACTACAGGCTGCAGATGCCGCTGAAGGACGACCACACCTCCAGGCCCCTCTGGGTGGTAAGCATGCCCTTAGCTTGGGCAGGGCCCAGGAGTGTGCGGAGCGGTAGCTAAATCTTGGGCATTCTCAGAGTCAAAACTGACATTCAGGATACTGCCCCTAGAACTGGCCGGGAGAGAACTTTCATCCACACACGTTGGAACAGCCCAAGGCAACAGCGAGCAGTTGCGCACACGTGTGGCGGCCGGACCTGGGCTTCCAACAGCTCTAACCCCTCGGTTTACTCTCACTCCTTCCCCAGCCCTACCCCATGTGGTGAATACTTTTATCTGCCAAATAAATAGCATTTATCATGTAACAGTTTGTTTCCTCAAATAATGGAAGACATGTTCGGTAGCAAGCTTTTGCTCTACTTAAAATAATTAATGTTATACATTTAGTTGAAATCTAGCCAAAAGGTAACTTGAGGATAGCCAGTAAGATGGGCTTTCTCTGTGCAGAATAGTGGGAAACAGCTGTTGACTTTGGAAACATTTTCTTCTATTTTTCTTTACTCTCTGTATCTGATTAAAGTAACAGGCCCCACAGTTGTCTGAAGGAGTGCTTGCAAGAATATCTGTGGTGTTGGGCAGCTTATTCTTTCTTGATAATGATATGGGCAAGAGCCCAGTAGTCTCTGTAACTCATGATTCCTTGTCCGTTTTGTCCATTTGGTATCTCTCAGGCTCCCGATGGCCATATCTTCTTGGAAGCCTTCTCTCCAGTTTACAAATACGCCCAAGACTTCTTGGTGGCTATTGCAGAGCCAGTGTGCCGACCAACCCATGTGCATGAGTACAAACTAACTGCCTACTCCTTGTATGCAGCCGTCAGCGTTGGGCTGCAAACCAGTGACATCACCGAGTACCTCAGGAAGCTCAGCAAGACTGGAGTCCCTGATGGAATTATGCAGTTTATTAAGGCAAGTGACAGCTGAGGCCAGCAATTCCACCTGCCCTGCTAATGTAACAATGGGCATAGGTGCTCCATGTTGTCAGCCTGTGGCAGCCATGAGAATGTGCCATTCAGATTTCCTGTGGGGAGCGTAACGACTGATTACCCCAGCCGCTACACTCCGGATCCAGCATTGTGTTCTGGGTGAGGCCACGCTTCTCATGAGCTGCTCCCAGCTGTGGGTATTAACACAGAGGGGCTACTAATTCAGGCCCATTGTAGCCAGGGAGAATTTGGAAATGCAGCCCAAAGTGAGTGTGCTGGGACTGAATTGTGTGTGTTCCCCTCAAATTCTGTCTTCAAAACCTAATATCCAATGGTAATGTATTTGGAGTAAGAAAGTAGTTAAGACGAAATGAGGTCGTGATCCAATATGATTAGTGTCCTTGTAAGAAGAGACACCGGAGCATGCTTTCTTTCGCCTGCCCTCCTTGTCACGTGAGTACACAATGGGAAGGTGGTTCATGGACAAGAGCCTTCACCAGAAACTGAATCGGCTGATGCCTTGATCATGGACTTTCAGCCTCCACAGCTCTGAGAAAATACAGTTCTAATGTTGAAGCCACCCAGTCTGTGGAATTTTGTTATGGCAGCCCAAGCTGACTAACACAGGTGGTAAACTCTGTCAAAAGCTAAGTATCTGCAGGAGACCAATAGTCAACAAGTTCCATGAGGGAAAGTCAAAAACAACTTCAGATGTTTTTGACAAAACAAAGAGGGTTCCATGTGATTAACAGTTGAACATGCTAGGTTTCTTCTGCGAGATGGGTGAATGCCATTTAAAAGAGATGGACAGTGACTTTCATTGCCTTTGGCTGATCCAAAGGGAGCCAGATTCAGACCTTGGGATCTGGAGTGGCAGAAGAGTGCCACAGGAATTCAGTATGGTACTGCAGCCAGTCCCAGAGAAGCTGCAGGAGTCCTGGAGAGAGCTCTCTTTTCCTGTGATGTGAAAGCATGCCTGGCCAGGCGTAGTGGCTCACTCCTGTAATCCCAGCACTTTGGGAGGCTGAGGCGAGTGGATCACCTGAGGTCAGGAGTTCAAGACCAGCCTGGCCAACATGGCGAAATTCCTGTCTCTGCTAAAAATACGAAAATTAGCCAGGCATGGTGGTGGGCGCCTGTAATCCCAGCTACTCAGGAGGCTGAGGCAGGACAGTCACATGAACGCAGGCGGCAGAGGTTGAAGTGAGCTGAGATCTCACCCTTCATTGCACTCCACCCTGGGCAATAGAGTGAGACTCTGCCTCAGAACAACAACAAAAAAGAAAGCGTGCCCAAGGAGAGGACCTTGTACCAACACTGTGGCTCTGCCTGGTCTTGGCTGCGAATTGCCTGCAGGGATGTAGGTGTTGGTGCACTGTAGTGGTGGATCAGGGACAACAGTGGGGACAGGCAGCCCCTCAAAGTCTGACTGGCAAACTTTTTTTTCTTTTTTTTTGAGACGGAGTCTTGCTCTGTCGCCCAGGCTGGATAGCAGTGGCACGAACTTGGCTCACTGCAACCTCTACCTCCCGGGCTCAAGCGATTCTCCTGCCTCAGCCTCCCAAGTAGCTGGGATTACAGGCACCCGCCACCGCACCCAGCTAATTTTTATATTTTTAGTAGAGATGGAGTTTCACCATGTTGGCCAGGCTGGTCTCGAACTCCTGACCTCAGGTGATCCACCTGGCTCGGCCTCCCAAAGTGCTAGGATTACAGGTGTGAGCCACCGTGCCCGGCCTGAGTGGCAAATTTTTGTTGTTGCCACACAGCCTCTACTGTATTCCTTCCTAAAGGTGGTTGGGAACCTGGGAGGATTTAAGCTGTATTCTCTGCCATCAAGATGCTTACATTCTATTTGGGGAAATAGGAGCATTGGTGAAGAGGCTTTGCATTTTATTTAAGCAGCAGTTACTGTGCACATACTCTGTGGAGTTGTAGTAATACTCTTGTGGTCTTCTCCAGGCTAGGGTGGGGGCTGTGGGAATAGAGAGGAAAGGCAGAATGCAAGGAGATTTTAAGCAGCGTTTTATAATTTAATGGATATACATCAGAATTACCCAAGCAAGAGGAAGATTTTGTTCTCAGAAAGCAGAGACCAATGGAAAGAGCTCAGTTTAGGCAGATCTGACCCCTTTAGGATTGCAAGTTGGGTTTCCCTAAAGTAAAATGAACTTTTCACTTGGTTGGTAGGGGTAAGGTGTGACCAGTAGTGAATGTGTTCTGAGTTAGCTGCACATTTACCTGTTGGATGTTATCTCTGTTTGCAGTTGTGTACTGTCAGCTATGGAAAAGTCAAGCTGGTCTTGAAGCACAACAGGTAAGAGATTCCGTGACAGGCCTGTCTCAAGGCACTGTCACTCTCTGCACACCAGCAGGAATAAAGGGATATGGTAAGGACCTGATGTTCATGCTGTCTTTTCTGTGCCAATACCTCACTCCTCTGAAGCACAGATAAGAGAAGAGAAACAAGAGATGTGGCCCAGACTGGAAACTCATTCACTGGCCACTGTATTTCCTCTAGCAATGGAGCTGGGCTCAGGCCCCTGCTTACTTGACCTCAAAGTGGGGCTTTGCACACAACCCTCGTATGTTAAATCATGGCCAGCAGCTTATGGTACAGATTTGGCGAAAGGTTGTGGGGAGAGTCATGAGGCTTGTATTTCCAGACCATCTAACTGAATGAGCAGTGGAATCTCCAGGAGGTACCTGCTGGTCAGTAGACCCCTTCTTCCTCCCCTGCTTGCAGATACTTCGTTGAAAGTTCCCACCCTGATGTAATCCAGCATCTTCTCCAGGACCCGGTGATCCGAGAATGCCGCTTAAGAAACTCTGAAGGGGAGGCCACTGAGCTCATCACAGAGACTTTCACAAGCAAATCTGCCGTATGTGGACTCCTGGGGCACCCTTGGGTGGGGGCAGGCATTTAGGATTTCAGTTCTCTCAGATGTCTTTAACCCAGCACTTACAACGTAGCAGCCCTGCTGGTTCTACCCTTTACAACTTCACCCATTGCTTGATAACAGCAGAATTAAATGTGTGCACATTGAGCACCTACCTCTCTCACAGATTTCTAAGACTGCTGAAAGCAGTGGTGGGCCCTCCACTTCCCGAGTGACAGATCCACAGGGTAAATCTGACATCCCCATGGACCTGTTTGACTTCTATGAGCAAATGGACAAGGATGAGGAAGAAGAAGAAGAGACACAGACGGTATCTTTTGAAGTCAAGCAGGTTAGTGAATGTACCTTCCTCCTGGTTCCTTCACTGAGCTGCTGTTAGAAGCTAGTCCAGTAGTCTGTGTGAAAGGAAGGAATCCCTGTTGGTCCCTGAATTGCTTTCTCCTTTTTATTATCTGTGAGCCATGGCATCATTTCTCCTGATGGAGTTAAAGTCCCAGTGTCCTCTTTTTCAGGCTGGTAGCCTGGTCTTCACAGGTTCCTGAGAAGATGTGAGAAACAGTGCCTGAAGGTCAATTTTGCCTGCTGATTAGATTTCATTTTGAAAGTGTTGTTAGTCTGGGTTGCTTTTCTGTGCTTTATCCCAGTTGTTAACTGAGCAAGATCTAAAATTCTAGAAGTTTAGATAGAATGCCACTTTTTTGACCATTGGACCTCTTAGAAGATGTGATGTTTTTGAGCACTCTTTGGAGTTAACAAGATTTTAAAACCCTTTTTCTGCCCACTTTCCAGGAAATGATTGAGGAACTCCAGAAACGTTGCATCCACCTGGAGTACCCTCTGTTGGCAGAATACGACTTCCGGAATGATTCTGTCAACCCTGATATCAACATTGATCTAAAGCCCACAGCTGTCCTCAGACCCTATCAGGAGAAGAGCTTGCGAAAGATGTTTGGAAACGGGCGTGCACGTTCGGGGGTCATTGTTCTTCCCTGCGGTAAGTGGTACCAGAGTTAAGAAGGTGGCCAGGCTGTTGTGTCTGGATCTGCCAGCTGCCTCCCGCTTTCTCTCTGCACATTTCCCTAAATCACACCTTGCTAAAAAGCCAAGATCAGGTGACTCCCTGATTCATGACTTGACAAATATTTGAGTGCTTGCTGTGTATGGGCCCTGGCCTGGACACTGGGGGTATTATGGTGGCTAGAACAATACTTCTGACCTCATGGAGCTCATTCTTCTGGGGAAGAGACAGATGATAAGCGGATGTGTATAATCTTGGGTGGTGCTAGAGTCAGCGAAGAAAAATTAGAGCACGTGAGGGGTGAGATTGTAATGATGGCAAGGGGCTGTTGCACTTAGTGGGGTTAGGTTCTTGTTCTTGAATCAGCCTTAGGGGTTGTGTATTTGTAGACTCCCTAGTGCAGAAACTTTGGTGTTCCTGGATGACTAGGATGGTGTGCAAGTCCAGGGAAAGGCAGGAGTGGCCCCCTGGGCACCTGTTTGACCACTTATCCTCAGTAATGTCAGGTCCTAGCCTAGCTTCTTGGCCAGAGGCCACAGCAGACTCACCTTGGGACCCCACTGAGGACTTACAGAGGCAAGGTCTTCAGGAAAGGAGAGGTTCTTTTTTTCCAAAACTCCAAGGGTTATTTTGATGGTGTTTTGCTTTTTTATTTCACTTTACAAATTTTTTTTATTTACATTTACTCCTGGTAACTCACAGTGTATTTTTATAATAAAGGAAGGATCTCTGTTTAATGGAAAAGCTTGATTTTTCTCTTGATCTTCAAATGGTGGATGGTAGTAAACTCAGAAGCTCCTGGAATTTCATTTTCTCTGTACACACGCAGCGCATCCCTGAATTCTCAGCCCCGTTTGCTGTATAATAATAATAGTGGTCTTTTGCCGAGTGCCTCCTTCTGTGGGCCAGGCATGCTGGGATCCAGTAGCTTCACTGTCCCGTGGCTGTGGGCAAGGTAAAGTACTCCTCAGCTTTAGTTTATCAATCTTTCTTTTTTCCTTTTGAGACAGAGTCTTGCTCCGTTGCCCAGGCTGGAGTGCAGTGGCGCCATCTCGGCTCACTACAACCTCCGCCTACTGGGTTCAAGCTATTCTCCTGCCTCAGCCTCCCAAGTGACCGGGATTATAGGTGCCCGCCACCATGCCTGGCTAATTTTTTGTATTTTTAGTAAAGATAGGGTTTCACCATGTTGGCCAGGCTGGTCTTGAACTCCTGACCTCAAGTGATCTACCCACCTCGGCCTCCCAAAGTGCTGGGATTACAGGTGTGAGCCACCGCGCCACGGTGGCTCAGCCAGGTTTTTCTGTCTTTAAAATAACAATAACAGGCATTTCTCTTCTCACCGGTTTGTTTTGAGATTTTGACATTTAAATGAGATGCCTGTAAAGTGCTACAGTAGGCCCCAGCACCTGCCAGTTCTCACATATGTGTGTGAAGTGGGCACATCTTCTCATTATAAAGAAGAAAACAGGCTGGAGCAGTGTGTGTCACTCAGATGTCAGCTATGTGGACTGTTACAAGACATTTTCCTAGATTGCTGTACTTGTGAGTCATTCTGCCTGTCCTTGTCCTTCATTTCAACCTGTCCTTGGGTGGGATTGCACTCTTGTTTCTTGTAGGTGCTGGAAAGTCCCTGGTTGGTGTGACTGCTGCATGCACTGTCAGAAAACGCTGTCTGGTGCTGGGCAACTCAGCCGTTTCTGTGGAGCAGTGGAAAGCCCAGTTCAAGATGTGGTCCACCATTGACGATAGCCAGATCTGCCGGTTCACCTCTGATGCCAAGGACAAGCCCATCGGCTGCTCCGTTGCCATTAGCACCTACTCCATGCTGGGCCACACCACCAAAAGGTCCTGGGAGGCTGAGCGAGTCATGGAGTGGCTCAAGACCCAGGAGTGGGGCCTCATGATCCTGGATGAAGTGCACACCATACCAGGTAAGCAGGCTGGAGCTGAGCTGTCCACTTGCTGAACAGACAAACCAATTTCCAGTTGTTAGGTTGGGAGAGGGACTGCTGTGCAGCCCACCCAACTGGCTAGAAAGACTTGCTGGCTTGCTGGATAAAGCTTTTAATAATTCTTTTTTTTTTTTTTTTTTTTTTGAGAGGGAGTCTCACTCTGTCACCCAGGCTGGAGTGCAGTGGCACGATCTTGGCTCACCACAACCTCCGCCTCCCGGGTTCAAGCAGTTCTCTGCCTCAGCCTCCCGAGTAGCTGGGATTACAGGCACCTGCCACCATGCTAGGCTAATTTTTGTATTTTTGTAGAGACAGGGTTTCCCCATCTTGGCCAGGCTGTTCTTGAACTCCTGACCTCGTGATCCACCCACCTCGGCCTCCCAAAGTGCCGGGATTACAGGCGAGAGCCACCGCACCCGGCCAGTAATTCTTAAGTGGGATGCAGGCAGGAGTGTTCACGTTCACAGTTTGCTTAATCACTGGCTCAGTAGTCATTTAGAAAATGATATTTTCTTTCCTCCATCTTTCTTTTGCTGCTAAGCTTCATCCATTTTTTAATGGCCCTCTAAAAACTGGGTGAGGAGCACTGAAAAGCCCTTCCCAAAATGGTGGTGATGTGTTTTATTTGAAGCCTGGAATATTGATCCTTAGTCAATATGTAATAGAAGCCCTGCTTCTCCAAGTATCATGGGCAAACCTTTTTTTTTAAGCTGCTCTATTGATTTAATTTATATACCGTAAAATCACCCCTTGTAAATATATAATCCAATGAGTTTTAGTAAATTTGTGGACCAGTGCAACCATGACCATGATCCAAGTTTTCTTTTATTTTTTTCTTTTTTTTTTTGAGATGGCATCTTGCTTTGTTGCCCAGGCTGGAGTGCAGTCGTGTGATCTTGGCCCACTGCAACCTCTGCCTCTTGGGTTCAGCTGATTCCCCTGCCTCAGCCTTCCAAGTAGCTGTGACTACAGGTGTGTACCACCACACCCGGCTAATTTTTTTTTTTATTTGAGACAGAGTTTTATTCTTGTTGCCCAGGCTAGAGTGCAGTGGCGCAATCTCGGCTCACTGGAAGCTCTGCCTCCCGGGTTCAAGTGATTCTCCTGCCTCAGCCTCCCGAATAGCTAGGATTACAGGCATGTGCCACCACGCCCAGCTAATTTTAAATTTTTAGTAGCGACAGGGTTTCTCCATGTTGGTCAGGCTGGTCTCAAACTCCTGACTTCAGGTGATCCGCCCACCTCGGCCTCACCCTGGGATTACAGGCGTGAGGTACCACACCTGGCCAAATTTTTGTATTTTTAGTAGAGAAAGGGTTTCACCATGTTAGCCAGGCTGGTCTTGAAGTCCAGACCTCAAGTGATCTGCCTGCCTGGGCCTCCCAGAGTACTGGGATTATAGACGTGAGCCACTGCGTTCAGCTACCATGATCCAGTTTTAGATTTCCTTTGTACTCATTTGCAGTCAATCTTTGTTTCTCCATCTAGCTTCAGATGACTGCTGAACTGCTTTCTGTCACTATAGATTTGCTTTTTATGGAAAATTTATATAAACACAATCATACAATACATATTATGTCTGGCTTCTTTCACTTCCCGTAATGATTCATCTGAGCCTTAGCATTTGTCAGTAGTTTGTTCCTTTTATTGTTGTATAGTTTTTTGGGCAAATCTTTTTTGATAAAAACAGATTAAGGGATTAAGATTAACAGATTAGGGGTGGGCATGGTGGCTGACACCTGTGGTCTCCTAGCACTTTGGGAGGCCAAGGCAGGAGGATTGCTTGAGCCCAGGAGTTTAAGATTAGCCTGGGTAACATAGTGAAACATGTCTCTACAAAAGAAAATTTTTTTAATTAGCCAAGTGTGGTGGTGTGCACCTGTGGTCTCAGCTGCTGAGGAGGCTGAGGTGGGAGGATCACTTGAACCTGGGAGGTTGAGGCTGCAGTGAACCATGATTGTGCAGCCGTACTCCAGCATGGATGACAGAGTGTGAGACTCTGTCTCAAAAAACAAAATAAAGATGAACAGGTTAGGGTAAATTAAGAAGTCTAATAGAGGTTACTATGAACAAAATGAAATCTGAGGCATTTTCACAGGTAGTGTTCAAAATGTTGTCAAAATGGCCCCAGCATCTGGTTCTTTCTGTGCATGAGAGCTCTTCAGCCCTGATGGGTTTCTGGAGATACCTAGAGATGTTCACAGCTGGCCAGGGAGGGATTGGAGGTCTTTCTGATGGAAGCCCAGGGTGTGGGCCCTGCTGTGGGAAAGTACTTGGCATAGTGAGACAGCACAAGGTGGACATGCGGCCAGAGGAGAGCATAGGAACAGTAGTCAAGGCTGAGGAAGATTAGTGGTATTGGGGCAGGTCTTGTAGGACCTTGTAGGCCGTGGCAAGAACTTTGGCTTGTACTCTTAGTGTGAAGCCATCTGAGGGATTTGAGCAGAGCATGACATGAGTTGACTTTATACTGTAAAAATACCGCCCTGGCTGCTGTGCTGGAAATAGACTGAAGGAAGCAAGATAGAAGCGGTGAGGTGAGTTTGTGGAATCCCAAGAAGTGTCAACCAGTAAGGATGAAGGTGTGATCCGACTCTGGATATGTTGTGAAGCATTAACTGACAGGTCAGGTGTGGAATCAGAGAGAAATCAATAAAGACACTAAGGTTTTAGGCTTGAACAAAGGGAGAATAGAGTCGGCATTAATTGAGATGGGGAACACTCTCAAAGGAGCTGGTCTGGAAGGTGACTATCAGGAGTTGGGCTTTAGATGTGTGAATGTGAGTTTCCTGTTAGGCATTCAGGCCGTGGCAAAAAGGTTAAAAATGGGCCAAAGAAATTGACAGACATTTCACCAAAAAAGGATATACATATGTCACAGAAGCACTTGAAAAAGGGTTCAACCTCATTAGTCATCAGGGAACTGCAGATTTAAACCCACCACAGGATGCTCCCATATGCCAGTTAGAGTGGCCAAAATAAAAAATACTGATGTGCCGGTGCTGATGAGGTCACAGCAACTGAACTGTCACACATTCCTGGAGGGATGGATTGCAAAGTGTATGGTCACTGTGGAAAACAGTTTGTCCGTTTATTATAAAATTACCACATGACCCATCAGTCCCATTCCTGGGTATCCTAGACACATGAAAATAGGTTTACACAAAATCCTGTACACGAATGTTTATGGCAGCTCTGTTCATAATATCCAAAACGCAGGTGCTCATCAGTGGGTGTCTGGATAAACAAGCTGTGGTACATCCATACACTGGAACACTACTCAGTAGTGAAAAAGAACAAACGTGCTGCATGTTGCAATCTGGATGAATCTCAAAAGCATGGTGCTGGTGCTGAGTGAAAGAAGTCAGCCTCAAAAGCTTCCATAGTATGTGATTTCATTTATACAATGACAGTATGGTGCTGGCCAGCAGATCAGTGGTTGCCAGAAGTGGGGAGTCAGAGATGGATGACTCTAAAGGAGAGCATAGGGGAATTTTGGGGGATGCTGTCTTTATCTGTACCCTGATTGTGGTGCTGGTTGCAAAAATGTAAATATGTTAAAATGCATAGAATTGCCCCCCCACCCACCTGCCCCAAGTCAGTTTTATTGTGAGAATTTAAAAACTCAAAAGAAAAAAGGTGGAAGGGTGGGTATTGGGTCTGCTAGGATTGAAAATTGATGGTACAGAGAATCACTACCCACAAAGGAGTTTGGAATTGTTCTGTAGCAGTTTGGTTGGAAGCTGTGTTCGGGGCTTGAGGCATTCTGTCTGACTATATGTTTGGTACACGTTCATGTTTTTCTTTAACCCGAACCCCAGGTCCCAGGTTCCAGGGGACAACAGCACAGGTTTGGGATTGGTTATCTGATGAACAAGTACAAAAAGGTGCACCTCACACTCACGTATGTCTGTGAGTTTGTCTCTCTCTTGTCTAGTTCACTGGATGAGTTAGTCTTTGGTCGAGTTGCGGAGTGAAACCAACAAGCTGTACTCTAGGATTTTTGAGTACAGCCCCCATAAGCCCAGTGGCCTGGCCATGCTCATTGTCCCAGAGAGCAAATGTTAAATAAGGGAATGCTAGGAAATCACAATAAGTCTCCTGACTGTCCAATGTCTGCTGTGTTGGGTTAGGTGGAGTGATCAATCTTTGAGATTTATCTCAAAGGATAAAGATTGCTGTGCTGTTTCACAGATTTTTCAAAAGGAGCTCTGTTATGCCTTTTTATTAATGAGAGATTCCTATTATGGTACTTGTGTATATTAAGTACTTCCTGTGTGCTGGGTACTGTGCCAGTTTCATTATTTCTACAGGTATTTATTGAGAACCTACTAAGTTCAGGCACTGTACTTGGCACTGGAGACAAAGTGGAAGGGACAGCCAAGTAACCACACAAATAAATCCCAAATGACAACCATGATATGATGTTGAGTGATACAAGCCACACACAAAAGTGCATACTATGATTTCATTCATGCAAAGTTCAGAAAGGAGACAGACCCCTCTCAGAAGTCAGAGGAGTGGTTCCCTCAAGGAAGAGTGCTAGTTATTGACAGGAGGGGTCAGGGGAGAGACCTCTGGGTGCCTGATGCTCTATATCCTGATCTAGGTGGTTCCACAGCTGCGTGTCTGTAAAAATATATTGAGTAGTATGCTGTGAGTTATTCACCTGTGACAGCTGTCAGGGCTGTAGGAGAGTGTAGTAGAGGGGTGTGACGGGGTCACAGGTGTCCAGGCAGAGTCCTACCTGCCTTGTCCTTGTCTTGGGTCAATATGTCCCCCAGTGTTGCCTTCCTGGGGCCCACACTGGGTTGGTGTAGCCATTGCCTTGACTACCATTTCCCTCTAACATGGGGAGCTTGGTCTGAGGTTCTTGGCTACTGTATTTTGGAGCCAGCACAGTCTTTCCTTAGAGATAACCCTGAGCTGATTTTGTTTTCTGTGTAGTGTGTGTGTGTGTGTGTGTGTGTGTGTGTGTGTTTGCATGTGGTGTTGTGTGCAAACCATGTAGATGTAAAAACTAAACATTTACTTAGAGTTAGGCAACCGTCTGTTATTTCACTGTGAACGTCTTTGTGTTTTGGTGCATTCAAGCCTCTTTTTCCTTAGATTTTTGTGTCCATTTATTTCTGAAATATCATTAGCCCTACTTTCAATTATATGGTAAGATAAGCATGACTCAAACATTTTAACTTTGCTTCAGAGTATTAGAATTTTTAAAAGGTGAGCCTGTGGAAATCCATAAATTAGGTTTTTTAAAAATGAATATCTCATACCCTTTATGTGTTTATTTTATTTGATAAACCAGAGAGAATTATAATGTTCAAAAGAAAGGAAGAAAAAGGAGGTTGCTGGTTGACCAAAGTGATTGAATTGGTAAAGTTTGGAGAGGGGAGTTTCCTAAGGCCGGCCGGAGCTCTTGGGCGAACAGTGCCTGGAGTTTCATCACTCCCGTGGGCTTGGCTTTCTTCTCGGTTTCTGGGAAAATGGTGGGAAGCTGAGCAGAGCTGGCTTCTTTCATTTCTTCCTCCCCTTAGATTGTCAACTTTCTTTTCAGTAACCTGGGTACAAGTTTTAGGGGAAAATTCCTTGCATAACTTAGAGCTTAATGATATTAATAGTAAGTATTGCAGGTTGTATTTCAAATTGCCATCTGCACTTCTACTGATAACTGTTGTGAGGGGAATGCTGGGGTTCATTAGCTTAGAGATTCCTTAAGCTCATTTCACCCTCTTGTTCTCCTTTTCATTTTCTTTTGGACAGGTCTAAAAGTGATGGTGAAGCGTTTGCCTAGTCATTCTTTTTTTTTTTTTATTATTATTATTATTATTATTATTATTATTATTATACTTTAGGTTTTATGGTACATGTGCGCAATGTGCAGGTAAGTTACATATGTATACATGTGCAATGCTGGTGCGCTGCACCCACCAACTCGTCATCTAGCATTAGGTATATCTCCCAATGCTATCCCTCCCCCGTCCCCCCACCCCACAACAGTCCCCAGAGTGTGATGTTCCCCTTCCTGTGTCCATGTGTTCTCATTGTTCAATTCCCACCTATGAGTGAGAATATGCGGTGTTTGGTTTTTTGTTCTTGCGATAGTTTACTGAGAATGATGATTTCCAATTTCATCCATGTCCCTACAAAGGACGTGAACTCATCATTTTTTATGGCTGCATAGTATTCCATGGTGTATATGTGCCACATTTTCTTAATCCAGTCTATCATTGTTGGACATTTGGGTTGGTTCCAAGTCTTTGCTATTGTGAATAATGCCGCAATAAACATACGTGTGCATGTGTCTTTATAGCAGCATGATTTATAGTCCTTTGGGTATATACCCAGTAATGGGATGGCTGGGTCGAATGGAATTTCTAGTTCTAGATCCCTGAGGAATCGCCACACTGACTTCCACAAGGGTTGAACTAGTTTACAGTCCCACCAACAGTGTAAAAGTGTTCCTATTTCTCCACATCCTCTCCAGCACCTGTTGTTTCCTGACTTTTTAATGATTGCCATTCTAACTGGTGTGAGATGGTATCTCATTGTGGTTTTGATTTGCATTTCTCTGATGGCCAGTGATGGTGAGCATTTTTTCATGTGTTTTTTGGCTGCATAAATGTCTTCTTTTGAGAAGTGTCTGTTCATTTCCTTCGCCCACTTTTTGATGGGGTTGTTTGTTTTTTTCTTGTAAATTTGTTGGAGTTCATTGTAGATTCTGGATATTAGCCCTTTGTCAGATGAGTAGGTTGCGAAAATTTTCTCCCATTTTGTAGGTTGCCTGTTCACTCTGATGGTAGTTTCTTTTGCTGTGCAGAAGCTCTTGAGTTTAATTAGATCCCATTTGTCAATTTTGGCTTTTGTTGCCATTGCTTTTGGTGTTTTAGACATGAAGTCCTTGCCCATGCCTATGTCCTGAATGGTAATGCCTAGGTTTTCTTCTAGGGTTTTTATGGTTTTAGGTCTAACATTTAAGTCTTTAATCCATCTTGAATTGATTTTTGTATAAGGTGTAAGGAAGGGATCCAGTTTCAGCTTTCTACATATGGCTAGCCAGTTTTCCCAGCACCATTTATTAAATAGGGAATCCTTTCCCCATTTCTTGTTTTTGTCAGGTTTGTCAAAGATCAGATACTTGTAGATATGTGGCATTATTTCTGAGGGCTCTGTTCTGTTCCATTGATCTATATCTCTGTTTTGGTACCAGTACCATGCTGTTTTGGTTACTGTAGCCTTGTAGTATAGTTTGAAGTCAGGTAGTGTGATGCCTCCAGCTTTGTTCTTTTGGCTTAGGATTGACTTGGCGATGCGGGCTCTTTTTTGGTTCCATATGAACTTTAAAGTAGTTTTTTCCATGCCTAGTCATTCTTGTCTAGAGCCAGCTTCTGTGGTCCTGAAACCCGAGGGTTAGCTCAGGTGGTGTCATAAGCCAGTGTTAAGTTGCACAGCTATGAACATTTGAAAAAGTGACAGTGTAGGCTGGGTGCAGTGGCTCACGCCTGTAATCCCAGCACTTTGGGAGGCGAAGGCAGGGGGATTGCTTGAGGCCAGGAGTTCAAGACCAGCCTGGGCAACATAATGAGACCCCAGCTCTACAAAAAATATTTAAAAATAAATAAATAAAAAATAAGCAAGAAAAGTGACAGTGTGAATGCTCCCATTGTTTCCTCAGCCAAGATGTTCCGAAGGGTGCTCACCATTGTGCAGGCCCACTGTAAGCTGGGTTTGACTGCGACCCTCGTCCGCGAAGATGACAAAATTGTGGACTTAAATTTTCTGATTGGGCCTAAGCTCTACGAAGCCAACTGGATGGAGCTGCAGAATAATGGCTACATCGCCAAAGTCCAGTGTGCTGAGGTAGCTGGGCCTGGGCTGGGGGCGTCTGGGAAAGGGCCTCCTCCTATGGGCAGGGGAGTGATCAGATCGATTCCTCATGGGCAGATACAGGTCAGGACTTAGGCTCACCTGCTACCACCTCATGCAGGATCCTCAGTCACCCTGTGGTTGGGTGGTACTAGACCCACTTGCCGCATATCTTCTGCCTTGCCACATATCTCACATACCCCTGAATTCGTGATGATTCTTTTTCCTAGCCACGGGGTTTACCAGTCATGGATTTCTGTGGGTGAGGATTAGCATTCAGGGCACAGGGATGAATGAAGGCCCCTCATACCACAGTGCTGCCTGGGAGCCTGGCAGCAAAGGGCTTTGCTCTGATAGCCCCAAGCGCCTAACTGACATGCTCCCGGCCCTGCTGGGAAGTGTGTGAAGAGGTGGCAGTACTCAGTAGCAGTGCTGACTTGTGTGTGGAGGTGTGGCCTAAATGGAGGAATCACTGGCACTACCGATTTAGAATCTGGTTTCGCTCACTTGCAGCTGGTGTGAAAATAACTCCCTGGATGTGATTGCATTTAAAACTGTTTTAAGTGGTTGACATGTGAAAACATCTGGTTCAACAGGAGGTATTAGGTTGGGTTTAGTTTTGTGCATGCATTTATTTTCAGTTGTACTGGTTTCTAATTCACATACTTTTTTTTTTTTTAAACTGGGTCTAACTCTGTCACCCAGGCTGGAGTGCAGTGGATCTTGGCTCACTGCAACCTCCGCCTCCTGGGCAAGTGATTCTCCTGCCTTAGCCTCCCGCGTAGCTGGAATTACAGACATGCAGCACCACACCCAGCTAATTTTTGTATTTTTAGTAGAGACTGGGTTTCACTGTGTTGGCCAGGCTGGTCTTGAACTCCTGGCCTCAAGTGATCTGCCTGCCTCAGCCTCCCAAAGTGCTGGCATTACAGGCATGAGCCACTGTGCCTGACTGGTTTTGTTTTAAAGCTAATTCTGCTAGAGAGAGGTCTTCAAAAGTTTTTAATTGTGTGATGCTTAAACTTGTAAAATGACCCCTGGTTCTTACTGCATCACAGGTCTGGTGCCCTATGTCTCCTGAATTTTACCGGGAATATGTGGCAATCAAAACCAAGAAACGAATCTTGCTGTACACCATGAACCCCAACAAATTTAGAGCTTGCCAGTTTCTGATCAAGTTTCATGAAAGGAGGAATGACAAGATTATTGTCTTTGCTGACAATGTGTTTGCCCTGAAGGAATATGCCATTCGACTGAACAAGTAAGAATTGAAAACTTGGAGCTTCCTCCAGGCCAGTTTCTCTTCCCCATTGAGAGTGCAGAAGGTGGCTGTTGTTTTGTTTTTTTGTTTTTTTGTTTTTCTCTCAGGAACTTCTTGGGCTTCAAAGATCTTGTTCTGTGGCCGTGGCCTCGGAAACCAGGAAAGAAGTAGGTGGTCAGAGAGGAGTCAGAGGTTAGAGCATAGAGAAAAGGGGGGCTAGTCACCTTGAGCCCAAAGAACAGGGAGCAGAGACTTGGACTGAGCTGGATGGGGCCCCATGGAAGATCTGGGCTCCAAAGGTGGGTGGGAGTTGGCATTTGGAGCTTTGGACTGTGTGAGCTCTGTGGGTGGAGAGGAGGCCAGACTGGATGGCCTAGGGGCTGGGAAGGCAAGACGGGCTGGGCTGGCATCCCAAGTACGGACTGGCATCTGGAAGGAGCTTCTTAGAAATGGCCACGCAGTATCCTCATCAACCCATGGCTCCACCCAAATATTTGTGCTTAAAACCTGGCTCTTGTAAAGCTCTGCCAAGTAAGGAGGAAGAGGTCTGCGCTTGCTCCTACAGTGATACAGGACTTCAGGTGCTGTAAGTGTTGCAGAAGGCGAGGTCCTCTATGGAGACAGGTCAAGCTATGTGCTATGGGTACTATACATAGGTTTTATTTAATCCTCACTTCAGCCATATAAGATGTTGTTCCCATTTTATAGAAGGGAAAACAAACTCATAGAAAGATTAAGTTTCTCAAGTTCCTAAAATTATACCTTTATTTAATTTAGAAAGACTTTTTAATCCAAGTCGACATTTAGATTATTGTGAAAACAGCAATTCCCTGCTTCTATTTTCCCACCCAGAATTCTGTGCCTTGAAGACAGCCGCTTTTGACTCTTTCTTGTTGTTTACCTTCATATTTCTTTCTTTCTTTTTTTTGGAGTTAGGGTCTCACTGTGTCACCCAGTCTGTAGTGCGTGGTGTAATCACAGCTCACGGCAGCCTTGAGCCCCTGGGCTCAATCAGTCCTTCCACCTCAGCCTCCCGAGTGGCTGGGTCTACAGGCACGCACCACCACACCCAGCTAATTTTTGTATTTTTTGTAGAGATGGGGTTTTGCTATTTTGCCCAGGCTGGTCTCAAACTCCTGAGCTCAAGCAGTCCTCCTGCCTTGGCCTTCCAAAGTGCTGGGATTAGAGTCATGAGCCACCACACCTGGCCAGCCTTCATCTTTCTAAGCAATAGCTTATGTAGTAATTTCTTGATGATCAGTTATAGAAATTGCCTATTAACTTCCTACTGTAGGAGTTGAGGGTTTAGCTTTCTTACATACACCCCTCTCCCCACTCCTGTTTTCTCTCCTACCATTCTCCCAATATGGGATTAGCACAAGTTGGGGGTTACTTTAATATTCAGTGTTACATTATTTTGACTGTGTAAGTATGTTTAGAGAGAGCCATATAGTGTCATTGTTCAGGCAGAGCTGTAGAGTACTATTACATTTTCTTTTCTTTTTTTTTTTTTTTGAGACGGAGTCTTGCTCTGTTGCCAGGCCGGAGTGCAGTGAGTGGCTCTAACTCGGCTTGCTGCAACCTCCGCCTCCTGGGTTCAAGTGATTCTCCTGCCTCAGCGTCCTGAGTAGCTGGGACTACAGGCACCCGCCACCACAGCCTGGATAATTTTTGTATTTTTGGTAGAGATGGGGTTTCATCATATTGGCCAGGATGGTCTCGATCTCTTGACCTCGTGATCTGCCTGCCTCAGCCTTCCAAAGTGCTGGGATTACAGGTGTGAGCCACCGTGCCTGGCCCTACATTTTCTTTTTTGGAAATATTTTTTTGCCTTGGAGTTAATAATTGCCTTGTCATTGTTTTTGCTTGGTTTTCTGTACATTTAATAATTATTCCTCTCCAAAGTCTTCACGTAACCATAAACTCATTAGGGTCAGGTAATTTCTCATTTCTGTTTTTCTGTTTCCCCAGTGGGATCCCCACCAGCACTCCATCCCCCTACTCTGTTCTGGCCTGTTCATGGTAACAGCTAGAGACACCACCAGCTGTTACCATGGGGTTTCCCTTGGACACCACCCCATGACTTCCCTGGGCCTCTTTGTTGTGTTTCCCACCCTGAAGTCTCCACCCTCTTGGTTACTCATTTTGATGGAGCACATGTTCCAGTAGGTTCCTGAGAGAAGGGATGTAGGAGGGGAAGCTTTGGAGACTTCACGTGTTTGCAGATGTCTTTACTTGACTTTACACTTGATCAGTAGTTTGGCCAGGTCCTAGAACTAACATTGGAGCTTCCAGTGCAGCAGTTCGGCAGTCTGATGCCCTTTGCTTCCTCTCAGTGTGTTGTCTGCTGTGGTGGCTGTGTGTTTTCCTTCCTTTGAAAACTGGTAGGATCTTCTTTCTTTTTGGAAATTTCAAAGTGCTATTCTTAATGTTTTTTCTTTCATTGTGATGGGCACTCAGTATATCCTTTCCGTCTGGAAACTCGTGTCCTTCAGTTCTGAGAATTTCTATTTTTTTGTTGTTAATCACTTTCTCTATGTATTCCTTTCTTGGAATCTTGACTCGTCAGATGTTAGATCCTCTGAACAGCTTCTCCAGTTTGCTTATCTTTTTTCTACTTTTTCATCTCTTTGTCTTCTAACCCTTCTATTGAGACTTGTTAATTTCTGAGAGTTCTTTCCTGGTAACTGTTCTTGTTTTGTTTGTGAATAGAGTGTCTTCTCGGAGGCTATGAAAGCTTTTGAAGCTTCCTTCTGTTTCCTGCCATGTCTCCTTTCTTCATTTTTTTGTCTTGATTGTATTTACCTGTCTTTTGAGTCTTTCTGAGTTTTGTTAATCCTTGACTGTATGTTTTGTTTAAAGTCACTGAAAACCTGGCAGGCCTTTCTGTGTGGCTTAGTGGGTTTGCCACCTTGTGGACCTCACCAGAGTCGCTGGGCAGGGCCTGGCTATTTCTTCAGGAGATTGCCAAATGCCAGTATCTCTAGGACTTTTCTCTTGGGCTGGACGGTTTCTTCAGTGAGGAATTTTCCAGTCTCCTGGGCACCACCGTGTGTTAGGGGAAGAGGAGGGCTTGTGGAATCTTTGCATTCAGTCTCGCCTTTGCCCTCAGCTCTGCCGGGCATCCCTGGAGAGTAAGCCTCCAGTGCCCCACCAGTGGAGGTGGCCTGCCTGCTGCCGGCCAGACCCGACTGCTCCTCACACTCACGTGCTGCCAGTCCTCCTGTGCACCTCCCCACCTTCTCAGGCAACTGGTGACTAGTTCCTGAGCCCTCCTGCATGCCGCAGAGGACACAGAGGCAGCGGGTTCTATATCAGTCTTCCCTCCTGCCAGCTCCAGCTTCTGCTTTCTCTAGTCTGTTAGCTCAGGTACTGTGCCTGCATCTGTCTGCTTTTCAGCTTCTGAAATGTTACCCACTTCTCTCATCTGCTGTTATTTCTTCTCCTGTTTTCTTTGTGGGTTTGTGTACTGTCACATTAGTGCCAATTTGAGCAGGGCAATGAGACAGTTCCTATATTTACTGTGCCTTATTTAAGAACTATCTTCTCTCCCCATCCTTCCTCCCACAGCAGTGGTCCTCCAGTCTTCTGGATCCTCACTCCAGGGGCCTCCCCCACCTACATTTGCAGCACTCCTGAGGCTTGTGCCTTAGCTGCAGCCTCCCGAGCATCTGCTTGGACAGGGACGTTAATTTGCCTGGCACTGTCAACTCTGAGCCAGTCTGGCACAATGAAGGGCAGCAGATTGTGGCTGTCTCCTGTGTACTAGAATGATCATTACAATGTGTACTTACCTTTTTTGTGTGTCTCTGGCCTTTAAATGTATGAAGTAGTGTTTTTTCTTCTTGGTTTTCTCGCTTCTAAAATGATCCTGTGGGCCAGGCACAGTGGCTCATGCCTGTAATCCCAGCACTTTGGGGGGCCAAGGCGGAAAGATCACTTGAGCCCAGGAGTTCAAGACCAGCTTGGGCAATATAGTGAGACCCCATCCTTTAAAAAAAAAAGTGATCCTGTGGCTCTCGGGCATTGCTCCATTCTTCGCTCGTGTGTGGTGGGGATTCTCCAAGCTTTTGGCTCCTCCCAGCCTTCATAAGAAAGGCGCTGGTATCACCAAAGCACTTTGCAAGAGAGGCTTAGGGTTATCTGGCAGTGTGGGGCTATGGGCAGAGCATTGTTTTTGGGATCAGACAGACTGGATGTGGGAAAGTTGTTTACCTCTGAACTCCTTTTGTACTTCGGTCACATGTAGCTACTGCCACCCAATGTGTCCTGGGTCCTGGTGTCCCTTGATGGTGGGGGGTGGATTCTTGTGCCTGGCAGCTTGTAAGTATTTAGTAAATGTGATGTTCTCCACTTGGAGGGTGCTTTTCCTTCTGTTTCATCTGTGTGGGTGAACCTTTAGAAACCGAGGGCTCCCCACTGTGCAAGTAGTTTTTCCTGGTGGTGGGGGAGGAGAAAACCACCTAAAAACCTGGGTATCCAGAGTCAGGCTGTTCTGATGAGTGGGGCTTCTAACCTTTTTCACTGCATGACATGCATAGAAAATGATAAAATTCTGTGGTGGCTGGGACCTTCTGGATCACGCAAGGCAGCTTGTGACTGGACTAACCAGAGGCCATCAGCCTGGGTGTGCAGCTGCCCAGGCCCTGTCCAGCTTCCCCACAGGCGAGGGGTTTGCTCTTTGAGGTACATCCATTAATGGGCACTGCTCTGGGTGCTAATGGGCCTGGGCAGTGGAGCAGCCACTCCCAGGTTCCACCTGCTCAGGCTCCTTGACCCTTGGTTTCCCACATGTAAATTGGGGAACATGAAACTTGTCTTTTACAGTGCTGAGGAATCTTGGCAGGGCTGGCTGGATTTTTTCTTTTCTTTTCTTTTTTTTTTTTTTTTTTTTGAGATGGAGTCTCACTCTCTTGCCCAGGCTGGAGTGAAGTGGTGCGATCTTGGCTCACTGCAACCTCCACCTCCCAGGTTGAAGTTACTCTCCTGCCTCAGCCTCCTGAGTAGCTGGGATTATAGGCGCCCTCCACCACACCCAGCTAATTTTTTTTATTTTTAGTAGAGATGGGGTCTCACCATGTTGGCCAGGCTGGTCTCAAACTCCTGACCTCAGGTGATCCACCCACCTTGGCCTCCCAAAGTGCTGGGATTACAGGTGTGAGCCACCGTGCCTGGCTGGATTTTTTTTTTTTTTTTTTTTTTTGATGTACTCAGCTCAGTGCCTGGTGTTGGTAGGTCCTGCGTACCTGTAGTTTGTCCTCATTGTCTTTGTTGTTGTCATCATCATCATCACTGTTGTTATGATTCTTGGGAAGCTACAAAAACTGTCCACCGTCACATTCCAAGACAGAGGGAAGGAGTGTGACATTCCCAATGCTATGGGATGATAACCATTGAGTTCATTGATAGGGTTGTGCCCTTCGGCAGGGAGCTGGAAATTTTTTTTTTTTTTTTTTTTTTTTTTTTTTGAGACAGAGTTTCACTCTTGTTTCCCAGGCTGGAGTGCAATGGCGTGATCTTGGCTCACCACAACCTCTGCCTCCCGGGTTCAAGTGATTCTCCTGCCTCAGCCTCCCGAGTAGCTGGGATTACATGCATGCGCCACCACACTCGGCTAATTTTGTATTTTTAGTAGAGACGGGGTTTCTTCATGTTGGTCAGGCTGGTCGTGAATTCCCAACCTCAGGTGATCCACCGGCCTCGGCCTCCCAAAGTGCTGGGATTATAGGCGTGAACCACCGTGCCCGGCAGGGAGCTAGAAATTAGAGAGAAGTTTTTAAAACTTAGTGTTATGGGAAATCAGCACAAAAATGGCTGAAGGACACTTTTCTCCTTTCTGCTCATCTCTTGGAGCATGCCTGTGTCTTGGCAAACAGTTGCTTCCAGCCTTTTTTTGGAAATAGCAGTGCTTTCTTTGTCACTCTCTTTGGGCTTCATGAAATCTGGAGATGCTCCTTGTATAGACTCTGTGCTGAGAGTGAGAGATGTTGAAGCAGGAAAAAGCATAGTCCAAAAAGAAAACGAAAAACGGAAAGGAGGGAATCCCGAAGAGAATAGTGGGCCTAAACCTAGAATCAGTGGGGAAGGCTGGGGGGTGCATCTGTAGCCAGTCATTTTTTTGGGTGTAACGATATTCCTGCATGACAGAGGGCTTTCTACTTGAGAATGGCCAGCCTGAGCTCCTTTTTCCCTCTGATGTGTTTTCAAGATAACTGAGGCATTATTCTGTGGTCTAACACAGCTTCATTCTTCTCTAGACCCTATATCTACGGACCTACGTCTCAGGGGGAAAGGATGCAGATTCTCCAGAATTTCAAGCACAACCCCAAAATTAACACCATCTTCATATCCAAGGTTTGTGTGGCCTATGGGGTGGAGGTGAGGCCCCTAGCACTCTGGGGACCTGGTGGGTACACTATGATTCCTGGACAGTGAATTCACGTCTGCTGAAGGAACTTCTCATGCATGTTTTCATTTCCGACATGTACAGGGATGGGGGACACTGCCTGGGGTTAGTGGAAGGAGCATACTGAGGATTTGCATGCATCATGGATAATCTATAAAGGCTCTTTGAGGTTTTTCCAATTCTTTTTGGGATGTAGAAGTTTTAAGTTGTATTTCCTTATTTATAAAAGGAAAAAAAGTTCATTTCCTACTCTGGCAAAAGTAGACATTTAGATGAAGTTCTCTTTACAAGTTAGAGATCCTGTGTGTCGCAGCAGCCTTTGTCCTGGTTCCTGGTGTCCCTTGATGATGGGTGGTGGATGTCAGCACAGACTTGCGCAGGCCCAGCTCAGGGATGGTTTACTTTGCAATCAGAAGCTGTAGCCCCACAGCTTAGAATAGTCATTCAGATTAAGACAGACCCGAAGCCCAAAAGAAATGAGATTTTTACAACCAGGCGCGGTGGCTCACGCCTGTAATCCCAGCACTTTGGGAGGCTGAGGTGGGTGGATCACCGGAGGTTAGGAGTTCAAGACCAGCCTGGCCAACATGGAGAAACCCCGTCTCTACTAAAAATACAAAAATTAGCTGGGTGTGGTGGCAGAGGCCTGTAATCCCAGCTACTTAGGAGGCTGAGGCAGCAGGGTTCAATCACTTGAACCCGGGAGGCAGAGGTTGCAGTGGAGCCGAGATTGTGCCATTGCACTCCAGCCTAGGCAACAAGAGCGAGACTCCGTCTCAAAAAAAAAAAAGAAAAAAAAAAGAAATGAGATTTTATGTGATTGTGGCTGGGCACATAAGCACCAAACCTTCATGTCTGTGGCTGGGAACCTTGATGTTTGGAGCCCCAGAGCTGAGGAATCCACCTACAGTCAGAATCCCATATGGGGCAGTTGTTCCTCCCAGGTCACATCCCACGTGTGCTGCTGGTGTCAGTGGCCAACAGGTAAGAGTGTGGATGGTTTTGTGGAGACATATTTCTGTAGCCAAAAAAATGAATGACTCAAAGTCAGCCTCTGTTCAAAGGCCCTCTCATCTCTGGGCTCCTGCCTGCCACCCAGCACTGTGAATGTCACTGATGCCTGGTATTAATTCTTCAGGATGACTCTTAGGAGAACTCACACAAGGTCCTGGAGACCCAGAGATGCCTTTCTGAGGTTCATTGCTTCACCTCTCTGCCTGCATCAGGTAGACCCTGGTACAAAGAGGAGAAAAGAGTGATTATGTTTCAAAATTATCTACAGAACTTATTTAAATTCTGAATCGTTGACTTTTTTTTTTTCCTCATATGTAAAAACCTTCCAACTTGTTTCTGTAGGTAGGTGACACTTCGTTTGATCTGCCAGAAGCAAATGTCCTCATTCAGATCTCATCCCATGGTGGCTCCAGGCGTCAGGAAGCCCAAAGGCTAGGGCGGGTGCTTCGAGCTAAAAAAGGTAAAGTGGTCTTTCATCTTCTGTTGCAGGAGGTAACTCCTCTTAAACCACTTTAGTTAGGAAGACGATAGGGGTGAGAGCTGCCATGTGCCCTGGGGCTAAATAGACTCTGGAGGGAGGGGATCCCAAAGCAAAGACCTAGATCCTTATGGCCCATCATTATTTCTCATACCTTGGGGGTGAATATGCAGGTGTTTTCCATGACAGCAGCACGGAATCCACACAGATGTGCTCTGTACACTGTGCAGCTGTGTTGGTAGATGGTGAGAGGAAGCCAGGGCAAGGCAGTGCTTATGGGGTAAATGTGGAAGGGAGAAAACAGAGCTGGGCCACCAGTGTAAGTGGAGGAGCTGGAAGCTGCTTCTGGAACTTGATCAGGAGGCAGGGAAAGGTTTGGTAGGAGCAGCTAGGGCAGACACACAATGGACACATCATTCATAACCTGTGCAGAGTGCTGCCCTGGTGGCAGCTTGCAGCAGGGGCAGGGCAAGCTCAGTGAGTGAGGAGGTGAGAATCCGCATTGCAAAGGCTTTTTCTGAGGAGGCGTGGCACCCCTGTCCTTGCTTACTGCAGTAAAAGGGTCCAGACCGCCATTGTGGGCATGGCAGGGACTGATACTCTTGCTAAGAGATGGCCGTGTCTGTCTTACTGGGACCAGGGCACATCCTGAGACAAGGACACAGGCCCTATCCTCAAGGAATCTGCTTATTCAAGGAGGCATCTGGACTGCTAGAATGTTTGAAAATGACAAGATTAGTGGGCATATGTTGGAACTGTACTGCATTCAGATGTGTTTAAGAAGCATCTAGTAGCTTGTATTTAAAATGGAGATGAGGCAGATAGCATGGACTAGAAATAGCATGGACTCGGGCACCAAACCAGCTGTGTCACCTTTGGCAAATTATTTTCTCCTCTGAGACTTGGTTTTCCCATCCAAAGTGGGGGTGACAATCCTATCTTGCCAAGACTGCTGTGAGGATTCAGCTTATAAATCATAAAATGTAGTCGGCTGGCTGGGCACAGTGGCTCACACCTATAATTCCAGCACTTTGGGAGGCCAAGGCAGGAGGATATCTTGAGCCCAGGAGTTTGAGACCATCTTGGGCAATGTAGTGAGACCCCATCTCTACAAAAAATAAAACTAGCTGGGCATGGTGGTGTGTGCCTGTGGTTCCAGCTACTTGGGAGGCTGAGACAGTAACTTTTATAAACTGACAGGACTATGATCTGCTAGCAAATGTGAACATAATTCATTACTTACTCCTTACTCTAATTTGAAAACTCCTTTATTGATTGATTGATTGATTGAGACAGAGTCTCATTCTGTCACCCAGGCTAGAGTGCAGTGGTACAATCTGGGCTCACTGCAACCTCCATCTACTGGGTTCAAGTGTGATTCACCTGCCTCAGCCTCCCAAGTACTTGGGACTACAGGCATGCACCACCACGTCCAGCTAATTTTTTTGTATTTTTAGTAAAGACGGGGTTTCACCATTTTGGCCAGGCTCGTCTCTAGTGATCCACCTACCTTGGCCTCCCAAAGTGCTGGTATTACAGGTGTGAGCCACCGTGCCCAGCCTTAAAAACTCCCTTAAATGTGAATAGAAGGCCAGGCGCGGTCGCTCACGCCTGTAATCCCAGCACTTTGGGAGGCCAAGGTGGGCAGATCACGAGGTCAGGAGATTGAGACCATCCTGGCTAACATGGTGAAACCCCGTCTCTACTAAAAATACAAAAAATTAGCTGGGCATGGTGGCGGGCGCCTGCAGTCCCAGCTAGTCAGGAGGCTGAGGCAGGAGAATGGCGTGAACCTGGGAGGCGGAGCTTACAGTGAGCCAAGATCGCACCACTGCACTCCAGCCTGGGCGACAGAGCAAGACTCCGTCTCAAAAAAAAAAAAAAAAAAATGTGAATAGAATTGTTTTCTTACTCAAAACACTGTTTAACATAAGACACTTGGCTCCTGTCTTTGCATCTCTGAGCTCTTGTAAGACTTGAGAAACAATTACATTCAACGGTAGTATGCTTAACCTACTGACATTTGAACTACAAAGTAAAGATGTTCAGATTTTCCTGAAGGATCAAGTCTTTCAGGCCACAGAATTTTCTTTCTCCTAGTTTCTTAATACAGTAGTCCCCCCATATCTGCAATTTTCCTTCCCACATTCAATTACCCATGGTCAACTGTAGTCTAAAAATATTAAATGGAAAATTCCAGAAATAATTCATAAGTTTTAAATTACACACTATTCTGAGTAGCATCCAGGATGTGAATTCTTGCTTTGTGCAGCATATTCATGCTTAAATTCTCCCCACCCATTAGTCACTTAGTAGCCATCTCATTTGTCATGGACTGTCACTGTATCTCAGTGCTTGTTTTCAAGTAACCCTTATCTTACTAATGGCCCCAAAGCACAAGTGTAATGATGCTAGCAATTCAGATATGCCAAAGAGAAGCTGTAAAGTGCTTTCTTAACATGAAAAGGTAAAAGTTATTAATTTAAGAAAGGGAATAAAAATCATATGCTAAGGTTGCTAAGATCGATGGTGAGAATGACTCTTCTTACTGTACAAGATGATCATCCCCAGAGCACATGGCCATCAGACTTTCCAAGGTCAATACAAAAGAAAGAATCTTAAAGACAGCTAGAGAAAAGGGTCATACAACTTACCATGCTAACAGCAGACTTCTCAGCAGAAACTTTACAAGTCAGAAGAGATTGGGGGACTGTTTTTAGCATTCTTAAAGAAAAGAAAAGAAATCCTGGCCAGGCACGGCGGCTCACACCTGTAATCCCAGCACTTTGGGAGGCCAAGGTAGGCAGATTGCTTGAACTCAGGAGTTTGAGACCAGTCTGGGCAACATGACGAAACCCTGTTCCTACAAAAAATACAACAATTAGCCAGGTGTGGTGGTGTGCGCCTCTAGTCCCAGCTACTCCGGAGGCTGAGGCAAGAGAATTGCTTTAGTCTGGGAGGCAGAGGTTGCAGTGATCTGACATCTCACCATGGCATTCCACCTTGGGCAACAGAACAAGACCCTGTTTAAAACACAAACAAACAAAAAAACAGGCCAGGTGCGGTGGCTCACACCTGTAATCCTAGCACTTTGGGAGGCTGAGGTGAGTGGATCACCTGAGGTTAGAAGTTCGAGACCAGCCTGGCCAACATGGTGAAACCCCATCTCCACTAAAAATACAAAAATTAGCTGGGCGTGGTGGTGGGTGCCTATAATCTCAGCTACTCAGGAGGCTGAGGCAGGAGTATTGCTGGAACCCAGGAGGCAGAGGTTTCAGTGAGCCGAGATTGTACCATTGCACTCCAGCCTGGGCAACAACAGCAAGACTCTGTCTCAAAACAAAAAAACAAAAACCCAAAAACCATAGTGAGACCCAGTCTCTTTAAGAAAAAAATAAAAACGAAAAATCCTAACCAAGAATTTCATATCCTGCCAAACTAAGCTTCATAAGCAAAGAAGAAATAAAATCTTTCCCAGACAAGCAACTGCTAAAAGAATTTGTTATCACTAGACTGGCCCTACGAGAGAGTCTTGAGAGTTCTAAACATGGAAATAAAAGAATGGTGACACCTGCTACCACAAAAATACACGTAAGCACATAGCCCACAGACCCTGTAAAGCAACTACACAATCCAAACTACAGAGCAACCAGCTAATGACACCATGATAGGAATAAAGCCTCATGTATCAATATTAACCTTGAATGTAAACAACCTAAACACCCCACCTAAAAGACTTGGAGTGGCAAATTGGATTAAAAACAAGACCCAGCCTTCTGCTGTCTTCAAGAGACCTCTCTCACATGTAACAGGACCCATAGGTTCAAAGTAAAGGGATAGGGAAAAATCTATCACACAAATAAAAAAAAAAAGAGTGGGGCAGGGGGTCACTATTCTTGCATCAAATAAAACAGACTTTAAACCAGCCACAGTAAAAAAGGACAAATAGGTCATTACACAATGATAAATGGTTCAATTCAACAAGAAGACTTCCTAAATATATATGCACCCAACATTGGAGCACCTAGATTCATAAAACAAGTACTTCTAGAGCTAGGAAAAGGCTTAGACAGCCACACAATAATGGTAGGAGATTTTGACACCCCACTGACAGCATTAGACAGATTATAGAGGCAGAAAACTAACAAATTCTGTACTTAAAATTCAACACTTGACCAATTGGACACCCCACTGACAGCATTAGACAGATTATAGAGGCAGAAAACTAATGAAGAAATTCTGTACTTAAAATTCAACACTTGACCAATTGGACCTAATAGGCATCTACATAATTCTCTACCCGACAACCACAGAATATATATTCTCATCTGCCCCCAGAATATACTCTTAAGATTGATCACGTGGGCCTGGTGCGGTGGCTCACGCCTGTAATCCCAGCACTTTGAGAGGCTGAGGCCGGCGGATTGCCTGAGCTCAGGAGTTTGCAACCAGCCTGGACAACACGGTGAAACCCTGTCTCTACTAAAATACAAAAATTAGCTGAGTGTGGCGGCATGTGCCTGTAGTCCCAGCTACTCGGGAGCCTGAGGCAGGAGAACTGGCTTGAAGCCGGGAGGCAGAGGTTGCAGTGAGCCAAGATCAAGCCACTGCACTCCAGCCTGGGCAACAGAGCAGGACTCCGTCACAAAAAAAAAAAAAAAAAAATTGATCATGTGTTTGGCCATAAAGCAATGTGAGACTTTATGCTCAACTTTATTAAAGTCTTAATAAATTTGGCAGGGTGCGGTGGCTTACGCCTGTAATCCCAGCACTTTGGGAGGCCAAGGCGGGCGGATCAGGAGGTCAGGAGATCGAGACCATCCTGGCTAACACGGTGAAACCCCGTCTCTACAAAAAATAAAAAAATTAGCCGGGCGTGTGGTGGCAGGTACCTGTAGTCTCAGCTACTCGGGAGGCTGAGGCAGGAGAATGGCGTGAACCTGGGAGGCGGAGCTTGCAGTGAGCTGAGATCGCGCCACTGCACTCCAGCCTGGGCAACAGAGCGAGACTCCATCTCAAAAAAAAAAAAAAAAAGACTCAATAAATTCAAAAAAGTCGAAATCATACCAAGCATGTTCTTGGATCACAGTGGAATAAAAGTAGAAATCAGTACCAGGAAGAACTCTCAAAACCACACAATTGGCCAGGCACAGTGGCTCATGCCTGTAATCCCAGCACTTTGGGAGGCCAAAGTGGGAGGATCATTTGAACTCAGGAGTTCAAGACCATTCTGGGCAACATAGCGAGACACCATCTCTAAATAAAAGCAAAAAGAAAAAAAAAACCCACACAATTACATAGAAACTACACAACTCGCTCCTGAATGACTTTTGGATAAACAAATTAAGGCAGGAATCAAAAATTATTTGAAACAAATGAAAACAGATACAACATACTAAATCTCTGGGGTACAGCAAAGGTTTTATTAGGAAAGTTTATAGCACTGAACACCTACATCGAGAAGATAGATTTCAAATTAACAATTTGACATTTCACCTGAAGGAACTAGAAAAATAAGAACAAGCTAATCCCAAAACTAGCTGAAGAAAAGAACTAAAATCAGAGCAGAACTAAATGAAATTCAGACTCAAAAACAATACAAAGGATCAATGAAATAAAAAGCTGGTTCTTTGAGAAGATAAATAAGGCCAGGCGCAGTGGCTCATGCCTGTAATCCTGGAACTTTGGGAGGCCAAGGTGGGCGGATCACAAGGTCAGGAGTTCAAGACCAGCCTGACCAACATGGAGAAACCCCGTCTCTACTAAAAATACAAAAATTAGCAGGATGTGGTGTAATCCCAGCTGGTGTAATCCCAGCTACTCAGGAGGCTGAGGCAGGAGAATTGCGTGAACACAGGAGGCAGAGGCTGCAGTGAGCCAAGATCGCGCTTCTGCACTCCAGCTTGGGTGACAGAGCGAGACTCCATCTCAACAAAAAAGATAAATAAGATTGATGGACTGCTAGTTAGATTAACAAAAAAGAGAAGATCCAAATAAGCACAATCAGAAATGACAAAGGTGACATCACAGCTGATCCCCAGAAATACAAAAGATTCTCAGAGACTTAGAAATACCTCTGTGCACACAAACTAATAAATCTAGAGGAAATAGATACATTCCTGGAAACATACAACTTCCCAAGATTGAATCAGGAATTAATTGAAACCCTGAACAGATCCATAAGGAGAAATTGAATCAGTAATTAAAAAAAAAAAATGGCCCCAGGCATGGTGGCTCATGCCTCTAATCCCAGCATTTTGGGAGGCTGAGGCAGGTGGATCACTTGAGGTCAGGAGTTCCAGACCAGCCTGACCAACATGGTGAAACCTCGTCTCTACTAAAAATACAAAACTAGCTGGGCTTGGTGGCGTGTGCCTGTAATTCCAGCCACGTGGAAGGCTGAGGCAAGAGAATTGCTGAAACCCAGGAGGTGGAGGTTGCAGTGAGCTGAGATCGTGCCACTGCACACCAGCCTGGGTGATAGAGTGAGACTCCGCCTCAAAAAAAAAAAAAAAAAAGAAAACCAACTAAAAAAGTCCTGGACCAGATGTATTTAGTTCTACTGAAACTATTCAAAAAAATTGAGGAGGAGGGACTTCTCCCTAACTCATACTACGAAACCACTATCATCCTGATACCAAAATCTGGCAAAGACACGATGAAAAAATAAAACTACAGGCCAGTATTCTTGATGAACACAGATGCAAAAATCTGTAACAAAATGCTGACAAAGCAAATCCAGCAGCATATCAAAAAGTTAATTCACCACAATCAAATAGGCTTTATTTCTGGGATGCAAAGTTGGTTCAACATGTGGAAATCGATAAATGTGATTCACCACATAATTAAAAATGAAAAGCATATAATCATCCTAATAGACACAGAAAAAGGTTTTTTGTTTTTTTGAGGCAGAGTCTCACTCTTGTTGCCCAGGCTGGAGTGCAATGGTGCAATCTTGGCTTACTACAACCTCTGCCTCCCAGATTCAAACTATTCTCCTGCCTCAGCCTCCCGAGTAGCTGGGACTACAGGCACGCACCACCATGCCCAGCTAATTTTTTTGTATTTTTAGTACAGACGGGGTTTCACCATGTTGGCAATGCTGGTCTCGAAGGCCTGACCTCAGGTGATCCATCCATCTCGGCCTCCCAAAGTGCTGGGATTACAGGTGTGAGCCACTGCGCCCGGCCCAGAAAGAGCTTTTGATAAAATTCAACATTCCTTCATGATAAAAACCCTCAACAAATAGCATCGAAGGAACATATCTCACAATAATAAAAGCCATCTATGACAAACTCACAGCCAACATCATACTAAACAAGCAAAAGCTGGAAGCATTGCCTTTAAGAACTGGAACAAGACAGCTGGGCACAGTGGCTCACTCCTGTAATCCCAGCACTTTGGGAGGCCGAGGCGGGTGGATCACAACAAGGTCAGGAGATCTAGGTCATTCTGGCTAACATGGTGAAACCCCATCCCTACTAAAAATACAAAAAATTACCCAGGCGTGGTGGCGGGCGCCTGTAGTCCCAGCTACTTGGGAGGCTGAAGCAGAAGAATGGCGTGAACCCGGGAGGCGGAGCTTGCAGTGAGCTGAGATCATGCCACTGCACTCCAGCCTGGGCGACAGAGCAAGACTCCGTCCCCCAGAAAAAAAAAAAAACTGGAACAAGACAGAGAGCCCACCCTCACCACTCCTATTCAACATAGTACTGAAAGTTTTACCCTGACCAGTCTAGCAAGATAAAGAAATAAAAGGCATCCAGATAGGAAAAAAGGAAGTTAAATTATCTGTCTTCCCTAATGATATGATTCTATACCTAGAAAACCCTAAAGACTCCACCAAAAGGCTCCTAGACCTGATAGGCAACTTGAGTAAAGTTTCAGAATTCAAAATCAATGTACAAAAATTAGTAGCATTTCTATACACCAGTAACATTCAAGCTGAGAGCCAAATCAAGAACACAATCCAATTTATAATAGCTGTCAAAACAAAAGACAAAACCTAGGAATAACTACAGAACACTCCTGAAATAAGTCATAGGTGACAGAAACAAATGGAAAAACATTCTATGCTCGAGGATTAGAAGAAGCAGTATCATTAAAATTGCCAAACTGCCCAAAACAATCTACAGATTCAACACTATTCTATCAAATTGCCAACATCATTTTTCACAGAATTAGAAAAAAACATAAAATTCATCTGGAACCACAAAAGCACTGGAATAGCCAAAGCAATCCTAAGCAAAAGGAACAAAGCCAAAGGCCTCACAGTATCTAACTTCAAACTACGCTACAGGGCTTACAGTAACCAAAACAGCATGGTACTGGTACAGAACAGACACATAGACCAATGGAGCAGAATAGAGAGCCCAGAAATAATGCCATGTACTTGCAGCCAACTGATGTTCAACAAAATTGGCAAAAATATGCAGTGGGGAAAGTACTCCCTGTTCAATAAATGGTGCTGGGGAAACTGGCTAACTGTATGCAGAAGGATGAAACCGGACCCCTGCCTATCACCACATACAAAAATCAACTCGTAATGGATTGAAGATGTAAATGTAAGACCTCAAACTGTAGGGATCCTCGAAGAAGACCTAGGAAATACAATATTCACAAAGTTGTGCAACTATCACCATAATTCATGTTTAGAATATTCTCATCAGCTCCCAAAAGAAACCCTCATCCATGCACAGCCACTCCTAATTTCCTCTTGTTCCCAACCCCCAGCCCTAGGCAGCCCCTAATCTACTTTCATGTCTGTAGGCCTTTTCTGGACATTCATGTAAATGCAATCAGACCATTTGGGGCCTTCTGTGACTGGTTTCTTTTTACTTAGTATAATGTTTTCTTTCTTTGTTTGTTTGTTTTTTGGAGATGGAATCTCGCTCTATCACCCAGGCTAGAGTACAGTGGCGCGATCTTGGCTCACTGCAACCATTGCCTTGCAGGTTCAAGGGATTCTCCTGCCTCAGCCTCCTGCATAGCTGGAATTATAGGCATGAGCCACCACGCCTGGCTAATTTATGTATTTTTAGTAGAGATGGAGTTTCATCATGTTGGCCAGGCTGGTCTCAAACTCCTGACCTCGAGTGATCCGCGCCCGCCTCAGCCTCCCAGAGTGCTGTGATTACAGGACTGAGCCACCACACCTGGCAGCATAATGTTTTCAAAAAGATTATCCATATTGTAGCATCTGTCAGTACTTCATTCATTTTTATTGCTAAATAATATTCGATTCTATGGACATACCACATTTTATTTATCCACACATCTGTTGATGGACATTTGGGCTGTTTCCACTTTTTGGCTCTTAGAAGAATTCTGCTATGAAATTCATGTACAAATTTTTGTGTGGATATAGTTTCATTTCTCTTGGATTTATGCCTGGAAGTGGAATTGCCAGGTCATGTGGTTATAACAGTGTGTTTAACATTTTGATGAACTGCCAGACTATTTTCCAAAGCAGCCGCATCATTTACATTCTCAGCAGCAATGCATGAGGGTTCTAGTTTTTCCACATCCTTGACAACAGTGGCAGTTATCTGCTTTTTTGATTGTAGCCATTCTCGGAGTGGGGGTGAGGTGATAATCTCATTGTGCTTTTGAGTTGCATTTCCCTGGTGATTAATGGTGTGGGTCATCATTTCATGTGCTTATTGGCTATTTTTATATTGTTTTTGGAGAAATAATCTGTGCATGTTCTTCGCTCATTTATAATTAATTTGTCTTGTTGTTGAGTTTCAATAGTCCTTTATATAACCTGGATACAAATCCCTTATCAGATACATGCTTTCCACATTTTTTTTTATTCTGAGGATTGTTTTTTCACTTGATGGTGTCTTTGGAAGCACAAAAGACTTCTAAATTTTGATGCAATCCCATGCCAAGTTCAGGTGGTAACCCCGAGTGCAGGGCTTTTCCACTGCAGTGCTTGCTTTTGAGCCTGGGACCCTTAGCTCTTGGCATTCTAATGGCTAATGTTGTCTTCTTTCTTGCCTTTTCTCATTTTTTCCTGCAGGGATGGTTGCAGAAGAGTACAATGCCTTTTTCTACTCACTGGTATCCCAGGACACACAGGAAATGGCTTACTCAACCAAGCGGCAGAGATTCTTGGTAGATCAAGGTTATAGCTTCAAGGTACATATCCATTTGGCCTCTGGTTAGACTAGGACCAAGGCCTTCTTGATACCCTGGCCTCCAGGAGAAGTGAGGGCCACTGTCAGCAGGTAGACACCAAGCATTAGGGGATTAGAGGCCTTGCCTCAAACTCCCTTTATCTCTGCATGAATCGCTGAGGGCAGCTGTTGGTGGGAAGTGTGCCGTCCTGGCAGGACTGAGATGCCACGGCACTATGGCCAGCACTGTGTGAGTCTGAGCCCCGCAGGGCTGCTTTCTCAGGGATGTGTCTCCAGGTAGCTAGGAGAGCTCTTCCTTTCATCAGCTGGCTCCAGGCCTTAGTTTGCCTCAGTTTGCCTCCCAGACATCGGAGCCATCCTGTACTACAAATCAGGTATTTTAATAATTGGGAAATTCTAAAGCTTTGGCTAACTTTCATTGGCTGAGGCATTTGCCTTCTTTCCTGTTACACGAATATTACGTTTATGTCAGTATTTGGTGTCCAGAAGGGCTTTATATTTTGGGGATAGATGGAGGGTTCTAGAAGTAGGGGAATTAAATTCCCCGTATGGTCCACTAAAAAGACATCCCTAGAACATTAGACTCCCAGGTTCTTGATGGCAAAAGACAGCAATCCAGGCTTCCTTTTGAGATACATTTTTAATGTGTCTCTTTATGCATTGGTGAGAGTTCCCATTATTGGCCTTAGGAGGACAGGGTTGTCTGGCCTCCCCTCTTTTAGCTAGAGGCAGTGACACTTCAGACCTCTCATGCTGGCCTAGAGGACAAGATGCTTGGGTTTTGAGCCCAGTTTTTTGGAGGATTTGCATCATGACGTTTTTATCCATCCATGAAAATCCCTACTGGTAATAGCATTCCTACCTCCTCATTCCTGCCAAGCTGTGAGGGTAAGAGGAGCACCAGGTCAGAAAGAGCTGCTCTGAATTCTTTGAAAAGTGACCTCGACAAAAAAGGCACAATACCGTGCCATAGTAGTTTGTGTTGGTTGGAGCTGTGTCTTCAGTGCTGCCTGTTGAGGAGCAGTGGTTGGAGTTCCCAGAGTCATGACATGGAGTGGTTGGGCCTGGGCAGATGTGCACATTGTCTATACTCTGGATCCCTGGCCCAGAAGGACTCAGAGCCTTACTTCTAGGAATTTTCATTTAATTAAAATTATGAGAATTGGAGGGAAGGAGAGTTCCCTTTACAGAATCAACCCAAGTTTTCTGCAGGGATAGGGAGCCCTTGTAGTAAGTTATCCCCATAGAAATGAAAACCCAGTCTCCACCATGCTGTTCTTACTCTCTCAGAGAAGATCTGTAAATAATCTTCCTGATATCCTATTATTTTCATTTTCATGTGTTCATTCCTGCTGGAAGCCCCAGTTGCTGAGCACAGCAGATGCCAGGGACCTTCTCAAAGGGCCACAGCCTGTGCCTTCCAGTCACTTGTCCCTTCCTTTGTCTGCTCCAAGATGTGAAGGCTACCCGAAGGAGCCTTTTAAAATCACTAAGATTCTTCCTGTTGATCTTCCATATGTGATCATTTAGATGCTGTGTGCTGGGGGCAGATTTCTCTAAAATTCCTGCATCCCTCTGGTCTTGAGACCATTAGTTAAGCTCCCTGTTAAAGGCGGCTCCTGATGCTGGTCTCTGGAATGCTAGGGAGGAGCTCTCCATTGTTCACCACCAGGGTGGCTAGGCCTGGGGAGGAAAGTGACCAAAGCAGGTGGACCCAGAAGAAGGCAGAGGAGGGCTGGGGAGAGAGAGCAGAAGGGGGCATGTCTGCTGGCTTGGGCTTTGCAGGTGATCACGAAGCTCGCTGGCATGGAGGAGGAAGACTTGGCGTTTTCAACAAAAGAAGAGCAGCAGCAGCTCTTACAGAAAGTCCTGGCAGCCACTGACCTGGATGCCGAGGAGGAGGTCGTGGCTGGGGAATTTGGCTCCAGATCCAGCCAGGTGAGTAAATGGGTGAGGAGGTTCCAGGTGTGAGTGCTCTCACAGGGCAGGGTTTGTAGACACAGACACAGACATGTAGTCCTGCCTGGATGGGCCCATGGGATTTTTTTGGAAATGTAGGAAAACACGGAAGAAATGAATAGAAACAACCCTTGTTGCCCTTTTGGTGTGTGCCCCTTGTACTGTTGCACACAGCTGAGCTCACAGTGGCTGTGACTGGTCTCCTGCTTTGCTCACACGAGTATTTGTTAGATCTTGATGTTGAAGCCCAGGATGGCAAGCAGGTGACCCCAGCTCACCTTGGTGGCGACTGGAGGGAGCATGATGGGCCAGGGGCACATAGTTCCCACACACAGGGCTGCCATCCCTGGCTGTGGGCACACAGTTCTCCTCTGGTTCCTCCTCAGTGATAAAGCTGAGCCCTCTAGCCCCTAAGACTGCTCTGAGGATCAACTCTTGTGGTAGCTTCAATACTTAACTTTGAAAAATGTAGAGTTCTGTGAAAATACTCAGCCTTTCATTTATTCTACAAATATGCCTGCTGTAGGCCAAGCAAATATATGGTCTAATTAGTGAGGGCATCATTATGGAGAATTATCAGGCCTGTCCAAGGGGAGAAGTGCACTTCGGTCAGGTGCGTTTGAAATTCAGTTGCCATTAGAGCCGGAAGGTGAGCAGCTGCTGGGCCAAGGCAAAAAGGAAGCAGCTGTCCCTGGGGAAGGGCTGCCCTCCCTCCAGCCTAAGGCTTTCCTCCCCCCACCCAGGGGCACTCTTCGTGGGAACCCAGGAGAGTGCTCTCATTGCTCTCACTGGTTTTAAGGAGGTGCCTGGTTCATTCTCCTCACAGGATAGCAATGTCAGCACTGATGTGGTTATCCCCATTTTACAGATGAGGTCATTGAGGTGCAGATATTACTTGCCTCAGGGTTACTCAGGGACAGGAGGAGCCAAGAGTCAAGCCCAGGGCTTTCTGTCCTTCTACTTGATTCAAAGCCTCATGGTGGTGTCTCAGGAGATTTTAAGGGACTTCTGCCCTAACTGTTAAAAAAAATTCTGTTCAAGCCAGGCATGGGGGCTCACGTCTGTAATCCCAGCACTTTGGGAGGCGTAGGCGGGAGGATCAGTTGAGTCCAGGAGTTTGAGACCAGCATGGTCAACATATCGAGACCCTGTTTCTCTCTTAAAAAAAAAAATGGGTTCGGAAGTTGTCATTAAGTGAGGCAATGTGGCATTATGGTTAAGAACAGTCTGAAGCCAGGCTACCTGGGTTCAAGTCCCATCTCCTTAAGAGGTATGTGATCTTGGACAGGTTACTTAATCTCTCTGCGTCTCAGTTTCCTCTTCTTTCAGGTGGGGATTATAGTAGTTTTGAGGATTAGAGGAGATAATATATGTCAAATGCTTACAACAATGCCTGAGACACAGTAAGCGATCTGTAAACATTATTAAAAATGATGTATTAAATTTATGTAAGTCTTATATAATTTGCTGTGATTATAAATATTATAAAAGGAGTATCTTTTCTTCTGGAGACTAACATGGGCTGGTCCCCCCTTCCCGGCAGGCATCTCGGCGCTTTGGCACCATGAGCTCGATGTCTGGGGCCGACGACACCGTGTACATGGAGTACCACTCATCGCGGAGCAAGGCGCCCAGCAAACATGTACACCCGCTCTTTAAGCGCTTTAGGAAATGATGCTTAGGCGGGGTACTTCGTTCAAGACCAGCGCTTGGCACCCTCGCTGGAAAGGGATTTTCAGCATAACGTTTTCCTGCCACCTCCTTGGCCTGCCTTCCAGCAGTGGCCAAATCGTGCTGAGGAAAATGTATCAAGAGCTTGGCTCTGCCTTCATGGGGCGTCTAGGGTTTTATAAAGGAGGAGGAGACAATACTTTTTCAAACCTTTTGGGGAGTGGGGTCATTTCTGTATATAAAAAATTTTAATATTTAAGGTGTATTTATCTCACTGTTCTGAATAAACAGAATGGACCATTGAACCACTCTTCATCGTACTAGTGTTTTTATGCTTTGACCTGGGCATGGGTTATGTCTGGATGACCAACCTCCATCAAGGCCCTACTTTGTAGCAAGCACAGATGAGTAAGATGGAGCCTATCCCCAGGGAGCTACCAGGGAGATGTACCCTGAGATAGAAGAAACGTTGGCAGGAAAGGCCTGGGGAGCGGGGAGGGTGACCCAGCCAGAGGGAAGAGCCTGGGTAGTTGGCTGTGGTCCCTGCTCACAGCTTAGCCTGGTGGATTCAGACTGGGGCTTCAACCGCACAGCTTCCTGCTGTTCTGGTGGTCACAGCTGTTCCTACAGCCTCGTCCGAGGTAGACACCCATGTCATGAAGGCCTTCCAGGTTGGCTTCTGGTGTCTCATCTTCTCTGAGAGGGTGACCTCTTGTTTCTCCCTCAAAGTATGTTTTTAGATATTGCTGAGAGGCTAGATTCCTCTTCTAATAGCAGTTTAGTGCCCTTGGGTGTTTTAATTGCTACTTCCTTTATTTTTAATGGCTTTGGGCTTTTCTTTTATGTTCCTGGTATGAAAGCAAAGGTGTTGAGGAAAAGACAAGCCAGGCAGGATTGCTTCTTGAAAGATAGGCATGCATAAGGCATATCCGCCTTGCAGAAAGACTTGTGATTCTGGGGAGGAGGAGGCCCACTTTCCCTGTAACAGGAAACAGCGCTCACACTTGGGGAGTGTTGAAACCCTGGCTACATAAGGCTTCCAAGTGGAGTCCCTGCCCATCCCGACAGCTCGGCAGCAGCTTCTTGGCCTCAGCTCCAGCACAGGTGGGCTGCTCTCTGTGATGCAGCCACAGACTGAGGAGAAGAAAGTTTTAGGTTGGTGCAAAGGTAACTGCAGCTTTTACCATTACTTTTTTTTTTTTTTGAGACAGTTTCGCTCTGCCCAGGCTGGAGTGCAGTGGCATGATCTCGGCTCACTGCAACCTCTGCCTCCCAGGTTCAAGCGATTCTCCTGCCTCAGCCTCCCAAGCAGCTGGGACCACAGGCGCGCACCACCACGCCCGGCTAACTTTTTGTATTTTTAGTAGAGATGGGGTTTCACCATATTGGCCAGGCTGGTCTCAAACTCCTGACCTTGTGATCCGCCTGCCTCAGCCTCCCAAAATGCTGGGATTACAGGTGTGAGCCACCGCACCTGGCCACCATTACTTTTACTGGCAAAAACCACAATTACCTTTGCACCAACCTAATACCTCTTTTATCAGGGGGCTTTGAAGCAAGAGCCACCTGCCTCACATTCTGCCTCTCTGAGCTGACCTTTTGGTGACAAACACACTCTCATAGTCTGGTCAGTAGCTGGTGCTGCCAGGCATCTAGCCACTCTAACAGTGCAAACCCCAGGAACCAGCAACAGGGCCCTCGCTAGGAGTAGAGGGCCCGAGCAGGCCCGTCTGAGGTGCGCGCTTGAGCCCACAGACTCGCCTGTCGTGTAACCCTGATGGGTTGGCACTCAAATGTTCAAACTTGACTGTAACTCTTTTCAGTCTCGCCTCCTGTCATGCCTTTACACTTGAGATCCTCAAACAATACTGAGCATTTCCTGTATTTTCACATTTCTGGCCCCTGTTTTCTTGTCTATTGACAATGTTGGATTTTACCTGAGCCCTGTGATGCTAGGAAATAGATACATTTAAAGGAATCCCTTGTCCTTGGTGTTCTGGAAAATAGCTTACTGCAGAGAACCATCCTACCTGGTATGACTCATGAATGCTCCCCTTGAAGACCCCAGTCAAGGCCAGACACAGGCCTTCCAAATTCCCTTTCTTCGCCTCATAAATTAGCTAAACTGCTTCTCCCCAGTGATCAATGGGAACAAAATGCTTGTGAACCAGACTTTGGTTTAGATTCTCTTCTACCCCCAGACCCCTGAACTTTGGCTCACCCTCCCCTCCACCCCTCGAGAGAATAGACTGGACTCAGGGTAAGTCACTGATTGGATCTACTGTCCCACCATGCCAGTCCCCTCCATCCCACTTCCTGTCTTTTACTTGTTTCCCCTCCCTATAAAAGAAAACCCCTTTTGCCTAACCCTGAGACAAACAGATCTTAATGTTCAGTGCATTCTCCCTGCTGCAGTAGTACACCCCACCCCACCACTTTGCAACAATCCTTTCAAATAAAGTCTCCCTTTACTAAGTCCAGATTTTTTCTTCTGATTTTTCTTAACATTGTCTGTTCTGTGAACTTAAGTTCCAGATTTTTTATTTGACATCATGTAACAAGTTTTTATCTAAATTTCCAAATGTCTGTTGGTAGTATATAAAAATATAATTCATTTTTATATATCAGTTTTTATAGATCATTCCTCAGTCATGCTAAACTCAGTTCTAGGAAATTTTTCTGTAGATTTCTAGAATAAGTAGACTAAAATCAGTGAAGATATAGAAGACTTGAACAATACTATTAACCAACTTGACCTAATTGACATTTACAGAATACTGAGTAACAGCAGTATAAGCATTATTTTCAAATACACAGATCACTTGCCAAGACGGAATCAATTTCAGGCCCTACAAATCCATTGGAAAGTACATTGGAAAGTATTTAAGCCATACAAGCTGTAATCTGTGCCCACAGTGGGATTAAGTTAAACATCAATAGAAAAAGAGTTTGGAAAACCCTCAAATATTTGGAAAACGTGGTGGTTAATTTTAGGTGTCAGCTGAGTTAAGGGATAACAGGTCACTGGTTAAGCATTTTTGGGTGTGTCTGTGGGCATGTTTCCAGGAACGAGGAGCATTTGAAGCTGTAGACTCAGATCCACCCCCACCAACATGGGTGGGCCTCATATATCCATCAAGGGACTAGACAGAACAAAAGAATGGAGGAAGGGTGAATACAAATTGCGGAATACAATATTGCTACATTAAAAAAAAATCAATTGGCCGGGCGCAGTGGCTCACACCTGTAATCCCAGCACTTTGGGAGGCTGAGGCAGGTAGATCACCTGTCAGGAGTTTGAGACCAGCCCGGCCAACATGGTGAAACCTCATCTCTACTAAAAATACAAAAGAAATTAGCTGGGTGTGATGGTAGGCGCCTGTAATCCCAGCTACTCAGGAGGCTAATGTGGAAGAATCTCTTGAACCCAGGAGGCGGAGGTTGCAGTGAGTTGAGATCACACCACTACACTCCAGCCTGGGTGACAAGAGAAAACTCCATCTCAAAAAAAAAAAACAATGATCTTTTTATATACTTAGAGACAAACATTTGGAAGTTGAAACAAAAATACTATTTACAATAGCATAAAAATATGCAATGCTTAGGGATTATCTTATGAAATATGTAAATTCTGCCTGTATTAGCCTATTAATTTAATCTTTTTTTTTTTGTTTTAAACAGGGTCTCACTCTGTCACCCAGGTGGAGTTCAGGGGCACAATCAATGCTCACTTCAGCCTTGGCCTCCTGGGCTCAAGCGATCCTCCTGCCTCAGCACCCCCGTCCGACCCAGTAGCTGGGACTACAGGCACGTGCCATTATGCCTGGCTAATTTTTTTTTTTTTTAATTTTTTTGTAGAGACAGGGTCTCACTATGTTGCGCAGCCTGGTCTTGAACTCCTGGGCTCAAGTGATCCTCCTGCCTTGGTTTCCCAAAGTGCTGGGATTACAAACGTGAGCCACAGCACCTGGCCAGTTTAACCTGTTTCAAATCAAATTCTTAACCAGATTTTTCATGGAAACTTACAAACTAATGGTAAAATAAATGTCAAAGAATAAAGAAACAAAAATATCAAAGAGAATTTATAAGAACAGTGCAGTAGGCACAGGAACAGAAAAATATACCAGTGGAATGGAATACAGAGCCTAGAAAAATATTACTGAGAACTTGATCTGTGAAAGAAGTAGCATTATATAAGTATGTATACACACCCCTACATATCCTCCTACATCTATATCCATTCCAACAGTATCTTTCTATCTATCTATCCCCATGAGTTCACGCTGAAATCTCTACACAGGGTTTACTTGTTTATTTATTTTAAGATGGAGTTTCGCTCTTGTTGCCCAGGCTGGAGTGCAATGGCGCAATCTCGGCTCACTGCAACCTCCGCCTCCCAGGTTCAAGCGATTCTCCTGCCTCAGCCTCCTGAGTAGCTGGGATTACAGGTGCCCACCACCACAACCAGCTAATTTTTTGTATTTTTAGTAGAGATGGGGTTTCACCATGTTGGCCAGGCTGGTCTCGAACTCCTGACCTCAAGTGGTCCGCCCGCCTTGGCCTCCTAAAGTGCTGGGATTACAGGCGTGAGCCACCGCACCCAGCCCACAAGGTTTATTTTATCCTCTATTTTATGTTCACAACTTCATTCTTTGACAATGAGAAAACTGGCTCCCATTTTACACAATATATTAAATATTTTCTTATTTGCTCCCTTATAGGATGTATGAAAGTCATTTCAGACCTGTTAATTTATGCCTCTGTGAAAATTAGATTTTAATTTTAATTCGAGTTCTAATTAGATGACTCTAATTTTCATTTAACTCTAATTTTAATTAGAGTTAATTTTGTGTTAGGGATGTTTGGGTTTGTAACCTGAGGGCATAGAGACTTAATCTTGTGTTACTTGTGTTTTTTCCCCAACCATCCTTCAGGGTGGTTATGTCATTCATTTGAGGAGCAGTTTCATTCATGGGGGCTTTTTGTATCAAACTTTAGTTTGTATAAGATTGTCCTTATCCTCATTGACTTCTTATTTATTTATTTGAGACGGAGTCTCGCTCTCTCGCCAGGCTGGAGTGCAGTGGCGTGATCTCGGCTCACTGCAACCTCTGACTCCCAGGTTCAAGCGATTCTCCTGCCTCAGCCTCCTGAGTAGCTGGGATTACAGGCACGCGCCACCATTCAAAAATGCCCTAGCATTCTGTAATGCAATATTGTGTGACTGAAAGAAACAGTAGTGTAGGAATTGGAAGACTGGATCTTAGTTTGTGGCGGGCTGTACCTTACTATATGACCTTGGGGAATTCACCCAAACTGCTTTTGCCTCCATTTCCTATTTGACTTCTCCATTATATTAGGTCAGAGCACAAGGAAGATCTGAAGAACATATCTAAATTCCAAAATGAAATCCAAACATCTCTCTGAGAAAACCTTTTTTTTTTTGGGATGGACTCTTGCTCTGCCACCCAGGCTGGAGTGCAGTGGCACAAGCTCAGCTCACTGCAACCTCTGCCTCCCAGGTTCAAGCGATTCTCCTGCCTCAGCCTCCCGTGTAGCTGGGACTACAGGCGTGTGCCACCATACCCAGCTAATTTTTGTATTTTTAGTAGAGACGGGGTTTCACCGTGTTGGCCAGGCTGGTCTCTAACTCCTGACCTCAAGTGATCCTCCCGCCTGGGCCTCCCAAAGTGCTGGGATTACAGGTGTGAACCACCATATCTGGCCGATTTTATTTATTTTTCTCTTTTGAGCATGTAAAACACTAACATGATTCCAAAGTCTAGACTGCACAAAAAGTTATATTTAGGAAAGTGCCTTTCTCTTATCCCTGTTTCCTTTGTGTTTTTCATCCCTTTCTTGACATTCCTTGTAGGTATCTAATTTCAGTTTCTGGTTTATCTTGCCTGTGTTTCTTTTTTGCTGAATTGAGCAGATACATATGTATTTTCTTATTTTTCCTTCTTTCTTATTTTTTCTTCTTTCTTACACAGTAGATATCATACTGTAGATAATCTTTCACACTTTGTCTTTCTTTAACTTAATAAATTCTAGAAATTGTATCAATTCATTGAGGTCTTCCTCATTCTTTACAACCTCATAGTAGCCCATTGTGCAAATGTACCATAGTTCATTTAAGCACTGTTAGATGTGTGGCATTTAAGTTGTTTAAATTATTCTGCAATTGCAAACAATGCTTCAATAATAAACCTGTGCAAATGGGTTTTCTTATAGTTGGAAGTATATCTTCAGGGTGAATTCCTGGAAGTGGGATTGCTGATTCAAAGGTAAATGCAGGGACAAGCGCAGTAGCTCATGCCCATAATCCCAGCATTTTGGGAGGCCGAGGCAGGAGGATCACTTGAGGTCAGAAGTTCGAAACCAGTCTGGCCAACATGGTGAAACCCCATCTCTACTAAAAATACAAAACTTAGCCAGGCACATGCCTGTAGTCCCAGTTACTTGGGAGGCTGAGGCAGGAGAATCCCTTGAGCCCAGGAGGCAGAGGTTGCAGTGAGCCAAGATCTTGCCACTGCACTCCATCCTGGACAACAGAGTGAGACTCCATCTTAAAACAAAACAAAACAAACAAAAAATGGCAGGCCAGATGCGGTGGCTCACGCTTGTAATCCCAGCACTTGGGAGGCCCAGGCAGGTGGATTATCTGAGGTCAGGAGTTTGAGACCAGCCTGGCCAACATGGTGAAACCCTGTCTCTACTAAAAATACAAAAAATTAGCCAGGTATGGTGGCGGGCGCCTGTAATACCAGCTACTGGGGAGGCTGAGGCAGGAGAATCACTTGAACCTGGGAGGCAGAGGTTGCAGTGAGCCGAGATCATGCCACTGCACTCCAGCCTGGGCAACAAGAACAAAACTCTGTCTCAAAACAAACAACAAAACAAAACAAAAATGGTAAATGCATACGTAGTTTTTTTTTTCTTGGTGTAGAACATTTATTTATTTTTCCCATGAATCAAAGTTTAGTTCAGTGGGAAATAATTTTAATCAAAGAATTGTACATTTTCTTCCCATATATCCTGCTTTGTATTAGGAAATTATATTGTGATCCGTTTCACTATAAGTAAAATATTGCAAAATATTTACAGGAAAATATTAAAAATAACTGAAACACAAAAGGCAAGATGAAACAAACTGTTTTTTCAGAAATCTCTACTCCAATGCCCATAGCACACAAGAAGAGAGTCAAAACAAATAAGTAACTAAGATTCCCCGATCACAAATTTCCAAAGAACTGGAGAAGGGAAAGAAACAGGGTGAAAATGGTGGTGTGAAAGGGGATGGATGTTAGCAGCGCTGCTTCAATAACTGATCTATTCTGAATGAAATACCCTCTTTTCTGTGCAGTAAATTCTGAACAAGGCTATATTTTGGGATATTCCTTGAACTGAAATTAGAAAACACCCTGACAATGTAAGCGGTTCTTTCATCTAAGTTTAATAAGAGCCTCTTTCTCCATGGGCCACTGTTGTGAAAAAAAGCCTGTTCGGGCATCAAAAGCTGTCACAGCAGCCCTTCCATCTCTTTCATGAAAGCCTCGTAGACATCATCCTTACTTTGTACCGAGACAGGAACAGAAGGACCAGATTTGGGTGCTGCTCTGGCAAGAGGCACAGCAGAATCATCCTCTGACTTTCTTTTTTTTTTTTTTTTTTTTGAGACAAAGTCTCGCTCTGTCGCCCAGGCTGGAGTGCAGTGGTGCGATCTCAGCTCACTGCAACCTCTGCCTTCTGGGTTCAAGCCATTCTCCTGCCTCAGCCTACTGAGTAGCTGGGACTACAGGTGTACATGCCTGGCTAATTTTTGTATTTTTAGTAGAGATGGGGGGTTTCGCCACGTTGGCTAGGCTGGTCTCAATCTCCTGACCTCAGGTGATCTCCCCACCTTGGCCTCCTAAAGTGCTGGGATTACAGGCAGGAGCCACGGTGCCCAGTCCCTCTGACTTTCTTTGGAGAGCAGCAGTAGCCCCTTTATTCTCCTGATGTACTGTCAGTGCAGTGGGCAAAAATCGAGTAATCTCTGCCTTGGGATTAGTGATCTGTGGCTTGGCACTGATGGTTGCTGTGGCTTTCTTCTCAATGGTGGTTGCACTCATATCATCTGCCTTGGGCCACTGAATCAAGTTGGGTGGTGCACTTAAAACCCCAGGGTTCAGCCAGGGAGCTGGTAGGAAAAGCCCAGCGGGGGCAGGTCCAAGTGGAGGTACCAATGGTGGGTGCATCATGCCAGGATGAGGTGGAGGAACACCCAGAGGTGCAGGGGGAGGTACTTTTGGTGGGGGTCCCCTAGGAGGGGGACCAGGAGTCAGACCTGGAGGTGGACCTGGGGGAGGGCCAGGTCAGGCTGGTGTTGGTCCTGGAGGTAAAAGTCGGGGTAAGGGCCCTCGGAATCCTGGCATTCCAGGTGATCTCAGGAATGGAGGAGCTTCTGGAGGTGGGCCAAGAGGAAGGCCCATAGCTGGCCCAAGAGGCCATAATGGTGGAGCAGGTGGTGGTCCAAGAGATGGTGGTCCTGGGATGGGACGTGCTTGTATCTGAGAAAGAGGAACACGTGTGTGGCATTTAAGTTGTATAAATTATTCTGCAATTGCAAACAATGCTTCAATAATAAACTTTGTACAAATGGATTTTCTTACTGTTGGAAGTGTATCTTCAGGGTGAATTCCTAGAAGAGGGATTGCTGATTCAAAGGTAAATGCAGGAACAGGCACAGTGGCTCATGCCTATAATCCCAGCACTTTGGGAGGCTGAGGCAGAATGATCACTTGGGGTCAGGAATTCGAAACCAGCCTGGCCAACATGGTGAAACCCCATCTCTACTAAAAATACAAAAATTAGCTGGGTGGCAGACGCCTGTCTGTGAAGAAGCGGTGGATGTGCCGTCAGAATGAGACTCTTCTTTATGCTGTTTTTGTGATTGTTTATCTGCTTCAGAGTCATCAGAATCATCTTCATCATCGTCCTCTGAAAATTCCTCTACTTCTGGTCCCTCCTCAGGGACTTCTTGACCTGCCATGGAAGCACTATGGCTTGAAGAGGAGTTAACTCCTTCATGTTCTTCTTTTTCTTCCTTGATTTTCCAGGCATATCTGCAAACCGTACACTCAGACCTGAGTTCTTTTCTTCATTGCTGGATCACTCACCATCATCACAGTGCACAATTCATCCCCCCACTTTCTCCGTCTGATCTGTTGGTGTCACAATTATCAGTATTGTTACCATGCTTATGTTGGTCCTTGTCCTCAGAAGGGCCATCATCTTCACTGGTGCTAGAAACATCATCACCATGAACTTGCCGGGCAAGTTCGGGATTATATAACGTGTCTTCTTCATCTCGCCTATGAGGGGGAAGATCTAGGGCAAAACCCACTTTACGGCCATACATGTGCAAGACTTGAGGAGGAGGTGGGCTGGGGGAGGGCCAGGAGATTTTCTGCCGGGGGGCAAACGTGGAACATTATGCCCAAGAAGAGGAAGGATAGAAACTGCCCGAGTTGGAGGTCCATAGGCTGAGGTTTTCCTAAGGATGGAGAGTGGCTGGGACCAGGAAGTGGAATGTCCTGGATCAAAATGTTGGAAGGAGCATGTGGCACATCTGGCAAAGGAATGCTCTCCACTTCCGCATGCTGAGCATTCTCGACAGCCATCAAAATATTGGCTAAGTTGAGCCCTCTTCTGTTCATACTCTATTTCTAGTTTTCTCAAGTCCTTGTAACTATCTGGATTTTCTTTTTCACAGAGTCATAGAATATGTTCAAAGGTTTCACACAGTTTTTTACGCTTGTTTTTCAGTACTTTCTCATTTAACTGTGGCTGTTACAGTGGGTTAAACTCCATTTCATCCAGTTTCTCCATGTCCCTGGTAATCTGTTTGGGATCCTTCATTTCTAAAAAACGCAGCTACGGCCGGGCGCAGTGGCTCACGCCTGTGATCCCAGCACTTTGGGAGGCCTAGGCGGGCAGATCACCTGAGGTCAGGAGTTCGAGACCAGCCTGGCCAACATGGTGACACCTCGTCTCTACTAAAAATACAAAAATTAGCCAGGCGTGGTGGCACACACCTATAATCCCAGCTACTCGAGGGGCTGAGGCAGGAGAATCACTGGAGGTGGAGGTTGCAGTGAGCCGAGATCGTGCCATTGCACTCCAGCCTGGGCAACAAGAGCGAAACTCCACCTCAAAAATACCAAAACCAAACCAAACCAAAACAACAACAACAAGCACTGCAGCTCGAACCATCATGCACTGTTTTTTGTTCTTTAATTCTCTCTTCTGGGATTCCTTTCGGACTTGGTCTGTGGGGTTCAAAAATTTTCCACTGTTGGTGGATGACGTAGACCTCCATCCCATGTTGAAAATTTGTGTGGTTTACTTGTTCATTTAAAAAAAAAAAAAAAAGAAAGAAAAAAGAAAAGGGAGAAAGAAAAACACTTCTGCTGTGCTCCCAGGACTGTGAGAAGCGGGGAGGCGGCAATTCTCGGCCTCTTTCACTTTGTAAGGGCCTCTGGGTCAACCCCTCAGCCACCGCCATCGTGAAACCTTGCGCCCCTCCCGCATATGCAGTTTTGTGAAATGCTGCCACGTTACCCTTTACAGGGTTGTACTTATTCACATGCCCCCTAGCCATGCATGAGAGGATTGTCTATCCACTGCATTACCATCAGAGTGTATTGTTCTATTTTTTAAATGTTGAAGATATCGGCTGAGTGCGGTGGGTCACACCTACAACCCTAGCACTGTGCAGCTAAGGCGAGTGGATCACTTGAGCCCAGGAATTCCAGACCAGCCTGGGCAACATAGCTAAACCTCATCTCTACAAAAATACAAAAAGTTAGCAGGGCCTTGTGGCACGAACCATGACTGCACCTCTGCACTCTGGCCTGGGTGACAAAGTGAGTCTCTGTCTTAAAAAACAAAATAAAAGAAAATATTATAGGTGAGAAATGGTATTTTAGTGTAGTTTTAATTGACATTTCTCTTATGAATTAGGTTGAAAAATCTTCATATATGTGTGTGTATGTGTGTGTGTATGTGTGTATGTGTGTGTGTGTGTGTATAAATTCCCCATTCTTATTTTTTGCCATTTTTTTCTATCGGGTTAAAAAAAATCTAAGCTGAGCGCAGTGGCACATGCCTATAGTCTCAGCTACTTGGGAGATGGGAGGATTGCTTGGGTCAGGAGTTTGAGGCTATAGTGCTCAAAGATGGTGAGATGGCATCTATGAATAGCCATTGCATTCCAGTCTGGGCAACATAGCGAGACCCTCATATTTAAAAATAAAAAACAAAATATAAGTAAACAAACATTTTAAAAAATAAACCTTTATTCACTTATTTATTTATTTTGAGGCAGGGTCTCACTCTGTCACCAAGGCTGGAGTGCAGTGGCACTATCACAACTCACTGCAGCCTCCACCTCCTGGGCTCAGACGATCCTCCCACCTCAGCCTCCCATGTAGCTTGAACTGCAGATGTGCGCCACCATGCCTGGCTAATTATTTTTATTCTTTTGTAGAGACAAGTTCTCATCTTGTTTCCCAGGCTGATCTCAAACTCCTGGGCTCAAGAGATCCACCTGCCTCAGCCTCCCAGAGTGCTGAGTACTACAGGTGTGAGCCACAGTACCAGCCTCTCCACTGGCTTTCGGGGTAATATATGTTGTAAATATTTTCTCCCAGTGTGTTGGCTGTCTTTTTACTTTGCTTATGGTGATATTTGCCATGCCAAAAACCCTCATTTTTTGTTTTAATTTAATCTGTTTTATCAATGTTTTTAGTGCATTTAGTGAATCTGCATTTTGAGTCATAATTAGAATGTCTTTCCCTATATGCAGGTTAAAGAGAAATTCACCTCGTTTTCTCCTAATACCTGCAGGGATGTATTTTCCATTTAGATCCCTGATCATTTGGAGTTTATTTTTCAATAGGTGTGATGAGGTGTAGCTCAGTTTCATCTTTTCCCCCAATGGCAAACCAATTGTCCCAGCATAATTTATTTAAAAGTGCATTTTTGCCCTAGTGATTTCAGTTGCTACCTTTATCATACACTAAAGTTCCATACATATTTAAAATTATTTCTGGTTTTTTGTGACAAACTATAATAGACTTGCTTACCTATTCAAGTGCTAGTACTACTTTGTTTTAATTATAGAGGTTTTATAGTATGTTTCAATGTCTGATTGGGCTAGTCACCTTCATAGCTTTTCCTTTTTAGTGATTTCCTGGCTATTCTTAAATTACATGTTTATTTTTCCATATGAAGTTTAACATCAACTCGTCTAGTTCCATTTTTTCAAAAAGCTTGTTGGCATTTTTTATTGGGATTACATTAAATTTATAAGTTAACTTAGGGAGACCTGACAGTTTTATTATGTTGAGTAATTCGAAGAACAATAAATGTCTTTCAATTTGTTCAAGTACACTTTTGTGTTTTTAAAGTTTTCCTCATGTGGATTTTGTACATTTCCTATTAGTACTTATTCCTAAATACTTTGTCTTCTTTGTTGCCATATAAATGGCATTTTCTGTGCCATCATATACTCTGACTGGTTATCATTGTGTATATGAAGGCTATCAAGTTCTATATGATAATTTTACAGCTTGCTACCTTATCGAATTGTTAGTTTTATTGATTTTCTAGGGTTTTCTATGTACACTCATATCATCTGCTAGATATAGTTTTACTTTTACAGATCTCATGCATCTTATTGATTCTTCTTGTCTAATTGCACTGGGCTTATATCTCTAGTATAATGTTGATTAGTAGTGGAGATGGTGGGCAAATTCATCTTGTTCTTGATCTTAGTGGAAAGTTTCTGGGGCTTCCCCATTAAAGAGTTGGTGGCTTTTTCACTAAAAGTGTATGTGTTGGGGTGGGAGTGTGTGCGTATGAAAGTGTGCATATGTGTATTTATGTGTTAATAAAGGATAGGTCAAGCGTGGTGGCTCATGCCTGTAATACCAGCACTTTGGGAGGTCATAGTGGGAAGATCACTTGACGCCAGAAGTTTAAGAGTAGCCTGGGCCACATAGCGAGACCCTGTCTCTACAAAAACATTAAAAAAAATTAGCTGAGTGTGGTGGCGTGTGCCTGTAGTCCCATCTACTCGAGAGGTCTAAGTGGGAGGATTGCTTAAACCCAGGATTTGGAGATTTCAGTGAGCTATGCTGACACCACTGCACCCCAGCCTGGGCAAGAGAGTGAGACCCTGTCTCTAAAAATACTCTGAATAATATAACTTCTTATTTTCTTGAGGGTTTTTTTTCTTGAGACAGTCTCACTCTGTCACCCAGGCTGGAGCGTAGTGGTGCCATCTTGGCTCGCTGCAACCTCCGCCTCCCAGGTTCAAGCTATTCTCCTGCCTCAGCCTCCAGAGTAGCTGGGACCACAGGTGCACTCCACCACACCTGACTGATTTTTATATTTTTAGTAGAGATGGGGTTTCGCCATGTTGGCCAGGCTGGTTTTGAACTCCTGACCTCAGTGATCCACCCGCTTTGGCCTCCCAAAGTGCTGGGATTACAGGCATGAGCCACCACTCCCGGCCATTTCTTGAGTTTTAAATTTTTCTTTTTCATTTTCTTGAAACAAGTTCTCACTCTGTCACCCAGGCTAGAGTGAGTGGCACAGTCATGGCTCACTGCAGCTTCCACCTCCTGAGTAGCTGGGACTATAGGTGCACACCTTCTGTAGTCCTCGCTAATTTTTTTTTTTTTTTTTTTTTTTTTTTTTAGTAGAGAGGGGGTGTGGCTCACACTTGTAACAACAGCATTTTGGGAGGCTGAGGCTGGCGGATCACTTGAGTCCAGGAGGTCCAGACCAGCCTGGGCAGCACGGTGAAACTCTCTCTCTACTAAAAAACCAAAAATTACACACTCTTGAGTTTCTTTAAACAGGAGTAAGTAAGGAATTTGAAAAGGCTTTTTAAAAGCATCTATGGAAATAAACATGATTTTTCTCCTTAGATCTGTAAATACAGTGTGTTAGTTCACTTATTAATATTTAGTCAGTGTGTATTCCAGGAATAAATTCCACTTGGTTATGTTGTACCATTTTCATAGTGTGGTGTTGTATTCTGTTAAGTAGTGTTTTATTTAGAACTTTTTCATGAATATTCATAAGTGATATTTGTAATTTTCTTTTTTTGCTGTTTTTATGAAGTTTAGTTGTTAATGCTATATTTATTTTCTAAAATCAGTTCAGGAATGTTCCTTCATTCCCAATGAGCTGGAAAAACTTGTGAAGTACCGTGACTGCCTGGTCTTTGAAGGTTTGGTAGAATAACCTTGTGAAACCATGAGGTCTTTTTTTTTTAATGTGGAAGTTCCTTGGTAATTATCTCTGTTTCTTCGAAGTGAATTAGTCTGTTTAAACTCTTTGTCTCTAAATGGGGTCAATTTCAATACATTCTATTTCTCTTAAAGTTATCCACTTCATATAGATTGTCAGTATTTTCACAGAGGTCTGAAAATTAGCCCCTTAGGTTTTTAAAAATACTTTGTTTCAATGGTTATTTCCCCATTTGATATTTGTTATTTTGTGCATTTGTACTTTTTCTCTTTTTCTTGAGTAAATATAGGTCGTAATTTGTCCACTTTGTTATTTTGCCCCAAAATTACAGATTTTAATTGCATCTATTGTAATGGGATCTATTGTTTTAAAATTCTTTATCTCATTACTTTCTGCTTTCATTTTTTATTATTTTCTATCTCTAGCTTTTATAACTATTTTCCTTACTACTTTAGATTTAATTAGCTCTTCTTTTTTTAGTTTCCTAAGGTGGAAACTTAGATTATTGATTTTAGGTCTTCATTCTGTTCTGATATGTACACTCAATGCTATAAATTTCCTCTTAAGCACTGCTTTTGCTGCATCCCACAAATTTTGATAACCTTTATTTTCCTTTTTGTTTAATTTGAAATATTTTAAAATTTATCTTGAGAATTCTTTGATCCATGAGTTACTTAGAAGTATGTTGTGGTAATCTTCAAATATTTAGGAGTTTTCTAGCTATTTTTCTGTTATTGATTCCTAGTTTCATTCTGTTGTCATCTGATAGCATACTGCTATAGTTTGAATGTGTCCCCCAAATTTTATATGTTGGAGACGTCATCCCTAGTGTAGCAGTATGGAAAGGTGGGGCCTTTAAGAGGTCATTGGATCATGAGGGCTCTGCCCTTACACATGGATTAATCCATTTATGGGTTAATGGATTAATGGGTTATCACTGGAGTGGAACTGGTGGCTTTATCAGATGGGAGAGACCTGATTTACTATGTTAGCATGCTTAGCCCCCTTGCTATATGATACCCTGCACTGTCTTGGGACTCTGCAGAGTCCCCACTAGCAAGAAGACTCTCACCAGATGCATTCCCTTAATCCTGGCCTTCTCAGCTTCTGTAACTGTAAGAAATAACTGTCCAGTCAGAAGTTTGCTGCAGGGGTGGAGCCCTCACGGAGAACCTCTGCTAGGGCAGTGTGGAAAGGAAACGTGTGGTCAGAGTCCGCACACAGAGTCCCCACTGGGGCACTGCCTAGTGGAACTGTGAGAAGAGGGCCACCATAGTACAGACCCCAGAATGCTAGATCCACTGACAGCTTGCACTCTGCGTTTGGAAAAGCTGCAGACACTTAACACCAGCCCTTGAAGACAGCTAGGAAGGAGGCTGTACCCTGCAAAATCATGGGGACAGAGTTGCCCAAGGAGACGGGAGTCCCCCACTTGCATCAGCGTGACCTGGATGTGAAACTTGGAGTCAAAGAAGATCATTTTGGAACTTTAAGGTTTAATGACAGCCCTGTTGGATTTTGGACTTGCATGGGGCCTGTGGCTCCTATGTATTGGCCACTTTCTCCCATTCGGAACAGTGGTATTTACCCATTGCCTGTATCCCCATTGTATCTAGGAAGCAACTAACTTGCTTTCAATTTAGGCTCAGAAGCGGAAGGGACTTGTCTTGTCTCAGATGAGACTTTGGACTTGGACTTTTGGGTTAATGCTGGAATGAGCTAAGACTTTAGGGGACAGTTGGACAGGCATGATTGTGTTTTGAAATGTGAGGACATGAGATTTGGGAAGAGCCAGGGACAGACTGATATGGTTTGGCTGTGTCCCCACCCAAATCTCATCTTGAACTCTAGTTCCCATAACCCCATGTGTCATGGGAGGGACCCAGTGGGAGGTAATTGAATCATGGGGAAGTTACCTCCATGCTGTTCCTGTGATAGTGAGTGAGTTCTCATGAGATCTCATGATTTTATAAGGGACTTCCCCCACTTCGCTCTGCACTTCTCCTTCCTGCTGCCACGTGAAGAAGGATGTGTTTGCTTTCCCTTCTGCCATGATTGTAAGTTTCCCGAGGCCTCCCCAGCCCTGCAGAACTATGAGTCAATTAAGCCTCTTTCCTTCATAAATAAACCAGTTCCAGGTATGTCCTATAGCAGCAGGAGAACAGACTAATATAATTTGTTACTATTTTCTATTTGTTGGCCTTGTTCTTTGTTTCTTTTTGTTGTTGTTGTTCCACTCTTTTTCTGACTTTTCTCTATCTCTCTCTCTCTCTCTCTCTCTCTGTGTTGTTTGTGTGTGTGTGAATGTGTGGCTTTTTAATTTTTTGTAGAGATGGGGTCTCACTTTGTTGAGTGAGCCCAGGCTGGTCTCGAACTCTTGGCCTCAAGTGATCCTCCTGCCTTGTTCTCCCAAAGTGCTGGGATTACAGGTGTGTGCTACCACCTCCAGCTCCTTCTCTGGTTTTAATTGAGCACTTATATAATTCCATTTTCTCTCCTCTCTTAGCATATAAATTATACTTTCCTTTTTGAGACAGAGTCTCACTCTATCATCTAGGCTAGAGTGGCACAATCTTGGCTCACTACAACCTTTCCTTCCTGGGCTCAAGCAATTCTCCTGCCTCAGCCTCCCGAGTAGCTGCGATTACAGGCACTGAAGCACACCTGGCTAATTTTTGCATTTTTAGTAGAGACAGGGTTTCACCATGTTGGTCAGGCTGGTCTCGAACTCCTGACATCAAGTGATCTGCCTACCTTGGCCTCCCAAAGTGCTGGGATTGCAAGCATAAGCCACCACACCTGGCCAAATTATGTTTTTTTGTTTGCCTTTTTAGTGGCTGCCCTTGAGATTGCAATAAACATTTACAACGAATCCAAGTCTTCTTTCAAATAATACTCTACCCCTTCACAGGTAGTACAAGTACCTAACCACTGAGTATTCATAATTCTTCTCTTTCATATCTTATAACATTGCTGTCATTCATTTTCACTTATCCATAAGCTACAATCATTGGATACTTTGTAGCTTTTTGTTTTGAGCAAACTGTTGTATCAATTGAGAATAAGAAAAATAAGAGATTTTACTTTATCTTCATGAGTTCCTTCTGTAATACTCATTATTTATGTAGATCTGGGTTTCTGATTGTATTAGTCCATTTTCATACTGCTATAAAGAAGTGCCCAACACTGGGTAATTTATAAAGGAAAGAGGTTTAATTGACTCACAGTTCAGCATGGCTGGGGAGGCATCAGGAAACTGATAATCATGGCAGATGGCAAAGGGGGAAGCAAGGTACCTTCTTCACAAGGCGGCAGGAAGTAGAAGTGCCAAGCAAAGTGCGAAGAACTCTTTATAAAACCATCAGATCTCAAGAGAACTCACTTGCTATCATGAGAACAACATGGGGGAAACAGCCCCCATGATTCAATTATCTCCACCCAGTATTTCCCTTGACATGTAGGGATTATGGGGATTACAATTCATGATGAGATTTGAGTGGGGGGACACAAAGCCTAATCATATCATTTCGCCCCTGGCCCCTCCCAAATCTCATGTCCCTTTCATATTTCAAAACCAATCATGCCTTCCAAACAGTCCTCTGAAGTCTTTGTTCATTCTAGGATTAACCCAAAAGTCCAAGTTCAAAGTCTCATCTGAGACAAGGGAAGTCCCTTCCCCTTATGAGCCTGTAAAGTCAAAAACAAATTAGGTACTTCCTAGACACAATGGGGGTACAGGCATTGGATAAATACACCCATTTCAAATAGGAGACATTGGCCAAAACAAAGGGACTACAGGCCCCATGCAGGTCTGAAATCCAGCAGGGCAGTCAAACCTTAAAGCTCTGAAATGACCTCCTTTGACTCCATGTCTCACATCCAGGTCATGCTGATGCAACAGGCCTCCTCCCAGCTGCTTTCATGGGCTGGCATGGAGTGTCTGTGGCTTTTCTAGGTACATGGTGCAAGCTGTCAGTGGACGTACCACCTGGGGTCTGGAGGACAGTGGCCCTCTTCTCACAGCTCCACTAGGCAGTGCCCCAATGGGGACTCTGTTGGGGCTCTGACCCTGTATTTCCCTTTTGCACTGCCCTAGTGGAGGTTCTCTATGAAGGCCTTGCCCCTGCAGCAAACTTCTGCCTGGTCATCCAGGCATTTCCATACATCCTCTAAAATCTAGGTGGAGGCTCCAAAACCTCAATTTTGTTTTTGTTTTTGAGACAGAGTCTCACTCTGTTGCCCAGGCTGGAGTGCAGTGGTGCAATCTTGGCTCACTGCAATCTCCACTTCCCAGGTTCAAGTGATTCTCCCATCTCAGCCTCCCAAGTAGTTGGGACTACAGGCACATACCACCACACCCAGCTAATTTTTGTATTTTTAGTAGAGACGGGGTTTCACTATGTTTGCCAGGCTGGTCTTGAACTTTTGACCTTATGTGATCCATCCCCCTTGGCCTCCCAAAGTGCTGGGATTACAGGCATGAGCCACTGTGCCTGGCCCCAAACCTCAACTCTTGACTTCTTTGCACCTGCAGGCCCAACAACACATATAAGCCACCAAGGCCTGGGGCTTGCATCCTCTGAAGCCATGGCCCAAGCTGTGCCTTGGCCCTTTTTAGCCACAGCTGGGATGCAGGGCACCAACTCCCAGGACTGCATAAAGCAACAAGGCCCTGGGCCCAGCCCATGAAGCCATTTTTTCCTCCTAGGCCTCTAGGCCTGTGATGGGAGGGTCTGCTATGAAGACCTCTGACATGTCCTGGAGACGTTTTCCCCATTGTCTTGGAGATTAACATTTGGCTCCTTGTCACTTATGCATACTTCTGAAGCCAGTTTGAATTTCTCTTCAGAAAATGGGTTTTTCTTTTCTCTTGCATCATCAGGCTGCAAATTATCCAAACATTTATGCTCTGCTTCTCTTTTAGACATTAAGTTCCAATTCCAAACCATCTCTTTGGGAATGCATAAAATCAAACAGTTTTAAGATCACCCAGGTTACCTCTTGAATGCTTTGCTGCTTAGAAATTTCTTCCATTGGATACCTGAAATCATCTCTCTCAAGTTCAAAATTCCACAGATCTCTAGGCCAGGGGCAAAATGCCACCAGTCTCTTTGCTAAAGCACAGCAAGAGTCACCTTTATTCTAGTTCCCAACAAGTTCCTCATCTCCATCTGAGACCACCTCAGGCTGGACTTCATTGTCCATATCACTATCAGCATTTTAGTCAAAGCTATTTAATAAATCTCTAGGAAGTTTTAAAGTTTCCCACATCCTTCTGTCGTCTTCTGAGCCCTCTTAACTGTTCCAACCTCTGCCTGTTACCCAGTTCCAAAGTTGCTTCCACATTTTTGGTATCTTTATAGCAGCACCCCACTTCTGGTAACAATTTACTGTATTAGTCCATTTTTATACTGCTATAAAGAACTGCCTAAGACTGGGTAATTTATAAAGGAAAGAGGTTTAATTGACTCACAGTTCAGCACGACTGGGGAGGCTTCAGGAAACTTACAATCATGGCAGAAGGCAAAGGGGAAGCAAGGTGCCTTCTTCACAAGGAGGTAAGAAGGAGAAGTGCCGAGCAAAGGGGGAAGAGCCCCTTATAAAATTATCAGCTCATGAGAATTCACTATCATGAGAATAGCATGGGGGAAACTGCCCCCATGATTCATTTATTTCCACCTGGTCTTTCCCTTGACATGTGGAGATAATGGGGCTTACAATTCAAGATGAGATTTGGGTGGGGACACAAAGTCTAACCATATCACTGATGTATACTATTTTTTTTCTTTCTGAAGAATTTCAACACTTCTTGCAAGGTATATCAATTGGCGACAAGTTTTCTCAATTTTGTTTGTCTGTGAAAGTCTTTATTTCTCCTTTATTTTTCAAGGAGAATATTTCTGGGTATAGAATTCTGATGGTGGTGGTGGTTGTTGTTTCTGTCAACACTTCAAATATTTTGCTCTGGGCTGGGCGCGGTGGCTCACGCCTGTAATACCAGCACTTTGGGAGGCTGAGGCGGGTGGATCACGAGGTCGGGAGATTGAGACCATCCTGGCTAACACGGTGAAACCCCATCTTTACTAAAAACACAAAAAATTAGCCGGGCGTGGTGGTGGGCTGCTGTAGTCCCAGCTACTTGGGAGGCTGAGACAGGAGAATGACATGAACCCGGGAGGTGGAGCTTGCAGTGAGCTGAGATTGCGCCACTGCACTCCAGCCTGGGCAACAGAGTGAGACTCCATCTCAAAAAAAAAAAAAAAATATATATATATATATATATATATCTCTATATTTTGCTCCAAGCTCTTCTTACTCGCATGGCCTGTGAAAAGAACTCTGATTAATTATTATACTTGCTCCTCGTAGGTACAGTGTTTTTTTCCCTTTGACTTAATTCAAAATTGTCTCTTTGTCTTTGATTTTCTGTGGTTTGAATATACTATATCTAGGTGTAAATTTTTTCGGTATTTATCCTCTTTGATTTCCTGAGCTTCCTGAATCTGGGGTTTGGTGTCTGTCATTCATTTTGGAAAATTCCCAGTCATTATTACTTCAAATATTTTTTCTGTTCCTTTTTTTTCTTGTTTTGATGTTCATTATGCATATGTTACACCATTTAAAATTGTCCCACAGTTATTGGATGTTTTGTTCTGCTTTTTAAAATTATTTTTTCTCTTACCATTTAGTTTTAGAAGTTTCTATTGACGTATCTTCAAGCTCAGCGATTCTTTCTTTGGCTGTGTCCAGTCTATTTTTTTTTTTTTTGAGATGGAATCCCACTCTGTCACACAGGCTAGAGTGCGGTAGCATGATCTCGGCTCACTGCAACCTCCGCCTCCCAGGTTCAAGTGATTCTCTTGCCTCAGCCTCCTGAGTAGCTGGGATTACAGGCATGTGCCACCATGTCCAGCTTACGTTTGTATTTTTAGTAGAGGCAGGGTTTCACTATGTTGGCCAGGCTGGTCTCAAACTCCTGACCTCAGGTGATCTGGCTGCCACAGCCTCCCAAAGTGCTGGGATTACAGGCATGAGCCACTGCGCCTGGTCATGTGTCCAGTCTATTTAAAAGCCCATCAAAGGTATTATTTCCATTACAGTCTTCTTTATTTCTAGCATTTCTTTCCTTTTGATTCTTCCTTATTGTTTCCATCACTATGCTTGCAGTATCCGTCCCTTATTGCATATGGTTCATTTTTTCTATTAGAGCTCTTAGCATATTAATTATAGTGCTTTTAAATTCACAGTCTGATAATCCCAACATCTTTGCCATATCTGAATCTTGTTTTGATGCTTACCTTGTTTCTTTAAAATATTTTTTGTCTTATAGGATGCCTTGTAATTTTTTGTTAGAAGTCAGACATTAGGTACTAAGAAAAAGAACCTAGGCAAATAGGCCTTTGGTATGATGCTTTATGTGTATTTGACAAAGAGTTAAGCTGTTTTGAATATTTGATGTAGCTGTATGTATTAGAGATATTAAAAGTTCCTCTAATGTTAGTTTTGTCTCCTCTGTTGCACAGAAGCCCTGTTGATGTGCTGGTAAGATGTGGGGGTAGAGTAAACCTTCTCTAGTTCTTTGATTAAGTCTCGGTCTTTTAATAAGCCTGTGTTCCTGTGCTGTGACCTTCACAAGTACTTCTCAGTTTCTCCCCCTTTGTTGGGACAGGATAGCTAGAAGGGACTAGACTAGGATATTTCCCTTTCCCCAGGACAATTAGCGTTAGTAAAACCTCAGTTAAGCTCTGGTAAAATCATTTCTCTTGAGGGCAGGCCTTATTAAGAATAGAATCCCCTGGCTTATTTCACCCTTCCCACTGACAAAAATATGAAGGGATTTTTTTCTTCACCTTGATGACTCAGTAAGTCTTCTGGAGGTAAAACTCAGAAAAGTGTTGGGGCCCTCCTAAGACTGGGCTCCCTGGAGTTTTTAACTCTCAAGCAGTCCAAACAGAGCCTCTAGCAATTCAGCAATTGTAGTTTAAGTTTTCCTACCCTGGTACTAGTTCCCATAAATGTTTCTGCTCTTGAGCTTCCACTCAAGTAGTGAATCAAGTCATGATTCTCTGTGTCTGCCATCTGTCTCTCCAATTTATAAGAGAGTAATTTACCCTATGACCTCAATTATCTGCAGGATCTAAGAAGAGCGGTTGATTTTCAGCTTGTCAAGCTTCTTTCTTGTTGTTAGGGTGGGAATGATGACACCCAAACTTTTTACTTGCCAGACTGAAAACTGGAAGTCTGGTTGTCTGTCTTTCTTTCTTTTTTTTTTTTTTAATTATTATTATACTTTAAGTTTTAGGGTACGTGTGCACAATGTGCAGGTTAGTTACATATGTATACATGTGCCATGCTGGTGTGCTGCACCCATTAACTTGTCATTTAGCATTAGGTATATCTCCTAATGCTATCCCTCCCCCCTCCCCCCACCCCACAACAGTCCCCAGAGTGTGATGTTCCCCTTCCTGTGTCCATGTGTTCTCATTGTTCAATTCCCATCTATGAGTGAGAACATGCGGTGTTTGGTTTTTTGTCCTTGCGATAGTTTACTGAGAATGATGATTTCCAATTTCATCCATGTCCCTACAAAGGACATGAACTCATCATTTTTTATGGCTGCATAGTATTCCATGGTGTATACGTGCCACATTTGCTTAATCCAGTCTATCATTGTTGGACATTTGGGATGGTTCCAAGTCTTTGCTATTGTGAATAATGCCGCAATAAACATACGTGTGCATGTGTCTTTATAGCAGCATGATTTATAGTCCTTTGGGTATATATCCAGTAAGGGGATGCCTGGGTCAAATGGGCCAAATTCTACCAGAGGTACAAGGAGGAACTGGTACCATTTTCTCTGAAACTATTCCAATCAATAGAAAAAGAGGGAATCCTCCCTAACTCATTTTATGAGGCCAGCATCATCCTGATACCAAAGCTGGGCAGAGACACAACCAAAAAAGAGAATTTTAGACCAATATCCTTGATGAACATTGATGCAAAAATCCTCAATAAAATACTGGCAAACCAAATCCAGCAGCACATCAAAAAGCTTATCCACCATGATCAAGTGGGCTTCATCCCTGGGATGCAAGGCTGGTTCAATATACGCAAATCAATAAATGTAATCCAGCATGTAAACAGAACCAAAGACAAAAACCACATGATTATCTCAATAGATGCAGAAAAGGCCTTTGACAAAATTCAACAACCCTTCATGCTAAAAACTCTCAATAAATTAGGTATTGGTGGGACGTATCTCAAAATAATAAGAGCTATCTATGACAAACCCACAGCCAATATCATAATGAATGGGCAAAAACTGGAAGCATTCCCTTTGAAAACTGGCACAAGACAGGGATGCCCTCTCTCACCACTTCTATTCAACATAGTGTTGGAAGTTCTGGCCAGGGCAATTAGGCAGGAGAAGGAAATAAAGGGTATTCAATTAAGAAAAGAGGAAGTCAAATTGTCCCTGTTTGCAGATGACATGATTGTATATCTAGAAAACCCCATTGTCTCAGCCCAAAATCTCCTTAAGCTGATAAGCAACTTCAGCAAAGTCTCAGGATACAAAATCAATGTACAAAAATCTTTCTTTCTTTCTTCTTTCTTTTCCTTCCTTCCTTCCTTCCTTCCTTCCTTCCTTCCTTCCTTCCTTCCTTCCTTCCTTCCTTCCTTCCTTTCTTCTTTCCTTCTTCTTTTTTCTTTTCTCTCTCTCTCTCTCTCGGAGTCTTGCACTGTCGCCCCGGTTGGAGTGCCATGGCACAATCTCGGCTCACTGCAACCTCCGCCTCCCGGGTTCAAGTGATTCTCCTGCCTCAGCCTCCCGAGTAGTTGGGATTACAGGCGCACACCACCATGCCCTGCTAATTTTTTTTTTTTTTTTTTTTTTTTTTTTTTTTTTTAGTGGAGACAAGGTTTCACTATGTTGGCTAGTTTGGTCTCGAACTCCTGACCTCGTGATCCGCCAGCCTCGGCCTCCCAAAGTGCCGGGATTGCAGGCGTGAAGCCCTGTGCCTGGCCCAGAAGCACAAAAGTTTTAAATTGTAGTGAGCTCCAACTTATCTACTTTTTATTTTCTTTCTTTCCTTTTTTTTGAGACAGAGTGTTGCTCTGTCGTCCAGGCTGGAGTGCAGTGGTGCAATCTCAGCTCACTGCAACATCTGCCTCCTGGGTTCAAGCAATTCTTGTGCCTCAGCCTCTCAAGTAGCTGGGATTACAGGCATCTGCCACCACCCCTGGATAATTTTTGTATTTTTAGTAGAGACGGGGTTTCGCCATGTTGGCCAGACTGGTCTCGAACTCCTGACCTCAAGTGATCCACTTGCCTTGGCCTCCTAAATTGTTGGGATGACAGGTGTGAGCCACTGAGCCTACCTAGCCTTTCTTTTCTTGTATGTGCATTAAGTGTCTTACCCAAGAAACCATTGTGTAATCCAAGGTCAGAAACATTTACTCTTACATTTTCTTCCAAGGATTTTATAGTTTTGTCTCTTACATTTAGGCCTTTGGTCTATTTTGAGTTAATTTTTATATACGTTGTGAGGTAGAAGCCCAGCTTCATTCTTTTGCATGTGGATATCCAGTCGTCCCAGTACCGTTTGTTAAAAAGACTATTCTTTCTCCATTTGACTGTGTTGGCATATTTGTCAAAAATGAAATTGGGCCAGGTGTGGTGGCTTACACCTGTAATCCCAGCCCTTTAGGAGGCCAAGGTGGGAGGATCGCTTGAGGCTAGGGGTTCGAGACCAGCCTGGTCAACATAGCGAGACCTCATCTCTAAAAAGTAAGTAAATAAGTAAGTAAATAAATAAATAAATAAATGAAATTGATCATAGATCTATGGGGTTATTTCTGGACTTTCAATTCTATTCCTCTGATGCAGATGTCTATCTGTATGCCAGTACCACATCATCTGGAGTATTATAGCTATGACACAAGTTTTAGTAAGTTTTGAAATGAGGACGTATGAGTCCTTCAACTTTGTTCTTCCTTTTCAAGGATGTTTTTGGCTATTCTGGGTCCCTCACATTGCCATACATGTTTTAGAATCTAATTGCCAATTACTGCAAAAAGGGCAGCTGGAATTTTGATAGGGATTACATTGAATGAGTATATCAATTCGCAGAGAATTAGTAAGATTAGTAAGATTAGGTCTCCCAATTCATGTATTAAATGAGATGTCTTTCCATTAATGTAGGCCTTAAATATTTCTTTCAGCAATGTTTCATGGCTTTCAAAGTCTAAGTCTTGTACTTCTCTTGTTAAATTTATTCTTAAGTGTTTTTTTTTTTGATGCTATTGTAAGTGAAGTTATTTTCTTCATTTCATTTCCAGATTGTTCATTGCTAGTGTGTAGAGATACAACCAACATTGTTTACTGATCACGTGTCCTGCAGATTTGCTGAACTTGTTTATTAGCTTTAATAGCATTTTATGTGTGTTTGTGGGTGGTTCTTACAATTTTATACATACAAGATTATGTTGCTTGCAAAACTGAAGTTTTACTTCTTCCCTTTCAACACTAGTTTCTTTTATTTCTTTTGCTCATGTAATTGCCCTGGCTAGGATCCCAGTACAATGTTGCATAGAAATGGCAACAGCAGAGGTGCCTGTCTTGCACCTGGCCTTGAGGGAAGCCTTCAGTCCTTCATCATGAACTATGACTTTATGGGTCTATGGGTGCCCTCTACCAGCATTCAACTGTTACCATCTCCAAGGTCTGCGCAAGGAGACTGCGGCTCAGAGAGGTCGACTAAGGTGTCCAGCCAAATAGCTGATAACTGAGAAACTCAGGGTTTGAACCGATTCTGTGGTTTTCAAAGGCTCTTGGTGCTTTCCCCCTCTGCCTGGAAGTGGCCAGCAAGGAGAGAGCCCAGGAAGAAATGGGGAACAGTGAGGGCTCAGTGCTGAAAGAGCAGAGCTTCTCCGTACTACAGGTGATGTTGGAAGTCATCCATCCCAGTAACATGCCCACCTCCCACTGGGACTCCTGCTCCGAGACAGTGGTTGGCCTACCCTGTAGCCCATCTCTCTGCTCTTTTGTCAGCAGCATTTGCTGGATGCTGGCAGTATTTGGAGCCATTTGAGGCACATTCTTGTCTGTGTTTCTGCCTCTTCCACGGAGCGTGGGGTTGTCCTGGGTAGGAGTACTTGCTAGGAAAGTTATGTGTTGGGTGTAAACAAATGATCTTTTACTCCTTCCAGTTTCTTATCTGGATTTTTTTTTTCTTAAAAGATCTCCACAGTCAATCTTTATTAATGATGAGATGTTCTACTATCTCACAAGTTTCTCATCTTAAAGAAGGTTTTTGGCCAGGCGCGGTGGCTCATGCCTGTAATCCCACCACTTTGGGAGGCCGAGGCAGGCGGATCACAAGGTCAAGAATTTGAGACCAGCCTGGCCAATATGGTGAAACCCTGTCTCTACTAAAAATACAAAAATTAGCCGGGTGTGGTAGCACACGCCTGTAGTCCCAGCTACTCGGGAGGCTGAGGCAGGAGAATTGCTTGAACCCAGGAGGCAGAGTTTGCAGTGAGCTGAGCTTGTGCCACTACACTCCAGCCTGGGTGGCAGAGAAAGACTCTGTCTCAAAAAAAAAAAAAAAAAAAGAAGGTTTTCTCAGAGAGATGTTTGGATTTCATTTTGGAATTTAGATATGTTCTTCAGATCTTCCTCGTGCTCTGAATAATGGAGAAATCAAATAGGAAATGGAGGCAAAAGCAGTTTGGGCGAATTCCCCAAGGTCATATAGTAAGGTACCGCCCGCCACAAACTAAGATCCAGTCTTCCAGTTTCTATACTGTTTCTTTCAGTCACACAATATTGCATTACAGAATGCTAGGGCATCTTTGAAGAGACCATTTATTCCCCATACATTGTCCCCAATGCTCTGTTATGAAAGCTTAGCTGTGAGCACACAGTATTTGCTAAATATCTGGGCTTGGAGCCCGAGACCTGTGTTTGAACTTTAACTGTACTGCTTATTGACTGGGGGCCATGGTCAGGCTAGAGAGCCTGTGTGTCATTTTCTCCATCTATAAAATATAAAATAAAAATAGGAATATTTGCCTCATAGGACTTTTATGAGAATTAATTGACAAACTGTAGTGTTTTGTATGATGCCTGGTATATCGCAAATGCACAATAAATGATAGTTATTATTATAACACTTTTCCTTTCACAGTTCAAAGGAGGCCAGTTGGGTTGTTAGTGGATCTGGCTCACCCTGTTGGTGGCTTACCTTCATCTGTGCACATTTCAGCACCTGACTCCCTGACTTCAGGGCCTAGCCTAAGGCTGAGAAGACTTTCATGGATGGTGGAAACCTGTGTAGCTTTTCCCACTGGTCTAACAAAGATGTCAGGCTGCCGTAGAGTTCGGGTGATTTTATGGAGAGAGATTGATTCTCACATCTAGGTGGGGGACTGTGGATCTTTACAAAGATTCTAGGTAAAAGAAAAGCAATGCAATGGTAGACATCAAAAGCCTGAGCCGCAGAAGGTGACTGAATAGAGAGTAAACCAGAATATTTTCTCCTTCTCCAATTTCCTGCAGGCACAGCTGTCCTGGGAGCTCCCCACACTGCAAACCCAGGGGCTCCCAGTTAGCTGCTGGGCTCCTCCGGAAGCCTGACCCTGGGCACGTGGGAAGGGAGAGGGTACTATCTTAGTCTGTTTGTGCTGCTATAACAGGACACCACAGACTGAGTCATTTTTTAAGGAACAGAACTTTGTCTTCTCACAGTTCTGGAGGTTGGGAAGTCCAAGACCAAGGCACCAGCATCAGATGAGGGCCTTCTTTCTGTGTCCTCACAAGGCGGAAGGCAGAAAGGGTGAATCCACTTCTACAAATTCTTTTTCAAACTATTTTTATTTTTAGAGATGGGGTCTTGCTCTGTTGACCAGGCTGAAGTGCAATGGCACAATCACAGCTCACTGCAGCCTCAAACTCCTGGGCTGAAGCGATCCTCCTGCCACAGCCTCCCGAGTAGCTGGGACTACAGGCATGTGCCACCATGCTGGGCTAATTTTTTTTTATGAGGTCTCACTGTGTTGCCCAGGATGGTCTAGAATTCCTGGGCAACACAGTGAACACCCTAGAATACCCTTCTGCTCTGGCTTGCCAAAGTGTTGGAATTACTGGTGTGAGCCACTGTACCTGGCCTACGAACCCTTTTAAAATTCATTAAAAAAAAAAGCACTAATTCATTCATGAGGCTGAAGCTTCATTATCTAAACACCTCCCATTAAGCCCCACCTCCCAATACTGCTGCACTGGGGATTAAGTTTCCAATGCATGAATTTGGAGGGAAATATTCAGACCATAGCAGTCAGGGATGGCAGAACCCTGGCTCCCATACCCAGCACAATGGTCATCCCTGGGTACGCCACATTCTTGCCTAGAACATCAGTCAGCCTGGTTCACTCTCTGCCCTGGAAGGTGGGGAGGGCTCAGGTCAGGAGTTAGCCTGAAAACCAAAAGGTGGTACAGCCTGGAGCGTGTAGGAGGACAGGCCCCTGTCCATTCTTAAGCCGAGTGCACTACAGCCTCATGCTACAGGGTGCTCAAAGCCCAGATGTGCCACAGACAGATCTAAGTTTGAAGCCAAACAAAACCAGCTTTCAGTGCCCAGCTGTGTGACTTGGGCAAATAACTGCACCTCTCTGAGTATCAGTGTTCTCATCTAAAGAAGAGCAGACTATGTACTGTTAATGGGAGGCCTGATGGCATATGGTAGTGGGTGATCAGGAAATGCTACCTTCTCTTAGTCACTTAGCTTCTCTGGCCTCAATTTCCACATCTATGCAATGGGGATCTCAACCCTGTACCTACAATGCCCTCAAGGTTTAATGCAGAAAAACACGGACACCAATCTCAAAGATGTCACAAAGCAGGATGGTGTGGCAGAAGACAGATGCAAAGTGATTTGGAAAGAGAGGGCATGTTCTGTGCTGTGAGGTGGCCAGAAGGAGCTTCCCTGAAGGAGTGGAACTTGACCTGTCCTCGTAATGGGAGTAATTAAACAGGCAGAGAAGACACCAGACGTTAATTGAATAATGAGGAAAGGTGCAGCAGGGCTTGGAAGCAGGAATGCACATACCCTGTTCTGGAATCAGTCTTCCAGGGGTCTCTCGCTTTACCAGGAAGCCATGAAGCCTCTTGTGGGCTCAATGCTGACACATCAGTTGACTAAGATGAGATCAAAACATGATGAAATCAGCCCTAAACGGGGCAGGAAAGCATTGAGGGAATAAAAATGTACTGTGAGTCCAGCATTCTCACTCCTAGGTATTTTATTCATGCAAAAACCTGTACATGAATGCTTAGAGTGACTTTATTCATCATTGCCAAGACTGGAAACAATCCAAATGTCCTGAGTTGATCAGAATGATCCACAAACAAGAGTACATTCCTATAATGAAATACTACTCAGCAATGAAAAGGGACAAAAACCTGATAAATGAAATAACATGGTAAAAATCCCAAATTCATTATGCTAAGAGACAGAAGCCTGATTCAGGAGGTCGTCTCCTGGATGATTCCATGCATAAGATACCTTGGGAAAGGCAAAACTATAGGGGCCTAGCTGGGGTTGACTACAAAAGAGTATGCTTTTTTTTTTTTTTTTTTTTTTTTGAGATGGACTCTCGCTCTGTTGCCCAGGTTGGAATGCAGTGGCGTGATCTTGGCTCACCGCAACCTCTGTCTCCCAGGGTCAAGCGGTTCTCTTGCCTCAGCTTCCCAAGTAGCTGGGACCACAGGCACCTGCCACCATGCCTGGCTAATTTTTTTGTATTTTTAGTAGATACGTGGTTTCACCATGTTAGCCAGGATGGTCTCGATCTCCTGACCTTGTGATCCGCCCGCCTTGGCCTCCTGAAGTGCTGGGATTACAGGCGTGAGCCACTGCGCCCGGCCTGAAAAAAAATTTTGAGGTAATGGAACTGTTCTATATCTTGACTGTAGTGGTGGATACACAACTGTATATGTTTTTCACAACTCAACTCATAAAACTGTACACCAAAAAGAGTGAACTTCAAATTATACCACTGGACAAAGGACATGGGAATTGGTGTCTGGGTAGGCAAGCTCACATTCTAGTCAACTTACCTTGGTATCCTCCCCATACGAGGAATTCAGCAATCACAGATCACAACAAATCGATTCCAGTCTCATCAAATTCTGGGGTGTTGAAATACATCAATGAGATATTTTCAAACCTAAGTTTGATTTATATCAGAACATGTAAGGGGAGAGAAAAGAGTGTGGGACTAGGAGTTGGAAAAACCAGAGTCATCTTGGCTGCCTGCCTACTGTATGACTTGGAGGAAGTCGCTTGAATAATCTCTAGTAATTAGTCTCTGACTTGCCTTGTCAAAGGGTTGTTGAGAGGGTTGCATGAAAAGAATGTATGTTAAAATAATGTACGTTGTTAATTATAAGTATTGCACACAAATCAGGTATTGGTATTGTCATTGATCATGTGTTTTCAAATAGGGAATTTAAGTATCAGAATTTAAATGACATATCCAAGAAAAGAATCCCAAGATGAAACCCCATCCTACAGCATCTCAAGTTAAAGAGTTGACACTCTCAAGACAAAACTAAAATCAAGCCTTGAATGAACGATTTTAGGTAATTTAGAAGCCATAATTACAAGAAGACTACAAATTACTTAATCTATAAAAGTCTCCGTGCTCTATTTGTTACAAGGGAATTCATTTTTTTTTTTACAAAAGTATGTTGCTCCATGAAGTGCCTGTGTCCTCTGTGCGCACCTTGTGTGAAGCATCAGGATCCACCTAGAGTAGGCGGGGCTGGCCAGTGGGAGCTCCTCAGGACAGGGGCCAGGGCACAGCTCCTGCCGCTCTGGGCTGCACCTGCAAGATGTCAGAAGGAGGCACTAGGCCTTGGCAAAGTCTGCTCCACAGCTGCTGTGGTCTGAATGTTTGTGTCCCTCAAATTTAATTGGTTAAAATCCTAACTCCCAAGAAGATGGTATGAGGAGGTGGGTCCTTTAAGAGGTGATTAGGTCATGAGGGTGGTGCCCTTAATGAGTGGGATTAGTGCCCTTATTAAAAAGGCCCCAGAAAGCTCGCTTGCCCTCCCACCACATGTGGACACAGTGAGAAGACAGCTGTCTGCAGCCTGGAAGGGAGCGCTCACCAGAACCTAACCATGCTGGTCCCGATCTCAGATGCCCAGCCTCCAGACCTGGGAGAAATAGATGTCTGCTGTGTACAAGTCACCCAGTCTATATTACAATGGCTCAAACAGACTAAGAACAGTTTTTTTTCAGTGGACAGTGAGATCATGAGTTAGTTTAACTCCTGGGAAGTAATTTGGCTAAAGTTAAAGTCATGCTTTACCATTGCAGAACAAGTTTCCATTCGGCAAAGTGTTTTGTGGTTTATTTCAATTGGTACTGGGGAATGGATTTCTTTATTTTGGTGACTCAAACAGAAATTTACTCTTAAACGTGTTTGAGTGTCGCTAGGTTCCCGCTCTGCATTGGCTTGGGGGAATCCAGCCATGAGTCAGACACTGCCCCAGCCCTCAAGATGTTTACGGCTCTCTGCTCTGGCTGGAAACATGTTAATGTAAACAAGGAAGCCTGGGAAAGAGTTAAAAGGTGACAGATCTGTCACAGACAAGAGCCTGGGCTGGGCTTGCCAGGCACCCTGCCAATGTCTACAGGGAGGAGACAGGCTGGAAAAGGGCAATTTAGTGAGGCTGTCCCAGAACCGAATCAGAATCTGCAAGATTGAGGACCATGCCCTGAGCCATCAAGATAAATGCCACTTTGGAGAGATAGAGAGATTGAGAGAGAGAGAGAGAGAGAGAGAGAGAGAGAGAGAGAGAATGAATGTGCTGATTCACAAAACTGAAAGTTACAGAGGGGGTGGTAGATCTGCTCTAGGCACAACTGGATGGCAGGCATCTCCCATGAGGGTGTCAGGGGTTTCTCGATCAGGTGGTCTCTGGACAGAGGGCTGCCTGCAGTTGCAAGCTTCCAGGGGCCTTCAGATTGCAATCCCCAAACAGGAGCATATCTGCACTGATTGCTCTAGCAGAAGTCCCATGGAGGACTCTGCTCCCGACAATGCCCCCAACCCCTGGGTCAGGGGCCACGGGCAGCCAGCCCCATCCAAATCCCTGGGACTGGCTAGCATTGCTAGGGAATGTGGGAGGGAGGCTTTCCAAATAAAGGTGAGTGAGCAAACCTCCTGTCTTCCCCTGCGGCCTTTGCTGAGGCACACCTTCCTTTCAAAATTCACCAGTGTCTCATTCTCGATTATCTGTCCCATCATAAGTATCTCAGAAACAGCGAGTGCCGTGCAGCACCGCCTCTACCCAGCGCTTACTCGAAATTCTCCTCACTTTCCTGCAAAGCAGGTGTAGTGAAAGGCATAAAAACCCTGGAAACAGATTTGGGTTCAAGTATTAATTTTGCTCCTAACTTAACTCTTTTGGGAATGTCTCTTTAACTTGTTTCTTCATCTGTGAAGGAGGATAATGTGCCCATGTCATAGAGTAGCTGTGAGGCCCAAATGGATTCACAGGTGCCCAGGCTAGTGCCTGATGCTCAACAGATGATTAAAACCTAAGCCCATATTTCGTAAAGCTGGTCAATGACAACAATAGTTTTTCATCATGGAAAGTTAGAGCTTTTCGGCAGTGAAAAAACTGCTGCTAAGTCTTTGCTGGCTGACAAATCCCACTGGAAAATGCCCACATTCTTTGTAGGAAGAAATGTTTATTTTCTGCCTCAAGTGATCAGGATTATCACGGCTTCAGTAGCAACACCCAATTCACAGAGAAGACCATCTGAGATCTCCCGGTTCTGTCTCCTGGTATAACTTTTTTTGTTTTGTTTTCTTTCTGTTCTGCCTTTTTATTGATGACTCTGGGGAAGATCATACTACTAATTCTTTTTCCTTTTTACCCATTAATTCTTAAGTGGAAACCAGTCAGAGGCATGGAATTGGAGCACAGGAAGCTGGTGTGGGTGACAGAATTTCATGCAGACCACAGGGAAGCTTGGAAGATCATCCCTGCCCCACCGTGACCAGCAGGTCTGGGTTTCAGAATTCAGAGGCTTGCTTCCTAGAATATCTTGTACAGCAGCTCCCTTTTCTGAGATCCAGTTTGACTATCCCTCTTCTCTTCCACGAATATATACCCTGCGTTACTCTCTGCTTACCTAAGAGCCATGACATCTCTATTCCGCGTGCTAGAGATTTATCCATGGTCATCTGGATTGGAGTTCTGGGAGGTGGTAAAGCCTGTCTCTCGGTTTTACTTCCGCAGATGGTCATTTATTGTGTATAGAGTTTATTTACCTTTTAGAGGGCAACCCATTTTCCTATTTTGCTGTTGTCATTGGCTGTTGTTGGCTGTTGTTGGGAGAAGCTCATTTCTTCTCTATTACTGCCAACAAGCTGATTTTCTTGAAGGAATACATCTGTACAAAATCTCCTGGTTTAAGGTCAGACAGGGACAGTGGTGCCCTCCTCTCGGAATCTCACTTCTGTTTTTCTTGCACACTGGAAGGGAAAGGAACAAATAAATGGACAGTGTTTTCCTATTTTGGAAAAGTAGTTTTTCAGTTATTTTTTACTTATATTTAAGATTTCTTATAATATTTGATCCTTTATTCCCTCCACATTGAATCCCTCACAACTATGGCAATCATTTATTTTTATTTTTTATTATTTTTATTATTTATTATTTTTTATTATTACTTTTATTATTTATTTTATTATAAAGGCAATACTTTTATAGAAAACTCAGAAACCAAAGTAACATTACATATGTATATTAGAGTAAAAGAAATTCTTCCAATCAGGATGACTTATTGTATTTCTGGGTTCATATATGTTTTCCACTAATAATAATTACCTACAAAACAGTAATAAGAAAGCAGCATACTTCTCTATTGCAGAGTTTCAGACTGATCACTTATACCAATGTACTAACACTCTAAAATAGCCTTTGGCTTAAAGGATTATAAATCCTTCTGCTATAAAGACACATGCACACATATATTTATTGCAGTACTATTTACAATAGCAAAGACTTGGAACCAATCCAAATGCCCATCAATAATAGACGTGGTGGATAAAGAAAATGTGACACTTACACACCATGCAATACTATGCAGCCATAAAAAAGAATGAGTTCATGTCCTTTGCAGGGACATGGATGATGCTGGAAACCATCATTCTCAGCAAACTAACACAGGAACAGAAAACCAAACACTACATATTCTCACTCATAAGTGGGAGTTGAACAATGAGAACACTTGGACACAGGAAGGGGAACATCACACACTGGGGCCTGTTGGGGGTTGTGGGGCAAGCAGAGGGAGAGCATTAGGACAAATACCTAACGCATGTGGGGCTTAAAACCTAGATGACGGGTTGATGGGTGCAGCAAACCACCATGGCACATGTATACCTATGTAACAAACCTGCACGTTCTGCACATGTATCCCAGAACTTAAAGTATAATTAAAAAACAAAAAGCCTTTGGCTTAATATCATTAGAGCTTGAGGCAAATTTCAAGAACTAATGTCTTTGTTTATTTATTTAATTATGGAAACTAGCTTTAGACATCAGCAGAGATGATATCCTAAGACACAGGAGAGCGGGGGAGCTGCAGGGAGCTCCAGAGAAGTCTGTCTCCATGTGTGTTTAAATCTTTCTTCCCCCGGTCTTTCTCTGTAGTCTTCCTTCTCCTCTTCCTTCTTTTCTTTACTGCAGTCTTTTCCTTAATTAGCCTTCATAGAGAACCAGCTGCCTTTAAAATCGTTGTTTACCTATATTGAACAGTTTAATATATGATTGTTTAACAACCATCAATCATTGTTTATCTATATTGAATAGTTTCACGTCCAGAATGGACTGAATTGACTTCTACATATGTGGTCCTTTAATGATTTCTTAAGGACCAGTAGCCCTCTGCAAAACTTTAACAGGCTCTCCTAGAGCAAGGCGATTGTGCCATTCTTCATCCTCTGCTGGCTAGCCGTGTTGCCATCCACTTCTGCCTGCTAAACGGGTCCTTTCCTCAATCCCTTCCTGAGTGCTACTTCCTTCAGGAGTACTTTCTTTTGCACTGCTTCGTCCTACCCTATAACTAGATGTGATGGCTTCTTGCCACAAATTCCAATCATATTCAGTACCGGTTTTGTGACACTTGGAGTAATCTGGCTTGTATTTGTGTACCTGTTTTATTCTTCAAATAGGTTATGGCCTCCTAAAGGCAGGTTCAAGGTCTTACTCTGAGTACTTTGCAGCTATCATGCCTTATAATTAAGAGTTGCAAGGGCCGAGTGTGGTGGCTCAAGCCTGTAATCCCAGCACTTTGGGAGGCCGAGGCAGGCGGATCACGAGGTCAGGAGATCGAGACCATCCTGGCTAACACAGTGAAACCCCGTCTCTACTAAAAATACAAAAAATTAGCCGGGCGTGGTGGTGGGTCCCTGTAGTCCCAGCTACTCGGGAGGCTGAGGCAGGAGAATGGTGTGAACCTGGGAGGCGGAGCTTGCAGTGAGCCAAGATTGCTCCACTGTGCTCCCGCCTGGGCGACAGAGCCAGACTCCGTCTCAATAAATAAATAAATAAATAAATAAATAAAAGTTGCTGAGTACTTATTAATCAAATTCTTTTCCTTTTTTAGAGACAGGGTCTTGCTCTGTTGCCCAGGCTGGAGTGCAGTGGCATGATAATGGCTCACTGAAGTCTTGACTTTCTGGGCTCAAGCAATCCTCCTGCCTCAGCCTCCTGAGTAGCTGGGACTATAGGCACACACGACCGCACCCAGCTAATTTTTTTATTTTTATTTTTTTGTAGTATCCAGGTCTTGCTATGTTGCCCAGGCTGGTCTTGAACTCCTGGGCTGAAGCAATCCTCCTGCTGTGGCCTCCAAAATTGTTGGGATTACAGACATGAGCCACCACACCTGGTGTTATTAATCAAATTCTGTAAGTTGAGTAACTATAGCCTTCTTTGCTTCACTTACATGATACTTCAATTATTCAAATGCAATGTAGATTTTACAGAGTTGTAAAGGTAAAAACTACCCATTAAAAATAAAATATTTAGCTGAGCTGGTGGCCTGCACATGTAATGCCAGTTACTCAGGGGGAGGATCGCTTGAGCCCAGGAGTTCAAGGGCAGCCTGGGCAACATAGTGAGACCCAGTGTCTAAAAAATAAAATAAAATATTTTTATCTGGGCATGGTGGCACGTGCCCGTACTCCCAGCTCCTTGGGAGGCTGAGGTTGGAGATGGCTTGAGCCCAGAAGTTGGAAGGTGTAGTGCCCAGTGATAGTGCCTGTGTATAGCCACTGCACTCCAGCCTGGGCAACACTGCCAGACCCCTCTCTGGTCTTTTTTGTTGTTGTTGTTGAGACGGAGTCTTGCTGTCACCCAGGCTGGAGTGCAATGATGACATCAGCTCACTGCAACCTCCACTTCCTGGGTTCAAACGATTCTCCTGTCTCAGCCTCTCGAGTAGCTGGGATTACAGGCGCGTGCCACTACGCCTGGCTAATTTTTTATATTTTTAGTAGAGATGGGGTTTCACCATGTTGGCCAGGCTGGTCTCGAACTGCTGACCTCAAGTAATCCGCCCACCTCGGCCCCTCAAAATTCTGGGATTACAGGCGTGAGCCACCGCCCCCGGCCTCCCTCTCTGCTCTTAAAAAATAAATGCTGGCCGGGCGCGGCAGCATTTTTTTTTTTTTTTTCAAGATTACAGCGTCAGTAATCCCAGCTACTCGGGAGGCTGAGGTAAGAGAATCGCTAGGACCCTGGGGGCGGAGGTTGCTGAGCCAAAATCGCGCCATTACACTCCAGCCTTGGCGACAGAGCGAGATTCTGTCTCAAAAAAAAAAAAAAAAAAAGCTTAGTAACAATACTTTGTAAACTTAAAAAAATCTTATTTTTTACGTTTAGATGCGTGAGTACAAACTGTATGAAATCTTCAAATAATGTAACTCAGTGAGCAGTTTACTGACTAGGAAAAAGTTCCCTTCCTTGAAATCACATGGCACACCTCTGGCCTTTCCCATGCTCAGTCCCTCCCTGTGCGGCCACTTCTTTGGGCAGTCAGTCACTGGGCTCTGAATGTAGGTTGGCGGACTCCTCTCCTCGCCTCGGCATGGAGGTGGCTTCTCTTCTCCAAGCCTTGTGCAACAGGACCTGTCCTTGTGAGGGACCAGATAAACGCCCCATGCTCAAAGTCGCTCACCCTCACCTAGTCCTCACTGCTTCCAATGGTGTGCTGAATAAAAGCGATGAGCCCGAGGAAAGCCATCGTAAACGACCGTGATTGTCTTTATGAAAGCTTGTGGCAAGATAATAATGTGGTCATTTTACAACAGTAGGAACTACGTGCAAAATCGTCTCACTTTTGTTCCCCCCTTTGAAAGTTGAGTTACAATAATTTAAGTTGAAACCATAAAGAACTGCTTCTAAAATGCAAAAAAAGACCAAAGATGTCTTTAGTATACCTTCAGTAGTCATTTCGAAGGACGGTAATAATTTACAAAATCCCAGTAGACTTTTCTTTTTTTGGCCATGGTTGGAAGTGGGGTTGACCTTAAAACTTGGTTTCAAGGAACGCTTAAGTGTCAATTAATATGATGTGAAGAAATAATAATAGCCTCATTCTCTTGCAGTCTAATCACAGCCTTTTCCCCAGCCCCAGGGGAGGGAGCCTTTAATAAGGGTCTGTGTAAACTGATGCCCCGGCGGCAGGAGTACGGAGAAGCACTGCTCTGACAAGTTAAGACTGAGGAAACAGCAACCCAAAGGGCAGCCCCCGAAACAAAGTTGCTCAGACAAACAAGCCGATGCAGACGAGCGCCATGGCCCTGCTGGCGCGGATCCTGAGAGCGGGGCTGCGGCCGGCGCCCGAGCGGGGTAGGCTCCTGGGCGGCGGGGCCCCGCGGCGGCCCCAACCCGCGGGCGCACGGCTCCCGGCGGGGGCGCGGGCCGAGGACAAAGGCGCCCGGCGGCTGGGGTCGCCGCCGGGCGGGGACCGGGCCGAGGGTCCCCGGAGCCTCGCCGCCATGCCGGGGCCGAGGACCCTCGCCAACCTGGCGGAGTTCTTCTGCAGGGACGGCTTCAGCCGCATCCACGAGATCCAGGTAGCGCGCGCCGCGCCGGGAGGGAGCCAGCCGGGGCTGCTGCCCAGAAGGCTGACGGCGCGGGCGGGAGGGCGCCGGGGAGGGGCGCGGGGTTGGGGAGTCCCAGGAAGGGGCGGCGGACAGGGATCCCCGGGCACTGGGCGCCGCGGTGGATGGGGGGAGCTGGACTGGGGTTGTCCGGTTAAGGTTCGCAGGAAGGGGCGCTGGGGAGAGGACGCCGGGAAGGCGATCCTGGGTGGAGGAGGCAGGAACTCGGAGCGGGGCGGGGGCGTTGGGGAGGGGTCTCCGGGAAGCGGACCCTGAAGAGGGGCAGCAGGCAGAGGGAGCTGAGGAACGGGGCCAGAAAGGAACGGCTGGGAAGAGGCGGGGGAAATGGGTGTCTCAGGAGGTGGCGGCCGGGAGGGGTCCCCTGGAGGGGCCCCAGCCGGGACCCCTGGGGAGGAGGTGGCGGGGAGGGGAGTCAGGGATGGGGTTTCGGAGAGTGGTAGCCCGAGAGAGGGGGCGGGCAGGGTCCCCAGGGACTGGTCCCGGGGACGGACCCAGGCAGGGGTTGCCTGGTTGGGGAACCTGGGGAGGGGGCGCCGCGAAGGGAAACCAGGAATGGGACTGCGGGGAGGGCACCGGGGCTGAGGTCCCGGAGGAGGAGACTCGGGGAGGGGCAGCGGGCGCCTGGTGGACGCCGCCGGGGCCTGGGAGTGGAGAGCTGGCGGGACCCGCGGAGCTGGGGCTGAGGGGGCTGCGGCCCGGGGCCGGCCCGAGGGGAGCGCTAGGCTCCCTAGCTCCTCTAGGCTCTGTGGAGCTCGGTGTCCGTAGGTGGCCGAGATCGTGTGTATTCATTTCTAGTCCTTTTTGTATTTTGTAATGGCGGGCGAAGAGGGGACAGAGGCTCGGACGCTCGGGGTGCCGTAGACTCTAAGCCGGAGTTGGGGGCGACACCTGGAGTTCGCGCCGGGACGGGAGGCAGGGACGTGGGAGGAACCCGGGGGTCCCAGCCACCCGCTAGGGCGTTGGGGCCGGCGAATTCCGCACGCTTCCCACCTGGAGCCTGAGTGCTGTCCTTCCCACGCCCACCTCCGTTGCGCCCTTCGTGGCTGGGGCACTGCACCCAAGCCGCGGCGGCGCCCTCCGATGCCTTCGCCCATCGCCCGCCTCCCCGAGTGCCCAGCCCAGCACCCGCTGTTATTTCTGGGATGGGGGCTTTTGGCGTCTTCCGCGAACGACCCCTTCTCCTCCCACCCAGCCGTGTCCTTCTGCCCAGAGTTCCGGTCTTTCGAGACCCTTCTTCAGCGGAGCCTCTTCTACCTACCTACCTGGGCTTCAGTCATTCATTCGTTCCATCAGCCATTCAGTCAATGAACGTGACGGAGAAGCCCCAAACCTCATCAATGGAAAAACGGGCGTGCGAGGAGCAATTTTAATTTGCCAGGAATTAAAATTTAACTTAATTTTAATGCCAGGAAATCCCAACCGTCCCTCCTCAAGTCCGCCACATCAACCCTATACAATTCCAAACCACCACCCCCACCCCAATACTTAGAGGGCTCAAAAATGATTTTCTATGTAGAATCTGATGAGATATCAGGATGGCAACTTTCAAATACAGTAAAAAGTGTTTTGTTATTTGCTGTTGATGGGTTCACTACAGCCTGCTTTCTGAAGTGTAATTTAATTTTTCTTTTATCCGCCCCTACTGCCATCTGCTTTTATCCTCACACCTCACCCAGAGTTTGTTCCATGGGCACAGGTTTCTTTGAGAGGGACCCTGTTAAAGCCTGTATCCAGTCAGGATGTGTGGCAGTTCAGATGGGTATTTTCCATTCACCCGCCCCTGCCGCCAGCCCTCACCCTGAGCTCAGCCCCTCCTGCCGGCTGCTCAGACAGCTTCCTTCACCACACCCAGGGCCCTGGGGCACAGAGCAGACAGTCACAACTGACTCACTTGGTGCCTTCTCACCAAGCGCACACAGGACCTGGAGAGTAAAGGAAATAAAGGAAAAAGTTCTTTTCCTTTACTCTCCAGGTGGCACTACCCCAACCCTCAAATATGGTACTTGTGGGAACTCTCACCTTCCTGCAGCCCCTCTGAGGACTCCCAATTTCGAACACATGGTTCTAGAAAAACCCTCTCTTCCCGCTCTCCAGGTTGCTCATTGTTCTGTGACCCATCACATCCAGTTCACTTGCGCTCCCCTTGCAATCACAGAATGTTAGCTAAACAAGGGCTCTTAGTGTTCACCTACATAGCTCACCTCTCATTTTACAGATGGAAAGAGTTGGGTGGTTACCTAAGCGACTTGCCTAAGATCAGGCAGCTGGTGATGGGCAGAGTAGAAATCATAATTTGGGTCACTAGATGCTATTTAGGGTGTGGTAGAGCAGCAGGATGGCCGATACAGGAGTGATGTCCTCCAGTGCTGGCCCTCTGCAGCCACCTGTGGAGCCTTGGGCTAGTCACTTATTCTCTCTACACCTCAGTTTTCTCATCTGTAAAGGAGATTAGCAATCCCCATTCCTCTCATGGGTTATGGTAAGGTCAAATGAGCTTAGTGTTATGAAACTGTGATAATAACAAATAATAACGATCAGTATTTCTAGAACTCTTTTCACGTGCCAGGCACAGTTTCAAGTCTTACATGAAACTTATTTCTCCATTTTTTGGGTGAGGAAACTGAGGCATAGTGGGACCTAACTTCCAAAGGTTATTCAGCTAGTAAACTGTGAGCCCAGATTCAAACTCCAGAACCTGTGCTCTTAACATCCAAGCAAACTCTAAGTACTGTGCCTGACTGTGTAGTTCCATGGCCCACCACCAGAAAGTGATGTGTATCATTTCTACCTCCAGTTCCCTTGTGCTGATTGTACCCGATTCAGTAGCTGGATTTGCTTGAGGAGTGGCCCATTTCCCAGTAGTTCTTGTTACCAGTCATTCCTTCAGTGGGCCCCTTTAGAGACCTGAACTCTTTGGGGGCCACTTATTTGTTAGGCAGAAGTGACCCCTTGGAGATGGGGTCACTCCAGCTCATTCCAGTTTAGTCTGAGTGTCTTCATTTTCAGGTCTCCAGAAGGAATGAGTATAAGAGTAGAGAAATGACAGTGCTCCTGGCATGCTGTTTCTGAGATTGAGAGCTGGAGTGGTAAGAAAGCTGGGCAGATACCAAAGAGAGTCTTAGTAACTTTCCCCAGCCCAGCCCTGTCTGTGTCATGCTGAGCCATGTTAGAGGCTCATTGCTTTTGTGTTTTAATTGAATAATTTAGTCCATTTACATTTATTGTGATTTCTTTTTATGGAGAGAGTAACAGCTTTCTTAAGATATAATTAACATATCATATAATTCATCCATTTGAAGTATACAACAATCACTGCCGTCAACTTGTAGAACATTTTCATGACCTCAAAAAGAAATCCCACATCCATCAGCTGTCACCCCCAACTCTTCTATTCCCCCTGCTTTAAGCAACCACCAAGCTACTTTCTGTATCTATAGATTGGCCTATTCTGGACATGTCATATAAGTGGAATCATGTAATATGTGGTCTTTTATGGGTGGTTTCTTTCACTTTAAACATTTCAGTATAATGTTTTTAAGGTTCACCCATGTTGTAGCATGTATCAGTATCTCATTCTTTTTATGGACAAATAATATTGCAGCATATGACTATAACACATTTTGCTTATCCATTCATCAGTTCATAGACATTTGGATTGTTTCCACCTTTTAGCCACAATGAATAATGCTGCTATGAACTTTTGTGTGTAAGGTTTTGTGTAGACATGTGTTTTCATTTCTCTTGGCTATGTATCTAGGAGTGGAACTGTTGGGTCAAATAGTAATTCTGTATTTAACCTTTTGAAGAACTGCCAGACTGTTTTCCAGAGTATCTGCACCATTTTACATCCCCACCATTATCATAAGAGGGTTCTGATTTTTCTACATCCCTGTCAACAGTTGTTATTACTTGTCCTTTTGATTATGGCCATTCTAATGGGTGTGAAGTGCTGTCTCTTCCTGATGACTAATGATGTTGAGCATATTTTCATGTGCTTATTTACCATTTGTATATCTTCTTTGGAGAAATATCCATTGAAATCCTTTGCCCAGTTTTTAATTGGGTTCTTTTCTCTTTCCTTCCTCCCTCCCTCCCTCCCTCTCTCTCTCCCTCCCTCCCTTCCTCTACTGATTTGTAAGTTTCTATATATTCTAGGTACAAGTCCCTTATCAGATATGTGCTTTGCAAATATTTTCTCCATCCGAAGGTTGTTTTTGCTTTCTACTTTTACATTTTATTTTTATTTTTTAATGAGACAGGGTCTTGCTATGTTGCCCAGGCTGGGCTCAAGCAATCCACCTGCCTTGGCCTCCCAGAGTGCTAGGATTACATGCATGAGCCATTATGGCCGGCCTTGTTTCCATTTTCTTAATAGTGTTCTTTGAAGCATAAAAGTTTTAAATTTTGATGAAGTCCTATTATTGATTTTTTTCTTTTGTTACTTGCACTTTAGGGATCATATCTTAAGACATTATGCCAAACCCAGGGTCATGAAGATTTACCCTTATGTTTTCTTCTAAGAGTTTATAGTTTTAGCATTTACATTTAGAGCTTTGATCCATTTTGAGATAATTTTTTTATATGGTGTGAGAAAAAGGTATAAATTGATTCTTTGCTTGTGGCTATCCAGTTGTCCCTGTGCCATTTGTTTAAGAGACTATTAAATCCTTTTCCTATTGAAAGATCTTAGCACTCTTGATGAAAATCAGTTGACCATAGATGTTTGGGTCTTAAATCTAAGCCAATGATTATGCCATTACTGCACTGTCTTGGTTACTGTAGCTTTGTACTAAGTTTTTGTTTTTTTGTTTTTTTGTTTTTTTTTTTGAAACGGAGTCTTGCTCTGTCGCCCAGGCTGGAGTGCAGTGGCACTATCTTGGCTCACTGCAAGCTCCACCTCCCGGGTTCACGCCATTCTCCTGCCTCAGCCTCCCGAGTAGCTGGGACTACAGGTGCCCGCCACCATGCCTGGCTAATCTTTTGTATTTTTAGTAGAGACGGGGTTTCATTGTGTTAGCCAGGATGGTCTAGATCTCCTGACCTCGTGATCTGCCCACCTCGGCCTCCCAGAGTGCTGGGATTACAGGCGTGAGCCACCACGCCAGGCCTGTACTAAGTCTTTTTTAAAAAATTTCCTCTAAAACAAAAACAAAAACAAAAAAAACCAAAAAACGGATACATGTGCAGAACATGCAGGTTTGTTACTTAGGTATACGTGCACCATGGTGGTTTGCTGCACCTGTTGACCCATCTAAGTTTCCTCCCCTCAACCCCCACCCCAACAGGCCCTGGTGTGTGTTATTCCCCTATCTGTGTTCATGTGTTCTCAATATTCAACTCCCACTTACGAATAAGAACATGCAGTATTTGGTTTTCTGTTCCTGTGCTAGTTTGCTGAGGATGATGGCTTCCAGCTTCATCCATGCCCCTGCAAAGGACATGATCTCATTCCTTTTTATGACTACATAGCATTCCATGGTGTATATGTGCCACATTTTCTTTATCCAGTCTATCATTGATGGGCATTTGGGTTGGTTCCATGTCCTTGCTACTGTAAATAGCGCTGCTGTAAAAATATGTGTGCATGTGTTTTTATAGTAGAATGACTTATATTCCTTTGGGTATATATCCAGTAATGGGATTGCTGGGTCAAATGGTATTTCTGGTTCTAGATCCTTGAGGAATTGCCATACCGTCTTCCACAATGGTTGAACTAATTTACATTCCCACCAACAGTGTAAAAGTGTTTCAGTTTCTCCACAGCCTTGCCAGCATCTATTCCTGACTTTTTAGTAATCACCATTCTGACTGGTGTGAGATGGTATCTCATTGTGGTTTTGATTTGCATTTCTCTGATGATCAGTGATGTGTACATTATACATTGAGCTTTTTTTCATATGTTTGTTGTCTACATAAATGTATTCTTTTGAGAGGTGTCTGTTCATATCCTTTGCCTACTTTTTGATGGGGCTGTTTGTTTTTTTCTTGTAAATTTGTTCAATTTCCTTGTAAATTCCAGCTATTAGACCTTTGTCAGATGGGTAGGTTGCAAAAACTTTCTCCCATTCTGTAGGTTGCCTGTTCACTCTGATGATAGTTTCTTTTGCTGTGCAGGAACTCTTTAATTCAATTCTAGTTGTCAATTTTGGCTTTTGTCGCAATTGCTTTTGGTGTCTTCGTCAGGAAATCTTTGCAGATGCCTATGTTCTGAATGGTATTGCCTAGGTTTTCTTCTAGGGTTTTTATGGCTTTGGGTTTTACATTTAAGTCTTTAATTCATCTTGAGTTAATTTTTGTATAAGGTGTAAGGAAGGGATCCAGTTTCAGTTTTATGCATATGGCCAGCCAGTTTTTCCAGCACCATGTACTGAATAGGAGTTCTTTTCCCCATTGCTTGTTTTTGTCAGGTTTGTCAAAGAGCAGATGGTTGTAGATGTGTGGTGCTATTTCTGAGGTCTCTGTTTTGCTCTATTGGTCTATATGTCTGTTTTGGTAACAGTACCATGCTGTTTTGGTTACTGTAGCCTTGTAGTATAGTTTGAAGTCAGGTATCGTGATGCTTCCAGCTTTGTTCTTTTTGCTTAGGATTGTTTTGGCTATATGGGGTCTTCAATTCCATATGAAATTTAAGGTATTTTTTTCTAATTCTGTGAAGAATGCCAATGGTGGTTTGATGGGAATAACATTGAATCTACAAATTACTTTGGGCAGTATGGCCATTTTCATGATATTGATTCTTCCTATCCATAAGGATGGAATGTTTTTCCATTTGTTTGTGTCCTCTCTTATTTTCTTGAGCAGTGGTTTGTAGTTCTCCCTGAAGAGGTCCTTCACATTCCTTGTTAGCTGTATTCCTAGATATTTTATTCTCTTTGCAGTGATTATGAATGGGAGTTCATTCATGATTTGGCTCTCTGCTTGCCTATTGTTGGTGTAAAGGAATGCTTGTGATTTTTGCACATTGATTTTATATCCTGAGACTTGGCTGAAGTTGCTTATCAGTTCAAGAAGTTTTTGGGCTGAGATGATGGGGTTTTCTAAATATAAAATCATCTCAGCTGCAAACAGAGATAACTTGACTTCCTCTCTTCCTATTTGAATATGCTTTATTTCTTTCTCTTGTCTGATTGCCCTGGCCAGAACTTCCAATACTATGTTGAATAGGAGTGGTAAGAAAGGGCGTCCTTGTCTTGTACCAGTTTTCAAAGGGAATGCTTCCAGTTTTTGTTCATTCAATATGATATTGGCTGTGGGTTTATCATAAATAGCTCTTATTATTTTGAGATATGTTCCAACAGTACCTAGTTTATTGAGAGTTTTTAATGTGAAGGGATGTCGAGTTTTATCAAAGGCCTTTTCTGCATCTATTGCGATAATTATGTAGTTTTTGTCCTTGGTTCTGTTTATGTGATGGATTATGTTTATTGATTTGTGTATGTGAAACCAGCCTTGCATCCCAGGGATGAAGCTGACTTGATCGTGGTGGATAAGTTTTTTGATGTGTTGCTGGATTCGGTTTGCCAGTATTTTATTGAGGACTTTTGCATCAATGTTCATCAGGGATATTGGCCTGAAGTTTTCTTTTTTTGTTCTGTCTCTTCCTGGTTTTGGTATCAGGATGATTCTGGCTTCATAAAATGAGTTAGGGGGGAGTCCCTCCTTCTCAATTGTTTGGAATAGTTTCAGAAGGGATGGTACCAGCTCCTCTTTGTATTTCTGGTAGAATTTAGCTGTGAATCCATCTAGTCCTGGGCTTTTTTTGGTTGGTAGACTATTAATTACTGCCTCAATTTCAGAGCTTGTTATTGGTCTATTCAGGGGTTAAATTTCTTCCCGGTTTAGTCTTGGTAGGGTGTATGCATCCAGGAATTTATCCATTTCTTCTAGATTTTCTAGTTTATTTGCATAGAGGTGTTTATAGTATTCTCTGATGGTTGTTTGTGTTTCTGTGGGGTCAGTGGTGATATCCCCTTTATCATTTTTTATTGTGTCTATTTGATTCTTCTCTCTCTCTTTCTTTATTAGTCTAGCTAGCAGTGTATTTTGTTAATTTTTTCCAAAAACCAGTTCCTGGATTCATTGATTTTTTTGGAGGGTTTTTCATGTCTCTATCTCCTTCAATTTTTCTCTGATCTTAGTTATTTCTTGTCTTCTGCTAGCTTTTGGATTAGTTTGCTCTTGCCTCTTTAGCTCTTTTAATTGTGATGTTAGGCTGTCAGTTTGAGGTCTTTCTAGCTTTTTGATGTGGGCATTTAGTGCTATAAATTTCCCTCTTAACACTGCTTTAGCTGTGTCCCGGAGATTCTGGTACGTTGTCTCTTTGTTCTCATTGGTTTCAAAGAACTTCTTGATTTCTGCCTTAATTTCATTATTTACCCAGGAGTCATTCAGGAGCAGGTTGTTCAATTTCCATGAAATTGTGTGCTTTTGAGTGAGTTTCTTAAACCTGAGATCTAATTTCATTGCACTGTGGTCAGAGAGACTGTTTGTTATGATTTCAGTTCTTTTGCACTTGCTGAGGAGTTTATGTGGTCAATTTTAATTGACAAATAAGTGCCATGTACACTGAGAACAATGTATATTCTGTTGATTTGGGGCAGAGAGTTCTGTAGACATCTACTAGGTCCACTTAATCCAGAGCTGAGTTCAAGTACTGAGTATCCTTGTTAATTTTCTGTCTCGCTGATCTGTCTAATATTGACAGTGGGGTGTTAAAGTCTCCCATTATTATTGTGTGGGAGTCTAAGTCTCTTTGTAGGTCTCTAAGAACTTGTTTTATGAATCTGGGTGCTTCTGTATTGGGTGCATATATATTCAGAATAGTTAGCTCTTCTTGTTGAATTGTTCCTTTTACTATTATGTAATGCCCTTCTTTGTCTTTTTTGATCTTTGTTGGTTTAAAGTCTGTTTTGTCTGAGACTAGGATTGCAACCCCTGCTTTTTTTTTTTGTTTTTGCTTTCCACTTGCTTTGCAAATTTTCCTCCATCCCTTTATTTTGAGCCTCTGTGTGTCTTTGCCTTTAAGATAGGCCTCCTGAATATAGCACGCTGATGGGTCTTGACTCCTTATCCAATTTGCCAGTCTGTGTCTTTTAATTGGGGGATTTGCCCGTTTACATTTAGGGTTAGTATTGTTATGTGTGAATTTGATCCTGTCATCATGATGCTATTTGCTTATTTTGCACACTAGTTGATGCAGTTTCTTCGTAGTGTCATTGGTCTTTATATTTTGGTGTGTTTTTGCAGTGGCTGGTACTGGTTTTTCCTTTACTTATTTGGTGCTTCTTTTAGGAGCTCTTGCATGGCAGACCCAGTGGTAAGAAAACCCCTCAGTATTTGCTTTTCTGGAAAGGATTTTATTTCTCCTTTGCTTATGAAGCTTAGTTTGGCTGGATATGAAAGTCTGGGTTGAAAATTCTTTAACTATGTTGAATATTGGCCCCCAATCTCTTCTGGCGTATAGAGTTTCTGCTGAGAGATCCACTGTTAGTCTGATGGGCTTCCCCTTGTAGGTGACCTGGCCTTTCTCTGTGGCTGCTCTTAACAGTTTTTCCTTCATTTCAACCTTGAAGAATCTGATGACTATGTGTCTTGGGGTTGATCTTAATGTGGAGTATTTTAATGGTGTTCTCTGTATTTTCTGAATTTGCATGTTGGCCTGTCTTGCTAGGTTGAGGAAATTCTCCTGGATAATATCATGAAGGGTGTTTTCCAGCTTGTTTCCATTCTCCCCGTCTCCTTCTGATGCTCCAGTCAATTGTAGGTTTGCTGTTTTTATGAAGTCCCATATTTCTTGGAGGCTTTGTTTATTCCTTTTCATTCTTTTTTCTCTATTCTTGTCTGCGTGTCTTATTTCAGTAAGGTGGTCTTCAAATTCTGATATCCTTTCTTCCACTTGGTCGATTTGGCTGTTGATACCTGTGTATGCTTCACGAAGTTCTCATGCTGTGTTTTTCAGCTCCATCTGGTCATTTGTGTTCCTCTCTAAACTGATTATTCTAGTTAGCAATTCCTCTAACCTTTTATCAAGGTTTTTAGCTTCTTTGCATTGTGTTAGAACATGCTCCTTTAGGTCATCGTAGTTTTTTATTACCCATCTTCTGAAGCTTACTTCTGTCAATTCGTCCATCTGATCCTCCATTCAGTTCTGTGCTCTTGATGGAGAGACACTGTGATTATTTGGAGGAGAAGAGGCACTCAGGCCTTTTGGTTTTCAGCATTTTTTTTGTTGATTATTTCTCATCTCTGTGAGTTTGTCTAGTTTCAGTCTTGAGGCTGCTGATCCTTGGATGGGGTTTTTGTGGGGGCCTTTTTGTTGTTGTTGTTATTGATGCTGTTGTTGTCACTTTCTGTTTGTTTTTCTTTCAATAGTCAATCCCTCTTCTGTAGGGCTGCTGCAGTTTGCTGGGGGTTCACTTCAGGCCCTATTCATCTGATTCGCTCCTGTGCATGGAGATGTCACTCAAGGAAGCTGGAGTGCAGCAACGATGGGTGCCTGCTCCTTCTTCTGGGACCTCTGACCTCAAGGGGCATCAACCTGATGCCAGTAGGATTGCTTCTGTATAGGGTGTCTGACAACCCCTATTGGAGGGTCTCACCCAGTTGGGTGGCATGGGGAGCAAGACCCTTTTAATGAAGCACTTTCTCCCTTGGTGGGGAAGGTGTGTTTTGCTGGGGGGAAACCTACTAGTCTGGGCTGCCTGGATTCCTCAGAATTACCAGGAGAAGAGGCTAAGTCTGCTGGTGCACAGAGACTGTGGCCACCCCTTCCCCCAAGGGCTCAGGCCCAGGGAGATCAGGATTCTGTCCCTGAGCCTCTGGCTGGAATTGTTGGAGATCCTGCCGGGAATCCCCAGCCACTGAGGAAGGATGGATCAGGGTTAGACCTGAAGGGGCACTCCAGCTGCCAACTGTCACAGCTGGTGTGTTGAGCTGTGGGGATAACTCTTGGGACCAAGCCATCCAGCCTCCCTGGCTCCAGCAGGGGAAAAGTGCAGCCTGGAGCTATGGAAATGGGTGCCACCCTTCCCCCACCCAGGAAGCTTAGCCTGTTGGCAGTTGTGAGTCCCAGTGCTGGCTGCTGCCCCTCCCCCAAGGAGCTCAAATTGCTTAGACAGCAGGCAGTTGCAGCTGGTGCTGGTTGCCCCTCCCCTCAGGAGTTCAGTAGGCTTAAGCAGATTCCAGCTGAGAGGCTGTAGGAATCTGTGCATACCAGGGTTGGGACGCTTGGCTCTGGTGGCATGGGTTCGAGAGTGGGATCTTCTGATCTGTAGGTTGCACAGTTCTGTGGAAAAAGCACAGTTTCCCCAGCTGGGTAGCCCGCTCACTCACCACCTCCCTTGGCTGGGGGGAGGGGGTTCCTTTCCCCGTGTGGCTCTCAGGTGGGCCACTGCACTACACTGTTCTTCCTTCTCTCCGTGGGTTATGCCAGCCTTCTAGTCAATTTTGATGAGAGAACCTGGATACCCTGGCTGCCAGCGAAGGATTCACATGCTTATTATGTTTTTTTTGATGGGAGCCTCTGAGCGCCACTGCTTCTAGTTGGCCATCTTGGCCCCTCTCCCATACTAAGTCTTGAAACAGGACAATGGGGGTCCACCAGCTTTGTTCTTTTTTCAAGATTGTTTAGGCTATTCTGGGTCTCTTTCATTTTCATATGAATTTTAGGATCAGCTTATCAGTTTCTACAAAGAAGCCCACTGGAATTATGACAGGGATTGTGCTGAATCTATTTATACACTTTGAGGTGTATTTCTATCTCAACAATATTAAGTCTTCCAATCCATGAACATGGGATATCTTCTCATTTATTTCATGTCTTGCCATTTATTTCAGGGGTCTTTAAACAATGTTTTGTAGATTTCTTTAAACAATGTTTTGTAGATTTCTTTAGACAATGTTTTATAGTTTTCAGAGTATAGGTTTCACACTTCTCCTGTTAAATTTATTTCTAAGAATATATATATATATATATACGTATATATATATATATATACATATATATATATATATATACATATATATATATATATATATTTTGTGACAGAGTCTTGCTCTGTCAGCCAGGCCCGAGTGTGGTGGTACAATCTTCACTCACTGCAACCTCCACCTCCCGAGCTCATGTGATCCTCCCACCTCAGCCTCCTGAGTAGCTGGGACTACAGGCTCACACTGCCATGCCTTGCTAATTTTTGTATATATATGTATTTTTTGAGATAGAGTTTCGCTCTTGTTGCCCAGGGTGGAGTGCAATGGTGCAGTCTTGTGGCTCACTGCAACCTCCGCCTCCTGGGTTCAAGCGATTCTACTGCCTCAGCCTCCGAGTAGCTGGGATTACAGGCGAACACCACCATGCCTGGATAATTTTTGTATTTTTAGTAGAAATGGGTTTCACCATGTTGGCTAGGCTGGTCTCAAACTCTTGACCTCAGGTGATCCCCTCGCCTTGGCCTCCCAATGTGCAGAGAGTACAGGCATGAGCCTTTGCACCCAGCCATGTATTTTTTTTAGAGACAGAATTTTGCCATGTTGCCCAACCTTACCTCGAACTCCTGTGCTCCAGCGATCCACCCACCTAAGCCTCCCAAAAGTGCTGGGATTACAGACAGGCATGAGCCACTGCAGCTGGTCAAGTATTGTATTCTTTTCGATGCTATTGTAAATTGAATTGTTTTTTAAATTTCATTTTGGATTGTTCACTGCTAGTGTATAGAAATACAATTGATTTTTGTATATTGATTTTGTGTCCTATTGAACTTGTTTATTAGTTCTAATAGTTTTTTAGTAGATTCCGCAGGATTTTCTGTATGTGAGATCATATCATTTGCCAATAGAGATAGCCTGACTTCTTTGTTTCCAATCCAGATGCCTTTTCCTTCATTTTCCTGCTGGGAGTCAGTTTTAAAGGCTCGTTACAGACTGTCCACAGAGGGCTTGCTCTGCAGAGTTGGCTTGGTACTCCTTGGGTAGAGCTGTTGGGCCCATGGAAAAGGGCTGGCAGACAGGGCCCTGTTTGCTCTGGACATTTGTCTCTTATAATGACATTTCTCTCTTGTTGCTTCACACAGCTAAGGTAGTTTTAAAAACATATCCTTAAAGAATAAGAAAACTTCCATGATCATGCCTGTAATCCCAGCACTTTGGGAGGCTGAGGCAGGAGGATCACTTGAGGCCAAGAGTTCGAGACCAGCCTGGCAACATTGAGAGACCCCTGTCTCTACAAAAAATAAAAAATTAGCTGGGAGTGGAGGTGTGCACCTGCAGTCCTAGCTACTTGGGAGGCTGAGGTGGGAGGATTGCCTGGGCCTAGGAGTTGGAGGCTGCAGTGAGCTATGTTTATGCCACTGCACTCCAGCCTGGGCAACAGAGCAAGACCCTGTCTCTAAAAACAAACAAACAAACAAACAAACAAACGGAAACGACAAAAAAGAGATGGTTGTGTGAAAACATGTTTATCTCAGCAACATGTAAATTACTGCTCTGATTCAGTGCTGTATTAGATAGCACTTCCCGCTGCCCCAATTTTCTGCTCCTCTAGCGCACAGGGATGTTTATGTTAAAGGTATATCATATCTATGTATTTTTTCCTTTTTTGATTTCTCCATGGTATTGCAGCAGAAGCACACACGGGAATATGGAAAAATCTTCAAGTCTCACTTTGGTCCTCAGTTTGTAGTATCTATTGCAGACCGCGATATGGTGGCTCAGGTGCTCCGGGCGGAGGGCGCTGCGCCCCAGAGAGCCAACATGGAGTCCTGGCGGGAGTACCGAGACTTGCGGGGGAGAGCCACCGGGCTCATCTCGGCGTGAGTATGTGGGCCCGGGCTGAGCCACGGGCTGGAGGGGGAGCTCAGGAGGAGGCCCCCTCCTCCAAAGCTGGGTTCCTAAAAGCCAGCTCTTAAAAAAAAAGCACAGAACCCCCCACCATGGAATGATGTCAGACAGTCTCCTTGTCTCCCAGACCCAAGAGCCCTGCAGGGCTTTTTGGCTCCTCCTCTGGTCAGGAGCCAGGAGGGGCGACGCTGGCTCGGTGGTGGGCAGAGCGCTTCGGAAGCAGTGCTTTGTGGCTTTGGGAGTCCATTCAGTGATAACTGAGGCAGACAAAACTCACAGCGCCCTTGTCTGTGTACAGGGGAAGGAGGTGGTCACTGTTTCAGGAAAATCCCTTTGAGGAGGGGCCAAGAACCTCCAGCCTTGGTCGCCACGTGGTGATTTTCCTGTCTCATAGCAGACTGTGATTATTCATTTTGAACCAGCGTCACCAACACCTCTGTGCCTTCCAAGAGATCATGGCCCGCGGCCAGGCAGGGAGGCCCAGGGCGCCTGCAGATGCCCCGGTCCAAATCCCCATGGGGTGGAACTTCTGTTTGCAGCTCTTTTGATATCTATGTCCTTATACATAAACTGGGGAGAAATACAGCCACCAATTTCTCAAGTAAGATAAATAAGAATCGTGACCAGATGTCACCAGCGTCCCTCAATTTCCGTCCTGGGGGAAATAATTAAACAGCTCCTCCTGGATGTTCAGGCCTAGAGGGGCCGGAAGGCTGAGGCAGAATCTCTCTGCTGTCTGCCCCGTTAGCTGCAGACTCAGGAGCCTGTGTGGGTGCCTGGACCCCTCTTCGGCTGAGATGGAGTGAGGCGGTGCTGGTGACTTCAACACACTGGACAGCAAAGGGAAGGGCAGTGCCTAGGCCCAGGCGCCGGGCTGGCTTAGCTTGGGTCCCCCAAAGTCCATCTGGAGGCAAGGCTTTGAGTGCAAGTGGTCTCCTTGGGAACGGGAAGTGGAGCAGGGAAGGGAGGGAAGCCATGCGGAGGTGTAGAGGTGTGGAGGTGTGGAGGTGTGGAGGTGTGGGTGACGCTTGTGGGCCCTTGAGGCTCAGCCTGCCACGACCCTCTGAGAAACTGCAGAACACTCCTCAGACCTCCAAGGGGTTCCCTCAGCGTCCTGCCTTCACTGGGAGCGGTGTGCTGGGCCTGCTACTGGGCGCCCTCCAAGTGCAGCCAGGAGCCCCAAGGCCCCACGCCCTGGTAACAAGCTGCAGTCTCTTTCTTTCTTTCTTTCTTTCTTTCTTTCTTTCTTTCTTTCTTTCTTTCTTTCTTTCTTTCTTTCTTTCTTTCTTTCTTTCTTTCTTTCTTTCTTTCTTTTTCTTTCTTTCTTTCTTTCTTTCTTTCTTTCTTTCTTTCTTTCTTTCTTTCTTTCTTTCTTTCTTTCTTTCTTTCTTTCCTTCTTTCTTTTCTTTCTTTCTTTCTTTCTTTCTTTTTCTTTCTTTCTTTCTTTCCTTCCTTCCTTCTTTCTTTCTTTCTTTTTCCTTCCTTTCCTCCCTCCCTCCCTCCTTTCTTTCTTTCTCTCTTTTCTTTCTTTCTCACTCTCTCTCTTTCCTTCCTTCCTTCCTCCCTCCCTCCCTCCTTCCTTCCTTCATTCCTTCCTTCATCCTTCCTTTCTCTCTCTCTCTCTCTTTCTCTCTCTCTCTCTTTCTTTTTTTTTTTTTGAGACAGAGTTTCACTCTGTTGCCTAGGCTGGAGTGCAATGGCGTGATCTTGGCTCACTGTGACCTCTGCCTCCCGGGTTCAAGTGATTCTCCTGCCTCAGCTTCCCAAGTAGCTGGAATTACAGGTGCCCGCCACCACACCCAGCTAAATTTTTGTATTTTTGGTAGAGATGGGGTTTCACCATGTTGGCCAGGCTGGTCTTGAATTCCTGACTTCAGGTGATCCACCCACCTCGGCCTCCTAAAGTGCTGGGATTACAGGCATGAGCCACCATGTCTGGCCCTCTTTTTCTTTTTTTAATATCAGTACTTACTTCATTTATATATACATATGTATGCCTACATATATATACATTTTTTCTCTTTTGCTAATTAGCAATCTCATTTCTTTATTACAATATTATTTCAAGATTTTTTAAAGGAAGTCTTATTACTTTTACTAAAGATGATTACTTACCACTGGTAGTTTTTTCCTTAAAGTTTGCTTCAAAGGCAAGAATGTAAGAAGCTCTAGCAGGCTCCAGGGCTGCAGTTATTAACTCCTCTCTCCCTAGCAAAAAGTCTTTCCTGTCTTAATTCCACTTTGATGGGCAGATCTTGATTCTTTATGGCTGAAAATTTTTCTAGAGGTTCCTTGAATTCTTTCCTGGAATGTCAGTGTAAGTAAGATGATTTGAAACTCACTTGATTCTTCTAGGGAGGGTGAGCAGTGGCTCAAGATGAGAAGCGTATTGAGACAAAGAATTCTGAAACCGAAAGATGTGGCCATTTATTCTGGAGAAGTCAATCAAGTTATTGCTGACTTAATTAAAAGAATCTACCTCCTCAGGAGCCAGGCAGAAGATGGAGAAACTGTGACCAACGTCAATGATCTTTTCTTCAAATATTCAATGGAAGGTGAGGTGGAATCAGCATGTGGGAAGGAGGGAAGAATGGATACTTGCCCCAAACCCGCAGATGTCATCTTGGATCATTCCCTGGGTCCCAGGCAGTGTGCTAAGTCTGGAACATACATGCATGTCACCTCCACGGTGCTAGCATGAACCTGGTGTGAACCACTGTTGACCAATGAGGAAACTGAGACTTTTTTTTTTTTTTCTGAGATGGAGTCTTGCTCTGTTGCCCAGGCTGGAGTGCTACAACATGGTCTTGGCTCACTGCAACCTCTGCCTCCCGGATTCAAGTGATTCTCCTGCCTCAGCCTCCCGAGTAGCTGGGATTACAGGCACCTGCCACCACGCCCGGCTAATTTTTTGTATTTTTAGTAGAGACAGTGTTTCACCATGTTGGCCAGGCTGTTCTCGAACTCCTGACCTCGTGATTCGCCCGCCTTGGCCTCCCAAAGTGCTGGGATTATAGGCATGAGCCACTGCACCTGGCTGAAACTGGACTTAAAAAAGAACTTGCCCAATGCCGCACCCCCATCCCTCTTTTTAGAGGCAGAAAGTTAGTTTCAAATTCAGGTCTTTTAAACTCAAGAAGCCATGTTCCTAATTACTACACATTTTGTTTGAGCATAATTTTTAAAAAGGAGTGAGTTGAGAGGGCATCTACTTCAGACTCGTTCTAGCTTTTAGTCATATTGAATGGGTGGTACATTCCTGTTCAAATAGCAATACCAAAAAGGCTTCAGTGAAGGTCTCCCTCTTTCCTGAATGCAGCAAAGGTCACTAGTGTCTCATGTATATGTCAAGAGATGTTTTATGCACATACAGAAAAACGCATGTGAATATTCTTTTTATTTTTACACAATAAACGGTAGTACACCAAACATACTGTTCTGCACCGTGCTTTCTCTTTAATTAAGAATGCATCTTGGGGCTGGGTGCGGTGGCTCATGCCTGTAATCCCAGCACTTTGGGAGGCTGAGGCGGGTGGATCACCTGAGGTCAGGAGTTCGAGATCAGCCTGGCCAACATGGTGAAACCCCGTCTCTACTAAAAATACAACAATTAACTGGGCCATGGTGGCGGGCACCTGTAGTCCCAGCGACTTGGGAGGCTGAGGCAGGAGAATCGCTTGAACCTGAGAGGCGGAGGTTGCAGTGAGCCGAGACCACACAATTGTACTCCAGCATGGGTGACAAGAGTGAAACTCCATCTCAAAAAAAGCATCTTGGTCTAACATGGCGATGTCTGTGTAAAAGAAAAAAAAATAGAATGCATATCAGCTTTCTCGTCTTTTTTTTTTAAAAAAGCTTACCTTACTTCAAGTTTCACTCAAGTTAGCTTTGTGGAGTTCTGATATTAATTTTCTCTAAAATTAGTAATAAAATCATCCCAGAAGTGACTGGTAAATACAGTTCACAGCTCTGCCTGACATGGATTCATCCAGGCCACTTCGGCTGCGCCTTTACCTCTCCAGGCCTGGGCTCTGCGTTTTGGCCGGGAGGAGTCACTTTTCAACTCCTCAAGTTGGGCAAGTGGCTGGAAGGCGATCCCCAGTGGCCAGGTGGGGCAGGAAGAGGCCCTGTGGGGTTTGCCGACTCCTTCCTGAGAGGAGAGTGTTGGGGGAGAGCAGCGACACACTCGGTGATTGTCCCCTCCCCAGGGCTCATCATTTCAGACCTGTGCTCCGGATCTGTCCCAGGGTCCTCCTCTGCAGCCTTAGCCAAGCTACTTAAACTCTCGGAGTCTTTGAATTTCCTCCAGAGAGTGGGCTTCTTCATCTGTGCCTCCCAGGGCTGTGAGGCTCCTTAGGTGAAGCAGCAACAGCACCACCTGTCAGTCCTAAATGCCAGCACCCTGCAGTTCCTCAGAGTGACGACGCCTCATTCTTGAAAGGCACCTGGACCACGTTTGAAAGTTGCATTTATGGCCCAACATTGCCTGTTGGTGTGGTAAATAATCTAGAAGAGGGTTTTCAAATTCTCTTTCCTGTCTAGGAGTGGCCACCATCCTTTATGAGAGTCGTTTGGGCTGCCTGGAAAACAGCATCCCACAGCTGACTGTGGAATACATCGAGGCCCTGGAGCTCATGTTTAGCATGTTCAAGACCTCCATGTATGCAGGCGCCATCCCCAGATGGCTTCGCCCCTTCATCCCAAAGCCCTGGCGGGAATTCTGCAGGTCCTGGGATGGACTCTTCAAATTCAGTAAGAGAAGAATTGAGAGCACCTTTTGCAGAAGCAGGTTGACCTGCCGTGTTGTGTGTCTAACTCTCATCCTGACAATGGGTGACCATAGTAGAGGATGCCTAGATGTAGTCATGTGTTGGTTTTTGGACCCATAACTTTTGGATTTTTTTTTTTTTTTTTTTTGAGACAGAGTCTGGCTCTGTCGCCCATGCTGGAGTGCAGTGGTGTGATCTCGGCTCACTGCAACCTCTGCCTCCTAGGTTCAAGTGACTCTCCTGCCTCAGCCTCCTGCCACCATGCCTGGCTAATTATTTTTTATTTTTAGTAGAGATGGGGTTTCACCATGTTGGCCAGGCTGGTCTTGAATTCCTGACCTCAGGTGATCACCCACCTTGACCTCCTAAAGTGCTGGGATTACAAGTGTGAGCCACTGCACCTGGCCATGGATTTGTTTTTCAAAGAAGCAAAAAGCATGTGGGTTGTGACTATAGGTAACATGATCAGTTTTTTCATTTTAAAATAATTTTTATTTTCACTAGCATGCTAGCATGGACAGGTACAAGTAAATGTCCATGCAAGATGATGTCTTTACTTCAAATAAATTGGTCAGTGCTTAAAATGTAGAGTTTCAGGTCCATGCACATTCATTTGAATGTTACAATTTTTGTTCAAATCCAAGGTGAGATTACAAAGAGATTTGTTTTCTTATGTGACTAAAAATTTTACTATAAAAGCATTTCTGAATAAAGAAATTATTTTCAAAATGCTTAGAACAATGTTCTAGAGCAATGCTAACACTGAATAAAGTGTTTCATGGTGTCTTTTCAAGATCAATATTTAGGCTGGGCACAGTGGCTCACGCCTGTAATCCCAGCACTTTGGGAGGCCGAGGCGGGAGGTTCACCTGAGGTCAGTGGTTCAAGACCAGCCTGGCCAACATGGTGAAACCACGTCTCTACTAAAAATACAAAAATTAGCTGGTCATGGTGGCACGTGCCTGTAATTCCAGCTACTTGGGAGGCTGAGGCAGGAGAATCACTTGAACCCAGGAAGCAGAGGTTGCAGTGAGCCAAGATCCTGCCACTGCACTCCAGCCTGGGCCACAGAGCGAGACTCTGTCTTAAGGAAAAAACAACAACAACAACAACATTTATTTGAATATGTAAGTCCTGAAGTCTGTGCTATATGGTAACATCCCAGATAATGATGTGTGGCCTTTTCCCCTCCACTCATTTTCTCTTCTGAAAGTGTGGTACAAAAAAGAAAAGAGTTTGCATTTTGTTACTCATATTATATAAATAATTTATTTGGCTATTGGATTAGTAAAGCAAACATCTGCAAATATCTTACAGCTTATTTTTAAAAAGGAAGATATGTTTAGCTTGTCTTTTAACTTTTCATTCATTTACATAAGCAAGTGTATGAGTGAAACTCCCAGGTTGACATTAGATAAATTGGGTTTCCTTACCCTCTGTCACCTGCCACTGGTTTAGTTAAGCTACTGGGAGGACAGAGGGCATTGAGACTGAAAAGATGATTCTCAACCCAAACTCCTTTCAAAAGAAATACTGTTTCCAAACAGGCCAAATTCATGTTGACAACAAGTTGAGGGACATACAGTACCAAATGGACCGAGGCCGGAGGGTGAGCGGGGGACTTCTCACATACCTCTTCCTTAGCCAGGCACTGACGCTGCAGGAGATCTACGCCAATGTGACTGAGATGCTGCTGGCCGGCGTCGACACGGTGAGTCTGGGGGCCCTGGTTCTCAGCAAGCAACACACGATAACCCCTTCCTCTTCACCTCATGGATGTTGTCTACTTTTTTGGAGGGGGAGGATGGAGTTTTACTCTATCGCCCAGGCTGGAGTGCAATGGCATGGTCTCGGCTCACTGCAACCTCTGCTTCTCAGGTTCAAGTGATTCTCCTGCCTCAGCCTCCAGAGTAGCTGGGATTACAGCAACGGGGGTTTCACCATGTTGGCCAGGGGGATCACCTGAGGTTGGGAGTTCGAGACCAGCCTGGCCAACATGGTGAAACCCCTGTTGCTACTAAAAGTACAAAAAATTAGCTGGGCGTGGTGGCGGGTGCCTGTAATCCGCCTTGGCCTCCCAAAGTGCTGGGATTACAGGCATGAGCCACTGCGACTGGCCGTTGTCTACTTTTAAGGCAGAATTGTTTAGCACACTGTTCATGTTTGTGCTAGGCCTGCTGCACTGCTGAGGGGCTCCAGGAGGAGAAAACTCCGCGTATGCAGTCACGCCTCACTTAATGATGCAGATTTGTTCTGAGAAATGCGTTGTTGGGCAGTCCTGTCATTGCGTGAACATCTTAGAGTGTATTTACACAAACCTAGATGGTAGCCTACCACACACCTAGGCTGCACGGTAGAGCCTATTTCTCCTAGGCTACACAACTGTACAGAATGTTACTGTACCGAATACTGTGGACAGCTGGAACACAGTGGTAAGTATGTGTGTATCTAAACATACTTAAACATTGGCAAGCTACAGTACAAATGTGGCTTTATAATCTTATGGGATCACCATTGTATATTGGGTCCATCATTGACCAAAACATCACTATACGATGCATGATTGTATATTAAATGTAAGGTGCATAATGATTTCTGTGAAAAGCATAACCAAAATTCCATTATCACATACACAAAATTATAATAAATGTTTAAAGTTTACAGATCATTCCTGATTTGTAAACATTTTGTCACTGTTTCATAAATGAAGACGGTACAGACATTAAAAACCTTATTAGTTATCATTTAAAATATTCCAGGCCATGGAATTTATTTTATAAAGCCAAGAATTCATTTCATTCACCCCTCAATTTGTTCTATAAAGCCAACGTAACTTCAAAACCAAAACCTGCTAAAGAGAGTGTAAAGAAAGTAAACTAAAGCAGTTTGGTTGATGAGTGCGTGTGTGTGTGTGTGTGTGTGTGTGTGTGTATATCAACAAATTCCCTGTGAATGGAGCCCAGTAGCATGGCAGATCAATGATACACTGGGACCAGGGAGGGTTCATATCAGAATGAGACAGAGCACTGCCCATTAACCTGGGGGGAACCCACAGGCTATCTGATGGGAAAGGAAGAGGCAGACCAGCATGTATACTGTGTCCTGTGAGTAAGATGCAGCGGCACCGCCCCCTCCCGGCCGTGTGCATGTGCACATCTGTCCCTGACTGTGAACACAGAGCAGAGCGTGGAGGGAACACACTAGATATTTAACATGAGTTTCTTGGCTGGCTGGGGGTGGCATAGTCCGGGGGGATAAGGAGCCAAGTTCCTTTCAAAAACACATGTGTAATATGATACAATTAATAGGATACGTGTGAAAATGATCTCCATGTAGGTATAGGTGAAAGCAGTTTTAAAATTTGCTAAAAGGAAGTGGCAAAACAGGGAGGAGCTAGGCTGATGCTTTCAGTGGGTGGAAGATAATGAAATTTCTGGCTGGAAACTGGGGAAGCTGCGGGCTGGGGTGCTGCTGGTGGTCGGGTGGAAAGTGAGAATTAAGATTGCGTGACGCTTCGCTGTTTCCAAAGCATTGCACGCAGAGCCTGCCTGTCTCACAGCTTCCTCTAAGGTAGGAGTCATTGACTTCATTAACAGGTGGGGAAACTAAACAACCAAGCCCATCATCATCTCAAAGCTTTTCCTCTGCACGGGTGCTTCCCGACCTTGAATAAGGCACACCCCACACAGACCTCCACCTTAAAGGGATGAAAAAGCCTCAAGGCTTTATTTTTATTATAATATCACTTAAGCATGTGAAAGCAAAAAACAAAACAAAACAAAAAAAAAAACCCACACAGCATAAACTCCTTATTCTTTTGGATTTTGTGCAACAATAAAACAAAAAGTATATGAACTAAATGCAAACTAAATGATACAATCAATGAAAATTCTAATTAACTACGTGAATGTGATGGTGTGGATTTGCTCAAATTAAGGCACCCCTTGAAAGGTGAAGAAATGAATGAATGGCTTGGTCGCTGAGCTTGTGCCTCCTGCCCCCTGGTGGTAACTAAGAACATCACAATGAGGTGTCATTCAGAAGGAAGCTGTTCCTTTTAGCATCCTACGGTAGAAGCCAGGGAACAAATTCTTACACCTTCATACTGATTTTTAAAAATTAGTATGATTTTATTGCAACGTAACTTATGCATAGTCAACTCCATTTAAACTGCATAATGCGATACAGATTGTTGACAGATGGGACCATTTATGAAACCACTGCCACATTTTTCTAAACATTGATGAGAATGGAATCATATGGTATGCTGTCTTTTCCATCTGGCTTCCTGCACTCAGAAGAATGACTCAGATTCATCCATGTGGTGGCATAGAACAGTAATTGATTCTTTTTTATTACTGAGTGGTATTCCATTATATGGATATACCACATTTTTTCCATAAAAATGTGATCTAAATATAAATTTTCTATTCTCTTGATAGGAAGCATCTAAGTAACCTTTTATAATTTATAAGACCTTGCACATTATATTATATATACAAGAGGCCTGCCCTCTAAAACACGTGATATCTTCTACAAGAAAATGATATCAATATTGCCTGCTTAAATTAGTTTTTTTTTTTTTTTGGTGAAAGAGAAAGGCCTTTATACTGTGGCATTTCCTTGTTTACTAGAGAGTGAAATGTAGTCTCATAGATGATACTATTGATTTTAGTGAAAATCTTGGGACCTATGAGAATAAAACAATTATTTTCAATAAGTAGAAAGGTTTGAGAAGAGGTATAAAAAATGACATGGCTGGCCAGGCGCTGTGGCTCACGCCTATAGTCCCAGCACTTTGGGAGACTGGGGCGGGCAGATCACAAGGTCAGGAGTTCCAGACCATCCTGGCTAACACGGTGAAACCCTATCTTTCCTAAAAATACAAAAAATTAGCTGGGCGTGGTGGCAGGCGCCTGTAGTCCCAGCTACTTGGGAGGCTGAGGCAGGAGAATGGCATGAACCTGGGAGGCGGAGCTTGCAGTGAGCTGAGATCGCGCCACGGAACTCCAGCCTGGGTGACAGAACGAGACTCCGTCTCAAAAAAAAAAAAAAAAAAAAAAAAAAAAAAGACACTGCTTGCATAGACGAGTTATTGACTTGCTCTGTGTGGACCTTCCTTGATGAAGGCAGGACATGATGGCTAACTAGTGATCTCCTGTGCACTCCAATCTCTAGATTAGGGCAGCCAGAGTGGGCCGGGCCCAGCATCCTGGGGATGCCGAGGGGCAGCCTGAGGCCCTTTCTGGCACACACCAAGCAAGCCCTGTAAAGAAGGTCACACGAAGTCCCAGCAGATCCTCCAGGCTCCGCAGCATCCCTGACATACTGCTTTTCAGTGATTAAAACAAGCAGATCCCCCAGGCTCCGCAGCATCCCTGACATACTGCTTTTCAGTGATTAAAACAAGCTCCAGTATCTTTTTCCTGTGGCTCTTCATGACAGGAGCACGTGAATCGTAGAGTCCATGTCACTTGCCAAATATGTTCAGTTATTTATTTATTTGCCATGAATTAAGGAAACAGTCTTTTGTTTCAGTAAGACATTAGGTGCTATATGGAATTGGATGAGTTTGACTTTGTGCTGTGTGTATTCCCAGGGGACTCCCTACCTGCCACCGCGTCTGTTTCAGTCCCTGGTGTTACTCACTGCCTGCCTGTGTCTGCCGCTTTCTCTCCTTAGACGTCCTTCACCTTGTCCTGGACGGTGTACCTCCTGGCAAGGCACCCAGAAGTGCAGCAGACGGTGTACCGGGAGATCGTCAAGAATTTAGGGGAAAGGCGTGTTCCAACTGCAGCTGATGTCCCCAAGGTCCCGCTTGTCAGAGCTCTCCTTAAGGAAACCCTGAGGTAAAAGGCTCGCCAGAATCTGTCAACAAACTGTGTCCCTTAGGTCCCTGGTTCTCTATCATAACAAGTCCTCCAACTGCCCTTCATGGCTGACCTGTTTAGGATGAGGATGTTCGTGATTGTTATTTTTTCTCTGCTCTTGTCAGAATAGCAGAAAGACCATTCTGTCTTATGGGTCGACATAATCCTTGTTCTCTGTAAAGATCTTTGGGCCAGGCGCAGTGGCTCACACCTGTAATCCCAGCACTTTGGGAGGCCAAGGCAGATTACCTGAAGTCAGGGGTTCAAGAGCAGCCTGGCCAACATGGTGAAACTGAGTCTCTACTAAAAATACAAAAATTAGCAGGGTGTGGTGGTGGGCACCTGTAGTCCCAGCTACTTGGGAGGCTGGGGCAAGAGAATCACTTGAAGCTAGGTGATGGAGCCAAGATTGCACCAGTGCACTCCAGCCTGGGCAACAGAGCGAGACTCTGTCTCAAAAAAAAAAAAAGATCTTCGGAGCAGTCATTGAATATTGTCCCTGCTTTAGCCAATTGGCTTATTGGGGGTTTCCCAACATGTTCCTGGGTCAATGGCCTTTGACTTTGTTCCTCTGAAGATAACACGAAACAAGATCGATTTGTCAGGAAAATAGTTTGGGCTGTTTGGCTGATTTCCAGACCTGGGTACAAACCTCATGGTTCTTGAGTGAATGTCCTCATCTGGGTTGAGACGCCACCCAGTGAAGCTCAATTACTCCCAGACAGGGCTTTCCTGACAAACAGAAACGCCGGAGGGATGTGGGTTGTCCTGGGTTGAGGGGATGGTTTGGGTAGGAGGTGGGATTAGGGACGGATGACATCCGTTCCCCCAAACATGGCATCCTCTGCGAGGAAATGCTGTGACAAAAAGCAAAGCTTGTTTTCTGCAGTATGTGCTAAAGAATTCTTTCAAAGCTGACTTGATAATGACCCTCAACCTATATAGCATGCTGTTGAACCTCAAAATTAAAAAAAAAAAAGCAGCTGGCTGTGGGGTTTATTGGTATTTGTCAGTTAAAGTTTTATTCAGGGTTTTCTGAGATAATCTGATGGCTGAAGTATCTTTTCTCCAAATGCATTTCATGGGACCTTAAGTCCTATGAACCATTCCTTGATAAAGTGGTCCCGTGGTCACATAAAATATTAGAAACTTGGAATTTTCCCTCCTGGGAACACAATGGCATGTGAAAGGCTTGGCTTTGTGTTTTGCAAACGTTTTGCTTTGGGAATCTTTCCCACATTCCTCAGAATACTCGCTGGTAAAGCAAGCCAGCAAAGAAGCCACAAAAGTCCTTGCAAAATGTTTCAGTTGAATATGTACCATGTGTTACTTTTTAAGAATTTTTAATGGAAATGGGAATATATCCAGGGTTCTGAACGTTCAATAAAATATTGTGAAAGTCACCACGCCATTCCTGTCCCCGCTGGCTCTTTTCCAGGCTGTTTCCAGTGCTGCCAGGGAACGGCCGGGTCACCCAGGAAGACCTGGTTATTGGCGGGTATCTGATTCCGAAAGGCGTGAGTTTGGGGCCATGGGGGTGGCCAGGCTTTGCGGGTCGGGGTTGAATTGGAATCTGCTTCTACCTTCAGGAAGTCTTTGTCCCTAAGCAGAGATCAATAGGTTTCCTTTTCTTTTGCATGTATTTTAAGATGAAGATGGGGTGTTGGGAGAAAGGAAGGGAATGGTGTGATCTCGCTGCTCTGGAAACTTACTGCTCACCAGCAAGGCAGCCCATGCTCCTTGGCCTGCTCCCCAGGCTGTGTGGAAGTGGCCAGTCACCGCTGGGAGTCTCTGAAGGGCTCGACGGTCTTCTCAGTGGCTGCAGTGACATTTGGGGTGCAGTGTGGAGTGGGAAGGGAGGGAGCTGCTGCCATCCTGGGTGTGAGTGGACCCAGGCAGCCCCCAGGCGGGAGCACCCTAGGAGACTGTTCCGCTAGGGCTCTGGGCCCTGCCCTGCTCTTGAGTGATTCTGCTTCTTATCCCTTTTCTGTCATCCCTGATTTCCTCAGACCCAGTTGGCCCTTTGCCACTATGCCACATCGTACCAGGATGAGAACTTCCCTCGGGCCAAGGAGTTCCGGCCTGAGCGCTGGCTGCGGAAAGGAGACTTAGATAGAGTTGACAATTTTGGATCCATCCCCTTTGGTCATGGGGTTCGCAGCTGCATAGGGCGGAGAATTGCAGAATTGGAGATTCATCTCGTTGTGATCCAGGTAGGACGTGGAGGCCAACGTTGGCCTTTGGGTTCAGCCTCTTTCTACTGGGCTCAACGGGATAAAGACTTCCAGGTTAAAAGGAAAACACGATTTTGGAAACTTAAGAGCAAGAGCCGTCAGGCATTATGGCTCACACCTGTGGTCCCAGCTACTCAGGAGGCTGAGGCGGGAGGCTCATTTGAACCCAGGAGTTCAAGGCTGCAGTGAGCCGCGATCACACCACAGCACTCCAGCCTGGGCGACAGAGTGAGACCCTATCCAAAAACAAGAAGTCTGTGTGAAATCCCTTGAAAATGCCTCCCCATCTCCCGTGTCCACCCCATCCCCCAACCGTGGTAGCCATCTTCAACCCCATGGCCTTCTGCCTCGCTTCACTCCTCCTTGGAATTGTATGGGTGGACGACAGACCACAGCCTGAAGATTTGGATGGGGTGTGTGTCACTGGGGGTGCCAGGGGCCCAGAGCCCAGCTCTCCTGCCATCACACGGGTTTGATGGGTTAGGGGTGGGGTGTCTACTGCTGCTGCTGATGCCAATGGTGCGGTACGTGGGCTACACTCTGAGAAACCCTGGAGGTCTGAGTGAGGCCCTGTGGGGTTTGGGGACTCCGCCTCCACCTCTAGTGGCCGTGTCTGCAGTTAGGAGCTGGAATCTCAGCCACCCTCAGCAGCAGGCCCCCCGGGAAAGGCACAGTGGCCCTCTTGCTGGTCTCCTTTGTTTAACTGAGCCAACCATTTACACGGAGCAGTGGTTCTCAAGCTTCTTAGGTTGTGAAACATCAGGAAGCCCTGGGTGTTGTTAGAGAACACCTTACATGTGAAGATACATAATTCTGGATTTGCACCATATCTGGGTTCAGGCTATAGCAGGAACTAAATAATACCTGAAGAAATTTTATAAAAGAAAAGCCAGTGGTGGAGAAAATTCCACCCATTAGCCTCTCCTGCCAGCTGGAGAAGACTGTTTCAGCGACGGGAAACCTTGGCCCGAGGTTTGGGAGCTCCATCGTTGCCTGAGCATTTGGAGAACGTGGGGAGTGCCTGATGACCTCATCTCCCCATTTTACTGACGAGGAAACCAAGGCTCAGAAAGCAACAGCCACTTGCCAAGTCCCACAGTGGCAGGTGCAGGGCAGGATCCAGGTGTCTTGACTTTTCCCCTACAAGTCATGCAGATGCCTCCTCCAGGCTCACTGGGAGCTCGGAGCCGGGCAGAAGGGAGAGTAAGGGACCAGGGAAGCCTGGTTGGCTGGGAAGAGGGGGAGAGGGATTCTGGATGGTCAGGCTTAGGGTGGGCGCTGGAGCCAGAGAAGGTAAGGGTCTACTGCCCAGGGAGGAGGTACAGAACGAGGTGTGGGGAGAACCCCCACTGGCTCAGGCCTGGCTCTGGAGGCACAGGTGGCCCACGAGGCTCTGCTGGGGTGGGGCTGGTGGGACCAAGTGGCCATCCCACCTTCGTGTGGATGTGGCCACTGCCCCTGTCCCTGGGAGCATGTGAGCGGCAGCTCGGTGTGTAGGGGGAGCTCAGGGCAAGCTGGCTTCACCCCCAGTTCTGCCACTTGCTGGCTCCGGAACCTTGGTAGGTTTCTCAGCCACCTGAGCTGAGCCTGTTGCATCATTTACAAAAGGGGCAAAAATCCCTGCCTGATAGGTGTGTGAGGAGTAAAAACAGTCCACGCACAGAGTCTGTGCCCAAGAAGTGGAAGCTGTTCTCATCTTCTGAGCCCTGCACTAAGTCTGCTGTGGGGAGTGTTTTCAGGAAGGTCTCAGCTCCCTAAAATGCTGCTGTGCCTCCTGCAGCCACTGCACCTTCCTGAAGGGCATCAGTGAGTTGGGAGGGAGGCTTGTTGCCCCCAAGCTCTGGCTGCCTGAAGAACCGGGGTAGACACCTGAGCAAGAGGCCAGCGGTGAAATGGTATTTGGAGCTCGTGATGGGGTCTTGTTTGCTGCTGTTAACATATGGATATACCTGCTAAAGTTTTTGCTTAAAAAGTCCTCATTTCTACCTGGGCAAGTGTAGAAAGGAAGCATCATGCGCCAGGCCAGAGTGCAGTGGTGCAATTGGCTCACTGCAACCTCCACCTCCTGGGGTCATGCAATTCTCCTGCCTCAGCCTCTGGAGTAGCTGAGATTACAGGTGCCCATCACCACGCCCAGCTAATTTTTGTATTTTTAGTAGAGATGGGGATTCACCATGTTGGCCAGGCTGGTCTCGAACTATTGACCTCAAACGATCCACCTGCCTTGGCCTCCCAAAGTGCTGGGATTACAGGTGTGAGCCACTGTGCCTGGCCCATGATTTTTTTTTTTTTTTTTTTCGGAGTCGCACCCTGTCGCCCAGGCTGGAGTGCAGTGGTGCAATCTCGGGTCGCTGCAACTCTATCTCCTGGGTTCAAGCGATTCTCCTGCCTCAGTCTCTGGAGTAGCTGGGATTACAGGGGCCTGCCACCATGCCCGGCTAATTTTTTATATCTTTAGTAGAGATGGGGTTTCACCATGTTGGCCAGGGTGGTCTCGAACTCCTGACCTCAAGTGGTCCATCGCCTCAGCCTCCCAAAGTGCTGGGATTACAGGTGTGAGCCAGCATGCCTGGCCCATGATTTTTAATTGTTAAGAAAAAATCTGGGCACAGTGGCTCGCGCCTGTAATCCCAGCACTTTGGGAGGCCAAGGCAGGAAGATCATGAGGTCAGGAGTTCGAGACCAGCCTGACCAACATGGGGAAATCCCATCTCTACTAAAAATACAAAAATTAGCCAGGCCTGGTGGCAGGTGCCTATAATCACAGCTACTTGGGAGGCTGAGGCAGGAGAATTGCTTGAACCCAGGAGGCGGAGGTTGCAATGAGCCGAGATTGCGCCACTGCACTCCAGCCTGGGCTACAGAGTAAGACTCTGTCTCAGAAAAAAAAAAAAAGAAAAAAGAAAATAAAAGAAAAGGCACAAATACTACCAGGAATGAGCAGGGAGGCACAACTGTATAGACAGATGATTTTTTTTTTTTAATCAAGAAAATACCTCAAACAGTTTTTTTTGCCAATGAATTTGAAGACTTAGATAAAGCATACTGTTTACTAGAAAAAATATAAGTGATCTAAATTGACTCAAATGAAACGGAACAGACCTAAGATATCGAATCAGTGAGAGCAGATCAAAGAAATGAGTCAGTGGTAAAAAGATTTACCCCTAAAATATCCTGAACCTAGACAGGGTTATTGGCAAGTTTTATCAAACCTTCAGGGAACAGGTAATCATCATCTTATATAAATAGAGAATAGAAAAAGGAAGTCTCATTTTGTGAGACTTGCATAACCTTGATATTCAAACCGGGAAAGGATGATATGGAAAATAAAAACTACAAGCCAGCCTGATTGATTAATAATTGAAGATGGAAAATATGCAAAATAAACAGTTGGCAGGCTGAATGTATAAAACGGAAAGGCATCTTCACATATCAGATGTATTCAGGAACGCAAGGATGGTCTGCCTAGAGAAAATCTGTCGGTAGAATTCACCAAGATAAAAAGGAGAAAAATTACATGAGCATCCCAAAAGATAATTGATAAAGTTCAACCCCAATTAATGAAGAAAGTCTCTTGGCACAGGAGCAACAGTGGGGCCTTTCTTTTTTCTTTTTTTTTTTTAAATTTTACTTTAAGTTCTGGGATACATGTGCAGAACGTGCAGGTTTGCTACATAGGTACACATGTGCCATGGTGGTTTGCTGCACCCATCAACCCGTCATCTAGGGTTTAAGCCCCACATGCATTAGGTATTTGTCCTAATGCTTTCCCTCCTCTTCCCCCCCACCCCCCTGACAGGGCCCTGTGTGTGATGTTCTCCTCCCTGTGTCCATGTGTTGTCATTGTTCAACTCCTAACAGTGGGGCCTTTCTTAACCAAATAAATGGCCTCTGCCCCAACAGTACAGGAACACGCCCGAAGCCTACTGGGAAGAAAAGGGACAGCTTTCATGGAGTGATATTAATGTGTTCCCTTAAAATCAGGAAAAAGATATTTGATTGAACAGGAACATGTTTGGAATATCCACCCCAGCTCCCTGGGAGCTGGAAACTGGATGTGGCGGGGGGCGGGGGGCAGTGTTTTTTGTCTTTTGTCTTCTGCATAGTTTTAACTTTTTCAACAAACAAACCACTCAGAAAAGAAAAAATACCGTGTGGCACGATGGCCTTGAAGTTAGGAGACCCACATGTCCACATGTGAGTCTTCCCTCTACCGCATGGGAATGAGCAGGCGTTTCTGAGAGGTCAGCACGAGGGGTCAGAGGTTAGGTGTTTAGGCTGAGCCACCCAGATGCCAGCACATGATGTAGCTGCCTGAAGACATGCTGTTCAGCTCATTTCTTTCATAGTGACAAAGGCATGAGTTCCGCCTGCGTCCCCATTGCAAGCCTTGACCCTTGAGCCTTGGTGCCCTTCTGACTCTTAATTATCTTACAAGAGATATCTTAAAGAGATAATCGCTTTAGGGTGATGGATACTTTGGTGTTCTTTCAAACTCACCGTGTAGGTACATTCCAGTTTTACCCTGGGAAGCAAGGCTGGTTCTGCTTTTGAACTATAGAAACGAGAAATGGAATCAAAGGTACGAACCAAGATCAACAATCTCATCATTCATTCCTTTTTCATTACTATTCACTATTACCAGCACAAGTGATTGTAAATTAGGCTCTGAGGAGAGCTCTACCTCTGCTTTCAATAGTGTTAGAGGCCGAGAGTGGTGGCTCATACCTGTAATCCCAGCACTTGGGGAGGCACAGTGGGGAGGATCATTTGAGGTTAGGAGTTCAGGAGCAGCCTGGGCAACAAAGCGAGTCTCTGTTTCTACAAAAAAATTAAAAAATTAGCCAGATGTGATGCATGCCTGTAGTCCCAGCTACTGAGGAGGCTGAGGTTGGAGGATCACTTGAGCCCAGGAGGTTGAGGCTGCAGAGAGCTGTGATCACGCCATGGTGCTCCAGCCTGCAGCCCCAGCCCATCCTGGGTGCAGCTTCTTTGCCTGGGAGACAAAGCTGGAGAGAGAGGAAGGGCAGGGCGGGGACAACCTGGGTCCTAAGTAGGAGACTATGGTATCGCCAGCTCATCTGCCCCCTGCCCTTTCCAAATGGGCTGAAAGCAAGGTCCCCCCTTCCCCCAGGAGCCTGTCTGTGGACAGAAGTCTTTAGAGCAGGTTACCTGTATTCCTAAGCTCAGGGCTGACTTTGAACATCAAGCCCTAGCCGGCCGGTGGGGGAGATAATTGCTTTAGGTGTTCTTTCAAACTCATCGTGTAGGTACATTCCAGTTTTACCCTGGGAGGCAGGGCTGGTTCTGCTTTTGAACTGTAGAAATGAGAAATGGAATGAAAGGTACGAACCAAGGATATTTAAATTCAGGATATTAGCAGGATGAAGTCTTTTGGAGGATTCAGCTCTCTCCGCCTCTGTTTCTGGCCGGGTCTGAAGTGGCTGCAGATTCGGAACCAGCAGGAAACCCAGAATTTCACTTTGTTCTGCATTTTCCCCTGCTCCTTTGACGCCTTCTTCCTCTAGACCTGCAATGGAAGCAACAGAGTTAGAATTTGAAATGGCAAGTGAAACTTAAGTCATCTGAGCATCTGCCTGCATCTCTGTCCCACCGGCTGCACAGCTGCTTAGTGGACATGCCTAGGCTCTGGTACAGGATCTAAAGTTCTGTTTCTAAACAGCGGGCTTCCCACTGACCCGGAGGTTCTGTAGCCTCCAAAAGCTGGATGTGGGTGCTCATTGCCTGGGCTCTCTGCAGCCCAGTGCTGCCACAGGAAGAGTAAAAGCATTCAGGGAGCACTGAGAATTTTCTGCTGTTCCAATTCTGACCCCTTCTCTCTCTTTCTCTTCTTAGTTGCTTCAACATTTTGAGATCAAAACATCTTCTCAGACCAAAGCTGTTCATGCAAAAACCCACGGGCTCCTGACGCCTGGGGGGCCCATCCACGTGCGATTTGTTAACAGAAAGTAAGCCTGGATTTTAAACCTGGGCTGATGTAGCAGACCAGCTCGCTGACACACAGTGTGTATTTGTGTGTCGCTGATCACCGTGGAGAAGGAAAGCAATGTCGCTAGAGGCTGTCTTGTTATAGACTGGCCTCCCAGGTCCTGGGACACTTGTAAATCTTTAAGCAAAGTAATGTAAAAAGGTTGCTATTTTACAGGTGCATACCAGAAGTTGCCCTTTCTTTGGGGGAAACAGCTGTTTAAAAACCAGTGGCACTGAATTTTTATGCTTCATACATTGTGCTAGACTCAATATTTAATGACTGGCAGTATCCTATGCATTTACTTGTACAGGGAAATGGTGGTTTACTTACAAATTCAGTTCTTCAGTATATGTTCTCTAATACTGGCATCTGGGCTCAAATTGCCATCAACAGTAAGTTGAAGGCAATTTCAACTTACTGTTTCTAATTTGAAGAGGGAACATTAAGAATGCCTCTGTAACACTGTAATTATGGGAAAGAAGCACCAGAGGCAATATTTTATCCTGAGCACCAGATTTAGATCCTGTTAAAGGGCTCAAACTTAAAAGGGCTGGCTGGGTGCGGTGGCTCACGCCTGTAATTCCAGCATTTTGGGAGGCCAAGGTGGGAGGACTGCTTGAGCCAGAAGTTTGAGACCAGCCTGAGCAACATGGTGAAGCCCTGTCTCTATCAAAAATACAAAAATTAGCCAGGCGTGGTGGTGCACACCTATGGTCCTAGTTACTCAGGAGACTGAGGCAGGAGGATCGTTTGAGCTCAGGAGGTTGGGTCTGCAGTGAGCTATCTATGATGGCACCACTGCACTTCAGCCTGGGCGACAGAGTGAGACCCTCTCTCAAAAATAAAATAAAATAATAAAATAAAATAAAATAAAATGGCTGTATTCTTACCTTTCTCTCCACAACAAGTGCTTAATTTTCTAGTCATAACGCCTAATGAAGTTGACTATTAGTTTTTATTTGGAAGAAATAAAAAAGAAAGCTCCTGGTGAAATCAAGAATAATCAGATTTTCTAACCAAATCTAAATACGGAGTAGAGCAGACATATAAGAACTGGAAATATGACTACGTAAAATTTTGTTGCCTAAGTTGTGAGAAGTAATAAAACAGGCAGCCTGGAAAACAATGTAACTTTAGAACATTTTTATTTCAAGGAAAAATAAATACAGAAATAGAGATGCTACAGATACAACAATATTTTTATCTTGATGGTGTTGTTTTAAATATCCACACAAGAACCCTCACCCAGCTGTGTGCCTGTGCCAGGCTCTCCGGGAAGCCGTGGCTCCAGGAGTGCTGGGTCCTGCAGAGTTCTGTTGCCTTTCCTGCTGCTCACTGGTTGCTAAGAGGAAACACCATGATTTCCTGATGCTCTTGCCTTGTCATCATGCCTGAAACAGCTTATTCCCAATTCTGTAACTCCTTTTACATAATCCTTCTCCAAAAATTACTTTCCTACTAATATAACCATACAGTTTTTTTTTTCCATTTAGTAAGTCACTCTGCAAAATAACCCTTAAGTAAATAGACATAATATCCATTTCACATACCATTTTTGTTAAAGTATATAATAAAGTTGAAATCTCTGTGTGGTAGCAGAATAACTCTAGTATGAATGCTGTAAATGTACAGGTAAATGTGAAATTAGGTCATATTAACTGGCCAAGTGTTGATTACTTTGAGGTAGCAGTATACATATGTTACGTTTTATAAACTAGATGAAATTGCATTCTGTTTGAGACTGAAATTTAAAAATATTGAGAATAACTAAGCGACTTGAAGTGACCTCTTATTCCCTGGGTATATATACAGTGTGACCCTCTCGTGAAGTATAGCTCTGCCTGGCGATCAGCACAGGGTGAATAGCAAAGTGCGGGCTGGGGGTAGCAACTGTGCCCACTGCTCAGTCTCACTGAACAGGAAGGGAAGCAGCCAGACACGGGGGCTTCCTGGTGTGATGTAGCAGGAAGTGCAGGGCACCACCCAGGAAGCATCTGCACCAAAGAAATGGAGATTCAGCTGGACAAGTTTCTAGGTTCACTACTGGTTTATAGGAAATATGTGGTATACAGGGAGATGTCAAAACTCCATTGGGGCTGGGCATGGTGTGTCACACCTGTAATTTCAGCACCCTGGGGAGGTTGAGGCAGGAGGATTGCTTGAAGTCAGGAGTTTGAGACAAGCTTGGGCAACATAGTGAGATCCTGTCTACTAAAAAAAAAAAAAAAAAAGAAGAAACTTAGCTGAGTGTGGTGGTGCATGCCTGTAGTCCTAGCTATTTGGGAGGCTGAGGCTGGAGGATTGCTTAAGTCTGGGAGGTTGAGGCTGCAGTGAGCTGTGATCCGCCATTACACTCCAGCCTGGGTGACAGAGCAAGACTTCATAACAAACAAACAAACAAACTCCATGGGGATGCAGTCAGCAAAATCCAGAATAGAGTGAGGTCTATAGGACTAATATCTCGGGTTTCCAACAAAACAGATACGTGACAGGCAAAAAACAAGAGGAGGGGCCAGGCGAGGTGGCTCTTGCCTGTAATCCCAGCACTTTGGGAGGCCAAGGCAGGTGGATAACCTGAGGTCAGGGGTTCGAGACCAGCCTGGCCAACATGGTGAAACCCCATCTCTACTAAAAATACAGAAATTATCCAGGCATGGTGGCGGGCTCCTGTAATTCCAGCTACTTGGGAGGCTGAGGCAGGAGACTTGCTTGAACCTGGGAGGCAGAGGTTGCAGTGAGCTGAGATCACGCCACTGCACTCCACCTGGGCAACAAGAACGAAACTCCATATCTAAAAAAAACAAAAAACCAAAAGCAAAAAAAACCAAGGGGAGAGGAGAACTGTTACAGATGAAGCAATATAGGAGACATATTAACCAAGTACAATGCTGGACTTCGTTTGAATCAGATTCAAATAAACCACTTGTAAAAAGACATTTAAGAGATAATTTTTAAAAATAAAATAAAAGCCAAAAATATTAATTTTTCCAGTCCATGAAAAAAAGAGAACAACTCGGGGAAATTTGAACGCTGACTGTGTGTATTTGATGATATTTGGGAATTACTGTTAATTTTTTTGGTGTGATGATGGTAGTTATGTTTAAAAAAAAAGAGATCTTATCTCTTGGAGATAGCTCTTAAAGATATAAATGTTTATGGCTGAATGTTATGGCATCTTGGATTTGCTTTAAAATAACCCAGCTTGCTGCAGGGGGTGGGTATTGTGTGTGTGGGAAGGCGGGGAGGCTGCGGGAGGAAGAGATGACCCAAGATTAGGCAGATGTTGCTAACTGTGGAAGCAGGGTGGTGAGCAGGGGCTCATGATGCTATGCTCTCTACTTTGTGCGTGTGTGAATATTTCCATAATAAAAGATGCCTTCAGAAACAAAAGACTGATCAATAATCTCATCATTCATTCATTTTTCATTACTATTTGCTTTTACCAGCACAACTGATTGTAAATTAGGCTCTGAGGAGAGCTCTACCTTCCCTTTCAATAGTGTTAGAGGCCGGGCATGGTGGCTCATACCTGTAATCCCAGCACTTGGGGAGGCTGAAGTGGGAGGATCATTGGAGGTTAGGTGTTTGAGAGCAGCCTGGGCAACAAGGTGAGTCTGTTTCTACAAAAAAATTTTAAAAATTAGCCAGGTGTGATGCATGCCTGTAGTCCCAGCTACTGAGAAGGCTGAAGTGGGAGGGTCTCTTGAGCCCAGGAGGTTGAGGCTGCAGAGAGCTGTGATCACACCATAGTACTCCAGCCTGGGTGACAAAGTGAGACCCCCATCTCTTAAAAAAAAAAAAAGGGTTAGAAATGATTGACTTAACGCACTGCAATAGTACAAGGGTTGTGCTAGGGTTTAGGGGAACTGTCGGGGCCCAGGTAGCCTTTGCAGCTGAGAAGGAAAGACAGGACAAGTCAGATAGCAGAAAGGAAAGGAGAAGCAGGACCCTGTGGTCCCAGCAGGGGCTTAAATGGGTCAGACCACAGGGTATGACAGCAGGGGGTGGTGGGGCCCATGGGGGCACTCCCTGCCTGAAGGTTTTCAACCTCCAATTTTAAGAATGTGCTGGGCAAATGAAAGGGCTCATCTGCTGGTCAGGTCTGGGAGCTGGCTGGGGTTCATGAATGAGCCAAGGGCCCAGCACAAGCAAATGCCAGCGTGAGGCGGCTCCACAGCCCCTTCTCGGCTGAGGCAGGCACGCCCATCAGGAAGGTGGGGGACCAGCACAGAGAAAGCAGAGCCATTTAGGTGAAAGTAAAAAGGAACTTATCAGAGGGACACTGGGCGTTTGTCAAATGGAAGGACCAGCAGACCAGCCAAGCATTAGCCAGGGCCATCCAGGAACCTTAGCTGAGGATCTGGGGCCTCCCCAGCTCCTGGCTCATGTTTCTGTGGTTCTCCTGAGGGGCTTGGCCTGTGATGGACAGGTGCTCTGACAAAAGCAGGGGGGCTGCTGAGCTGGCAGCCACAGGAGTCCACTGGCCAGCATAGCCAGCTGCTGGGCCGCACGTCCTTTCTCCCGTGTGTCCTCTTTCTCTTGGGGTCCCTGCACACCTGTGTGTCATTTCCAGCCCCTCCCTCCTCCACCTCCGATGAAGACTTGGACCATTTACAATACATTTTTTTTTTTTTTTTTTGAGACAGAGTCTTGTTCTGTGGCCCAGGATGGAGCACAGTGGCACCATCTTGGCTCACTGCAGCCTCTGCCTCCCAGGTTCCAGTGATTCTCCTGCCTTAGCCTCCCCGCATAGCTGGAATTCAAGGTGTGTGCCACCAAGCCCAGCTAATTTTTGTATTTTTAGTAGAGACGGGGTTTTACCATGTTGGCCAGGCTGGTCTCGAACTCCTGATCTCATGTGGTCCGCCCACCTCTGCCTCCCAAACTGCTGGGATTACATGCGTGAGCCACCGCGTCCAGCCTCAATACATCTTAGGTCGCTTCCTGGAAAGAAAAAGTTCTCCAGTGACTTTTGGCCACTGCCACACTCTCATTTAATAATGAAAACATCCAGTCCAGTGTAAAGAAAACTTTGCTTAAAGCTGAGCATCCCTCCTCCCTCAGCTCAGGGCGGTGGAGGCTGGATGCCGGCAGGGCTGGGTGCCGTTGACCTCTCTGTTTCCTGCCTTACCCTACCGCACTCCCACCGCAGGCTCTCAGGCTCCTCTGGTTTGGAGCTGCGGGAGGAAGAGGAGTTGGGGTGGGACAGGAGCCACTTGACTGATGCCTCGGAGACCTGGCTTGAGCCTCTTCAGCCTGGGCAGACACTGATGCAAAATGGACCCTCCCTCCTGGGGGTTCTTTCTCAGGGGTTTTCCTAAACAGGGAGCCTCCAACCAGACTTACCAAGAAACAGGCAGTGCCTCTCCGCCAGGCAGCTTCTTATGACTGCCAGTCAGCCTTGGGCATCCAGGGTCCACTTCTGCTTGAGAGCTAGGCCCCTCCAAGTGCTCCTCCAGGGCAGAACCTAAAACCCTCCCACCGACTCCCTTGTGTCCCACCCTCTCCCCACCAAAGATCAGTGATTGGAAATGGGAGGTCTGGTCACTGGTCTTTCCTAGTCATTTACAGAACAAGAACAATGAAGAGAGAGTGGTACTATAATCTAAGCATCAGAATTGCAAACAGGCAGTGTGACTCAGTCTCGGGGCTTAACTTCTCCCTTGGCATAAAACATTTAGAGGGTCCTGAAATTTTATTTTCTTTTGCAGTATAAATAGTGCCATACTGTATCATTCCACAACTTGCTCCCCCAATCATTTTAAGTGATTTATTCATGTTGCTACAAGTGAATCTGCTTCTTTAATTTTAACTCTTCACAATATTTCTTGATATTGATATAGCACCATTTACTTACCCATATTCTTGGAAGATGACTTTTTAACTAACACTTTCTTTTATTATAACTACTATTATTTTTGTTATACTTATATAGAGGAAAACTTCAAACAACCACAAAAATAGAATAATGAACCACCATGTATCCAGTCTCAAAAATTTTTAACATCTCATTTCCAATCTAGTTTCATTTCATCACATCAGTATATATCTCTAAAACATATGGATTCTCTTTTTAAAAAAAACCATGTAATACCATAAAAATAGCTAAAAATTTATCAATGATGCATTATAATTATCAAATATCCAATCAGCATTCAAATTTTCAATTGTCTCATAAATATAAATTTTGAAGTAGTGTGAATCTATTCAAATAATGTTTATTCCTTGAGATGGACTGATTTGTCTCTTAAGTATCTTTTAAGCTTCTCCCTCTCTCCCTCTCTTCCTGCGTCTTTCTTAAATTTTTTTTCTTGCAGTTTATTTCTTGAAGAAACTGAATTGTTTTTCCTGCGGAATTTCCCACAATCTGAATGTTGCTGATCTTGTTCCTGTGGTATCATTTAGCATGTTCTTCTATCCCCTGTTTTTCCTGCATATTTGTAGTTAGATCTAGAGGTCACTCTCATTCTAAAATAATTTAGTTGAGTATAGAACTCTATATTAGTGGTTATTTTCTCCTGGCACTTTGAAGATATTACTCTGTTGTCTTTAGACTTTGGTTATTGCTACTGAGAAGTCTGAGGTCATTCTATTCTCACTCTGTAGGCAATTTATCATTTCTGTCTGGCTGTCCTTGCTCTTGGTCTTGAAGTTCTCCTATTTCATTAATTTTAATTATTTTACTTACAGCTCATAAAAAAATCTCCCTGAATTAGAAGATGCATATCCTTCATCAATTCTGGAAAATTCTCAGTCATTTTTTTCTTGAGTATTGCTTTTCTCTGTTGTCTTCATTTACTCATTTAGGAGTTTCTAGTAAACTGAAACTGGATCTTCTATCTTCATTCTCTGATTTTTATCTTTTCTTTCAAACTTTTCACCTGTTTATGTCTCTTGAGTGGCATTCTGGGAAATTTCTTCAATCTAGTTTCCAGTTCACTATTGCTGTTTTCAGCTATATTTAATCTGCTACTAAACACGTCCATCGTTTCAATAATTGTTGTTTTCAATTCTATAAACACTATTTGGTTCATTTTCAAACAAGCCTGGTCTTTATCTTAACAATGTCTTGCTCCTGTATCATCCCTTGACTCCTTTTATTGAACGATTGTAAGCATACTTATTTTATAATCTACCTCTGTGTGTTCTGTTGTTTGGAGTTCTCAGGAGTTGAGTTCTTTGGCGTACTGTTGCTTGGACTGTTGCTCACCATGGCTCGTTTCCTCATTTGCTTTGTGGTTTTGGGGCATGCGTCTCTGTTGATGGAGCTTTACTTGTAGAACATGTGCAGCCCAGACTGAGGGTATGTTCCTCAAAGGAGCTTTGGATTTGCTCTTGCCAGACACCCCAGGGGTGTTAACAGCTTGGAACTGCTTTTTCTTATTATTTCTCAACAGCGGGATTCCTTGACAATGCTTTCAGCAGGCCTGAGCCTGCGCATTCTCATGGAAACATTTTGAGACAATCTGAGACAGACATAGTCTTTTGTGGCCACTTTTGGTCAATGAACAGATTTTTATTTATTCCCCGAAAGTATAGCCCTTTGATGATCCTCTTTGTGGGGTGGCCTTGTTTCTAACTCCTCTCCTCTGGGCCTGGGCCACATTGCTTGCCTTCATGGTTAGTGAAACAAGCCCTTTGGAAAATGCTAGCCTCCCCATCCAAGGCAGCCAAAGTGTCAGCCCCACTTACGTTTTTGATTTTCAGTTTTTTCTCGGTGGTAGGTAGAGTAATGCCCCCTGCCCCAAAGATGACCACATCCTAGTCTCCAGAACCTGAGAATACGCTAGATGGCATGCAAATTGCAGATAAAATTACCATTGCTAATCATTTGATTTAAGATGGAATGATTGCCCTGGATTATCAGAGTGGGCCCAGTGTCATCACAAAGGTTCATACAAGTGAAAGAGAGAGGCACAAGAGAGTCAGAGGAGATCTGATTACAGAAGAATGGCCAGAGATGAGCTGCTGCAGACTCTGAAGATGGAGGAAGGGGCCACAAGCCAAGGAATGTCAGTGGCCCCTAGAAGTGGAAAAAGCTATGGAAATGGATTTTCCCTTAGGGAATGCAGCCCAGTGAGACCTGCGTCGGATGTCTGACCTCCAGAACTGTAAGATACTAAATTTGCGTTATCTCAAGCCACTAAGATTATGGTGATTTTTAAATGGCAGGGTAGAAAAATAACACATTCTCTAACATATTTGGCCTTCAGTCTTTTTACTTTTTTGTGGACTCATGCATGCATTTAGAGGGACAAATATTTTATCCAGCATGTCTAGGTGTTTTGTAGTGGGAGATTTTAATACCTTAGTCTACTGCATTGCTGCAAACAGAAGCTGTGCCTTAATTTTAGAAAGATTCCTAATATCTTTCATTCTCAGGCTTTTTGTTTGTTTGGGTCCTTCTGTTGTGTTCCTCTTTCTCAATCCACTAATAGTTTTCATCATGAAGTATAAAGAATGAGGGGAAGAAGGATCCCAATGTCTCACACGAGACACCTTTTGGGACAAACATAGATTTAGGCAATGAAGCTTGGGTAGGAATGATCTTGATGGGCCAGGTGTGGTGGCTCATGCCTGTAATCCCAGCACTTTGGGAGGCCGAGGCGGGTGGATCATCTGAGGTCAGGAATTCAAGACCATCTTGCCCAACATGGCGAAACCCTATCTCTACTGAAAATATAAAAATTAGCCCGGCGTGGTGGCAGGCGCCTGTAGTCCCAGCTACTCAGGAGGCTGAAGCAGGAGAATTGCTTGAACCTGAGAGATGGAGGTTGCAGTGAGCAGAGATTGTGCCATTGCACTCCAGCCTGAGCGACAGAGTGAGAATCTGTCTCAAAAAAAATAAGAAAATAAAAAAATAAATAAAGGAATGATCTTGATGGGTCCCGGGATCTGTGCAGCCCACAAGGACCCTGCCCCAAAGCACCACACTGTGTGTCTCTTGGGATGAAACACAGCAGAGGAGGAGATATTTTAGTCACTGCCAAATGGTTTGTTTTATATACAGGCTTTGATTTATAATTTAGCTCTTATATAATAAACACTTTCCAATAGAACTATACTTAGAACTGCACTGGCTTGTTTCATCTTGGACTCTCTGCAGAGGGCCCAGATCTGCTGTGGCCAACGCGTGGATGTGGACAGTGGATCAGGATGCTCCGCAGAGAGGGCCGCACCATCAAGAGAGCCCTGTCAGCCTCAGGACGGTGTGGCAACACCACCGCAATACCCCAGGGACGTGGCGTGGGTTTTTAAATGTCAGCTATGTGGTAGGCGATTGTGTTGATAGCACCACACGTGGATTTCTAAATTACAGACTTAGTGAAAACCTAGGCTCACCGTGTCACTTCCAGAGTGTCTCCTGGTCCCCTCAAGTCTGAGTCATGAATGTCGTACGTGGGATTGGAGCAGCCACGGCAAGTGGGCACCCTCCAGGGACCCCCAAAGACGTCTGAAATTGCCTTCTGTGTAAGGGGAAATGTGGCCAGAATGTATTTTGTTTATAGCCTAGCTTTTAAAAAGAAGGCAACAGCAACAAAGTGTGTGGGCTTTTAGTAGACATAGAGAGAAGGAGAAGTAACACCCTGTCAGGATGTGGAAGCCATTTCCATCAACAGATGATTCCAGAGGCGCACGGGGTGGGTTCCCTGAGGAGACAACACCCAGCATCTCTGCCTCTGGAGGCCGTGTGGAGAGCACGGGGAGCACCATCCCAGCATCTGCACTGTGGGCACAGGAGGCTGCTGGAACCAGAGACCCCGATCTGCCCTTGTTATTGTCCCGAACGTCACTGCTGGACTGTGCATCCTCAGATGCTTCATTCCCTCACCCTGCCTGAAGCTCCCAAAATGAGTAGCAGGACAGGTGGAGTCCTCTGTGCTTCCGATGCAGACAGACAGGGCCTGGGTCCGTCCAGTCCTCCATGCTGTCTAGTGCTTGGCTTTGGCAAGCACTCCAGGGCCCTGAGGTCTTTCCTTAAAGACCAGGGATAGCCACTGCCATTCTGCTTGATAAGGATTGGATGTGCTCATGGACACACGGCCTCTGGCACATAGCTGGGCCTCCGTAAAGGGTGCCTCTCTGTGTGTCTGCCTCACACTGTTGATGAAGCAGCCTGCCACAAAGTGACCGCCCAGCTCTGTTGCAGTGCATTCAATCCGAGGGTGGGGAAATGGTTTCAGTTCTGAGCCCCAGTTTAGTGTGGTGCCAGGAAGTCATCAGGGAAGCGAGGACTGGAATCATGTGCCCGTGGGGGATTGCACCATTACAGAAGGGAGCGCAGATTGGGGAAAATGCAACAGAAGTGGAAATGAAGTCCGGGTCACAGTGGGGAAACATGCGGCATGGTGTGCAGGCTTGGGTGTAAATCCTGGCTTCCTCGCTGACAAGCGGCAGGACTTTGTCAAGCGGCAGGACTTTGTCAAGCGGCTGGACCTCGGTGCCCCAGGGCTCTCCAGCTGATGACTACACCGACCTTACACCGACCTCTTGGAGTTGTCCTGGGGTGGTGCCTGGCCCATGGGAAGAACGTTGGGCCTGTTTGCACCACCACTCTCTCTGAGCTGGCTTCCCTCCCACCTCCCCATCTACACATCTTTTCTCTATCTCAGAGCCTCTGCCGACTGAGCCTCCTCCGACGCAGCTCCTTTCTTTCCGTGCTTCTTCCCTTATGCTCCTGACTGCTCCCCGGGGGTGCTTCTGTCTCCGCCTCCTTTCAGCTGTGTTGGAGCCGCTCAGCTCTGCCCCAACCCGGCCGTGTGCTGGCGCTGGTTCATGCCACGCTGGCTTGAGGGAGCTGATCGTTCTGTTTTAAGCGAGCATTGAAACAGTCGTGGCAGGAGTGTTTACACGATGGAAATCAGTAAGCACTGTTTTGGCGACGTCTGGGCCACACTTCACAGGTTAAGGACACAGTCCCCGTAAGACTGTCTTCCTACAGACCCCAGCCACAAGTTTGGTGGCAGGTCATCCTTGGGTGGCTACAAATTAAGGAATCGGGGTTTGGTAATTTACTGGATAATTTACTGGAATGACTCAGGGAACTCAAGAAAGCACGATGCTTAGGATTACAGTTTTATTATAAACACAAAGATACAAATCAGAACCAGCCAAAGGGAGAGATGCATGAGTGAGGCCTGGGAGTGTCCCAAACACAAAGCTTCTGTCATTCCCAGACACGACTGTCTTCCCGGAACGTTGTGTGTGATGGTACGCAGAGTGCTGTCGCCCAGGGAAACTCACCGGAGCTGTGACGTCTGGAGTTCTTACTGGGTTTCATTATGTAGGCGTGGTTGATTGGGTCGCTGCTCACAGGACTCCATCTCAAGCCCCTCTCCCTTAGCCCAGGTCAGGCTGACATCTCAAAGCCCCAACCCTCTCCTTACACGGTTGGTCTTTCTGGCCTGGTGGCCCCCATCCTGAGTTACCTTGCTAGCATAAACCATGGGCTGTAGCTCAAGGATCCACCATGAATAATAAGGGTTTAGAGGCGACCTCCCAGGACCTAGGGACAAGGACCAGCCAAACTGTCAATTACACAGCTACAAATCAGCGTCCACTGCTCCTCCCCTGTGTTCCCATTCCTGTCTCCGAGAGCAGGCCCCGGACAGGCCAGACTCATCTTTTCCTAGGAGGCAGCATCACGAACTCTAACAAGTCTCTGGCCAGGTGCCACCCAGCCCAAGCTGCTGGAGAAAAATTCACCCTTTGCCTTTCCTCCCATGGGACCTGCCCTTCTCTTCTGCTCCCCTACCCTGCGTTTAGTGACCTGAATCTTTGGCTTTCTATTTGTCCTTGCCAAATGTTATCTTTGCTGGTTTTAGCCTGTTCTTCCGCCTGTTGGATCATTTTTGTATCCTGGATTTGTTAACTCAGACATGCAATGACTGCATCGTGCTGTTCACAGTTTTGGCAACTGCAGTTCCCATGTTTATGCAAGTCATTGGCAAGACCCTCCGTAACCATTGCTACAGCCCTCCCAGCCTCTGGACAGGGGTTTGAGCCTGTTTGTTGTTAATACATTGTCCCTACACTTCACTGCTCTGAGCCCTCCTCCCTGACGAGTCTCCCAGGCCTCACACGTGCCTAGAGGATGTCTCCGGGGTTACTGCTCCCAGAACACGTGTGCAGGCCCCACCCGCTGGCAGCTCCCACAGCCCAGGGCATCCCTGCCTTGCACAGTGAGACCTGTCATCCTCTGCCTTAGACGGAGCTCGGTGGAGCTCTCCTGGGTTTGGTGCAGAAGCAAAAAGGAGGCTCCTCTTTCCCACCCTGAGTCCATCTTGTCTCCTCACCCTGTGTCCTTGAAAAGAAGGCGCAAACACCTTTCCTCCTCCCCACCTCTGCCCCAGGGACTTGCACACACTTTTCCTCAAGAGCCTTCTCTGGGGATTTCTCTGGCTGCACTTGCCCACCGCCTTTAGTTTCAGACAACCACAGCTGAGGAGTGCCGCTTTTTGCTGGGGCTTGCTGTGTCCCAGGGACATTTTCCTCCTTTCTGTCTCTCAGTCTTCACCACAGCTCCCTGAAATACTGTGATTACCCCCCATTTTTAGATAAGAAAACAGAGGCTTGGAGAGAGTAAAAGCTCACTCAAAACCATCATGAGCATACATCGCAGGTCTAGGTTTGTACCCAAGCGGTCCACACATTCAACAGGTGTTTACTGAACACCTACTGTGTGCTGTCTGCCTCTGGAGCCCTCGTGACTTCTACGCCACCCGCCGCCTCTCATGCTGCTGAGGACCTAGGACTTGTGGGAGTGCCAGGAGGGAATGGGAGAGGGTGGGTGGGTGCCAGGGCCCTGGTGAGGGCATGGGGTGGGGGGTGCTCGCTCCTCCTGTCCCCCACTAGATGGGGCTGCTTGGCTGGACATCCCAGGCAGTGCTGGGTTAAGCCCACACCTTGTGGGCTTTAGGGCCCTTCTCTAAGCCCAGGGATGTCCAGCCATGCCCGGAGAGCTCTCAAGAATGACCAGGAAGCTACCCAGTGGGGTTCCCACGTCGTGCTGGGATGTGGAGGGGACTGGAGCCCGAGGGGACTTGGAGGCCCCCTGACTCATGACCTACATTTTGATTTCTCAGAAGTTGCAGCTATGGAAGATTCTGGAAGGTTGATGGCCCACGAAGACATAGCAGGATGGACTCTAGAGGCAGTTTCTATGAATAGAGACACGCCTGGAACTGTGGGGTTCATATTTAGTTAACTTTTTTTAAGTTTAAAATTTTTAAATTTTGTGGATTCATAATAGCTGTACATACTAGTTTTCTCCCTGCAAACTTAATTTTGAAAAATTGCAAGCCTACAGAAAAGTTGAAAGAATAGTACAACGAACACCTGTTTCTCTCTCACCTGGAGCCACTACTTGTTAATATTTGGTCAGTTCGGCCGGGCGCAGTGGCTCACGCCTGTAATCTCAGCACTTTGGGAGGCTGAGAAGAGTGGATCACCTGAGGTTGGGAGTTCGAGACCAGCCTGACCAACATGGAGAAACTCTGTCTACTAAAAATACAAAATTAGCCAGGCATGGTGGTGCATGCCTGTAATCCCAGTTACACGTGAGCCTGAGGCAGGAGAATCACTTGAACCTGGGAGGCGGAGGTTGCGTTGAGCTGAGATTATGCCATTGCACTCCAGCCTGGGCAACGAGAGCGAAACTCCGTCTCAAAAAAAAAAAAAAAAAATTTGGTCCATTCTTCTTGGTCTCTTTCTCACACTGTGTGCTTGTGCATGTGTGTGCGTGTGTGCATGTGTGAGTCGTTGGAAAATCAGTGGCAGACAGCATGTCACTTCCCCCTGAGCACTCCAGCAGCATCTCCTAAACACACGCACATTCTCTGATATAACCTTGGTGCTGTTCTTGGTGCTATTATTCTTTTAAGAAAAGAATGGAAGGGAAAATGTACTTGGCTTAGGAACATGACAAATCCCCGGTGAGGCCTGGTTGCCAAGAGTGAGAACATGAGGAAGCCAGCTGGGAGAGTCTCCTTCCCTTGCTTTGAGGGAAATCCGAGGCCTAGCTTGTATTCACATCATGACTTGAGCTTTACTGTGCTGTGCTTTTCAGGTGATTCATATGGGCAGGCATGATTTCATCTGAATGTGGAGGACCGTCTCTCAGGAACTCTGATTCTTCCCAGTGAAACTGTGAGAAACTCAGTCGTTTGTCTTTTGCTTTTTTTTTTCTCTTTTTACTTCACTGTCAATTTTCGAACCAGTATAGACATTGAGGAAGTCTCATTCTTCTCAGACTGGCAGTCACTGCATACTGTGTGGTTACATCTTGCTGGTCATCAAAAAAATGCAAATTCATATGGGTGAAGAGATAGCTTAGGACCACATTAGTAAGTGTCCACAAGTTAGTAAGTGCATGTTTGGCGGATGGTGAGGCCTGGTCCTTTGAATGGAATGGCAAGCCGCGTGGGCACCCTTTGTGTGCAGGAGTGCACGTTTAGGTCATACTAGTTTTCAAGTACAATTCCAAAGTGTGGCCTGGGACCTCCAACATTACATTGCAACCAGTGAGCTACAACTTTCCCATCATCCCTCCAAACAACAACAGAGTTGATGAAGCAATGTATACTAAAGATGGAAAACTGCAATATGTTCCTTTTTTAAAGCTATTTTCCTTCTGAATAATTTTTTTTTTTTTTTTTTGAGACAGAGTCTGGCTCTGTCTTCCAGGCTGGAGTGCAGTGGCATGATCATGGCTCACTGCAGCCTCAACTTCCCGGGCTCAAGCCATCCTCTCACCTCAGACTCCCGAGTAGCTCAGACTGCAGGTGTGCGCCACCATGCCTGGGTCACTTTTTCTATTTTTTGTAGAGATGAGTCTCACTATATTGCCCAGGCTAGCCTTGAACTCCTAGACTCAAGCTATCTTCCCCCTTTGGCCTCCCAAAGTGCTGGGATTACAGACATGAACCACCATGCCGGGCTGTAATTTTTTTTTAAGCAATTGGTCCTTCACTTTTACTTTTGTATACATATTTTTTTTGTTATGTCTTTCTACTGCTGGATACGGAGGTGTCTCTGAAAATGGAACATTCCAGCTTTTAAAAACTTCATCATATGATTTTTCATATAGCAGAAACTGACCTGTATTTTGAAAAGATAAAAAGTTTTGAGGCCGGGCACGGTGGCTCACGCCTGTAATCCCAGCACTTTGGGAGGCCGAGGCTGGTGGATCACCTGAGGTCAGGAGTTCGAGGCCAGCCTGACCAATACGGAGAAACCCCATCTCTACTAAAAATAAAAAAATTAGCCCGGTGTGGTGGCTCATGCTTGTAATCCCAGCTACTTGGGAGGCTGAGGCAGGAGAATCGCTTGAACCCAGGAGGCGGAGGTTGCGGTGAGCCGAGATAGTGCCATTGCACTCTAGCCTGGGCAACAAGAGCGAAACTCCATTTCAAAAAAAAAAAAAAAAAGGTTTCAACCAAGTGGTAGGGGAGGGATTTTAACGTTCACTTTAGAATCTCCGGGTGCCATTCCCCACAGCATAATCAAGATGCCGCAGTTGATCTCACATCAGAGTGATAGTGTAGCAGGACGAGCCGCAGACAAAACCCCTCAGACGCTGAGTTAAAGAAGGAAGGGCTTTATTCAGCCGGGAGCACAGGCAAGACTCAGGTCTCAAAAACCAAGCTCCCCAAGTGAGCAATTCCTGTCCCTTTTAAGGGCTTACAACTCTAAGGGGGTCCACGTGACAGGGTCATGATCGATTGAGCAAGAAGGGGGTATGTGACTGGGGGCTGCATATACCGGTAAGAACGGAACAGAACAGGACAGGGATTTTCACAGTGCTTTTCCATACAATGTCTGTAATCTACAGATAACATAACTGATTAGTTCAGGGGTCGATCTTTAACTACGAGGCCCAGGGTGTGGTGCAGGGCTGTCTGCCTGTGGATTTCATTTCTGCCTTTTAGTTCTTATTTCTTCTTTCTTGAGGCAGAAATTGGGCATAAGACAATATGAGGGGTGGTCTCTTCCCTTATTCGATGAGCCAGTTCTGCCCGAGTGGAGTTCGTCAGTGCTATTAGACAGGAGCAACAATCCCCAACTCTACATTCAGAGCCCTTTTGGCTATTTTTCACAAGCCCAACACAGCACAGCACCGACCTGGCACGTGTGGTGGACAACTTTCAGGGCACCTACCCAGCTCGTTTCCTCCTGGCAATAGCCATGCTTTTAATGTGAGAATGAACCCATGACCTCAGCTAGGCGATCAGCTTCTCTCACAGCTATGGGAAGTGGACAGAGAGATGCCACCTGGGCAGCCTTGCCAGCTGTTTGGGCAGATGCCTGTGAACTTGGGTACCTAAGATGGCCACAGGCCACCATGGGTACAGGGAGGCCAGAAACTTTGCTCTGCCTCCCAAGGACAGCAGGACCTGGACAGAGATGCTGTCTGCACCCTATGGGCTGCACTGGCTCCTTTCTGCAGGATGAACTACTCATCTGGTGCTGTCACTCCTCCACTCCCTCTGGATTCTCTCGTGTGGAAGAGCTGCAGCCATTGCCATTTAGATGGATTTTGCAATGCGATTCCTGACCTTTGATTCTATCCCCAGTGCCCTCGGGATAAATTCTGAACTCGCTGACTTAGAAGGCCATCAGTAACCTGACCTGAAGCCTCTTCCTGCTCCCTCATCTCTTGGTACTTTTCCTCACATTCTCTCACAGCCAAATGGTTAGGCACCTCTGGTTAGTCATTCACTGTCCCTCAGCCAGGAATGGTCTGTCTTCACTCCTGTCCCCTTCACCTGGCTTGCTCCTGTTTAGTCTCCAGGTTTCAATGTCAATGCTACTTCCTCAGAGAATCCTTTCACAGCCCATAAGGATGGGTTAGCTGCTCCTCCTGTGTGTCCCCAAGGTAACTTGTCCAGTTCCATTTAGGGTAAAAACAGGCTGGGAGATTTTAAAATTCCAATTAGAATCTGCCTGCAACATACACTGAAATCCTTGCACCATTCTGTAAGAGTCATCCCAGAGATGAAGTGGCATGTCCAAGCAGCTAGGCAAGCCGCCCTTCCCACCACAGTCACCCACCAGCAGCAGGCACCCAGGCAACCCTGTGGTAAGACAGGATCACTTACACTCCAAGAGTCTCTCACCACAAAAGTGGTTGTTCACTGTTTCAGCAACTATCCTGCAAACACCCTGAGACTCAAACTCCACAAATGCATAGCCTATGTGAGTTGCAGTCTGCAACAGAAAATCCACGAGAAATAGACCAATCATCAGACTTGTAAATGCGGTTCATTTAAATTGTGTACGTTTTTAAGTAGATAGTATCATTAGCTAATTATCAAATGACATTATGTCACCTTGTAATTCCAGTTCCAAAATTATATAGCTCAGAGCCTGTTATGGGAAAAGAAAATATCTTAATTTGAACATACAGCTGAAGTTCACATATTCCTGGAATTTTGGTTAAATGTAATCAATACATGATGACTATGGCTGGGATTGCTTCAACAGCAACACCTCATTGTAGAGAGGAAATATGATAGTGCCCAGTTCTTTACCCATTATCCACTTATTTGATTTCACTGACAGCTGTATTATTCTTAATACTCCGGAGATAGTATAATGCTCTGTGAAGGACGAAGATAATATTCTTGTATTGTTTATATGTTAGAATTGAGATGAAACAAAAACAAATCCTCAGTATCTCCCGGCAAATCCATGAAACACTGCTCATTCTCATGCTCCAGTGTGACCGGCCACCTTCCCAGCAGGAGGCACAGGGACTGGGCCAGCACTCTTTGAAATGCACATCCTGAACTCGCCACTCGGCACCCTAGCACAAAGTGGGTTTTCTCACCTATCTTTGTAACAAGTATGTGGGTTTTGGAGTTCAAAGGCTCAGGTTTGGATTCCCAACTCTGATAAGTAAGGGTAAGTAACACTTAAGCATAATGAGCCTCAGTTTTCCATTCTGTAAAATGGGGATGATAACCACTCTCAGGGTTGCTGTGAAGATATGAGATTGAGCACAAGAGCTCAACACAATGTGTGCCATGTACTCCATGAATGTTACCAGTGATTGGTGGTAATAACCAGAGGGGTTTTCTTTTTTTTTTTCTTTTTTTTTGAGACTGAGTCTCTCTCTGTCGCCCAGGCTGGAGTGCAGTGGCGCGATCTTGGCTCACTGCAAGCTCCGCCTCCCGGGTTCACGCCATTCTCCTGCCTCAGCCCCCAGTAGCTGGGACTACAGGAGCCTGCCACCACGCTCGGCTAATTTTTTGTATTTTTAGTAGGGGTTTCACTGTGTTAGCCAGGATGGTCTCGATCTCCTGACCTCGTGATCCGCCCGCCTCGGCCTCCCAAAGTGCTGGGGTTACAGGCATGAGCCACCGCGCCTGGCCCAGAAAGGTTTTCTGACCTTGCATTAGACAACATAGCTTTGGCTATGGATCAAAATTGGTGATGTGACTGGAGATAAGGAACCACATAAAAGCCGTGTGGCTTAACAAGGTGGGAGTCAGGAGGCTCACTGCTAGCGCCAGCTGTGTCACTCATCAGCAGGTTGGACACACCCACCACTGGGTCTCAGGTTGGTTGTCCGCAACAGAAGCATTCTAGTAAAAATTTTTTTTTTATTATTTATTTATTTATTTGTTTTGAGATGGCGTCTTGCTCTGTTGCCCAGGCTGGAGTGCAGTGGCCTGGTCTCGGTTCACTGCAATCTCCACCTCCCGGTTTCACGTCATTCTCCTGCCTCAGCCTCCCGAGTAGCTGCGATTACAGGCACCCGCCACCATGCCTGGCTAATTTTTTGTATTGCTAGTAGAAACGGGGTTTCACCGTGTTGGCCAGGCTGGTCTTGAACTCCTGACTTTGTGATCCACCTGCCTCAGCCTCCCACAGTGTTGGGATTACAGGTGTGACCCACCAGGCCTAGCCACTCATTCTGGTAAAAATTAAACTGCCTGTAGCTGGGTGTGGTGGTGAGTGACTGGGGTCCTAGCTACTGAGGAGGCTGAGGCGGGAGGATTGCTGAGTCCAGGAGTTTGAGACTGTAGTGAGCTAGGATCACACCATTGCACTGCAGCCTGGGCAACAGAGGGAGACCCTGTCTTTTAAAGACATATTAGGCCAGGTGCAGTGGCTCATGCCTGTAATCCCAGCACTTTGGGAGGCTGAGGTGGGTGGATCATGAGGTCAGGAGTTCAAGACCAGCCTGGCCAATATGGTGAAACCCCGTCTCTACTAAAAATGTAAAAATTAGCTGGGCATGGTGGCACACACCTGTAGTCCCAGCTACTTGGTAGGCTGAGGTAGAAGAATTGCTTGAACCCAGGAAGCGGAGGTGGCAGTGAGCTGAGATCGTGCCACTGCACTCCAGGTGACAAAGTGAGACTCCGTCAAAAAAAAAAAAAAAAAAAAGTCATGAAAAACAAAAAGCAAACACTGTTTTAGATTAAGTAAGTAGCTTTCTACTTCCCACCCTCCCTGTAAAACCAAATGGTGAAAGCATTTCGAGGATATCAGATTAAGCTCTATGTATTGACACAGTCTCCTAACTAAACTTCCTGTCCACTTATGTCTCCTAGAGTAGATCCCTGGAACCTCAGTTAGTGTGACATGTCACTCTTGCTCAAAACTATGTTATATAATGGCCCATTAGACTTCAGCCACATAACTGAGTCCTTCCTTTTTCCTCCACCTTATCTGTAGGAGAAAACACCTGTAAGACATTTTTTTGGGGGGGAGAACTAGAACACTTTAAAGATGGGTGGTATATCATATATTGTGGAATTACTGTTATTTTTCTAGGTGTGATAGTAGTATTGTGATTAGGTTGGAAAACACCCTTATTTTTAGGAGATGCATCCTGAAGTATTTAAGGATAAAGTACTACGGTGACACACTCAAATGTTTCAGAAAACAATGTGTGTGTCTGTGTGTGTAGATATGGGCCGAGGTGAAGCTCATGTGTCTGGATGTTAACAGTGGGTGATGCCAGTGACAGGTTCGTGGACGTTCATCATGCTGTCACTTCACCTTCTCTGTAGACTTGAACATTTTCAAAACCCAAAGTTGGGAAAAACAACGATGACTAGATAGCAGTATGAAATTTTTTTGCAAAATAACGTCGCACAGAAGGTAGAGGAGATAGAAGAATTTTTAGGATGAACAGGCAATTTGTAGTGGCTGCTAAACATAAGGTACTCAGCCTCACTAAGAATAAGGCAGGTATAAAAACACTGACCGTTCTATACACAGAGTGACTGGCTAAGTGAATACTGCACAACCCGGCAATCCCATTTCTGACTGCATATTGTAAAACAGTGGTTTTGAAATTCAGGATTTCACCTGAGGGAGGAGAGGGGTGGGGCACGGATGGGGCAGGGCCTCATGGTTCCGATTACTCATTCCTTCTTTCACTGTCTCTCGAGGCAGTCCATGGGGTTCTGGGTCTGGCCCAGGGTCCCCAGAAAAGCTGCTTCTGCCTGGTACAGCCTCTCCAGGACCAGTACCTTGAGAGCCTCTTGCTGTCAGTGGCCCCTCCATGGCCCACAGTCCGTGGCTATAACCCGCAGGCAGCCAGGACCCTTCTGTCCACAAACTGCAGAGAACATGGGAACATTCTACTTGGAACCAAGCCAGACTTCATCGAGGTGGGAGGGGAACAAGCACGTGAAAGGTGCTTCCCAACCTTACTCTCAATCCGACACCACAGACTCTGATAATAAATAAATCCCTCCTCCTGCACCCCCAGGGACACAGGCAGGCTGCTGCAGGCTGAGATGATGGCCTAGGGCTCTGGCCACTGGGGCCCTGGCCAGTTGCCATGAGAAATAAGGGAATCAATGCATTTTCACACCCCCAACCCATTGAAGGGTCAAAGGTTAGGAAGCTCCTCTGGGGAGAATTGATGGGCTGTCAACACTGGTGATGGTCTTTCTTCTCTGGCCTCAGCTCTCCTTTTGGGGCCCTGGAGGCCTCCTCCTGCCCACAAAGGCCGCAGAACACTCCTGACTCAGCCCCTCCGTGGTGTGCATGGGAAGGGTGTGAGACCATCCTGGAGGGCTCCACTAAGCGTTTCAACTTCTTGAATTTCACCTCCAAAAACTAAGGAAGAAGTAAATGGGATTTCCAGCTTTCACATTTGAAGATCGTGTCATCCCACAATGAGCATGGAAGTCAAGATTTTCAAATTCCTCCTGCATGGAGTGAAGTGTGTGATGACACGGAAGTCCTTCAGGATAATGCTGTCCAGAGAGATGCTCTTAGGGCTATAAGATGCTGTATGGGGCGTGCTCCAAGGGCCACCAGAGCTCCTCTGCAATGTGGGGGCTGGTCATTGTGCTGTGGGGTCCCAGGCCTTGTCCACTCACTGAGCAGCTCAGTCTTGTTGGCAGCAAGTCTGTAGGTTGCCTGGGGCTTGGCTGATTTTGCCTTGTTGGCTTCAGCTGGTGGCTCTGTTGATTTTAGCTGGATTCCCTGTGGTGTCAGCTGAATGTCAGCTGGGCTTTGTGGCAGCTCTTACAGGGCAGCTCTGCTGGTCTCTGCCTGGCTTGCTCATGCATCTTGGGGTCAGGTGAGGGTCAGCCAGTCCCTAGGTGGCTGAGTTGGGCTGGGTGGCTCTGCTGGTCTTCACTGGGCTTGCTGGTGCAGCTCAGGGTCAGTTGGAGTTTGGCTGGTCTAGGCTGGGTGCAGCTGGTGCTCAGTTCGCTGCACCTGTCTTCTCCTCTTCCTGAATAGCAGGAAAGCCGTCACGGCTTCCTGTGGCCACAGAAGAGGCACAAAGGAGCCACCTGAGTACAATTTACCAAGCTGCATTTTCAAAAGCTCCCCCAGACTGCTGCAAAGAGACTCAGCTGGAGGGGTACGGGTGGGCCAGGGGGGCTCTGTTAGTGAGTTATGATGGTTTCAAGGAGAAATGGTGATGGCTTTGACCAGGGTCTTGACTGTGGACTAGGCTTCTGAGGACAGGCCTGTGTCTGACCTACCCTTCAAATGGTATCTGGTGTGAAATTACAAAAGATACAGCTCCTGGGGCATTTTCTGGGCTGTGGAGCTGAGTGTGGGCTGCCTTGGCCTCCTGGGCGGGAGCTGTGTGCAGGACAGTGGGCACAGGCAGGAGCCCTGCCTCGGCTCAGCACCAGGCCAGTGACCCCGAGCCCAGCACTCAGGAGCCGTCTGAAGGTTGGGGCAAAACCCACACAGGCTCCCAGTGGAGGAGACGCTCTGCTGCCCAGGATGTCCAGAAAAGGGCTTAAGGAGGGGGACTTTCAGGGCCAGTGGTGGCTGGGGTGGCGTGAGGGTGGTGTTAGTGGCAGTACTTCCCAGACCCAGACCCCCATGGGCTGCCATGTGAGATCTGCAAGAAGGAACTAGTAATTGGGGCCAGGAGGCCCTGTCCCATCCGTGCCCCACCCCTCTCCTCCCTCAGGTCAAATCCTGAGTTTCAAAACCACTGCCTTACAATATACAGTCAGAAATGGGATTGCCAGGTTTTGCAGCATTCACTTACCCAGTCACTCTGTGTATAGAATGGTCGGTGTTTTTGAACCTGCCTTATTCTTAGTGAGGCTGAGTATCTTATGTTTAGCAGCCACTACAAATTGCTTTTTCACAACCTAAAAATTCTTCTACCTCCTCTACCTTCTGTGCAATATTATCTTGCAAAAAATTTTCATACTGCTATCTAGTCATCATTGTGTTTCCCAACTTTGGGCTTTGAAAATGTTCAAGTCTACAGAGAAGGTGAAGTGACAGTGTGATGAACATCCACGCACCTGTCACCTGGCGTCACCCACTGTTAACATCCAGAAACATGAGCTTCACCTCGGCCCATATCTACACACACAGACACAGACATTGTTTTCTGAGCCATTTGAGTGTGTCACCATAGTGCTTTGCCCTTAAATACTTCAGGATGCAGCTCCTAAAAATAAAGATGTTTTCCAACCTATTCACAATACTGTTATCACACATAGAAGAATAACAGTAATTCCATAATATATAATCTCAAAGAACCAGAGTAGGAGGTTAGTGGTCAACACAGCGAGGCTAAGCACTGCTGCTGCTTGAAAGGAGCTGGAGTGGGGTTCTGGAGAGGAAGTTTGGAGCAAGATTGTTGTGTTGACACAGCGTCAAACTCTGTAAAACATTTGGAGATTTATTTTGAGCCAAATGTGAGTGACCATTGCCTGTGACACAGTCCTGGGAGGTCCTGAGAATATGTGCCTGAGATGGTTGGACTACAGCTTGGTTTTATACATTTTAGGGAGACATAAGACATTGATCTACACTTGTGAGATACACATCAGTTCAGTCCAGAAAGGTGGGACAACTTGAAGGAGGACTTTCAGGTCATAGGTAGATTCAAAGATTTTCGGATGGGTTGAAAGAGTTTATCTAAAGCCCTGGGATCAACAGAAGGGAGTATCTAGGTTAAGATATGGGGTTGTGGAGACCAGCATTCTCCAGGTAGCAGGCTCCAGAGAGAATAGATTGTAGACTTTTCTTATCAGACTTAAAGAGGCAGCTTTGCAGGGCCATTTCAAAATATGTCAAAGCAACTTATTCTGGGGTAAAATATTTGATTGCTTTCAGGGCCTGCTATCTGTCGTGTTGGTGTCTTACTGCTACAGACAGTCTGTTTTGTCAGTGTTAAAGCCTCTGTTTAATGCTGGCCAACTGTTCCAGAACTCCAAAGGGTAGAGGGTATAGTGAGGTGTGCCTGACCACCCATGCCCATCACACCCTGAACTAGTGTTTCAGGTCTACTTTATTTATTTGTTTAGTTTTTGAGCCAGAGCCTTGCTCTGTTGCCCAAGCTAGAGTGCAGTGGTGCGATCTCAGCTCACTGCAACCTCTGCTTCCTGGGTTCAAGCGATTCTTGTGTCTCAGCCTCTGGAGTAGCTGGGATTACAGGCATGCGCCACCACGCCTGGCTAATTTTTTTTTTTTATTTTTATTTTTAGTAGAGATGGGGTTTCACCGTGTTGGCCAGGCTGGTCTTGAACTCCTAACCTCAGGTGATCCAACTGCCTCGGCGCCCCAAACTGCTGGGATTACAGATGTGAGCCACTGCGCTCAGCCTCAGGTTTACTTTAGAATGCTCTTGGCCAAAACGGGGATCCATTCTGTTGGTTGAGGGGCTTATAACTTTATTTTTGGCTTATAGTCCTTGTGGAGAAGATGAGGGAGAGAGGCAGGCGTGGGTCTGGGCTGAGGATCTCTGTTCCAGACCCTGGGCTCAAACTGGGCTTGCACAAGGGCTAGGGAAGCATGCCTTGATGCAGCCCGTGTGGACCCCAGCTTGAGTGGAAGCTTCCAGAGCCTTGCCCTGGCCAAGAGCGCTGTCTGCTACAACAGTAGGGGTCTTGCTGGAGGACAGGTGGGCCCTTGGGAGGTCAGGGTTCCTCTCTAGGTTGCTGCCTGCAGGTTCAATGACTTCTGAAGCTGAGTTTCTGGCAGCTTCCTTGAACCTGTCCAGGTCAGTCCTCTTGATCGCAGGCCATGGCCCTCCATGAGGCCGAGCCTGACTTCAGACCTCTTGAAATTTGAAGGCAGCTTGGGCTGAGCCTGGCCCTCCACCCTGGGGAGGGGACACATAGCCTCAAACTGTTATAGAAATAAAGAATACCTAGGCACATGTGGTCAAGCAACCAGGTACCACAAAATGGCCAGGGATGTGTTCAAAGTCACTGGACACTGATCTTTGGCAAAGATGCTACACCCCAGAGGTGGGAGGGGGCCTTGATGGCATCTTGTCCAACCTCCTATCCATGGCCGGAGGGGCACTGGCTGCCCAGCTCCATGGATCCCTGGGCTCTCAGTGCTCTGGGGGTAACTGGTCCCACGTGCTTTATCCCACAGTCATCCAGATGCCCTCACTGTCCTTTGCTGGTCTCCTCTCCAGGGTGAGGGAAAGGGGCTGCCTTTGAAATCTCATGGGAGAAGGGCAGATGCTGTTGGTGCTGAGGGTGAGGTGGCACTGGGGCCTCTCCGTTAGGGCACAGGCCTTTGTTTCTTGGTGTGCTCTTTTTCAGCAAAGTCACCTGTGCTCTGGAGGTAGGGTTTTTTTCTGGGGTCCTTTTTCTAAGAACCAGCCTGGGGCTGCAGAGCAGCTGGCTGTGTTTCCTTCCTTTGCAGTCAAGCCCTAACTTCTTTGGAAACAGGCTGGCATTCACTTTTGCCCTTTCCTTATGACCGGCAAGATCAGTAGGGAATTCAGTAACAAGCTTTCCTGCATCCATGTCTTGCTGGGCCCAGCCACGAGGGAATCTCAAGGGGCAGACGGTCGACTCACCGCTCATGCCTGGGAATAGCTGAGCTCCCTGTAGGTGCACCAGGTGAAGCTGCTGAGTAATCCCAGTGCCAGAAAGAGACCTAAGGGTGCTGGGAGCTCATTACACTTCTAAAAATTATAAAAAAAACCCTAAAGAGCTTTAGCTTGCAGGGGTTATATGTCTAGATAGTCAGCATGTTAAAAATTAAAATTGAGCATTTAAAAACATTAATTTGTTTCATTGAGTGCTTTTACTCTCTGGCCTTTGGTACCCTGAGCTGCTTCCAAGTTTGTCCTGTGTCATGCCCATCGCAGCTTCTCTCCTCTAGGAAGTCTCTGGCGTTAAGCCTTGCACTCTGCCCCTTCTGTGCATGTGTCCATGCAGTGAAAGACTTTCTCCTCCAGTGGAGCTGGTCTTGGCGAGAAAAAGCTATAAAGAGTTTACTTAAGCATGTCTCACTAGCGTAAAAATGACTGCTTGCCCCACAGCTTCCAGGAAATAACCTGATTGAAAGCAGAGGTAGATAATACAAAGAATTCTCTCCCTCTTTGGTTTTTCTAGCAACATGACAGTAACATGAACATTCCACCCACTTCTGTGGGGGTAAACGTGGAGTCCTTAGACTCCAATTTCCCAGCCTCTCTCTGCTCTTCAGAGCTGTTCCTACTCTTCCACCTCTAAGCCCTTAAAACAATTCCCCCAAATCCTCAGACTCACTGGGATCTTCCACAGTGAGGAGCCCCAAATAAGGGGAGACTTGAGGACTGTCTGTCTTCAGAGTCCCAAATGTAACATTACCATTTGCTCTCTGTGGGTCTGTGTCTCTGTATAAGTCAGGTACTGCAAAGAAATAGACCAATAGGATAGACAGATAGATAAGCTCATACCTACCTATTTATATCTCTATCTATCTATCTATCTATCTATCTATCTGTCTATCATCTATAGAGAGATTGATTATGAAAATCGGCTCATGAAATCATGACGGATGAGAAGTCCCATGATCTACCATCTGAAATTTGGAGACCCAGGAAAGCTGGTGGTGTAGTTCTGTCCAAGTTCAAAGACCTGAGAACCAGGGAACTGAGGGCATAAACCCAGTCTGAGGACAGGAGAGGAGGAGACGTCCCAGCTCAAGGAGTGAGGCAGAAAAAAAGGGGTGATTTTCTCTTTCCTCTGCCTTTTGTTCTGTTCAGGCCCTTAAGGACTTGGATGAAGCCCAGCCCCATTGGGGTGGGCTTTCTACTTTACCAAGTTCACCAATTTCAATGCTAATCTCATCCAGAAACACCCTGGCAGACACACCTGGAAACAATGGTTAATCTGAGTATCCTGTGGCCCAGTCAACTTGACACCTAAAATTCACCATCACTGCCCTATCCTGGGCCTTGAGCCCCCACCATGTCTAGTGATGTTTGGATGTGTAACACTTGGCATCATGGTTGGCACAAGGTTGGCACCCAACACGCAGCTATGGAATGAATGAATGAATGTGCCCATAGCACTTCAAGACATTTGCAAGGGCTCGGTTTGGGGTCTAATTCCTAGCACAACAGATTCAGTTTTGCATGAAAGCTGCTGGTCCCAAACTTTTGGTCTCAGGACCCCATTCCAGCCTTCAGGATGACTGAAGACTCCAAGGAAGTTTTGTTTTAGTGGGTTACATATATCAGTACTTTTTCTGTTTGAAACTGAGATAGTTTTACATCTATATTTACTAATTCATGTAAATAATAAAGTCATGGGATGTAAACATAATTAACATTTTTATAAATAATAACTATAGGTTTCAAAAATAAATTTAGTGAGCCAACCGACATTGTTTTACATTTCTGCAAGTCTCTTTAATATCTGGCTTCAAGCGGGCATGGTGGCCCACGCCCGTAGTCCCAGCACTTTGGGATGCTGAGGCGAGTGGATCACCTGATGTCAGGAGTTTGAGATCAGCCTGGCCATCAAGGTGAAACCCCATCTCTACTAAAAACACAAAAATTAACTGGGCATGGTGGCGGGTGCCTGTAATCCCAGCTCCTCGGGAGGCTGAGGCAGGAGATTTGCTTGAACCCAGGAGGCGGAGGTTGCAGTGAGCTGAGATTGTGCTATTACACTCCAGCCTGGGCAACAGAGTGACTCTGTTTCAAAAAAAAAAAAAATCTGGCTTCATGGAGGACAGCTGGAGTCTCATCTCTGCCCCCACACTCAACATGTTGTGATATATTGTTTTGACTGAACATATGAAGAGAGTTGTAGCTGGAACAGAGATGTGCATTTTCTTTCCCAGGCATTTCATGTAGTTGTAGATGTGTGTCTTTGTTCTGGCACCAAAACATGACAAGCAGTAGTTTCTTAAAGACTAATTTCAGTGTGGAATCTGAAACAGTTTATCTTCTGTTCTTAAACCACTGGTCTGATTTGCACTTCATGCAGATCTTTTACTTATACTTGATTTTGTAACATCATGCACCGATCACTGGGAAGACACTGGTTCACTGAGTTGCGGAGTTTTTCCCACTGTCGACACCCTCTATCCTACAACATCACAAAATCCAACTTCATAACATTGCTGCCCATCTTGTTGGAAAAGTTTTCAATGATTCAGGAGCTGTCAAGCTCGGGATGGTGGATGCAAGTTTTGCAAAATTCTAATTTTTGCTTGAATGCCCACATTTTATCATTGGCAGCAAAGACTGTCACTGTTTCCTTTGAAATGAGAGGCTTACTTTGTTCATTTTCAAAGAAATATCTGTCAAATACCCCAGTCTGAATAACCATCGCTGGTTTGTCAGTCATTCCTTCAGGTAGAATGGCATTTTACTCTTTCAAGTAAAAAGAGTGTTTCATGAAAGAAGAAGTGTCCACATCACTCGACGCTCCAGCAATTCTACGGGGGCTTTCCCCCAAACAACTGTCATACTCAGTGTGCAATGGAAGCTCTGAACGCCAACTTCCCATTTTTTCACTCAGGATATAAAAAAGGCCATAATCGAAGGGATGAGACCTATAACAATTAATATTTTATACTGCTTCCTCAAGGACAATCTTATGAGAAATTGACACTTAAAGAAAAATGTGAGTGTGCACGGTGAAGAATCACACCACAGCCGGGTGCCGCTGCCTTGGGTGGTGTGAAGGCATCTCAAAGCCAGTGACAGGTGCATTCTTTCAGCCTCTTTCTTCCATGGCCCTTAAGTCCCCATGGACTGAGCACCCAGCGGGAGTTCACTACCTACCTGCTGGCTGAAGGGTTGGCATCTCTGTGATGCAAATTTAGGCAATAGGGTCCGGATAGAGGTGCTTGTGTTTGGGAAGTTAATGTTAAGAGCTCTTGGGGCCAGGTGCGGTGGCTCATGCCTATAATCCCAGCACTTTGGGAGGCCAAGGCAGGTGGATCACTTGATCTCAGGAGTTGGAGACCAGCCTGGCCAACATGGTGAAACCCCATCTCTACCAAAAATACAAAAAATTAGCTGGGTGTGGTTGTGTGTGCCTGTAATCCCGGCTACTCGGGAGGCTGAGGCATGAGAATTGCCTGAACTGGGGAGGCGGAGGTTGCAGTGAGCCGAGACTGTGACATTGCACTCCAGCCTGGGTGACAGAGCAAGACTCTGCCTCAAAAAAAAAAAAAAAAAAAAAGAAAAAAAGAGCTTGGGGCTGTGCTCTGGAGGTTGATTGCATTGGGGCTGTGGCCAGGCATTGGTAATTTAAAAATGTTTAAAATATTTTAAAATCTTGCTGGGAGGGATTGCCTAAAGTGAAATTAGCTGTCAGGCCAAGAGCAGAAAGGAGTCCTCACTACAGGGCAGAAGTCCACAGGCATCACTTTCTCCTTCCGTGGTTTCTGCTTAAAACAATTGAGATGGGCAATCTTGACCTTGCACCACAGACCCGGGCTATATTGCCCTCCCACAGAATGCAGTGGGAAGGGCTAGTCCCCCCTGGAAGGGATGAGGGGCTGGCACCTCTGGGTGCTGTTGGAACTGGGGGAGGGGAACAAGCTTCTGAACTGGGAAGGAACTGGGCCACTGGGGCATGTGCCCTTGCTGTGCTGCAGAGTTTTGGAGTCACGCTGGGCAAGGTTAGGGGGCCAAGGTCCTTGTTAATGCAGCCCTCTGGCCCTCCACTGGGGGTCTCCTTGCTCCTCTCACTCTGAGAAAGGCCGTCTTTGGCGCTGCAGGTCACTGCTGTGACTCTGAATGGGGCAAACGGATTCCGTGTTGTGCCCCTGGCCAACCTCACTGTCCTCCAGCCCCGGGCACTCTCTGTCTAGGGACAGTGCTAGAGGCTGGGGCCTGCAGGCCGTGGCCATCCATCTCTGAGCCTCTCTCCTGGCGTGTTTCTGTGGCTGTGAATAGGTGGGAGGGCTGAGGAGGACAAAGCTGTCCTGGCTTCTGGTGGTACTTTTGATTTTGGCATTTGCAAGTGTCCTCTGCCCTCCAGGGAGCACCCGTGCGCTACTTGTCTAAACATCTCCCCAGGTGCTTCTAGTGCATGGCTAAGCAGAGATCCTGTTTTTTTTTTTGGTCGACATTTATTTATTTATTTATTTATTTGAGATAGGGTCTCACTCTGTCATTCAGGCTGGAGTGCAGTTGTGTGATCAGGGCTTACCGCAGCCTCGACCTCCCTGGGCTCAGGTGACCCTCCTACCTCAGCCTCCTGAACAGCTGGGACCACAGGCACATGCCGCCATGCCCTGCTAATTTTTGTATTTTTTGTAGAGATGGGGTTTTACCATGTTGCCCAGGCTGGTCTCGAACTCCAGGGCTCAAGTGATCCTCCTGCCTCAGCCTCCCAACGTCCTGGGATTATAGGCATGAGACACTGTGCCAGGCCGGTTTATTTATTCTTTAATATTGACTATTCAGTGGGAAAACCAGAGATGATGTTCTGAGAGCCAGGTCGAAGGCAGAGCCATGTGCTGGTTGGAAATTTTTTGTTTTAAAGCAGTATTTCATTGTAGCCTGCATATAAAGATTATCAAGCCAGAAATGTATTTAAAATCTGAAAAGTACTTTCATTGATTATGTTCATTTTTCTGTGATCAATTCCAAAAAGGCATTTAAAATCTTGAAGACCAAGTTCCTCAACAGCACTAGGGGTCTGTAAGAAAAAAAGCATTATTTTATAATGCTGTGGGGTATACACAATATTTTTGTGTTTCTGCCAGCTCTCTGAACAAAATCTGCTGAAACTCGGAATCCTGGGCATTTTCATTCAGGCTGCCATAACGCAATATCATAGACTGGGTGGATTAAAAAACAGGATTCAATTTCTCGCAGTTCTGGAGGCTGGGAAGTCCAAAATCAAGATGCTGGCAGCTTCAGGTGAGGACTCTCCAGCTGGCTTGCAGACAGCTGACTTCTCACTGTGTTTTTGCATGGTGAAGAGAGAGAGCAAGCAGGTTCTTTGGTGTCTCTTCTTATAAGGCCATTAATCCCATCATGAGGGCCCCACCCTCACGACCTTATCTAATCCCAATCACCTCCCACAGTCCTTCTCTCCTAGTACCATCACACTGGGGTTTAGGGCTTCAACATATGGATCTGGGGAGGACACAGATGTACAGTCCAGAACACTGGGTTATGATCAAGCCTTAAAAGTTAATTTACAATTGTAAAGATAGTGAAGAACTCTAGAGAGGTTTACCTCACTCTGGAGTTATGTGTTTGCATATCAAGGGGAAAACTAGCTCTAGGTTATTTGGTCCCTAGAGAAATGTCTTTACATTCCAAAGAGCAGAGTGAGAATTCAGGATTCTAGCCATGCACTCTCCAAAAAGCAAGCATGTCTTCCCTTCTTTCAGGAGAGGGGGCCCCCAGTGCCCCTCCTGGGTGTAACTGGCTACAGCCCGTTGCTCTCAGTCCTCCCCTAAGGAGTGTCCAGTTGCTCGTGGAGAGTTTCCATTTGGCTCTCACTGCCTCACCCACAAGCATGGACTGGAGCAAGGAGGGGCCCTAGGCTTATGATTTACTGTAAGGTCACTGGGGAGGAGTCTGTCTCAGATCCAGAGGACCTCATGTGCACATTCAGGATAAAATTAAGAAACATTAAAACCCAAAAACGTTAAGTAAAAACAAAACAGAAAAATGTTATATATACAGAATGACTGACTACAATTTTGGCAAAAACAAACAACAACAACAACAACAAAAAACCCTCAATAGAGGAAAAAGTAAACAAGAAACAGATCAAATTATTAACACAATGACATTTGAATGGTGACAAAATTGGTGATTTTAGTTTTTCTTTCCTTCTAAAATGTTTTTAAAGCACGTATATTAATTTGGCAATGGAAGAAATTAGAAAGAAAATAACTTTTGAATGAAGATCGCAGCAGAGGATATCCTGTTAGTTATCTATTGTGGCATAACAAATTAACCCAAGACTCTGCAGCTTAAACCAACACAGCTTTTTTATTGCACAGTTTCTGTGGTCAGATGTTCACATGGTTGAGCTCCCACTGAGGGCCTCCAGGGTCCCACCCCCTTAGCAGCACATTACAAATTGAACTGGTAAAATAACTTCATATGGAACTCATCAAATATATTTGAGTGTCTTGTTGCTCTTTCCATTTTTGTTTTCTATGTTGGGGTTTCAGATAAGATTTCTACAGTTTTTCATGCAGACTGTTCAATCCCTGTCTTCTCAAGGCCTCTAAACCCTAACCCGTGAGTGTTGGAGGTATTCGGTGCAACGCTTAGTCTTCCCGGCAGTGTTTCTTATTTGGAATCAATCATAGTAGTGACTGGACAAGGGGTTACAGAATTTCTTGGCATGTGGTGGGAGAACTGTTGCTTTACTTCTTATTAAAAGAACTGCAGTGAGGCTGGGTGCGATGGCTCACGCCTGTAATCCCAACACTTCGGGAGGCTGAGTTGGGCGGATCACGAGGTCAGGAGATTGAGGCCATCCTGGCTGACATCTGGAAACCCCGTCTCTACTAAAATACAAAAAATTAGCTAGTCATGGTGGCGTGTGCCTGTAGTCCCAGCTACTCGGGAGGCTGAGGCAGGGGAGTTGCTTGAACCCGGGAGGTGGAGGTTTCAGTGAGCTGAGATTACGCCACTGCATTCCAGCCTGGCAACAGAATGAGACTTCATCTCAAAAAAAAAAAAAAAAAAAAAAGAGAAAAGCTGTTATTTGGGAATATGAAAATTAAATATGCAGAGGCATGTGCCCTTTACCTGGGACCTTGCTGACAGCTGTGTTCTCTAGACCTCTCTCTTTAGGAACGTCTCTCGTCCCACCTCCACCCACAGGAGAAGCCACTGGAAGCTCCTCCAGGTTCCTAGTGAAGCCCCCAGGACTCAGCTCCTTGGCCTCCCTGCCCACCTGCCATCAGCTTCTTTGGCCTCTGGAGAACCTCACGACCAGCCTGCAGAGCTGCACCCAGGCCTGCCCTATGCCGGGGTTCCCACTGAGACCCCAGGGTCACTCACTTAGCAGGACGGTGATTATCAAGTGGGTTAGGGTTTCCAGGATGCTTCGAGGCAAGGCTCTGAGATCTGAGCTGTGGAGGAGGATGTAAGGAATCAGTACAAACAGGGGCTGGCCACACAGCACTGGGGAACTCTGAAAAAGCTTCTGGAATCCAGAGGCCCCATGTGTGCACTTGGTGGGTGTAACAGAAACTTACGGTGAGCCCACCATCTCCAAAAGCTTGAAACTCCACTCTTGCTTAAACTCAGGATCACACATCCTATGCTAGCGGGCTCTTGGTCCTTAGACTGTTCATAAGAAAAATAGGAAATGGCCAAGGGCCTGAGGAAGGAATGCAGCCACAACTGACCCTGGCTGCCTGAAGAGAGCTGGGTTGGTTTGGAGAGTACCGGCGGGTGGGGGGGAGTGGGGTGCAGGGATGGGCTGGGGAGCCAGTGAGTAAAGTGTGCAGGAACCCAGGGTGGCCCATGGGCCTGAGGACTACACAGGCCCTGTGCTAGAGGCCATCTGGAGGGGGCTGGTCCGCTGGCTTCATTTCCAATTAACACCCCCTGCACCCCCATGGATCCTCAGAGCCTCTGCTGGGATAGATGATCTCATCAGCTCTGTGATTGTGGCAGAAACACCAGGCCAGCCAAGCTTGAGTCATGCAACCTCCTCTGGCTACCAGGGCATGAGGAGGAAGAGTGCCTGGTTTCCTCCAGCCACATAGTAGGAGGCAAAGCCTGGCTCTCACCAAGTAAAGCAAGACTCCCACCAGATAGATAGGAAGGGCGCTCCCTTGACTGGGTGATCTCTAAATATCAAATGTCCATTACAGTGGCCAAGAAACTGTGTTATCTTAATCACAAATAATCATCACCCATACATTTGAAATAACTGGCAAAAGAACTCTCTTTCTCTTTCTATATATGTGTGTGTGTGTGTTCAACAACAGCATCAAAGCTGAACATAAAAGATCACTTCTTGCTGACTTTATAATCTTTTTTTTTTTTTTTTGAGACGGAGTTTTGCCCTTGTCGCCCAAGCTGGAGTGCAATGGTGTGATCTCGGCTCACTGCAACCTCCACCTCCCGGGTTCAAGCAATTCTGCAGCCTCAGCTTCCCATGTAGCTGGGATTACAGGCGCCTGCCACCACGTCTGACTAACTTTTGTATTTTTAGTAGAGACAGGGTTTCACCATGTTGGCCAAGCTGGTCTCAAACTCCTGACCTCAGGCCTCCCAAAATGTTGGGATGTATTTTTTTTTTTTGAGATGTGGTTTTGCTCGTTGCCCAGGCTGGAGTGCAATGGCATGATCTCAGCTCACTGCAACCTCCGCCTCCTAGGTTCAAGTGCTTCTCCTGCTTCAGCCTCCCATATAGCTGGGATTACAAGCATGTGCCACCATGCCAAGCTAATTTTGTATTTTCAGTAGAGACGAGATGGGGTTTCACCATGTTGGTCAGGAAACTGCTGACCTCAGGTGATCCGCCTGCCTCGGCCTCCCAAACTGCTGGGATTACAGGTGTGAGCCACCGTACCCAGTTGACTTTAATCTTATACAAACATTTATATGTGCCCTGGTGGGACTGTGGCATGCCATTGGCCGTCACTGTTCAGATTACTCTTTTCAGCAACTGCTATTTGAGTTCAGAGAAAAAAACTGTAAAAATCTGTGAAGGAAATGTCCATGGAAACAGCCACTCTCTAGTCTACTTTCTATTCATTTGGAAAGCAATGTTTCTCTTAGCATCTGAGGCTTCTAACCCATATTTTCAAGATGGCGATTCCCATCAGGAAATCTCTTACAGCCTATGGCAGAAAATACGCGGTTTGGGAATGACTGAGGTTTACGTCAGAGCTCAGAAATGAGTATTTAACTCAGTCTAGTGAAGTTATCTGGGCATTTTCCCCAGGTGTTTTTGGCATGTCCTGCTCCATGTTGGGACATTTAGATAAATAAGAACACGGGCCACTCATTTTGGTTCCACATTTACACCCACCTTATTTCCTCAGTTCTGTGCCAGCCACAGTTGACAGAAATGAAGGATACTTATTCCTGCACCCGGGAGGTACAGGATGTAGAGAAAACACATAATTAGAAACTTATAATGAGCTGAACTACTTGAGAGTATGCTGGGAGTGTGAAGCCCCAGAATAGACTTAGTGTATCTTTCTAGAGAGTTGATTTCATTGCATGCTAAATAATGTAAACCAAATTAGGTTATATGAATGTGCTCAGATATACTATGGAGTAGAATGCAAAATACAAAGTGGATATTGGTGAAAGTGTCAGAGTTAGGGCTGGGCACAGTGGTTCATGCCTGTAATCTCAGCACTTTGAGAGGCCAAGCCAGAAGAATCACTTCATCCCACAAGCGTTAGAGACCAGCCTGGGCAACATAGTGAGACCGTGTCTCTGGTAGGGGTTACCCCATCTCTGGTAAAAAAAAAAAAAAAAAAAAAAAAAAGTTACCAGGCATAGTGGTATGTACCTGTAGTTTCAGGTACTCAGGGGGCTGAGGCAGGAGGATTGCTTGCATTTGGGAGGTCAAGGCTTCAGTGAGCCATAATTGCACCACTGCACTCCAGCCTGACAAGACTGAGACTCTGTCTATTAAAAAAAAAAAAGTGGCAGAGTTAGGACCTCTGAAAAGTCTCTCCATAAAAGCAATGAGAAAATTGACAAAAATTATCAGAGCCAATGTTTTTTGAACTTTGGAAATTAAATTGCAACAATCCGAGTAGTGTTAATATTTAAGAAAAGTGGCAGAATCTTGGTAAGAATAAAAAGCTTTGTGACATTTTAATTTATCCTAGTCCCATCCCCATGGTAACCTTGAAAAATTATAGCCTACACTAACAGTGAAAATTAGCATGGTGGCAGCCACCTAAGGGAACAGAATTGGCCTGGAGCTCGTTAAAGGCCCATTACCAGAGAGCTGTCATTATTTGACCTGTCTGGTGATTCTCTGGAAGATCCCCCTTGTAAGGCTGTCTGTATTTGACCTGACTCTGAACTTACACAGTGTGAAAAGCTCTTTTCCAGGGGCATTTATCAGAGACAATTACAGGCAATTGATTAACTTCATGGATGCCTGAGGGAGTAGAAAACAGCTGGGGCAAATGACAGACCAACCAAAAAGCTTAAAATGAAAAGTTGGGGAATAGGATGTTTACAGGGGGCATTGAAAAGCTCTGAAATATTCCTGGGAATCAAGAAGGTCATGTTCTTGTGTAAGGCTGTGAGCATGCCCAGGATTGACCCGAAAAAAACCTGAGAAGGTCCTAAGCTCTCATCTCTGGCTCCCCTGAGACTCTGTGCAATCAGGAAGTGAAGGCTAAGGCAGAATTGTAAACTGCGTGGCTGAGGGTTGCAGGCACACCTAATGTACACACAGAGCCCCCCCAGCAAAGACTGGGAGACTTATTTGTTTCAGATGTTTCTAGGAAGTCTCTGTTCAATCATTAACCGATCACTAGGCTAAATGAGCAGAGACTTCATTGCTACATACAACAAAGAATACAGACTATGCAGAATTAGTTAGAATTAGTTAAAAAAAATACACTAAACAGGCTGGGTGCAGTGGCTCATATCTACAATCCCAGCACTTTGGGAGGTTGAGGTGGGTGGATCACCTGTGGTCAGAAGTTCAAGATCAGCCTTGCTAACATGGTGAAACCCTGTCTCTACTAAAAATACAAAAATTAGCCAGGCATGGTGGCACATACCTGTAATCCTGGCTACTCGGGAGGCTGAGGCACAAGAATTGCTTGAACCTGGGAGGTGGAGTTTTCAGTGAGCTGAGGTCATGCCATTGCACTCCATCCTGGGCAACAGAGTGAGACACCATTTCAAAAAAGAAAGAAACAAACAAAAACCCCCAAAACACTAAACAAAATGAAAACAACTACAAAAAACAACAAAAACCACAAACCTGGGAGAGAGAATTTGATTTTCAGAGCTGCCATAATATATTATTTAAAATGTCTAGTTTTCAACAAAAAATAAGAGCATGGAAAGAAATAAGAAAGTATGGGCCATTCACGGGAAAAAAACAATCAATAGAAACTGTCCCTGAGAAAGCCCAGATGTTGGACTTACTAGACAAAGACTTTAAATCAGCTACTTTAAATATGTTCAAAGGATTATATATACAAAAATATGCATTTTATACATATTTGGTTATATATAATATATACAATTATATTTTTTATACATATATAATATATATTATTTATATATATATTATATATACTTGGCTTTATAGATATAAAATCAAATAGAAATTATGGAGTCAAAAAGTACAATAACTAAGAAGAAAATTCCATCAGAAGGCCTCAACAGCAGATTTGAGCAGACAGAAAAAGAATCAATGCACTTGAATATATGTTAATTGAGATTATCTAGTCTGAAACATAGAAAGAAAAAAGAATGAAGAAAAATAAACAGAGCCCCTGCCAGGTGCAGTGGCTCATGCCTGTAATCCCAGCACTTTGGGAGGCCGAGGTGGGTGGATCACCTGAGGTCGGGAGTTCGAGACCAGCCTGACCAACATGGAGAAACCCTGTCTCTACTAAAAATACAAAAATTAGCCAGGTGTGGTGGTGCATGCCTATAATCCCAGCTACTTGGGAGACTGAGGCAGGAGAATTTCTTGAACCCAGGAGGCAGAGGTTGTGGTGAGCCAAGATCAGGCCATTGCACTCCAGCCTGGGCAACAAGAGCGAGACTCCATCTCAAAAAAAAAAAAAAAAAAAAGAAAAGAAAAAGAAAAAGAAACAGAGCCCCAGAGACTGAGACCTACGGGCGCCATTAAACACACCAATGTATGCATAATGGGAGGGAAAAGGGCAGGAAACATATATGAAGAAATATTGGGTGAAAAATTCCAACATTTGATGAATAATTGTCTATACATCCCAAATGCTCAACCAACATTAGAAAAAATTCAGAGTGAACCACAGCTAAACAAATCACGATCAAGTTGTTAAAAAACAAAGGGAAAAATCTTGAAAATGGTGAGAGAGAAATGACTCATCATGTGCAAGGGATTCTCATAAAATTAAAAGCTGATTTCTCATAAGAAACCATGGAAACCAGGAAGTAATGGGATGATATATGTAGAATGGTAAAACGAAAAAAAAACCTGTTAAACAAGAATTATATATTCAGCAAAACTATTCCTTAAAAATGAAAGGAGATGAAGACATTCCCAGATAAACACAGGGAATTCATCACTGGGAGAGCTGCCCTGCAAAAGATATTAATGGAAGTCTCTCAGGCTAAAATAAAAGAAACACTAGACAGTAACTTGAATCTATGTGAAGAAATAAGGAGCATTGGTAAAAGTAACTACATAGGTAAATATAAAAGACAGTATAAGTGTATATTGCTAGTAATTCTTTTTTCCCCGTCTCATCTGAAAGACAACTGCATAAAGCAATAATTAGAAATCTATGTAGAAATACTTTCAAATAATACAAAAAATATTTTCTCCCCCAAACAAAATAAAATTAAAATCAATAACAAATGAATTTGAGAAATGCAGAAATATGTAGAAATTAATCATATATGCTCAAATAAGCAATAAGAAATAAGTACAATCTATAGAGACATTGATTATTTAATCAATGGCTCAAAGAAGTAATTACAAGATAAATTAGAAATACCTTGAGATAAATGAAATAAAGATACACTATACCAAAACTTATGGGAAACAGTTAAAGCAGTGCTTAGGAAGAAATTTATAGCTGTAAACACCTATGTTAAAAAACATGAAAGATCTCAAATCAACAACCTAATCTTCCATCATAAGACACTGGAAAAAGAAGAGCAAACCAAACAAAAAGCAAGGAGAAGGAAGAAAGAAATTATAACAAAAATCATAAATACATAATGTTTTCAAGGTTCATCCATGTTGTTGTATGAATCAGTGCATTTTTATGGCTAAATAATATTCCTTGTATGAATATACCACATTTTGTTTATCCTTTTATCAGCTGATGGATATTGGGTTGTTACCGACTCTTGACTAATATAAATAATGGTACTATGAATATTCATGTAAAGGTTTTTGTCTGGGCATGCTTTCATTTCTCTTGGAGGCATGCCTAAGAGTGAAACTGCTGGGTAAAATAACTAATGTCTCGAGAAACTGCCAGACTATTCTAAAGCGGCTGCACCATTTTATGTTTCCACCAACAGTGTAAGAGGGCTTCAATTTCTCCACATCCTCATCAACACTTGTTATTATCTGCTTTTTAAAGTCTAGCTATCAGGATGGGTGTGGTGGCTCATGCCTGTAATCCCAGCACTTTGAGAGGCTGAGGCAGGTGGATCACCTGAGGTCAGGAGTTTGAGACCAGCCTGAACAACATGGAGAAACCCTGTCTCTACTAAAAATACAAAATTAGCCAGGCGTGGTGGTGCACGCCTGTAATCCCAGCTACTCGGGAAGCTGAGGCAGGAGAATTGCTTAAATTCGGGAGGCGGAGGTTGCAGTGAGCTGAGATCATGCCATTGCACTCCAGCCTGGGCAACAAGAGCAAAACTCCATCTAAAAAAAAAAAGAAAAACAAAAAGAAAAAAATCTAGCTATCCTATGTGGTTCAATTTATATGAAATATCCAGAATAGTGCCATCTATAGAGACACAAAACAGATCTGGAGCTACAGGGGATGGAGCGATTGGGAGGGGTACTGGGGATGGAGCGATTGGAGGTGGTTTCTTTTTGGAGTAATGAAAATGTTATAAAATTGATTGTGGTGGCGGTTGCACAATCGTGTGAATATACTAAAAGCCATTGAATTGTACACTTTAAATGGATGAATTGTATGGTATGAGAATGATGTCTTAATAAAGCTGTTAAACAATACATGTGAATACCTTTAGGAGAAAACTTGAAACTCCAGGAAACCCTGACCCTGTGGACGGCCCTGTCAATGTGCATGTCCCATGCTGGGACAGAAGTGAGTCCAGAAGTCCAGGCAAAGTTATCAAGATGAGGGTAAACTTTCTACTGCTATGCAGCCCTTGGGGGCCGTGGTCCCCCAAGCTGTCAGGATGCCTCAGCCCAGACCCTTGGAATTAAAGAGGCCTGTTGGCTGGACGCATTTCCAACTCGGGCACTCTCAGAAGAGGCTTCCTGGAGCCCCTCGGCTTTAATCCCCGGCTGCAATGTGAGCCGGGCTCACTTGCTAAGCTCAGGAACTAAGCAGGGCAGCACAGCTGAGGGGCCAGCTCATCTTTCCCCCAGGACGTGCAGCCACAGGGATCCTGGGTCCTCCCTGCATGGCATGCCACTAAGAATAGCGAGAGTACAGTATGTGTGTCTCTGAAGATCTTCCTGCGAGTCAGGAGTATTTACAGCCTTTCCTGGAATAGAGCTCCTCCATCTGCAGTACTGCTTGGGAGTGCCTTGTGGTCTCTCCCTTCAAAATCCAGCCTTAAATTCCCCTACTCCAGGAAGCATACCTTGACTTAACCAAACCTCCCTGGTTGAATTTTTTGAATGACTAAACCTGAATTAGGCTGATGAACAGGTCAGTGCCCTTTGAGAAGCAGGTTTGTTGGGCTGTGAGGAAGGGCTCCGGCCCCAGCATTTCCTCTCTAGCCTACCCATCCTCTTTTTGGACAACCTGATGCACACATAAGTATTAGTTACAACTCTTTGGTTGCAAGTGACAGAAACCCAAACCAAACCTGGGTAGTAGCCAGGGTGATGGAACCAGAAACAGTGCTACCAGCACACCATCTCCCCTGTGGCCTGGATGTTGCCTTCTCTTCCATGGCACACTGGGCTTTTCCATACAGCCAAGGAGACGGCTGTAGAAGCTGCTTTGCCTCCTCTTGTATTGGACGCCTAATGGGCTTTCTCTTGGCTCCCGAGCTGGAAAATCCCTGGGAAGAGCTCTAATTGGCCCTACCTGAGTAAGGTGCTCTCCTTTGAACCAATTGCTGAGCTCAGGAGGTGGGTCAGACTACCTGGTAGAGGGGAGGCCCAAACCCTCGCAAGAGGGACGCCTGGTAGAGGAGTGAGAGTGGGGCTGGGTGCACCGGCGACGGTATTGGTGTCTGTGCCGTGGAAGCTGTTCGGGATGTTAAACTCCTAGGAGATTAGGCTGAGGACGACAGTCACTACTCGTGCCTGCGCAGCATCCTCTTTGCCATAACAACAACCCCAGTTTCCTCTGGAGACAACCCTGTTGGCAGCCGTGTGTTCATGGGGCCTAGGAGTAGAACACGTGGCCTGGACCATCAGCCAGCACAGTCCCTTTCCTGTGACCACAGCCCCGGTTCGCAGCAGACTGCCAGCACCTTGAGGGCAGGGTCTGCATGCCACTCAGCTCTGGGTGCGGCACAATGGTGGCTCCCAGACCTGGCCTACCTGACAAACCCCCAGGGGCCCCTGCCCAGGGCTGGTCCCAGGCATTTATATTTTTAATAAGCTCTGTAGGGAATATGAATACTTAGTTTTGGGAATGGTTGCTCCATGGTTTTTGTATACAGTAGGTGCTTTATAGTTGCTGGGGTAATTGGAAAGACTGGAGTCAGCTTTCCAGGAGTGATCATCCTGGCTGTCTTTGAGTTGCCCGTGGACACAGAGCTGCCAGGACCCTCTTTGCATGTTTTGAGGTGATCCTGTCACTCTGGGCGGGCAGACCCTGGCCCTCCTTGTTGGTGAGATGGCACTTGCTGACAGGATCAAGACCTTCCAATTCCAGGAGCTGGAAGAACCCCAGAGGGTTGGGAGACTTGAGAAGACAGCCAGCTTGAAATGGGCTCACCAGATTAGTTCCAATCAGGCCACCTCAGGATGACTCAGTTAGAATGTCAGGGCCTTCTAAAATTAATCACAGCCACCTCTGAAATCAGCACCTTGCATGAAGTCCCCAGCCCCTCTTGGCCCCACAGAGGGCTTGGGAACTTGAAGGAGCTGGTTCTGGCCCAGCACCATCTCTCAGCCCCTCAGACATTCATCTGAATTTAGATTTGCTAACAGGCAGTTTTCCTTCTGCTTTTCCTTTTTTTTTCTTCTTCTAATCCTCTCCCTTCTAACTGCAAGCAAAGGCTATTTTTATGACAAGGGGTTTCATTTCTCAAAAGGAGGATGACAGGAGGTGGATATTTTAGTACAGTGTCCTAAGCTCTCATTAATGGAAGTTGGGTACAAATTTAATCCAATATATTCAGTTTTTTTTCCTCTCAAGATGGGTTTTTATTTCTTCTGAATAAAAAGGTTGACTATGAACATTGTAAATTCAGGCAATACAGGAAGTTCTACAGAAAAAAGGAATAATTGCTGGAAATCCCTTATCCAGAGAGAAACACTTGTTGGCATGTTGATGCATACTTTTAAAAAACCCTCCTAGTGCTTTTCAAAAAACCCCCTAAAAGTCCATAGACTTTGCAAAATAAAAATGCATAATTTGCATATATGGAAATAAATGGTAATTCCAAGAAAGTCTTTGGCTTCTTTTTGACAAGAAAGTCTGTTGGAGGAAAGAAATCAGCTATTTGGAGGCTCTACATCAATGTCACTTTTAACCTTTCTCTCTGTCTGATTGTTAGATTATAAATTTAAATTTAATTCTTCTGGAAGACAGTTGGATTCATGTATATACACAAAAAGACAAACTTGCCTCTGCTGCAGCAAATACAATGGTAGGAATTTATCTTAGAGCAGAGTTTCCCAAGCTTTCTTGGTTCTTGGTGCCTTCAGTGTTTCAGAAATGTTTTCATGGCTTTTCCTACGCCAAACGAAGCACCTAATAGTTCCATTTAAGTAGTTAGGTCCAAACAACAATTCAGTAGTTGTTTGAAAAAGTAATACACAGAATTTGAAAGAATTTTTTTAATTTCATACTTAAGTAACATCAGAAGGCAACAATGGCCAATAGGAGGCAATGGAACAATGCCTTCAGTATTTTGAGGGACAGAGATTTGCGGCTTGAAGGACTGTTCATCAGAGGGCAGTGCCTGCCTCATCTGCATGCTGCCAGCACTGCCCCAGGGCTTGGCTCAGCCAGAGTAGATGCTCAATGCATCTGTGTTGAATAAGTGAATGAATAAACAAATGGATGAATGAATGAATTTTTAGGGTTGTCACACTTTCCAGTTTTTCTTCAAAGTCCTTGGAGAAGAAGGCGTTGGTCCCTGAAGCCCCAGCCTTGAAAGTTTCCTCTGCATCAGGAGCCAGGAAGGCCCTGGGGCAGACGGCCCAGGAGAGAGGGCTGGGTGGGCAGGCCCAGGAAATCAGTAGCCCTTTGCTTTCAAAGCCTCGTTTGGAAGAGAGTATGATTCAGTGGTCAAGAGGCCACAGACCTGACTCCAGAGTCTCCCTCTGTGTCTCAGTTAAATCATCTGCAAAACAGGAATAACACTAGTCTCTGTTCTCATAGTGAGAATGACCTGTGTGTGTCTAACAGCTTCCTGGTACACAGCGTTCCTTAAACACCAGCTATTAATATTAGTGGTTGATCTCTTAGAACAACTTTCTGCTCTCTAAAATGGAAATGACAACATTGAGCTCTCAGTGAGAATTAGAGACAACACCTGTGGGTCGGCCTCGTCTCTCCTCCGCCCGCTGTGAGATGTGAGAAGGCTGTGATGGGCCTGTCTGTGCTTTCCCTGCGAGTCCCTGTCTCTCACTGAACTTTCTCTCCTGCCCCTCCTGGTTTCCACACTAAAGAGGAACAGGAAGTGAAAGCAATAAAAGTGGGAAAAGAAAAGGGCCTTTTTCTTTAAATTTGGGATGTGCTCTGATGTTCACCTCCTCTGTGATTTTTTTTTTCTTTTTGAGACAGAGTCTTACTCTGTGACCCAGGCTGGAATGATCATGGTTCACTGTAGCCTCAACCTCCTGGGCTCAAATAATCCTCCCACCCCAGCCTCCTGAGTAGGGCTAAAGGCAGTGCCACTACACCTAGCTAATTTTATTTTTGTAGAGACAGGGTCTCACTATTTTCCCCAGGCTGATCTCAAACTCCTAGGCTCAAGCAATCCTCCCACCTCAGCCTCCCAGTGCTGGGATTACAGGCGTGGGCCACCGTGTCCGGCCTGAGAATTGGTCTTGATTTGGGTTATTTGAGAGCAGCCAGCAGGCTGTGCTGTGTCTGCTGTGCAGAATTCCTGGATAGCAAGGCTTAAGAAGCAGGAGAACTAGCTCTTGTAAGATCCTGGCTCTGGCCACTCTTCTTCATTCCAGAGCTGAGGGGTCCAACTGACCCTCTCTCTCCACTACCCTTGACTGCTCACTCCTGGAAATTCACCAGTCTACAGATGCTCTGCAGAGGTGAGAGGACCTTTGGAGGAGCAGAAGGATGGTGGCTGTGGAAAGCTGGTGACCCTCAAGTCCACCTACACTGGAGATGGCTCTGTGTGTGACGTCCCCTTAGTGCTAGACTCAAGCAAATCCTTTGGGGAATGTTTGAGGTGGACCAGGGGCCCTCATTTTTTTCTCTTTTATACTAGGTTAGGACTCCTAGGACGTCAAGTGGTAACTCATCATTATCACCATCACACAGCAGCTGGAACCAGCAGCCTCACCAGGCCTTTCTCCTTTAATAATGACAAACATGGTGTGCAGTCTGGGCCACTTAATCCTGTTCTGCAGATGGGGACTCTGAGACATAAAGAGGTAAAAATCATGCAGGTGACAAAGCTGGCTGAAGATTAGTATTATGAGACATGAGAATAGTAACTGAAGGGTTGATTTGTAAATGTGAAAAATTGGAAATCAGCCTTGATTTCCAACAATAGGGTATTGATGTGTAATACAACCACACAGTAGGGTATTGTACAGCGATTAAGAATGATGCAGCAGTATTTGTTGACATGGGAACATTTTTCACAGTATGCTTTAAAAAAAGATAGATAAGTGCTTATTAATAATATAGGTACAGGGACTCAAGTCAAAGTGGGAATATATTCTAAACTCTGGCGACCAATTTCCTAAACCATGTAGTTTTTGCTATAGAAAACATCTAGCTGTGGGTCTGCTTGTAATACTCAGTAAATTACCTTATTTCATATGCCATTTATTTCTTCTTTATGAAAATGGTATCATTCATCTTTATTAACGTAGTTGAAATTCATAAACTTTCTGTGTGAATCATTTAATCAAGAAAAACATGTTACGGGGATAGAGTTTATATAAATGAGAATGAAATGAATTGTTTCATTAAAATATGTAAAAGTTGCCCAGTATATCTTAAGGAGAAATCGTATATATATAATATTATTGTATTTTTGTAAGATAAAACAAATGTTGTAAGACCTTAAAATATTATTAGGAGAAAAAAATACATGTACGCATAGAAAAATGTCTAGAAGGATAAATGCTAAAATGTTCATCCTGGACCTCTGCAAGATGGGGCTATGGGTGATTTTTTACCCCTTTATTGTTCACCTGTATTTTCTAATTTTTCAATAACTTTCATATATTACTTATTTAGAAAAGACAGGGGATGAATGTTTGAAGTGATGGATATGGTAATTACCCTGACTTGTTCATGATACAATGTATATATGCATTGAAACATCACACTGTACCCCATAAACATGTATGGCTATTATGTATTAGTTATAAATAAAATATTAATAAGAAATAAAAATATAAGGGGGGGTACTGGGCTGGGAGTAAGGAGATTCTGCATTCTGATGGCAGCTCTGCCTCTAACTGACTGTGTGATCCTGGGCAAGTCCCTTCCTTTCTGGTTTTGGAGTCTTCATCTGTAACATGAGGGGTTGTTAGCAGACAGGAAGTTCCGTGAGAGCTGGGACCATGTCTGTTTTGTTCTGGCAGTGTCTGTAGCACAGGCTATGCTCTGTGTATACTACATCAACGAGTGTGTGCATGAGTGAATGGAATTAGTGGCTGTGATGGGTGGGAGAGTTTTGGAGACATGGCCTGCTGCAGTGGTCCTCCAGTGTGTTCCAGAGGCAGAGGCCTGGGAGGTTGTAAGGCTTTTTCTGGATGCTTTGGAAAAATCATGGGGCAGAGCTTTGCATTCGACTTAACCGCATTGGACGGCAGTGGGCTTAGTGTTGAACAGAGTTGAGTTAGGGACGTAGTGCTGCTCTTTGCCGGCAGTGAAATCTTGAGAAAATTTTGTATTTTTTTCTCTAAGCTTGTCTCCTCATTTGCAAATTGAGAATTATTACTAATACCTAGCTCATAGGGTTGCTCTGAGCACTCGAAAAATCTATTTAGAAATTAGCTAAAAATGGCAGACTGAACCCCAGCCACTTTTTCATGTCCCAAACCCTTAGAAATACCAGAAAAGATAAATACATACCATCCAAAAATGTTCTAAGAGACGAGAAGGGGCCTCGGTGGATTTAAAGTTGCGAGGAATTCTTGAAAGAAGAAAATTGGTGGGGTTGAAAGGAAGAAACCACTGCCCAAAATACGTATAGGGAGACCTGCTGTCATAGGCAGTTTTGAAGGGAATTTAAGCTTGAAGATGGTGAATGGGGTGGTGGTGACTGATAGGTCATGGGTTAGGATGTTGCAGTAGGAACCACAAAGCCAGCCAGCTACCTGCTCCTCCCACCACACCTTTCCCACTTAGCCAAACAGCAGGCAGCAGGGATCTCTGTCTCCCTCATGCCAGTGCGGGTGCCCAGCCTAGGGAGGCAAGGCGACACTCTGGACAAACGGACCTCAGATGCAGGCACACCATGTCCACCAGCTTGTTTCCCACCCACAGTCATCTCTCCCACACCGTGGCTGGAGGCATCATCCATAGACTGGGTAACAAAGAGCCTTAAACACAAGACGAGCACACACCAGAGCTGCTGAACACTGAGGACAGCACTGCCATGACCGGGATGCAGAGCACAGGAAACAGACTGACACCCAGATAAACAGCAAGTAGAGCACACGGATGAAGCACAGTTAATCTCAGAGAGCTGTGAGAGGAAACGGTGTGAGGCCTTAGAAATAAAAAAGAAGACGCTCAAAGGTATACTCAAAAAGGGGCTTTTGGAGTATGATCAGACTGGACGTAGGTCAATAATAGCATATTAGTGAACTGGAAAATCAAATTGAGGACTCCATCTAGAATGCCCTGCAAAAAGAAGAGATAGAAAGCATAAAATAAAAGTGAGGATGTATGAAGAATAGATTCAGAAATGTTAATACCTTTTAAATAGGAGCTCCAGAAAGAGGGACTAGAGAGGTTGGATGTGGGGAACGCTAAGATTAATAGAGAAGGAAATTTCTCAAGTCTACAAAAGACAAAAGTCCTCATCCTGAAGGGGCCCACTTCATAACAAGCAAAACAGAAAATGATAGACCTGCTGGGCTGAAACTTAGAACATGAAGGATGGAGAAAAGGAAAACAGATTACTCATAAGAGAAAGCAGACTAATATTAGATTTAGCTACAACACTGCATGTTGGAAGATCTTCAGAGACCCAGGGGAAATATTTTTAGAGATCTAAGGGACACATGTTTGAATCAGCTAAAGCTATCATTCAAGTGTGAAGGTAAAATATGTAAAGACAATTTTGGACATCCACAGATGAGAAAATGAGTCACCTTCCATCTTACCTGTAGGAGGAGGTACTTCAACACAATGAAAATAAATCCAAGAGAAAGCTACAGATTCAAGAAGCAGTGGTGAGTAAAGGAATTAGAATTTGCTGCTAAGTCTAAATGGAACTGGAACTAAAAGCTCAAATGGTATTAACATTGCAGGTGGGGAGGAGAAGGAGGGGAAGGAAGTCCAAGTGGGCTAAGGTTTGTGCTTTGCTGAGCATAATGACAAGGGGCACTATACTTACACAGGCTATAAGGGAAAATAAAACAATGGACAGATGTTGGAGTTAAAATTTAAAGGTAAGCACTTAATCAGAAATCAAATGAAGAAGAGCTGGTCAATTGATAAAAAAGGAAAACCATGGGGAAAAGTAGAAAGCATGGTACATATATTAATAAACATAAAACAATATGGCAGAAACAAGCTTTGACATGTCAGTAATCACAATAAATTGGAATGGTTTGAATTGTCCCATGAAAAACAACAAATCTGGAGGAAAAGAAATCCCTAAAATGCAGCTACATGCTATTTCTGAGATACAAAGAAAAAATGACAGAAAAATTGAAAACAAAAGGATGGAAAAAAGGTACATCAAATATATATTAACAAAAAAGTAACAAGTTTAATAATGTCATAAAAATGGAATTCAAGGCAAAACAAAATTAAAAGGAAAAAATAAAATATTTCATAATGATATAACAATTATGAACTTTCATTCACCTAACAACCTAACATCAAAGTATTGGGAGAAAAGCACACCATGCTGTTTTGTTTACTATAGCCTTGTAGTATAGTTTGAAGTCAGGTAGCATAATGCCTCCAGCTTTGTTCTTGTTCCTTAGGATTGTCTTGGCTATGTGGGCTCTCTTTTGGTTTCAGATTGGCTCACAGGAAACTGGTCACAGTGCCTACTCCCAGGGAAAGAATCTGGGTGATTGGGGGATGAGAAGAGACTGTTCTTCTACTCTACGCCCATTGGTACCTCTTAAAATAGATATTCCTTTGACCCAAAAAGGAGACAAAATGCGTAGGTACTGGAAAGGAAGAAAACTGTTTTATTAGCAGATGGTACAACCTTCTACCTGGATAACCCAAGAACATTATTTGGCAAATGATTAAAATTAATGAAGGAATTTAGCGTGCTGGCTAGGTTACAATAGCAACAAGCTAATGTAGGCCTTTCCTATGTTCCAGCAATAATCAAGTTGAAAATGCCACCACCACCACCACAGTCCACTGTTAGGGATTTACTTTCTTGAGCAGGCTGCTCTTTCAAAATGAAACTCTCCGGAAAAGCCGTCTTGAATCTCCTGATGCCTCAGCTTGAATGTCTGTCTCTGGGGTGGCTGGGGCAGATGGGAGAGCCTAGCCCAGGGTGGAACCAGGGAGGAGGGACGGGGTCCAGAGAGGATACAGCCAGGGGCTTTGAAGACCTTGTTTCTGCCTTGAGTCTCCCTCGCCCTGGAAGAGTTGCTGTTTTAGGCGGGACTAAGTGCTGGTACACAGAGTGGGGGGTCTGGGAGGCCCCCGGAGGAAAGTGAAGAGGGCATGCAGCTGCAGTCATGGGACCCTGCTGTTGGGCAGTAGGAAAGGTGGCTGTGGCCAGTCGACCCTCCAGGACTCCACCTGCCCGAAGCGCATGGCTGAGCACAGGGCAGAGTCCGAGGAAGGGAAGGTACATCCCAGCAGAAGGGTTAATGCCTAAACCAGTGGCTCTCAATCTCTGGTGCCCCCAGGGCCACTGTGGGGTGGGGGGTGGAGGTGGGGTTGAGATGTCTGCCTAAAAGGCCAGCGGGCAGCCCCAGAAGCTGACAGTGAGAAAGGCAGAGCAGAAAGATGTGCAAACCCCCAGGGTTGTGCCCCCCACCCCACCGCCCTCGCTCCCGACCCTGCCCCCTCCCGCACATCCACCCCTGGCGTCCTGTTGCAGTGAGGCCAAATGCCCTGGTGCTTGAAGTCCATTTGGGCGAGAGTTCATGACAGGATGTTCTCAAAGGTGCTCCTCCTCACCTGCTCGTGCTGCTGCCTAACTGGGCTCAGCCTGCCTGCTGGGCGAGTGGTGGTGACCAGAGACCTGCGTCCCGCCCTGAACTTGGAAGACAGCTGTCTGCGAGCACGGCTGAGGAGATGTGCCCAGCACTCTGTCCTGTGGCCGGCAGGGCAGGCTGTGCCCACACCCCTACGCGTGCTGAGTGGCTCTATGGGAGGTGGCCTTAAGGAATGGGTCGCCCCCAAGAAAGCTGATGTGACAGACACGCCATGAGTGGCAGGCCTAGTCCGCAGACACGGTCCTTGTCACACCCTGCCATCTAGGTGGATGCGAGGAATGGAGCTGAAGGAAGTGTGTGAAGAAACCCTGAGAGGGAGCGTCAGGATCTGGACGTAGCTCCAGGACAAGTGCCGTGGAGTTTGGCCAACCATTGCCCTTTGCACTGAGTTGGTGTCACTCATAACTTCCGAGTTGTCCTCTGGCTTCCTGTGGCAATGCCCCTGCCGCGAGAGGACACGGCAGCTGCAGAGAGGGGGACAGGCCCCCAGCAGCAACATTCTGTCAGTTCATGCACTGGTGTCTGGCTGGTGTTTGCGTTGTGATGAGCCCCGGGCCTGTCCCCTGGGACTGGTTGACATCACGGGCCATTTGAGCTTGCCAGGGTGAGCCCTCCACATGGCATGCTGCCCACTCCCAGGCCAGTCCATCTTCTTCTGCTCTCCCAGCACCCCTCTGTGGGCTCAGGCCTAGGTGCTACAGGGGCTCTGAAGGAGGAGGGTGCTTTGGCCCTTGAGTGGAGGGGCAGGTTCCTCCTCAAACTGTCTCCAGTCTTTCTGCAAGAAAAGCAGCGGCAGCCCAGCTCTGCAGGAGATCATTAGTATGTCAGGGACTTCAAAGGCTGAAGGGAAAATTGCCACAAGCCCCATAGCCAGCCTCCACTGCAAATTAGGCCTTGCTGGTGACCTAGGCATCGGGGACAGGCAGGTCTGAGGCTCTCAGAGGCTGCCCATGATGCTGCCCTGGCTTTCAGACCAGGACTGCTCCAGTATCTCCCAGGCTCATCCTGGGAGTTAGTCAGGGCAAAGGTGAGATCCCTCAGCTCCCACACCCCGTCCACACTGACCAAGCAATGTCCTTCCTGCCCTGTTTCTCTTCCCTCCCCAGGGGGCCTAACACCCCTCCTGCACCCCTGGAGCTCCTGTTCCGTGGCTAAGATGTGGTTCCAGCATTAATCTTTGGGCAGACTTCCAAACCTTCCTTCCCCTATGGGTGGAAATGGACACTAGACCTTCCTGTAAGTCCCTGGGTCACCCCAGCCCCGTCTGTTCCATCTTGGGCATGGAGATGGGGTCAGCAGACTCCAGCTTCCCGCATGGCCCCTTTCAGGCCTTCGCTCTTCCTTCCTCATTCCTCCCTACTCCTGTCCTCCTGCACGCGCATCCCACCCCAGGATTCCTCCTCTCTCCATCTTCCCCCATCTCCCACCCCATGCCCTTCTCTGCTCCTGGATGCCTGGGCCCCTCCCACCCCAGCATCAGGGGCCAGCATGGCAACTGCTCACGTGGCCTCTCTGATGCCACAATTCCCTGACTTCCCACCTTGTACTGGGCACTGGCAGGCACTTGCCCGCCTCATCTCATTTCTTCTGCATCAAAGGCGGGCCTGCTCTGCCCTAGGTGGCGACTGACAGGGATCACCGCATGAAGGGTGAGGCCTTCATGCTGCTGGGGACTCTCAGGGCCTGGGTTTCACGGGAAGAGGATGAGCAGGCCAACTTGTCAGGACAGACATCCTGCAGTCCTGCAGCATAGTTAGGGGTTGGTGAGCTGGCTGTAGGATGCTGGGCATTGTCCATAGGTATTTCCTGGGCAGGCAGCTGAAATCTCCTGAGCCCTTCCCATCCTTCTGTCTTTCCCTCCCCTCATCCATCCATCCATGAAGCCATATAGCTTAGTGCAGAGTCACAAACCCCTGTTCACAGGGCTACGTGGATACCATGAGTGAATGGAGTGGACCAGGAAGGGGGTGAAAAGTGGCCTTTGATTCTTGTCTTTGGTGTTGGAGGTACAATAGGGAGTGGTGAGGACTGGGGCAAACAAGGCAGAAGAGTCTGATGTAAAGGGGTCAGCTGCTACCCAGCTCAGCCAATTATTCCCAGGAGGAAACATAAGCCCAGTGGAGCCTGACGTCCTAATTTTTCTAGAGAATTCAGAAATGTGAGATTTAATGTTAACTCTTCTGATTGCTAAATGTTGACAACAAATCAAATTAAAAACTCTGAGGAGGCCCCACGTGTGTGAATCAAGTGAAACCTGTGTACAGGCTGGAACCGGCCTGGGGCCAGCTTACAGCCTCTGGCATGGGGCCCAAACACTGGCATTGCAGTCAGATTTAGACTTGTCTGACAGCAAGTCACTCAACCACTCCAAACCCCTGTTTCCTCCTCTGTAAGATGAGGTGAGATTCACCTACCCCACAGGGCTGGTGTGAAGGTTAGGGTAGATTATGCTTGAAAAGCACTGTGTACAACAGTCACCTAGAGTGCCTGCTCAAACGCGGGCAGCTGTCATTCTTATCATCTGTCATAAGTGTCTGCTCTGGGCCTGGCCCAGTGGCAGGTGTGGCCTGTGAGGACCCTCCCAAGGCAGGGGCAGTCCCTGCAAGCCGGAGGCCGGAGGACGAGGGGGACTTGCAGTCAGCATTGAGACTTCCCTTTTGCCTCTCCCTCCACCTTCCCGTTCCATCCTGTTTCTAGTCTTCTCTGGTTCCTTCTTCTGAAAGTAAAAAGGGGAAAAAGGTATTTTTAAGAAGCAGAACAGAGATTTCTTTCCTTTTTAAAAAATCCTATTTAAAGTCCCAGTTTCCAGAAAAGTCAGCGTAAGTCACTGGCTATGCGTAGGGAATAAAAGAAGTCATCTTAGTGGGGCTCAGGGGCTGGGGGCGGGGGGTCCCCTGCACTCAGAATACTTTGCCCCTCCAAGTGTGTCTGCTCGGAGGATGCTCTAGGGGATGAGGCGCTGCAGTTGGGGGGCAATTAGGTGAGTGCAGGGCCAGGAGGCCCCTCGATTCCATCTGCACCCGTGGCAGGCTGTTCCCTTGCTGCTGGAGTTGGCCTCAGTTTCTGTTGTTTGCAACCAGAGGCACTTGTTTTGTTTCAGGGAACAGTGAGTGGCCCACATCCTCACAGACCGAGGAGGAGGTCACTGTGGCTCCACTCTGGGTCTGAGCACCTCTGGGTCTCTTCTTGCCTGTTATGGTTTCATGGGGTCCATCAGGCAGGGGTGGGGGTCCTTGGACCTGCTGCGCTCCTGCCTGTGTGTGCTGCTCACTCCCACACTCTCTCCTGTCTCTGTCTGTCTCTCTCTCTCCCACTCTCTCTCTCTGTCCATCTCTGTCCCCCAGCACTCTGTTCTCTCACTCCGGGGGTGCCTCCGCTTCCCAACTTCCACTTCAGTGTCCCTTGCCAACCAGCTGATTTTCTTTGAGCTTCTTATTTAAAGAAGAAAGGAGCCCGAGGGGAAGAGGTCTGTAGACACGTCTTATCATTTGGGCTCAGTGCCATCATAAATCATGTCTGGTGCTGGCCTGCTCATGCATCGACTGCCCCAGACAAGAATATTTATTTTACAGAATTGTCTGAAGAACACACATTTACTGCTAGCCCCAGTGCATTCATGTCTGTATCCTTAGAGTCAGGTTCACATCAGTGTTCAGTAATTATCTGTTAAGTGGATTTGTTTGTGAGTGGTGGGTGTAAGCATCAGTTAAGAATGTTTTTGCTACAAGAAACAGAAAATCCTTTTGCTAGAGGCCAAACCTGCGAACTGGCTACATTGGTTCAGCAAGCCCTGATGTCCGTGGAGCCTTGTCTGCAGGCCTGTTGGGTTTTGCTCTTGCTTGTTGCCTCATGATTACGAAAGGCTTGCTGTAGCTCCAGACATTGTATTTGTGTTCAAGGCAGCAGGGAGGGGGAAGAGAAGGTGCCAGCTGCATATTTCCCTTTAATCAAGAAAAGCAGGCCAGGTGTGGTGGCTCATACTTAAAATCCCAGCACTTTGGGAGGCCAAGGTGGGAGAATCACTTGAGGCCAGGAGTTCAAGACCAGCCTGGACAGCTTAGTGAGACCCCATCTCTACAAAAAATAAAAAAAAATTAGCTGGGTGTGATGGCATGCACCTGTATTCTCAGCTACTCAGGAGGCTGAGGTAGGAGGATTGCTTGAGCCTGGGAGGTTGAGGCTGCAGTGAGCCATGTTTGTGCCACTGCATTCCAGCCTGGGTCACAGGGTAAGACCCTGCCTCTTAAAAAAAAAAAAAAAGGAAAGAAAGAAAAAACAAACCTTTCCCAATCTTGGAAGATTTTCACTCAAGTCTCATTTCCCAGAGCTGTGTCAAATGTCCACTCCGTTGCAGGAGAAGCTAGTAAAGCAAGTCTCTACCTTTCCCAGGCTCTTTAGGGGAGGTGGCAAGGGACAGGGGATGAAATCCCCACTTTTCTACCTGCAGTCTGCCTTAGGTTCTCCTGCCCTCCTCTTTCTGATGGGACTGTGGGGTAGAGGCATTTTGGGGGCTTATCAGGAATGTGCCTGGAATACAGTACACCAAAGAGGAAAGCCAAGTGTGGGATCTGGGCCTGGAGCAGGAGGTTTGTGTTATTAGAGGTGTGACCCTCAGCTAGTTCCTTCCCCGGACCTTGGCTTTTGTCTCCTTACCGAGCTGTCGGATGGGGTGGTGTCTGAGAGCCCCTGTAGATCTTATGGTCTGGCTTCGTGAGGTCCTGTGTGGAGGCCAGAGGGAAAGAACAGAGCGAAGGACAAAGAAAAAATTAGCATGTATCTGAGGATATATGCGTTGATAGAGATATATTTGTAGGCAGCTGGAACTGAAATGTTAGATTGAAGCATCCTCCCTGCTGGGTCAACCAGATGGAAGTGAGCAGGCTGTGGTTATGTGTGTGGCCTGAGCAGCAGCGCTCAGCACACTTGGTGTGGCTGTCAGGCTCAGGATGGCTGTAGCGGCCATGGCTGTGCCAGGGTGTTGGGGGGCACAGGGCAGCATGGGCAAGCCCTTCATTCTGTCATGGGAATGCATCAGGGCATCGGGGCTCCTTCCTCTCTGCCTTTTCTATTTTTTTTTTTTGAGATGGAGTCTCGCTCTGTTGCCCAGGCTGGAGTGCAGTGGCACGATCTCGGCTCACTTGCAAGCTCCGCCTCGCGGGTTCACGCCATTTTCCTGCCTCAGCCTCCCGAGTAGCTGGGACTATAGGTACATGCCACAGTGCCCAGCTAATTTTTCGTATTTTTAGTAGAGACCGGGTTTCACCGTGGTCTCGATCTCCTGACCTCGTGATCTGACCGCCTCGGCCTCCCAAAGTGCTGGGATTACAGGTATGAGCCACCGCGCCCAGCCTCTGCCTTTTCTTTCTAGGGAGGTGCTGATTTATTATTAGCCCTGAATCAGAACATCTGTTCTTTACTGAGCTTGTCTGTGTTTTCTGCTCTTTCTAAAATTGGACATGTATTACCCAAAATTGCAAAAAAAAAAAAAAAAAAGCACAAACACACACACACACCAGAAGATATATATGTAAAATAAATCAAATCTTACCCTCATCATACGTTTAAATACCACTCACCTTCGGATCACTAGTTGACTCACAAAAGCCAAGTCTGGGCCTGTGTTAGTATTTGTTGTCTTTTAGAGGAAAAAATTATCACTTACCCCAAATGTGGAAGTGTGGGCTTAAATTATATTTTAAAAATGGCTTGCTAAAATATTATTATTTTTAATTTGTGAGAATGATACAAGCTTATTATAAAGAACTCATTTATAGAAATATTAAGAAACGAAATTTGTAAATTTTTAAAAACTAACTTTGTACATTTTCTTGCTATTCAGGAAAGAAGACTCTACAACAAACTTCACTGTGACATGTTTACTTGAAACTATGGCCTAAATGGTTTTGATTATTATGTCTTTTAAATGTATACAAATATAAAATTAAGCATAAACTTCTTATGCTGATAACTCTTATAATACTATAAAACCAAAGCAAATTTAGAAATCATATATAAAAAATTATACAAAACCAATAAAATACAAAATAACATTAATTTAACATGAGGGCTGATAATGTTTTAATGAAAATGAACAACTTATAGTATCACTAGCAGGCATAAGGCTTTCTTTTATTTATTGTTTTGTTTTTGTCTTTGTTCAGCAGGTTTAGTATTCTGACATATTCTAAGGTCAAAAAAATGAAAAACAAGTCTTAAACTTCACTTGATAGTTTTAGTCCTCCAAGTAATATCAGAATTGTAATTTTGAAACTATTTGATACATGTTGTAGGTGAAAGTAAATAAGTAAAAATACTAACTGAAACTAAGATTTTTCAGCTTAAAGGAAAAGATATATGAAGATAAAATTAAAAAAAAGTTAAAGGGAAAAACCCTATTATATTACAGCTGAATTGGAAATATTAACATGGTTTTTTAAATGTCAATTTTCTGCAAACTACCTGGACTGGGTGGCTCATAAACAACAGATATTTATTTCTTACAGTTCTGGAGGCTGGGAAGTCCAAAATCGAGGCACCAGCAGGTTTGGTGTCTTGTGGGGGCCCACTTTCTTGTTCCTAGACGGCCGTTTTCTCTCTGTGCCTTCACAGATGGCAGAAGGCAGAAGGGAGCTCTCTGGGGTCTCTTTTGTATGGGCACTAATCCCATGACCTAATCACCTCCTAAAGACTCCATCTACAAATCCTCTCCATGGGGGGATAGGATTCTAACGTGAATTTTTTTCAGGGAACACAAACATTTAACCTATATCAATGAACCTGAAGTATGTCAGGAAAAAAGGGAGCATTCTGTGTTGGAAAATTTCGTGTGTCACCTTAGACTATGGTGCCCAGTAGTTTTGTCAAACAGGAGTCTAGATGTTGCCATGAAGGTGTTTTGTAGATGTGATTAACAGCTACAATCCGTTGACTTTAAGTAAAGGATTTTACCCTTGATAGTGTGAGGGTGAGGGGACCTCATCCTATCAGTTGAAGGCCTCAAGAGCCAAAACTGGGGTTTCCTGGAGCAGAAGCCATTCTGCCTGATTGTAGCATAGAAACCCTGCCTGCATGTCCAGCCTGCTGGCCTGCCCTACAGATTTCAGACTCGCCTGCCTCCATAAATGTGTGAAGCAAGTCCTTAAAAAAAAAGTGTATATATATGTGTATATATATATACATCTATCTCACACACACACACACACACACCCCTCCTTTGGGTTCTGTTTCTCTAGGGAACCCTCACTAAATCACTTTCAAAGACTAATAGGGACATACCACATACCAAAAGGACAAGGAGCCAGCTAGAAGGGACTCCCACTGGCCAGATTTGAGATAATATGAGCATCAAAAAGAATAAGGACTGAATTGATTGGAAACATTGAATAAATAGAAATCCATGAGTCCATAGCAAGTTTAAAAAGAAAGAAAGAGGGGAAACCCGTCTCGTTTGCCCCCATCGATAACTATTCTATCAATTCCTTATTCTGGAAATAAAGAGAAGGAATTAAGCATTTATACTATATTTTTAGCAAGAATGCTTTTTAGAAGGATTGACAGAATTAGAAAATAACCACTTGGCAAACCCCAGTGAAATAACTGATTTGGAAATCGATCATCCAGGGATGGTTAAGCCACTAGTTAGAGCTTGCTGGGGATCAGGATACTTGCATGGTGCCAAATGACCATTCCGCAGACGATGGAAGGAGCAGGTTGTCACCAACTCTGCCAAGTTATCAACCCGAGTCTCATTAACAATGGGACCAGCTGACATTAGGCACCTCTTGTTGTGATGCAGTGTGAAGTGTGTCTGCTGAAAAGGATCCAGAGCTGACTTCCAGTTTATGATAAGTCCAGGGGAACAAGTTAAACCAAAGGCCAAGGAAACAACATTCAGAATATGGAACATTCTTTAAGAAAACTGACCTGGTTTCCTCAAACAGGTAATATCATGTCATCTTAAAAGCTGGTGGGGGCTGTTCAAAACAGCCTAAAATATCCTAGCAACAAATCCAATGTGTGAACCTTAACTGAATCCTGTTTTTAACACCGTTAAAAACACCAGTGTGACAACTGGTAAAGTTAAATTAAATTTAATGTGGATTAGATATTAGATAATAGACATATTGTTAAATTTCTAAGGCATGATAATGGCAATGTGTTTATGTAGAAATCCTTATTCTTAGGAGATGCACACTGAAATCTTTATTTATGTATTTATTTTTTTTGAGACAGAGTCTCCCTTTGTTGCCCTGGCTGGAGTGCAGTGGTGCAATCTTGGCTCACTGCAACCTCCACCACCCAGGTTCAAGTGATTCTCCTACCTCAGCCTCCTCTGTAGCTGAGATTACAGGTGCACACCACCATATCAGGCTAATTTTTGTATTTCTTAGCAGAGATGGGGTTTTGCCATGTTGGCCAGGCTGGTTTTGATCTCCTGACCTCAGGTGATCCACCGGACTTGGCCTCCCAAAGTGCTGGGATTACAGGCGTGAGCCACTACACCCAGCCCACACTGAAATCTTTAGGAGTAAAGTGTCACCTGCAATGAACTTTCAAATGGTTCGTATATATGTTTATAATAAATGTATTATTTTTCACCACAGATATGTGTGACAAAGTGGCCACAACTGCTGCATGGACATCATGGGTATATGAGTGTTTGTTGTGTTATTTTTTCCATTTATTTATGTTTGAAATTTTCCATTAGGAAAAGTTGGAAAACAATTGGTAAAACTCATAAAATAAAATTAACAACATAAATTGAATGTGATGAAGGTTATTGCTTTATTATCCTCTTTGCAGGGGTACAGGCTGTTGCTCTGTTTTAATTTACAGGTTTAGCTGGCATGCCCATAGAACTTGGTATCAGGAGAAGACTCAATTCTCCAACTACTTTACCCAAACTATTGTGAAGCCTTTTTTTTTTATGGGGCATTATGAAGTTGTTTGGCCTTCTCTCGACTTGACGCCAACTTTGACATTATGAAATATGCCCTGTTCTCTTACATTTACCTGGAGACACAGAATTCTACTTGGTGCCAGTATGATCTTAAACAGAAACTGAAATTCCACGCAGATGTGGCCAACAGGACCTCGCTGTCACGTGGTCAGGCAGGTAATCCAGGGCGCCTTCACCAGTTGCCTGCTTTGCCTCCACACTGGCAGCAGGGTGGTCAGAGTGCTGTGTCTGCTTTAATACTCACTTTCCCAAATCTCCTTGTTGCTAAGCATGGTGCGTGACCCAGTTCTGGCCAACAGGATGAAAGCAACAGTCACTCATTGGGCGGGACTTCTGGGTGTCTGTACAAGGGACACTCTTGGGGAGCTGTCACTTCGGCTCTTTAATTTTGCCCCTCCCCTTCTCCCTAATTAATGCAGGAGGCACAGCAGCTGTCCTGCAGCTGTGAGGACAAATCTGTCACAAACTATTCTCAGAGACACTGAGTTGGAAAACAGAAAGAACCTCTGTCCTTGGTGACACCCTTGCACAATTGCATCTGTCCAAGGCTACCTTTCTGCAGACTTATTATTATGTGGGAAAAATAAACTCTTGAGTGTTTAATCCAGTGTTCATTGACTTTATTTACAAAAAAGATGCTCTCAAATGATTCATTCAGAAAATACGGATGTTAAATGTTTAGATGATTATATATGGCATGAATATGGATGCAAAAATTCTTAACAAAAATATTAGCAAATAGAATTCAGCAATATATACAAAGATTATACATGATGACCAAGAGGGATTTATTCCAGCAAGGCTGGTTTAATATTCAATCATATGATCCTATCAACTGATCTAGAAAAAGCATTCGGCAAAAATTCAACACTAGTTTATGATGAAAACTCTCAGAAAACTAGGAATTGAGGAGAACTTCCTCAACTTGATAAAGAACATTTACAAAGAACCTACAGCTAATATACTTGGTGAAAGACTGGTGCTTTCTCTTTAACATTGGGAACCAGGCAAGGATGCCTACTCTTACCAGTGCTATTCAACATAGTACTGGAAGCTCTAGCCGAGGCAGTAAGTCAAGAAAAGGAAATTAAAGGCATACAGATAAGAAAGGTAGAAATAAAACTATCCCTATCTTTAAATGACTTGATCATCTAATAACAAATTCTAATGAAAGTAGTTAAAGAAAATCTAAATAAATGGAAGATATATAGAGTTCATAGGTTGGAAGATTCAAAACTGAAAAGATGTCAGTTCTCCCCAGACTGATATACAATGCAATTCCTATCAAAATCCCAGCCGGAAATTTTGTAAATATAGACAGAATTATCCTAAAATTTATATGGAAAGGCAAAGGGCCTGGAAAAGTTACTGCATTCAACCAACCCAAACTATTCTGACACCAGTGAGGTGTACTGCAGGACAATTCTGGCAGAAGCTATCCAGAGTTAGCACTGACCTCACAAATTAAAGGGCATGGACCACAACAAGGACTGCTTTCTTCCAGACACCAGCCACAGTGGGGTTCCCAGGACACCTGCACTTCTGATCAACTGGCTACAAACCTGGGGGGTTCCCATGACCTCCTCAGGTTCAAGAATTCACTAAAATGGTACTCAGAACTCAGAAAAGCACTATATTTATGATTACTGTTTTTTAAATAAGGGATACAAATCAGGAAAAGTCACATGAAGAGACACATGCGGAGAGGCCTGGGAGGTCCTGGATGTGGAGCTTCTGTGCCCTCTCCCTGTGGAATCGAGATGCATCACCATCCTGGTACACCAATGTGTTAACCAATCTGGAGGCTCCACTGAGCTTCAGTGTCCAGACTTTTTTTGGAAGTTTCATCACACAGGCATGACTGATTGAACATGGATCATCTGATTGAATGCACTCTCCAGCCCCCTCCTTTCTGTGGAGGTTGGGCTGGCTCAAAGCCTGGACCCTGTAACCACGTGGTTGGCCTTTCTGGTGACCAGCTCCATCCTGAGTCATTTCATTTCTCATCATAAACCCAGGTGGGATCCAAGGCGCTCATGAATAACAGACATTCCCGTTCCTTGGAAAATTCTGAGGAGTTAGTCTCCTTCCCAGGAACCAGGGACAAAAGCCAATCGAATTCTTTATTATACAATAGCTAGAGCAACTTCAAAAAGGAAGAATAAATTGGGGAAAATCTCTCTACCTGCTTTCATATAGGTACAGTAATTAACTCTACATGGGATCAGCAAAGGAACAGACACATAGATAGAGGAACAAAATAGAGAACCACTCCCAAAAAAGAGAATCCAGAAATAACCCCTCAGAAGTGTTGCCAATTGATTTTTGACAAAAGTGCAAAGGTTATCAATGGAAGGATGATAGTCATTTCAATGACTGGTGCTGGAGCAATTAGGTATTGAGAGGCAAAAAAATAAACCTTGCCCTAAACTTCACATCTGTTGCAAAAGCTGACTCTAAACGGATCATAGATTAAACGTAAGTTATAAAACTAGAAATCTTTTAGAAGGCAATATATGGAAAAATCTTTTGGACCTAAGGCTTGGTGAAGAGTTCTTAAATATGACATCAAAAGTACAATCCTTGAAAGAAAAAAAATGGATCAATTGAATTTCATCAAAATTAAAAAATTTTGCTCTTCGAAAGACCCTCTTAGGTGGATAAAAAGACAAGCTACGGACTGTGAGAAAATATTTGCAAACCACATTTCCTACAAAGGACCATTATCTGGAATACATAAAGAGCTCTCAAAACTCAACAGTGAAAAAAAGAAGCAATGCAATTAGAAATTAGGCAGAAGCCATAAAGAGACATTTCACTGAAGAGGAGATACAGATGGCAAACAAGCACGTAAAAAGATATTCAGCATCACTAGCCATTAGGAAATGCAAATTAAGACCATGATGAGATATCACTATATGCTTATTAGAACAGCTAAAATGGAAAACAGTGACAACACCAAATGCTGGTGAGGATAGAGAGAAACTAGATCTCCCATACTTTGCTGGTGGAAATGGAGAATGGTACAGCCAGTCTGCAAAAGAGTTTGACAATTTCTTAGAAAACTAAACATATACTTGTGATATGACCTGGCAATTGTACTCCTGGGTGTTTATCTAGAAAAATGAAAACTTATGTTTACACAAAGGTATGTACACCATTGTTCAAAGTAGTTTTACTTGCAATAGTCAAAAATTGTAATCAATGTACATGTTTCCCAATAGGTGAATGGTTAAACTGTGATCCATTCACCTACACCACGGAATACTACTCAGCAATGCTGAAGAATGAACTACTAATAGATACAACAGCTTGGAGCTTGGATGGCTCTCAAAGGTATGGTTTTCAGTGAAACCACATACTCTATGATTCCATTATACAACTTTTTTTTTTTTTTTTTTTTTTTTTAAGACAAGGTCTTGCCCTGTTGCCCAGGCTGAAGTGCAGTGGCATGATCATGGCTTACTGTAACTTTGAACTCCTGGGCTCAAGGGATCCTCCAACCTCAGCTTCCCGAGTATCTGAGACTATAGGTGCATGCCACCATACTTGGCTAATTTTTAATTTTTTTTGTAAAGGTGAGGATCTCACAATGTTGCTTAGGCTGGTCTCGAACTCCTGGGCTCAAGTGATTCTCCTGCCTTGGCTTCCCAAAGTATTGGGATTACAGGCACGAGCCACTGCTCTTGGTCATACAACATTTTTTTTTTTTTTGAGACAGAATCTTGCTGTGTTGCCCAGGCTGGAATGCAGTGGTGCAATCTTGGCTCACTGAAACTTCTGCCTCCCAGTTTCAAGCGATTCTCCTGCCTCAGCCTCCCGAGTAGCTGGGATTACAGGCACGCCCCACCATGCCCGGCTAATTTTTGTATTTTTAGTAGAGATGGGGTTTCACCATGTTGGCCAGGCTGGTCTAGAACTCCTGACCTCAGGCGATCTGCCCGCCTTAGCCTCCCAAAGTGCTGGGATTGCAGGCGTGAGCCACCATGCCCAGCCCATATAGCATTCTTGAAATGACAAAATCTTAGAAATGGAAAACAGGTGAGTGGTTGCCAGGTAAAGGCTGGTAGGGGCAGATGTGACTGAGGGGTAGCACCAGTCCCCTTGGGGGGTGGTATTTCCATCGTGGCAGTGGTTACTATTGTGGCAGGCCAGGTCTCACTAATGCAGGCCTCCATAACAACTGTTTCAGTACTGAGTGGTTAAGTTGAATATTAAAAGCCAGTGCCCTTATGAAAAGGCTGGAATGTAACAAAGAGCCCACCAAGAGTTTTGCCTAGGCCTTTCCTGGGCCTTAACGCATGACAATGTAATGAAGGAATTCTTAACAGGACCCATTTAGGATTAAATACGTTTTATCGTGGGTCTGAAGAAACTCCCCAGGCCTCCACAAACAAGCTTATTGAGAGTCTGAAGGAACTCCCCAAACCTCCGTGATTCAGCAGGAGACAAGATAAGGGTAATCACCCCAACACCTGGACCCATTTAGAGTAAGTAAATTTACTGAGGCTCCAGAGGAAGTCCTCAGGACTCAAACCTTAGTTATAGATTAAAAGAAGTTAATCACTTATGTCTTTAGGTGAATGCACACTTACACATAGACATATAGCTTAGAAGGTAGGCTGGGCACAGTGGCTCACGCTTGTAATGCCAGCACTTTGGGAGGCCGAGGTGGGTAGATCATCTGAGGTCAGGAGTTCAAGACCAGCCTGGCCAACATGGTGAAACCCTGTCTGTACTAAAAGTACAAAATTAGCCAGGTGTGGTGATGGATGCCTGTAATCCCAGCTACTCAGGAGGCTGAGGCAGAACAATCGCTTCAACCTGGGAGGCAGAGGTTGCAGTGAGCTGAGATCGCGCCACTGCACTCTAGCCCAGATGACAAGAGAGAGACTCTATCTCAAAAAAAAAAAAAAAAAAAAAAGAAGATATATAAGTTCTGGAAAACTTTGTAATTTTGAGTTGGTCTGGTGATAATTTCCAGACCTTCTTCCTGTAACCGGTTGCAGAAATAAAAACTTTCTTCCCACCTTGGGAGGCTGAGGCAGGTGGATCACGAGGTCACGAGATTGAGACCATCCTGGCGAACACAGTGAAACCCCGTCTCTACTAAAAATACAAAAAAATTAGCCAGGCATGGTGGTGGGTGCCTGTAGTCCCAGATACTTGGGAGGCTGGGGCAGAAGAATGGCATGAACCTGGGGGGCAGAGCTTGCAGTGAGCAGAGGTTGCGCCACTGCACTCCAGCCTGGGAGACAGAGCGAGACTCAATCTCAAAAAACAAAACAAAACAAAACAAAAACCAACTTTCTTCCTCCCCAGTTCATCTGCATCTCATTATTGGGCCATAAGACATAGCAGCCCAACCCTCACTTTGGTCTAGGAAATGATCTACACATTTGATAAAATGAAAAAGACCTATACACATATATTGTACCAATGTCAGATCCCTAGGTTTTATATGATACTGTAGTTATGCAAGGCATCACCATTGGGGGACACTGGGTGAATGGTACACGGGATATCTCTATATTATCTTGCAACTTTCTGTGAATTTGTCATTGTTTCAAAATAAAAAGTGAAAAAATATAATGCAAAATAAAGACTTCTTGGCTGGGCACGGTGGCTCACACCTGTAATCCCAGCACTTTGGGAAGCTGAGGCGGGTGGATTCCCTGACATCAGGAGTTCCAGACCAGCCTGGCCAACATGGTGAAACCCGGTCTCACCCTGTTTCACAAAAGGTGAAACCTTTTGTATTTTGTAAAAATACAAAAATTAGCTGGGCGTGGTGGCGCTGCACCTGTAGTCCCAGCTACTCGGGAGGCTGAGGCAGAAGAATCACTTGAACCTGGGAGGTGGAGGTTGCAGTGAGCCTAGATCGTGCCACTGCACTCCAGCCTGGGCAAGAGAGCAAGACTCCACCTCAAAAAATAAATAAATGAAATAAAGACTTCTTCAGAAAAAAAAATAATAGAGCATATGGGCCTTTCTGTGCATCTCCGTCTGCCTCCAAGGCCCGCTGTCTGGTTGATGTTGAGGGTGCACTGGGGAAATGAGCGGCACCCTCCCCATAGAAGGGCTTCATCCAGTTGGAGAAGGTGCAAGGAGAACAACCTTCCTTCCTCCCTCCCTCCAGCTCCCCTCCTCTTCTCCCAGGATGCACATTTGAGTGCACACACGCCAGATGGATATCAGTGATAAATAAGGCGGCACCTCCTTGTTGGGAGAGACAGGGGCTAATAGGGTGGAACAAGTGCTGTGAGACCTCATGACAATGGTGCTGGCCCAGCTGGTGAACCTGAAAGTCTTCCAGGATGGCAAGGATCTTGAACTGGATCTAGAAAGATGAGCGGGAACCAGTGAGGCAAAGTGCAGCTTGTGCAGAGGCCTGCAGGTGAGGGTTGGCAGGCAGGGCTGGGGCTGGCTTGAAGCTGAATGTGCAGGGAGAGGGAGGGGCAGAAAAAGGAGGGAGCTGGGCCGAGGATGGGGCTGGGGGTGGGCGTGTGGGAGGAAGGGCTGTGTACTAATCTAAGATATTAGGAATTTATCTTAAAGTCTCCTTGGGGAGGCAGTGAAGGGCAGGAGAGTTGCATGGTCAGATGGACATTTTAGAAAAATCTCCTCTGAGCAGAGGAGAGTGCGGGTTGGAGGGCGAAGGCCAGGGTCCAAGCAAGAGAGCAACGCAGGCAAGAGTTGGGGACGCCTAAAGGAGGGCAGGCTACCGGCATAAGCGCAGCTCAGGAAGATAGCCTTGGAAGGAGGTGTAGATGCATGCAGCTCTAATGGGGAGTGCATTACAGAGCACCATGGGAGCTAAGTGCCCCAGCCAGGGCTCCTCCAAGAATCCTGGAACCCAGCTCCCTCCAGGCTGCCAAAATGACCCCACCTGGACCCTGGGGCAGGGTGGGCCTAGGCCTGGGCTGCCTCATAACTCTCCAAGATGCGCCGCCAAGAGCAGGCTCACTGCTTGGGAATGCCTTAGTTCCTGCAGATGGCCTGCATGAAGGCCAGCCTTTTAGAATGGTAAGTCACAGTGTTGGCTGCAGGGACTGCCCCACCCCGAGGAAGGTTCAGCTGCAGTGAGTGAGGCCCCGGAGAGGTCTCACACGAGGCAGTTGCTTTCCTCCAAAGATGCTACGTTTGTGGGCCAATTTTAGATGTCTACCCTTGCTCAGGGTGCTCTCCTACTCGTAGGAATTTTGGCAACAGGCAGCACTTTATTCTATTAATGATGATCATCTGTCTCCTTCCAGACTGTGGGCTGTATGTGGGCAGGGACTTAATGGATTCTCTTTTGTGCATGTCCCCAGTGTCCAGGCTTGCTCAGGGCTCAGTGAATGCTGACTGGGGAGATTTTACTGCCTAGGAGGCAGAATTCACATCAAACAGCTGTTTTTGCATTTAGAGGCAGCCTGCACTAGGTCCTAACTAGATTGCAAAAAACACCATCATCTTTGAGTTTACAGTGGGGTTTGCATAAATGATCATGTGTAAATATAGCTATACACAGAATAGTATTTGGAATGCTAGCCAACAAGTGGTCTCCCCTCCCGTTTCCTGTTACCTCTACCCTCCTTGTTCAAGCCAATGAACTCTCTGCCTTCAGGGCCTCCACGAATGGATCAAAATCTTGGCTTTTGACTTCTAAACGCCCGGCCTGGTTTATAAACCAGCAGACTGGGGGCAATGCCGGATGAGTTATCCCAGAGGAAGGTTTCCTCCTGCCTGACCAGAACTGCATCCTGAGGGCAGGATCTTTAAGAATCAGAGAGGAAGGGAAGAAAACTTGGGTGTTTCTAGGTTCCCAGGGGAGACCCTAGACCCAGGACCAATCCCCAGGGGTGGAGAGAGGGCGACAGAAATCCCAGCTAGGATTAGGAGAATCTGAGAGCAGACAAGAACTTGCCTGGAGCTGCCCCCAGCAGTCCTACAGAAGGCAGGAGAAACATCTGCACCAGTCTGGGCAGTAGGCTTCAGGAAGCCTCGAAGTGTTGTCCTCAACTCCAAACTGGAAGGAGAAGCAAAATGACTCCTTATGTCTGTCTGCCACCTACCTGAGACACCCACCAGAGTTGAGCATCCTAAGGCCTGAGGGATGTAGACTGTTTCCCCATACCCTGAAACAGACCTGGGGTGCAGCTGTATAGGTGACACATGAGCTTGTGGGAGGGCCGAGGAGGGAAGGAGCACCCCAACATGCCACGCATGGAGTATCGGCTGGGGGACAGACTGGAGGACCAGCGCTTTCTAAGAATGGGGGCAGGGGGCAGAAGTGACCTAGGGTGAAAGAAGGACTTGAAAGACAAGAGTCGAGGAAGTCAAGTGTTTCTTGCACAGCCAGGATTGTGGGTGGAGATGCATATATTTTCAGGCATTTTTAAGGCAGCATTGTTGTGTTGTGGGACAGAACCCATTGAATCGAGCATTGTCAGATGTTTACTGAGAATGAACAAAAACAATGATTATGTTCAGTGTCCTCTTCTGTAAAATCTAAAATGCGAGAAACATGATTTCACTGCAAGAGTGATGTGGACCACCTGCGCCCTGGTGAATGTTCATCTCTGTCTGTCCTGCCACGCTGCCACCCGAGGTCCTGCCAATCAGGCTCACTGGGTCCTGTGCTTCCTCCCGTGCCCAGAACACAATAATGAGGTGGTGTGTAGATAGAAGCCAGCTTTGGAAGCAATACAGGTCGGCAGGGAAAAAGTGAGTTAAATATGTCCAGTGACTTATAAAACCCTAAGATCACACACATGCCAAATGTCAGTAACAGAGAGAGACAAGGTGACAGGGCAGGACATAAGCAAAAACACAGATAAGTGGGTGACTTTGGAGGATGAGTCCCCAGCTCCAGGTGGGCCCCACCCTGCTGGTGCTGAGACCCTTCCCTGAGGTTGGGTGGAACACGTCCATACGTTTGTTGGGTGCCTGATCTGCGACCCGCTTCAGGGAGGGCACTGGGGGTCAGAGCTAATCAGACCCAGCCCTGCCCCCAGGAGCCACAGTTGGAGGCCGCGGTTCTGAGCATCACATCTACTGAAAGGCAGCCCACATTCTGTACAAGGAGTTGTCACTTCTTAACATGGCCTCTGAGCAGGAGGTGATTTCATAACCTCCTCCCCCAATGCCGATCCTCACCAGGCAAAGGGAATCCCAGTGGATGTACCCTCGTTCACTGCCAGAGTTAAGAATTGGGTCCCAGGGCACTTTTCCCCCACTATTGCAGAGTGACTGTTTTGGAGCGGTGCTGGGTGTGTGAGATAGGCAAGCACAGGACCCCGGGGGAGGATAGACAAGGGCCACTTAGCTCCACCTGAGATGAGTCAAAGAGATCTCCCTGGAGGAGGTGACACCTGTGCGTGTCTGTAAAGGTGAGGCAGGTTGCCAAGTTGCCTGGTGAGGAAATCGGGGAGGAGAGTTGGGGAAGTCAGATATGTATGCCCATGTCTTTAGGAAGGATACATGCAAAGCTCCGTAGGTGTTGGGGGGCTGTCTGGGCAAGGCTGAGGAGGCCATGTCGGCTCTGGAGTTGGGGAGCCCTGTCCATCCAGGTATTCATTTGTGGTCACAGGGACACTCATGGGATAAAACAGCAGCTGGGCCCACGATCAGATTTCAGATATGTACAATGAACTGGGGTAGGAGATGGCGCAGGAGGAAAAAAGAAAAGCAGAAATTCATCATGACTGAAGGAGGACCCTGCTATAAGGGACAGTGGCTTTGGGGAGAGCTCCAGTTGCTCCCACTCCCACCAGCGTGGGGTGTTGTCAGCCTTTTAAATGTAACCATTTTTGTGAGTGTATGGCGTTAACTCATTGTGGTTTCAATTTGTATTTCCCTAAAGACTCATGAAGACTCATCTTCTCCCATGCTTACTGCCATTTGTATATCTGCTGTAGTGAAGGGTCTTTTCAAATCATTTGCCTTTAAAAAAAAAAATTACTTTCCTTATTGGGTTATGACAATTCTTAATTTGTTCTTGGATACAAGTCCTTCATTAGACATCTGTACCATGAAAAGTTTTATCTGAGTGGATTACCTCTTCATTTTCATAATGGTGTCTTTGGAAGAGCAGGCTTTAAAAATTTTGAAGTCTCGGCTGGGCGCGGTGGCTCATGCCTGTAATCCCAGCACTTTGAGAGGGCGAGGCGGGTGGATCACAAGGTCAGGAGATCGGGACTGTCCTGGCTAACACAGTGAAACCCCGTCTCTACTAAAAAAACCCTGTCTCTACTAAAAATAAAAAATATTAGCCGGGCGTGGTGGTGGGCACCTGTAGTCCCAGCTACTCAGGAGGCTGAGGCAGGAGAATGGCGTGAACCTGGGAGGCGGAGCTTGCAGTGAGCCAAGATCGTGCCACAGCACTCCAGCCTGGGTGACAGAGCGAGACTCCGTCTCAAAAAAAAAAAAAAAAAGAAAAAAGAAAAAAGAAAATTTAAAGTCTCATTTATCAATTTTTAATGGTAGTTTAATATTCAAAATACAATTGACCTTTGGTCAGTGTGGTGGTTGGGGGCACTGACCCCTCACACAGCTGAAAATCTGTGCATGACTTTTGGCCCCCACAAAACTTAACTACTATTAGCCTACCGTTCATCAGAAGCCTTGCTGATAACATAAACAGTTAATACACATTCTGTATATGTATTATATACTGTATTCTTACACTAGAGTCAGCTAGAGGAAAGAGAATGTTATAAGAAAATTGTAAGTAACAGAACATATATTTACTATTCATTCAGTGGACATGGATCATCATAAAGGTCTTCACGCTGAGTAGGCTGAGGAGGAAGAGGAAGAGGAGAGGTTTGTCTCGCTGTCTCAGGAGTGGTAGAGGCGGAAGGAAATTCACGTATATGTGGATCCATGCGGGTCAAACTCATGTTGTTCAAGGATCAACTGTATGGATAAACCAAATTTTAAAATAAGCAAGTTTAACAATCCATGCCTGGAAATTTAGATTGTGTCCAACTTTTCACTATTTCACTCGTTGTGAGGACATCACTGCACTAGTGACTATATTCTAAGGACAGAATCTCAGATGCATATGTTTGTCAGGCTTTGGTTAAACACCTGAAATTGCTCTCCTAAAATGCACCTAGTAACTTGTAAATGAAGCCCAGTTTCAAGGAACCGGTCAGTCATCTTAGTAGCTTCATAGCTTGTGAGTGTGTTGATAAACAAATGAGACTTTAGAAATGCTTAAACACGGAGATGTGCGATCTTATCTCAGCACTCTGTTTAGAAAGCCATTTTTAAATAGTTAATTAGGGTAAATTTCCAGTGAGTATTTCCAAAGTCTGGAATCTTCTACAGGAACTAAGCAGTGATTTATTAAAGAAGGAGTGCTGGGCAAAGGGCTGTTTGCTTTTTTGCACCTTTATTTGACCACCTGGAGAGCCAACAGAGGTCTGCCCCCTGTGTCTCACCAGCAATGCGGGCACATACTAGATTAACTAAGGGACTAACAGCCACTGTGTCATAATGGCAACTATGCTTCACCAAGCTCAATCAGCCCTTACCAGGGACTGCCTGGTACCCCCAGTCCTCATCAGCAGCCTTTCCTGGTGAGTATGAAGGCCCCACTTAAAAGAAGCAGGCAGTGACTGGCCCAGGGCCACAGGACTCATACCGATGGAGCCAGGGCCTTTGGCCTAAAGCCTGTGTTGTCGTCGTCAGCATCTCAGTCTACTACCTTTTAGCCGCAGCATACACCACGCAGGGGTTAAGGTTTAAAGACATGCATGACAAATGCAAGCAAGCTGATTTTTCCTTTCTTTCTTTCTTTTTTTTTTTTGAGATGGAGCCTTGCTCTGTCTCCCGGGCTGGAATGTAGTGGTGTGATCTCAGCTCGTTACAACCTCTGCCTTCCGGGTTTAAGCGATTCTCCTGCCTCAGCCACCCAAGTAGCTAGGATTACAGGTGCACACCACCACACCCAGCTAATTTTTGTATTTTTAGTAGAGACCAGGCTTCACCATGTTGGCCAGGCTGGTCTTGAACTCCTGATGTCAGGTGATCCACCCTCCTCAGCTTCCCAGAGTGCTGGGGATTACAGGTGCGAGCCACCGTGCCTGGCTAAGCTGATCATCTTGAAAAAGGTTTTGCTTTTGGAGACTTCGCTTGCTGGTGGTAAAAGGAAGTAACTCATTGCTGGAGGCCTTGCTAATATCCTGGAATTAGTTGGGGGATCCACTCACTGGCTCACTACACAGGTCTCTCCTACACGGCCTGGTGAAATTGGATCTAAACATCTGGGTCCCTTAGAAGCCCAGGGACAGGGCCTTCCAGATGGTTCTGTGGGGAGTTGTCTTTTTGTCTCTGCAAGGATCGCCTCAGGGAAAGCTGGACAGGCTGGGGAGTCTGCACAAGCCTCAGTGTTCGGTGCCAACCCGAGCACGATGTACCATGTCCTTAGCCTCTTTGCCAACCTTCATTCTGAATTCCTACCCCTTCACCCAGCTACTCATACATCCATTTGCCCAGGACAGTTCTGCCTTACACCTGCTACCCAGGTGTAATTATTTTTTTCCCCTTTCACTCAAAATCGTCCCAGTTTGGACACTCCATATTAATACAGATGGGTCAGGTGCAGGCATTCAGGAGAGACTAGCTTGATGATACCTATAGCACAACGAATGCATTAGAGTTGTCTCTCTGAAGGTCTTTATTAAGATAATGGTATATTGGCTGGGTGCGGCAGCTCTCGCCTATAATCCCAGTACTCTGGGAGGCCAAGGCGAGCAGATGATCTGTGGTTAGGAGTTTGAGAACAACCTGGTCAACATGGTGAAACCCCATCTTTACTTAAAATACAAAAATTAGCTGGGCATGGTGGTGGGAGCCTGTAATCCCAGCTGCTCAGGAGGCTGAGGTGGGAGAATCAGTTGAACCCAGGAGGCAGAGGTTGCAGTGAGCTGGGTTAGCACCACTGCACTGCAGCCTGGGTGACAGAGTAAGACTCCATCTCAAAAAAACCAAACCAAAACAAAACAACAGCAACAAAAAGATAATGGTATATTAGTCATAACACTTCTTGCAAGTGGCCTCAAATTGGCTTTAGCAAGAAAAAAATATATTGGTTCCTATGGCTGATAGTAGGTGGCAGGAGTGGGCAAGAATTGGGGGTCACTGGGACCAGGTTCTTAAGAAATGTCATTAATTCTGTTTCTCTCTGTCCCTGTTTCTCCATCTCTTCACTCGTCTTGACCTCAGCTTCTAGGCAGGTCTTCATGTAGTGGGCAAGCTGGCATCTGGTAGCTCTAGACTCACATCCTCCCAACTCTCCTAGTCTAGAAGAAAAGGGAACTTATGGGTCCTACAAGTATAGAGCATCCCAGGAAAGCTCTTCTTGGGCTTTTCCCAAGAAAGCCCAAACTTCATGTGCTCATCCTCAAGCCTGGACTATGTGCACATCACAGTGTAAGAGACAAGGCTTATCAAAGCACACCCACCGAGGAAGGAGCTCCAAAGGAAAGCAGGACAATGAGCAGGGCACACCACAGTTATAGCATCTGCTACCCACTATAGATAGCCACCATCTACAGAGTCACTTATGATATTCCAGGGGCTGTAAATATAGTGTTCATTATTTCCACAATAACCTAAAGAGGTTAATTTACCCCCACATTATAGATGAGGCTTGAACAGCTTAAGTAACATATCCAAGGATGGAAAAGTGGTAAATAGAGTAGCTGATTACTTTTCTTTTCTTTTTTTCTTTTTTTTGCAAGACAGGGTCTGGCTCTGACACCCATGCTGGAGTGCAGTGGTGCAATCTTGGCTCACTGCAGCTTCTTGGGCTCAAGTCATCCTCACACCTCAGCCTCCCAAATAGCTGAGACTACAAGAGCACACCACCACGCCCAGCTAATTTTTTAATTTTTTGGTAGAGACAGGATTTCACCATGTTGCCCAGACTGGTCTTGAACTCATGAGCTCAAGCAATCTGCCTGCCTCAGCCTCCCAAAATGCTGGGAATACAGGCATGAGCCACTGCACCCAGCCGAGGAGCTGATTTCTAAACTCGGGTCTATCTGCCTTTTCCAAAATATCATGGAACTTGAGAGTAGTGGCATTTTACATGTGAGAAAGATGGAAGACAATTTGAGTCAGGGAGCCCTTCCTGAACACCACATCACACTTATGCTGCCCTGAAATAACTGGTGCTGCCTTAGAATCTTCTGCATCCTGAGCAAGACAGCCCCCTCCCTGTCTCTGTAAGAGGTGAAGTCTGCTGTCTCAGGAGGGAGGTACAAAGCTGGTCTGTTCCAGATGCCACAGATGACCAAGTGCTAACTGATCTCAGTACAGGACCCACCAGCTGAGTGCCTTCAGGTAAGCCCACTTTTTCCAAGTTTCCATCTATAAAAGGTCAGCAAAAGTTCTATCAAATGCAGGACTATTATGATAGCCAAAATAATATAAACAAAAATTGTTTCGTAAGATAGAATGGTGATGAGGTTAGTAATATTGCTAGCTTGGAGCCTCTTAATCAATTCTTGAGTTGGAGAAGAAAATGGGGCAGGTGATCTTTTCTCTCCAAGGGATAGGAGGACTGGCCTTTGCTTGCCTCTGTTCTTTGTGGTTTTAAAAAAATCATTTCCCAAACGACAATGAGATATCATTACATACCTATTAGAACGGCCAAAGTCCGGACCACCAAATGCTGGCAAGGATTTGGATGGAGCAACAGGTACTCTCATTCATTGCTGGTGAGAATGCAAAATGGTCCAGCCACTTTGAAAGACAATTTGACAGTTCCTTACAGAACTAAGCACACTCTTACCATACGATTCAGCCTTCGTGCTTCTTGATATTTACCCAAAGGAGTCAAACACTTATGTCCACACAAAAACCTGCACATGGATGTTTATGGCAGCTTTATTCATAATGGCCCAAACTCAGAAGCAACCAAGATGTTCTGCAATAGGTGAGTGGGTAAATAAAGTGTGGTGCATCCAGAAAATGGAACATTACTCAGTGCCAAAGGAAATGATCAAGCCATGAAGAGACATGGTGGAAACTTAGATGCATATTGCTAAGTGAAAGAAGCCAGTCTGAAAAGGCTACAAACTGTGTGGTTCCAATAATACAGCATTCATTCTAGAAAAGGCTAAACTACGGAGACAGCAAAAAGATCAGTGGTTGCCAGGGGCTGGGGGGTGGAGGGAGGGATGAACAGGCAGAGCACAGAGGATTCTTAGGGCAGTGAAACTATTCTATATGATACTATAACAGTAGACACGTACCATTGTACACTTGCCCAGATCCATAGAACGTACAAGCCAAGAGTGAGTTCTCACATAAACTATGAGCTGTGGGGGATAATGATGCATCAACGGAGATGCCTCAGTTGTAACAAATGTCCCACTGTGCTGGGGATGTTGATCGTGAGGGGGGTTGTGCATGTGTGGGGCAAAGGTTATGGGAAATCTCTGTACCTTCTGCTCACTTTTGCTCTGAACCTAAAAGTGTTGTAAAAGCCTGGCCAACATGGTGAAAACCCATCTCTACTAAAAATACAAAAATTAGCTGGGTGTGGTGGTGGGCGCCTGTAATCCCAGCTACTCGGGAGGCTGAGGCAGGAGAATCACTTGAACCCCAGAGGCAGAGGTTGCAGTGAGGTGAGATTGAGCCATTGCACTCCAGCCTGGGGTACAAGAGCGAGACTTCGTCTCAAAAAAAATAAATAAATAAAAATAAAGTCTATTTAAAACAAACAAGCAAACAAACAGAAACATGGCTTCTCCAGCCCTCACCGTTTAGATGCACAGCACACACCCTCTGCCTGTGTGCTTTATCTTTCTATTCTGCCACATTGAGGTTTCCCAACTATTGCCCCAGGGGACATTGCCCTCATTTCAATTTGTATTTTTCATAGCATTTCTTTCTGATGACAAAAAGAGTACATGTACAAAGTTTGGAAAATAAAAATAAAAAGAAGTAGGAGAAAAAAACCCACCCCGAATTGCTCCACCCGGAGATATCAATCACATTTTGGATAGTGGCTGGCACGACACTGTTTATATTAAACTGTATTATCCTGTTAACACCACATTTCCCTATCATGAGAAACTTCAAGGACATATTCTTTTGGTAAACATTTCATACACGGCCATACCATAGTTTAGTTAGTCATTCGGCATTCAGGTGGTAATATTTACATGTGTTCAGTTTTGAGTTATTATAAATAATGCGATGAACATCTGTGTGGTGAAAGCTTTGCCAAATTTTTGAATTATATCGTAGACTTGGAATTATAAGGTGGAAGAATGTGGCTATTTTGGTTATCCTTATTCTATTACAAGATTGCTTACTAGAAATTCTGTTATCTGTTTACACTCTCAGAAGTAGAATGTGGGAGTTTCTGTCTGTATGGTTTTATTAAGTAACATAATTTAAAAAATAATTTGTTGATTTGATGAAAATGAAAACAGAAATGGTATTTCATTGATTTAATGAAACTTTCTTTTTTTCTGGTAAGTCTGACTTTCAAAAACCTATTGATTAATTATTTGAATATCCAATTTTATAAATTGTCCACTACATATTGGGGTCTTAATGTTTTTCTTATGAATCTGTAAGAGTTCTATTTTATTGCCAAAAAAATTTTCCCTAGTTTCTTACAGTTTAATTTTTATGTCAAACTTATTTTCAAAATGGGAATAACTCTTTTCCTGGTAATTAAAATAATGGGCTGTCATGGTAAAAAAAAATAAAGTACTATAGAAAATTATACAGAAAAAAGTAAAAATCTACAATCTACCCCTTGAACTTGTACTAACATTTTTAGATCATTTCCTCCCAAGCTTTTATCCTATGTTTTTATGGTATTTTCTGAAGATTAAGAATTCTAATTTTTATGTACCTCAAAGCAAGCATTTTAAAATTTCAATATATTCTCCAGTGCTTTTGTATTTAGAAATGTCTTTCTAATCTAGCGATCTGATAAAGAATCACCTCTAAAAAAACAGAGCTGTGATTCTTTTTTTTGTTTTGTTTTTTGAGATGGAGTTTTGCTCTCGTTGCCCAGGCTGGAGTGCAATGGTGTGATCTTAGCTCACCGCAACCTCTGCCTCCTGGGTTCAAGTGATTCTCCTGCCTCAGCCTTCCGAGTAGCTGGGCTTACAGGCATGCACCACAACGCCTGGCTAATTTTGTATTTTTAGTAGAGACGGGGTTTCTCCATGTTGGTTAGGCTTGGTCTCGAACTCCCAACCTCAAGTGATCCGCCTGCCCTGGCCTCCCAAAGTGCTGGGATTATAGGCAAGGCACTATGTCATATTATAGAATATTTAGGAAATTAAGGGGGAAAGAAGTCAGCCTTAATGCCTGGACCCTAACACATCTGCTGCCTTTATGCATTGTTCTTTCAAGACATTGATCATGAACTTTTAATTTATTCTAATTTATTTTTATATGGTTGCAAGTACAATTTCCTATCTTTTCGTTTCCTTCATAATTATGCCCTAAGCATTATTTTCTTGTTGCTACACAGTCTCGGTAATGGTTGTTTTAAATGATTCCCAACGGCCCCTCCTGTGGCTGTGCTGTCACAGCTGACCCCATCCCGCTAATGAACACTTCCGTTGCTTCCAATTTTTCTGTCAAGCGATATTTAGAAACACCAGAGTCCAGTGAAGCAGAATCTCCCACTGTTCCCTGGGGGCTGACTGTAATGCAATTTGACTTGGCTCATTTCCTCCTTTCCTCAGAGGAGTATTGGAAGAAATCACTTTTAGAGAATGGTTAGAAAAACGACCAACAGAAAACGAGGAGGAAGGAGATCATGAGCTGAAAGCATGTTGAACTTTTAGGAGGAAGCTGCTTTAGAAGCCCAGACTGTGTAGGTTTTGCTTTTGTGACTCACGAATCGGGCATGAGTTTATAATAATTTTGACAGATGCTTTTCACTCATGCAGCGCTTGGTGCTTTTGAGGGCTTTGGCGCAGGAAGTCTTGATGCAGAATCTCTGATTATCATTTGCTGTCTGTGTGACCTACATCAGCGGCGCCTCAGTCTGCCTTTCTTTAGAATAAGAATACAGTCAGCCCTCTATATCTGTGGGTTGGGCATCCATGGATCCAACCAACTGTGGATTGAAAATATTTGGAAAAATACAATAAAAAGTAAGACTACAACAATAAAATAATATAAATAAAAAACAAGGCCGGGCGCGGTGGCTCACACCTATAATCCCAGCACTTTGGGAGGCCGAGGCGGGCGGGATCACGAGGTCAGGAGATGGAGACGGAGACCATCTTGGCTAACACGGTGAAACTCCGTCTCTACTAAAAATACAAAAATTAGCTGAGCATGGTGGCATGTGCCTGTAGTCCCAGCTGCTCGGGAGGCTGAGGCAGGAGAATCATTTTAACCCGGGAGGCGGAGGTTGCAGTGAGCCCAGATCGCGCCACTGCACTCCAGACTGGCGACAGAGTGAGACTCTGTCTAAAAAAAAAAAAAAAAAAAATACTGCGTTAACAACTATTTACATAGTATTTAAATTGTATTAGCTATTACAAGAATCTAGAGATGATTTAAAGTATTTTGGAGGATTTGTGTAGGGCTATATGCAGATACTGTGTCAATTCATATGAGGGACTTGAGCATCCCTGGATTTTAGTATCCACGGATGTGCTGGAACCTGTCCCCTGGGGGATACCGAGGGACATCATGATAATAGGCCCGGAAGAGGACAGATGAATACACTGGGCCATGGGGCAGCACTGAGCAGTGGTGGAAGAACCCCGAGTAGCCGGAGAAAGAGCAGGAGGGCCTTCCAGGGAAGAGGGAATGGCCTATGCGAACCCAGGCTGAACCTCTCATTCCTGGGACTCGGTTTCTCCATTTGTACAAAGTGTTTGGTTTGTGGTCTGCAAGAGCCCTTCCTGTTCCTCCAGGAAGCCTCTCAGGGACCTCTGTCCCTGGCCAGCTCTGCTCCTCTGACCGCTGCGGGTCCTGCAGGCCCTAGCCCTAGCTCCTGTGTGTGCACCAGGCACGTCTGGGCCTCTTCAGCGGGACCAAGCTCTCTGCTCAACTCAATCAACAGTTCTTGAGAAATTTCCAGGGGCAGCAAAGTGCTGTAGCCCCTGACATGCTTTAGGGCTGAATGGGGGTGGGTAACAGCAGACTCAATACGTATTTATTAACTTAAAAGAAGTGTCATTAGTCTATTGGCAAAGCTGGGTAGCAATAATCTTATCTTCTCCAGGAATAATGATCATTAATCATTCCCTCCTGCTGGGTGTAGGAGACAACCCGGCGTATGGTGGTGCAGCACCTGGGAGACAGAGGCAGAGATCTCGTTCCCTGATCCCGGCGCCTTGGTTGTAAAGTAGGAACAGTAATAGCACCTACCTCTAGGGACACGGAGACCGAATGAAATAATGCCTGTCAAGTCACTTAGTACACAGTAAGCACTCAGTAATGCTAGGTTGTTGTTATTATAATAAATTTTTAGCGAACGGGAAGACCAAGCACCAGTTGGTACTGGGCTAGGCGCCGAAGGCAAAGATGTGGAGATGTCCCTGAGGCGCCTAGGGGATCCGGGCGAAAACCCGAGCGCCGAAGGCTGGGAGGAGGCGGAGCGTCGGGCACCGGGCGGGAGGTGAGCCCCTGGAAAAGGAGGGGGCTCCGGGCGCGCTCTCCCAGCCGCCGCGGCTCCTCTGTTCAGGGCCGCACCCTCTTCGCCGCACTTTCTCTTTGATTTCGAAAGCACTCCTCTTCTCTACCTAGTCTCCTTTCCTGGGTTGCAGGAGGTTACTGCTTGCGGGGAAGACCAAGACGCCAGGCCCGCGGATTAGTCCCCGCCCCGGGGCGGTGTCGCTGGAGCGTCAGGGGAGTCCCGCTCGCCGCAGCCCCAGCGCCGCGCGCGCCCCTCCCTCCTGGCGGACCTGGAGGTGCCGGCGCCCGGAGTGGCTCTTTAAAAGGCAGCTTATTGTCCGGAGGGGGCGGGCGGGGGGCGCCGACCACGGCCTGAGGCCCGGCCCCTCCCCTCTCCCTCCCTCTGTCTCCGCGTCGCTCGCTGGCTCGCTCGCCGGCTCGCTCGCCCGTCCGGCGCACGCTCCGCCTCGGTCAGTTGGCTCCGCTGTCGGGTGCGCGGCGTGGAGCGGCAGCCGGTCTGGACGCTCGGCCGGGGCTGGGGGCTGGGAGCGCGGCGCGCAAGATCTCCCCGCGCGAGATCGGCCCCTGCCACCGGGCGAGGCCTGCGCCGCGATGGCAGAGATGGGCAGTAAAGGGGTGACGGCGGGAAAGATCGCCAGCAACGTGCAGAAGAAGCTCACCCGCGCGCAGGAGAAGGTGAGCGAGCCGGGGGCCCAGCCGCCGCGGAGTCCCGGCCACCTGTCCCCCTATCCTCCGACCCCGGGGCCTGGTCCTTCGCCAGGTTCTGGTGCTGTCACCTCTAGAGGATCGCTTTCGAGGGGCTTCGAGGTCCCCAGGCTGCGTCCCCCGGCGCTCTGGGTGCCCTCTTAGGTTTGCGTCCTCTGTCTCCCCACACCCGGCCGGGGCAGGACAGGGCCCCGCTTTGCACCTTCTTGGCTCGGCTGCACAGCAGTGGCCGGCCCTGCTCCAGGCTCTTCTCAGGCGCGCGCTCCAGGCTAACCCGCTTTGGAGGCCAAGGGCCGGGAGGCTGGGAGGCCAGGTGGTGACCCTCAGCTCTCCAGGCCCATGCAGGCAACCCAGGCGGGGCCGGCGCTCGAGGCGAGAGGGAGTATGTCCCTCTGCCCCCTGGGTCACTATTCCCCCGGACTCCCAAGGCTGCTTCTCGAACCGGCACCCGCAGTTCCTTCCTTCCCACTGCTTCTCCACTTTCGTTCTCCGCGGGCCGAAGGAGGGATTGGGTTTCCTTTCCCTAGAGGTGCCTGCGGCCTGGAAGCTCCCGCCCAGCCCGGCCCCACCGGGAGCCCAGGGCTGCGCACCCCGCAAGGAGGTGCCCTCGCACCAGCAGGGGCTTAGCGTTTCCGGCGGCCGGGGAGCGGGTGGCGGCACTGGCTTTGGGAGCCCACGGCCGGGTGGGGAGCTGGCCTGGAGGAGGGGCGTGGAAGGCGCCACAGGAAACTCGACCCCTCCTCGCGGAGAGCTGGAGTGGGGGATGGAGCCGGGGCCTCCCAGGGTGCCCAGAGCGTGCAGGAAATGCAGGGATTGAGGGGCGGGGGTCTGCACCCGGTCAGCTGTCTATCCCAAGCCACCTCTGGTTTATTGAATTGGATCACGCCAGCTGCTGACGCCACTTCCCCTGCCGACTCCAACTCTGAAATCTGAGATTGCAGAATCTGCGTTTCTGCCAGGGTGGCCCCCGCAGTGCCCCGCGGCCAGGTCTGCCCCCTCTCCCACCCGCTGCACGGCCGCCGGGTGGAGGCGCAGGGACAGGCCGGCCTTCCCCTGCCAGGCCTGGTGGCTGTTTATAAACAATGACTTTTGCTTCTGAGACCCGCGGGCTCCCTAAGGATGCAACCACGTGATTGCTGGGGGAGGGGGGAGAGGGGGGCGCCTAGAGCTTCCCCATACCTCCCTCAGAGTCCTACTGCTCATCCCTGTGTTTCCTGGCTAAGGAGGTGGGTGGGTGTGCATTGAAGCAAGGGCCCTCAGCCAAGCTCCAGATTTGCCCAGACCCAGCTCCCCAACCCCCCACCCCAGGGAAGGAGGAGGAGGAGGAGGAGGAGGAGGAGGAGGAGGAAGGATTAAAGCCCCAGGAATAGCTGGCTGGGGGCTGGGAAGACTTCAGGTTGTGGGGTGGAGGGGGGGTGGCAGCACAGATGCAGCCACCCCTGCTCCCAGCTGCCATGACTGGGTAATCCATCTGGGTGCCTGGAGCAGGCAGCCCTGGACCAGAGCCTGCTTCCTTCCCTAAAGGGCCAGGGAGATGAATGGGAAACGAGGTTAGCTGAGATGCGTTCCCTGCCCCCATCCCACCGGTGTCCCACCCATTCCTGGCTCCCCAAGACTCTTAGTGTGTCCCCTTTGCCCTGGTTGTCTTTTCTCTGCAGCAGCATCTTTGATGTCATTCTCGGGGCAGTAGGCATGGGCTGTGTCCCCTCCAAGGAGGTGGTGATGTATCACTGAGCTCCTGAGCCACCATCCCTCTCTCTTGAGCCCCTGTTCTGTGGCCACGGGCAGTTGGCTGACAGCTGGTCAGCTAGGCATGCTGGTCTTGGCCAACAGCTGACCTTGCCCACGCCGGGCTTCCTGGGACTGGAATTTAGTGTTCCAGCTGCTCTCTGCCTGCTGGAGACTAGTCAGGGACCCTCCCCCCATCAGAAACCAAGGCAGCATGACCATCACAACAGGCATCCAGGCCAGGTCTCTGAAAGTAGCCTTCCCCTCCCTTTGGGTTGCAGGCCCATGCAGTGGCTCCCAGGAAGCCCCATGCCTCAACCCACAGCAGCCTCTGCTGTGTGCCTTCCTGTAGAGTCTGTGCCATCATTGGAGGTCATCCTCAGTGTCTTCTGTTGGTGATCAGTGCCGCCTCTAACTCCCACTGTCAATGAAACTGGAATCCTAGTCTGTTACAGGCAGCCCCACCACTATACCTACCTTGCCTTGGTGAAATCAGTGGGTGATGGGGCAATTCCAGTTTCCCTGTGGCCACAGGAAGGCGTTTCCTGAGCAAGGATGGCAGGAGCTGTGCTGGGAGGCCGGGCAGGTCCTGGTGTCCTGGCGTAGGAAGAAGGGCCCGTATCTTACATCCACCCTTCTCCCCCAGCCTTCCCACATCCACTTCCAGCCCAAACATCCAGACTGTGAGGGTGACAGTGTGGTCAAGGGCAGCCTGCACTCTTGTACCCTGGGCCCTAGGGTCCCCAAGCCAGCTCTTTTTTGACTGTTGTTACCTGTTGACCCTCCTGCCTCCACCACTGTTCTGGCTGCTCCCTGAGGGCAGGGCAGGGCAGGGCACATCCAGGTGTGGGCATTGAGGATGTTACCTGGCCCCAGTCGGTGCTTAGTGAATGTTTTTGAACAAGGGATTTGGGCCCGACGCAGGCTGATGGTGGATTGATTTGTGTTGTTTGTTCTCTGCCATCACTCATTCATCAAATCCTGCCTGGACACAGGCCCGGTGCCTCCTGGGCTGAGTCCCCGATGCTGTCTCAGGCAGGGTGCATGTGACTCTGGCCTGTCTGGAGCTTTTTCTTGAAGGTCCCATGGTCTGTGGCCTTGGTGCGAGGAGGGTATGAGAATAAATTGGAAGGGTTGCCAGGGCCTGCCAGCATGGCACCATTGCTCCTGGCCCCCCGGCCACTGCCCCCGGAATGCCTGGGGTGCACTGTGTGTGCTGGGAGCTTGAGCCTGTGGGCGCTGTGAGGTCATCTTCCCATTGCGTTTGGCTTGTCGAACCCTCTATAAATGATTGTGTCCATTTTTGGGCCTCAGAAGGGTGGCTAGGCGAAGCCAATGTAGGGTGGATCCTGGGTCAGATGACGGGTAGGATTAGAGGTTGGCAGGCTGGGCCCCTGGAAGGATGGGGCGCCTGGGGAGAAGGACAGCTGAGGGGGTGGGGATCTGGCCTGCTGGCCTCTGAAGGCCCACGGCTTGGGAGTCCTCATGGAGCCGGCCTGACGGAGCTGGGCCTTGCTCTGGCCACGTTGGGCTGACAGTGAGCACAGGAGGAAGGCTCTGGCAGAGTGGGAGCGTGCATGCTGTCCCTCCCTCCCGGCAGGTCCTGAGCATGCTGGAGGGGTGCAGGCTGGACAGTGGGGAGGGCCAGCTGGGCGGAGGGAGGGCCCAGGGTTGTCAGTGCGCAGCACAGCGCTGGCATGCCGAGAAGAGGCTCGCTAAAGGAAGGTGCAGTGGTGGCGATGCCTAGAGCCTTGATGCATGGCCATGAATTGCACTATGCTCAGCTGCGTGGTCAAGGTCTCCTCACGCAGTAGCCACCTTAGCCTCCTCTGGAGGAGCCAGGCCTGTACACCAAGCCTTATCTTTGCAGCAACCTTAGAAGCAACAGTGCTACACCTGAGAGTGGGCGCATGGTCCCTGTAATAGAAAGGACAATGGGGGCATAGGCAGGCCCAGCCACCTACCCAAGTCACCCAGGCCCTCAGTGACAGCACTGGGAGCCCACCCAGAGGCCCTGGTCTCCTCACCTTGGCCACTGACTTTGCAGGGGTCCTGCCCCCTTCCCAGGCCCTAGCACAAAGCTGACCCCCTCTACCCATGTTCCCATCTCTGTCCATCTTGGGGCCCATCCCTGTCCTTCTGTCCTTGAATGTCTGAGGTTCTTCCCTGCCGGCTGCTGTCTTGCCTTTTTCTCTGTCTCTGTCTGTACCTCCCTGCTCTGGACCTCTTCCCTCTGAACTTGCTCAGGCTCTTCCTGTATCTCTCCAGTCTCAGCTTCCCCTGGACCCGAGTTACTTATGTAGATGGTTCATCTCACCCTGCAGGGAAGGCTTCTGAGCTGGGCATCTTCTGTGGGTGGGCCCAGGTGTGTGGGGGTTCTTGGGTGTTCGGTAAAGGCGTGTGGGCATGGGAGGTTGGAAGCATGGCTTCCAGACTTCCCCAATCCCCCAGGGGCCCTGGATGGCCTGAGTACAGCCTTCTGGCTCATGCAGGGACCAAGCCAGGCACAGGCTACTTGTCCAGGGAGAGAGAGAAAGGGAGCTTGGTAGGCTGCATGGGGCATGGGGAAGGAGAAGGCATTCCAGGAGGTGCAGGCATGGTCCAAGGTGTGGAGAGAGGGGTGAGGACATTGAAGATGCCAGCTCTCTGAAGAGAAGGGGTGCCTGGGTGGTAGATTCCCTCCAGACTTCATGAAGTTGTGAAGGCCGGGAAGATCTATGGATCGCCAGGATTCTCGGAGAAGCTGAGGCTTGAACTCTCCGCGCCTTCTTCAAGATCACCACATCGGGGCTCCCTTCTCACTGGCATCTGACCAGGTCCTTGTCCCTGGACTCAGCGTACAGCCCAGCTGGTCCCTTACAAGCTGTGTGACTGTCCCTGAGGTTCTAGAATCCCTGAGTCCTACCCTTGGAGGTAGGCCCACTGTCCTCATATCTCAATAAGAAACAGCAGAGCGTGTACAGGCTCTGGGTTTCCCTGATGTGCTGCGGACCCTTCCTGAGCCCTGTTTCTTCATGTATCAAATAGGGGATAAGAACAGTTCCTCTTCACACATGTGTTGTGGAAAGTAAAGCTCTAGGCAGGTGCTTGGGGCATAGCAAGTGCTCGTTGAATGCCAGCTCTGTGGCAGAGCAGCACCCTGAGCCCACATGCGGCACCCTCTCCCCGCATCGCCCCACTTCCTAGCCCTTGTCCCCAGAGTGTCCATTACAGGCCTCTATAGACAGCTAATCCCTCCTGAGCCTGGGGCTGATGAGGCTTATGACGCTCACAGACCTGGGGCAGTGAGTATACGTGCATGCATGTGTGTGGGTGCAGTGTACAGGGGTGGAGGGTTTGGGCTTGGGAATCAGAGAGCTTTAGAGTGAATCTTGACTACTCCCACCAGAAACTGTAAGTTTTTTCCTGTCTCTGGGCTTAACTTTTCACCATTGGCATATGATGAAGTTTATGTATTCATTCCTTTATTCATGCAACAAATATTGAGCACCACCATATACTGGGCACTGTTCTAGGGAGTGGGGACCCAGGAGTCAACAGAACCAAGCCCCTGCTCTCCTGGAGCTGATATTCTCACCAGGGGAGATGGTGAAGAAACCACCAAGTATAGTGGCAGGTGCTTAGAGGGGTGGTGAGGCAGGGACTCACCTGCCCTCAGGACTTTCTGCATGTGTCCCGTGTGGGAGGAGTGTGCTAGGTTGAGGATTGAGGTGTGGACGTGACTGTGGGAGCTCACACAGCAAGTGGATCGGGTGGAGAGAGGCAGGTGGGCAGCTCCCATCCCAGGTGAGGGGCACCCACGGGAGGATGGCTTCCTGTTGGATGCCGCCCTGGTTTGTTGTGTTTTCCTAAAGCTGCCTCTTTGGCAAGCCTCCTTTTAGGATTAAGAGTGCAGATGTGCAGCCTCGCTGGGTGTTTGTGTAGGGCAGGCGGGCAGGGGACTCCTGCCCAGGATGGAGGATGGGGGAGGCAGGAGGGGCTGCTAAAGGAGAGGAGGAGGGCGTCAAAGATGGCCTTTGCTGCGCAGGGCCACTTGTAAGATTCTCATGCCAGGCAGCAACTCTGGGTGCGGTAGAAAGCTCTAGACAGCTGAGTTTGTCTTTCCCCCGCACATTCCTACCCTTGGGCAAGTCTTACTGAATTCTTGGAATCCCAGTTTCCTCATCTGAAACAGGGGTCATGATCTCTGCCGCTGGGGCTGTGGTGAAGACGAAATGGAAACGTGCTGGAGAGGCTGCCCGCTCAGGTGGGGCTCCAGGTTCTGCTCCTGTGGAGACCACTGGAGGGACTCGGCCTACTGCTGTTCTTGTGCTGTGGAAGAGGCCCAGCACCCGGGCTTCTGAGAGGCTGCCACCTCCTAAAGAGGCTGCAGGGTTGTGGACCTGCCAAGGGCTGAGAGGGGTCAGGGCTGGGGAGCCGAGGAGAGAAAGGCAGGCTCTTCCTGCTCCAGGGAAGCCTTTGTCAAATATTAACTTAAACATAATGGCATTGTTTCCTGCATACCGGCTGCATGCCATCATCACTGTGGACGGGTGAGAGTGTTATACGTCCCATCCGCAAAAGAAGAAACTGAAACTGCAGTGGTTGTGTGACTCCCCAGTGGACTGTCTGGGCTTCCACCTCCCTTGTGGTCAGTAGGATCAGTAGCGGGGTCTGGCCTGGGGCAAGGCCTTGGAGACAAGCAAATGAGATGGAGACGTCCAGCGGACTCCCTGCATAAAGCCCTGATGGTGAAGGGGTGTCATTGTGACAGACTTTGGTCCCCAAGACCCTCCCCTATTTAACAAGACTTGGGGCCCCTGTCAGCCCCCCAGCTCCACCTGGGGTCTAGGCTTGCACTTTGGAGTGTGTGGTAGACTCTGGGGTGATGGGAACACCTGGGGTTTCTAGGTGCAAGTCCAGAGATGAGGGTTCATGCACGCAAATGAGGACAGACAGGACCCTGCGCTGTGTGTTTTTTCCCAAATAGTAAAAGCTGTCTCCAGTTTATTCCAGTCTAAAAGAACACTCTTGGCCGGGCGCGGTGGCTCATGCCTGTAATCCCAGCACTTTGGGAGGCCGAGATGGGTGGATCCCCTGAAGTCAGCAGTTCTAGACCAGAGCTGGCCAACATGGTGAAACCCCGTCTCTACTAAAAATACAAAAATTAGCCTGGCATGGTGGTGGCGCTTGTAATCCCAGCTACTCGGGAGGCTGAGGCAGTAGAATCGCTTGAACCCGCAAGGCGGAGGTTGCAGTGAGCTGAGATCACACCACTGCACTCCAGCCTGGGTGACAGAGCGAGACTCCATCTCAAAAAAAAAGGCCAGGCGCAGTGGCTCACGCCTGTAACCCCAGCACTTTGGGAGGCCGAGGTGGGCGGATCACGAGGTCAAGAGATCGAGACCATCCGGGCCAACATGGCGAAGCCCCGTCCCTACTAAAAATACAAAAATTAGCTGGGTGTAGTGGCATGCGCCTGTAATCCCAGCTACTTGGGAGGCTGAGGCAGGAGAATTGCTTGAACCTAGGAGGCGGCGGTTGTAGTGAGCCCAGATCGTGCCACTGTACTCCAGCCTGGTGACAGAGTAAGACTCTGTCTCAACAAATACATAAATAAGTAAATAAAAATAAAGCTTATGTCCCTCTAATTTTGTTTCTGTTATTGCTACAGTATTTCTTTAATGAGATGACGGTCATACTAATTTTTTTTTGATGTTCCTGGGGAGGAAAGAACCATGCTGCTGACACTGCCCGCCTTTCACTCACACACACGCACCCTGGGAAGACTTCCTGGAGGGAATCCCATGCTCTGGACACTTTGCTTTGCTTCCTGACCCAGGCAGGCCCATGTGTCTCTGGTCCCTGTGGTCACCAAGGCATCTCATCCCCTCAGCTTGGCTCACAGTAGGTGCATACTTGTCGCACATGTGGCTGCATGGATTCTTCAGGCAGTGGGGAGATAGCACTGATGGCTGACAGAGGCCCTGGAGGCTCCCTGGGTTTGAGGGTGCAGGGTGGGGGGGGAGGGATGCTGTGTCTGCAGGATTTAGGTTGGGGCTAGGCTAGAGGGTGCAGATCCCACCCTGCCCCAGCCACCCTGGAGGGGCCCAGGATCACTCCTCATCACACTCCCCTGTGGTAAAGCAGCCATGGTCAGCTTCTCAGGGCTGTGGTGGGGCCTAACCCAAGCTGGTGGCTGGAGTGCTTGGTGCCCACGAATGGGGTTCTTGTGATTGGCCTGGGCCCAGCCGAGGAGTCCTGCTTGATTTTAGGCCAGATGCCAAATAGGGCTTGGCCTCGGTCCTCTGCAGGGGCCTGTCCTATAAGAGAAAGCTTTCAGGTGACAGCAGTACTGGGCAGTGCTGGCTAGGGGTTCAGTGTGATTTGCTGGACCCAGACATCACTGTGAGAGCTGCTGCCCTTGGACACATTTTACTGGTTTTTTGCAAAGCCTCTTCCCTCTGCTTCCCGGGCCTGCACCTTCAGCCCCTGTCATGACCCAGATCCCAAGTGCGACAGCAGGTGGGGTGGGATTGGGGTCATAGCAATAGCATGGGGTGTGGGGGTGGGGCGGTTGGGCCTTGGAGCCTGGGGCCACAGTGGCCTTGGGGCACTGAGGACTGTCCTGTGGTGCCCCTGGGAGTGGGCGTTCGTGACCCCATACTATGCCCAGCCCCCACTGCTGCCTCCAGCCTGCAGACATCTCCCCTCTGCAGTGTGAAGGCCGCAGTGTCGGGTGGCTGAGCCCGGATTGTTACCAGGGAGTGAGTGGGCGGCTGCAGCAGCCGCCACAGGACTGGGTTGGGGGCGGGGGAAGGATTTATCACTACCAGGGTCTGTGGAGCTCAGGCCTTCCGTTCCCTGCAGGCCTCCCCATCCTCAGAGCCCCTGGGGCATCCCCGCTGGCTCCTGAAATATGGTCCTTGTTTTGTGGGTCAGCTTCTTACTCTGAATGAAGTCCCCCGAGGAGCCTGCAGATCATTTGGGTAGAGGCTGCGATGGCTTTGCATTTAAACCCTAAGTCATTCTGTCGTCTGTGGCCTGCCCACTGTGGGTGCCTGCTCTCAGGAGCTCCCAGCCTTGCACACAGCATGTATCCCAGGACTGTGGGTTGGGGAGGGCACTGGAGCCTGAGGGGCTTTCCCTCAGGCCCTAGCTGTCAGGGAAGGCTCCTCAGAACCTGAGCCAAGTTTGGAGGGCAAAGGAGGCAGGTGGTAGTGTGGGGAGTGATGCTTGGATGGCAGCGGGAACAGTGCTTGTCAGGGGCCATTCACGGCCTGAGTTTGAGAAGACGGGAAGAGGCTGGGCCTGGGCTGTAGCCTGGGGCCCCTGGGAGAGGCGGGCCCTGCCCTGGGCTCTTCAGCTTCCCTCCTCAGGTGTTGCCTGAACTGTTCTTCTGTCTCCTGGTCTGGCCTCAGCCAAGGACTGTATCTTAATTGTCCTGGGTTGCGGGTGAGGGGATGAGCCTGGAGTCTCCAGAAGGAGTGGCCTGGGCCAGATTAGAATCCAGCCATGCCCAGGGTCTGGGGCAGGGCTTGGGCCTGGAGTCCGCCCCTGTTAGGGCTGGGGACACAGGGGCCAGGTGACACCTGTTGCTGGAAGGGCAGGTGGAAAACATCCTGTACCTGCCCTGTCCCATGCATGCCTGCTTCTCCACCTGCTGCACAGCCCAGGGTGACACCAGGAGGGCTGACGCTGCTGGGCCTGGAGGAGTGACGCTGCTGGGCCTGGAGGGCTGACGCAGCTGGGCCTGGAGGGATGACGCTGCTGGGCCTGGAGGGATGACGCTGCTGGGCCTGGAGGGCTGACGCTGCTGGGCCTGAAGGGATGACACTGCTGGGCCTGGAGGGATGACGCTGCTGGGCCTGGAGGAGTGACGCTGCTGGGCCTGGAGAGCTGGCGGCTGGGAGGTCTATCAGTGGATCTGCTCACCCTTTTTAGGGCGCCCCTGTATGCACGCCCTGTGTGGCCAGGCCATTGACTGGGATGGCCATGGGGGTCCTTTTGTTCCAGAGCTGGGTCAGAGCTGGGGAGGGGCCTCAGAGGAGTGGTCCTGCCAGCTGTGGGGATCCCTGGCTCCAGGGCAGACCCCCGAGTGGGGAGTGGGCACAGTAACGTGAATGACGCCGCAGTCTCTGTTGTGTGGATGGAGATGGCGGCAGTGGCTGGCAGCGAGGGGTTTCCACCAGGCCCGTGGCTAGAGAAGCTTTGTTGAAACTACAGGGCTGGCAGGAGTGGGTGCCAGGAGAGCCTTTGCCAGCCCAGCCCTTTTTTCCAGCAGCTGCTGCTACTTTCTTTGGACCTTTGCTCAGCTCGCCATCTCTCTGGGGCTGTGGCCAAGATGCCTGAGTCCAGGGCAAGCAGGGGCCCTTCTGGCAGAGAGAGGCCTGGGTGGGAAAGACTCCTTGAGGGTCTTTGGCCTCCTATCCATTTGGCCCGTGGCAGCTCCCCTTTTTTCTCTGGCCTGAAGTGGCATAAGCTGTCTAATTACGTGTCAGGGGCCAGATGCAGGTGATGGGGTGGATGGAGCTCGGAGCTGGACCCTGGGACCACAGGCAGATGGGCAAAGGGAGGGGAGACACTGAATGAGAGAAAGGGGAAGAGGAAAGTTAGGATGTAGGGAGGAAGGAATTCATCCCCTCGGGGTCGCTCCCCCGCTGTGTGGCGCTGGGCAAGTCACTTGCCTTTGGCTTGTTGGAGGGTCCGGGAGGATGTGTGGGGAAAGCACGCAGCTCTGCCCTCCCTGGTGGGTGGGTGATGCAAACGCTCTTTCCCAGGGAGCATCTCATGACAGCCCACAGGCGTCATTCTGGCTTTTGTGTTTTGAGCTTGTTGTCTGTGCTTATGACAGGTTTCTTGAAAGTGAACTTCAGTGAGCTTCCCCGCCATTCTCTCCCCACCACCTGTAGAGGCTGAAAAAGCTAAATTGGGAGCTGATGGTCTCACCTCCCCGGGACAGAAGTCAGATCTCCTTTGACTTAGACCCTGATAGAATGGGGAAGAGAGGGTGAAAGATTGCAGGTGGGGCTGAGGTTGGAGGGGGCCAGATGAGGGGCACAGAGCTGGGGGTGGAGGTGAGGGTCTGGCATCATTTACTCATTCACTCACTTGCTCACTGGAGGAACCTGCTATGGAGCAGAAGACCACAGGCTTCAGGTGGGCCACCAAGCCTCAGTGTGCCCACCTGGGAACCGGGAAGTGGGAGACTCCTCTCTCAGCAAAACAAGGTGAACTCCCGACTCCTGTAAGTGAGAATGGCAGCAGCTGGGTTCCTGCTGGGTCCGGCTGGGTCTGGAAGGTTCAGGGGGGCAGAGCCATTGCACCTCTGTTGCATTATGTAATTTACTAAGAACCATCACACCCGCTGCTTTCCATTTGTTTCTCTCTGTGCCCTGTGAGGTAGGTGGGACCAAACTATGGCCCCATCTGGCAGATGAGAACAGAGGCTGGAGAAACTCTGGGATTCCCTCCCTCCTGGGCCTCAGGCTTGGCCCCAAGTTGGCCTTTCCCAGGCGCTGCCACCCCCATCCCTGAGTCCAGGGAGTGGGAAGGAGGTGGTAAGAAGAGCTTGGAAGGGACTGTTAAGGTGCAGATGTCTTCATTGTCTTCAAATGAAAATCAGTGTGGGGGCTGCCTTTGTTGGGAAACACCTGGCATATGTTTGGGGGTGGGAGTGGGGCCCCTGGGTGGCTCCAGGAGGCTGGCACACCAAAGGGAAGGTGAACCCACAGAGCCGGGCCCTTCACCTTGGGATTTCCACACTCCCTGGATCCACCAGTGACCCCGCCGGGGAGACATGGTGCAGGGGACCTGGGTACCCACAGGAATCCAGGGACCTGGGAGGATCAGATTTGAATGAAGCTGTCCTGACTGTGCTCCTGAGAAGCATACCTCCCACCTCCCACGAAGAAAGAGTTGCAGGGATCCTGGGGGATGTTAGTGGCTTGGGGGTGGGGGGACTCCAGGACGAGGAATGAGCTGACTCTTGTTCTAAACTGAGAAACAGAATCCACAATTAATTGGATGCATTTGCTGAACCTGGGACAGGACCCAAATCTTGTTCTTTTTCTGAAATGTAAACCAAGCCAGGAGTTTATTTATTTGTGTCCCCATCTCCCTGCAAGGACTCAGTGAAGCAGCCTGTCCTGGAAGGCAGCCTGGCTGAGCTGGAATGTCACCGCCTTCCCTAAGTTGACCCGCCCACCCTGTTCTCCTGGTCTGGTGAACCATGGGCCTGGAGGAGGCCCCATTTGAGGGGGTCCTTCCCTGAGGGCATTTGGGGCAGCACCACCCGGGGGCTGGTGGGCAGGGTCTGTTGATTCTGGGCTGGTCTGGCCTGGAGCCAACTTCAGAAGCCTCCCTGAGGAATGGGTGTGGGCTGCAGGGCCTGGCAGGGGGAGCTGAGTCAGCGCTGTGGGAGCCCTGATCACAGCAAGGACAGAACCTGATGCCAGCGTCCGGCTTTGTGCCACTGCGCTTGCGGGTCACCCTGCCTGCTGCGCTGCGAGAGACTAGGGAGGCCTTCCCCACAGTCCGCAGTCGGCTCAGCGCCACTCCAGTGCTTAGATTGTGTGCCTGAGCCATGCAGGGAGAGAGAGAGGGACCTGGAGCTCCCAGGTTGCACTGGCCTCCTGGCTAGCAGGCAGCGGGAGCCCCCAGGTTCCTGCTCCTGCTCTCCCTCCTCATCTCCTTTTGACTTCCATAAAATGGGCTAACAGCCCTGCTTGCTGGTCTCAATCCTGAAGGGGGAGGCTAGACCCATCGTGCCTGTGTTCCTGGCTTCTGGCACATAGTAGGCACACAGTGCCAAGTGAATTGGCATGTGAGGCTTCGGAGGATAAAAGCCTTTGTATAAGGCTTTGCAAAGCACCATACACAATGCCGCAAGGTGGAAAGAATATGATTTTCAAGTCTCAGAGCCCCAGGTTCAAATCTTAGCTCTGCTCTTCCTAAGTGCTTTGACCTTGGACAAGTTACTCCCCCTCCAAGTTTCAGTGTCCCCTTTTGTGAGATGGGATAGTATCCTGCGTGGGAGGGTTGTCATGAGGATTAAACGGAAGAACAGGTGTCTCCATTTCACACACGAGGACCCTGGAGGTCCGGGTGCCGGCTCATGGACTAGCCCTGCTCCAGGGTGGGGAGCGGTGCCTCAGGCCAGTGGGGGGTGTCCAGCTGCACCCATGCCCTCTGTGTGTATCCTCTAGGGCCGTCTCATCTGAGTCTAGGCCTGGGCCCCCCAGCACTGGAGGAGTCCAGGGAGTCCAGGCCTAGCTCAGGATCCAGATGGTAGGGCTTGAGGCCTTGGAAAGGAAGGAAGGGGAGGGGATTGTCCAGAGAGAGCTGCAGGGGCGGAAACGTGTGATATCGTTCTCACCCATCATAAGGGCCGCAGATGACACTGCTATAACGAAAGACAGGTTTCCAAGAGCAAAGCATCACATTTCTTTAATCAACATTTTACATGACATGGGAGCCTTCAACAATGAAGACGCAAGGACCAGAGAGAACTGTTTTCAGGCATAAGTTGGTGAGGAATGGACAGCCGTGTAGACACGTGATGGGACAACGGGTGTGACCTAATGGTGACAGTCCGAGGGGGAACCCAGCAAGGCCTGTCGGCTTCTTTCCGGCCTCTCTGTGTTGTGTGGCTTCCTCCCACATACAGTGCAGGACCCCTGTGGAATGAGGGTCTTCAGGGGTGAAGGGAGTGGGAGAGAGTGAACTGTCTGGGTTTCATGGCTGGCTTTGGGGAAAAGGGGTTTTGGTCTTTATGCTTCACCTTGGGAAAGAAAAATTCCAGTTTTGATGACTCACCTGGGCAGGGAAAAAGAGGAGAGAGAGACAGAAGGGCGGGAGAAGGTCACAGAGAGCTTACCTCTGAGGCCTCTCACATGCCCTTTGTTCAGAGTCTGTGGTGAGCCACAGCACCACACTTTGGGGTGCTGTGTTCTTAGCCCTGACACGGCCTTGTGGGGGCCAGGCTCCAGGTGATACTGTAAGCCCCCACTTCCCCTTCCGCCCTCCCGCCCTCCGTCCCTGACCCCTCTCTCTGTGGACAGCCCTAGCATGGGGGGGTGGCCGGGGGCTGACCTGGCATCTGTGGGGGGGCCCCCAGGCTGTGCCCCACTCCTTTGGCTCCCTCCTGGGATTTTTTCTTTTTTAGAGGGATTGGCCCCTCTGTCTGTCTGCTTAGCCCCTTACTGTTGAACTGTGCTGCTCTTGGTGGAGACAGCCCTTGGGGAGGAGGGGACAGTGCAGGAGGAGCTCCTCTTCCCTTCGGGCACAGGAGGTGCAGGTGTGGGCTGTGGCTTCTGGGACCTCTGTCCTCTCTCCTGCATGGGGTCCCTGCCTCCCCTTCCCAAGCGCACTGCACTGTGTTGGCTCTTCCCCGGGAGCTTTGGAGGAGGCCTGGATGTGTTAGTGAAGGGACCTGAGCACATTCTGGGGACCTTTCTAGATGATGACTGGGACTGCAGGGCGGATCCTCTGGAAGGCTGGTGACTAGCCCAGGGCTGCGGGTCAGTGGGAGGCCCTTGCTGCCCCCTGCAGTGTGCCCCCGAGCTGGTGGCTGGCCTCAGGGCTGAGCCTGGTGGTGCTAGGGACTGCGGGCAGGTGTTTGGGCCTTTAGTCGGCAGCACTGCCTCCCACACGGGGCAGCCAGCGGAGCAGCGGTCAGCCTCTCTGGGCCCTGTTGCTCCTGTTACCTCCCTCTAAGGTCAGTGGGACCTGGATTATGCCCAGGGAGGGCTGGCACCTGCTAAAGTCACACAGCCCATTAGGGTGGGGCTGGGCCATGTCCACTTCTGTCCCACTGTGTGCTGACATCCTTAATCGGGTGGGGAGGGGGCAGTGCATTTGTCCCCCACATCCATGTCCCTCTAGCCCTTCACATTTATGTCATTCCACTCCTCCTTACCACACAGCACAGGACGGGCAGGGTTAGGGGGAGGAAGCCCGGAGCTCCTCTGCTCCCCTGAACATTCATTCCACCTGCCAGGACCTGGGCCAGGGGCAGGGACAGGGGGTAGGGGTGGGTGTAGGGGTGTGGTGGAGGGCGGTATGTGGGGTAGGGGCCAGGCGGAGAGCTGGTCCAAGAGCCTGGGGAAGGGGCAAGGCTGGGGGCAGGGCCAAAGGTAGGGACCATGGGGGTAGGGCAGGGGTAGCCACGTGACTCCCTCCGCATGTTCTTGTCCCCTCTGGCTCTCCGTTCCATTCCCCCCACCCACCAGCCCCTATTCTTTTGTTGTTTTTTTGAGACAGAGTCTTGCTCTGTTACCCAGGCTGAGTGTAATGGCACAATCATAGCTTGCTGCAGCCTCCAACTCCTGGGCTCAAGCAATTCTCCTGCTTCAGCCTCCCGGGTATCTGGGACCACAGGTGCATGCCACCACACCTGGCTAATTAAAAAAAAAATTCTTTTTTGTAGAAATGGGGTCTCCTTACGTTGCCCAGGCTGGTCTTGAACTCCTGGCCTCAAGCAATCCTCTGACCTTGGCCTCCCAAAGTGCTGGGATTATAGGCATGAACCACCACGCCCGGTCAGCCAACCCTTATTCTTGATCTGATTACCTGTTGATCAAACACCTCGTCCCCTTCTGGTTCCTTCCCAACTTCCCTCCAGCCTTCATTTCCTACTTCTGGGGCCAAATACAGTGGAATCAGCCTTGGACTCAAAGTAGGTCCATTCTCCTCTTCTCTGGGACTCAGAACCTGCCAGCCTTGGCTTTTGTTTCTGCATCTGCAAAGAGGGGGAGCCCCTGTGGCTGAGAACAGCACTCACACTTGTGTGGAGGGGCAGGGCATGCTGGACAGGCCAGAGTGAGGCAGGGAAGCCCCTAGAACAGCACTGGGCAGAGGAAGGCCTGAGAATGCCCTGGGGCTGCAGTGAGGGCAGCCTCCTCAGTACTGTGCTGCGTGGGGGTGCCTGTTGGTGCCTCAGTGGGCACTTCTGGGTGGGCGCTATCTAAAGCTGACTCTGGGCATTCACTCCTTTGAATAGCAGAAATGACAACAGTACTGTTTGAAGTAATACCAATGATGTGTTTGAGATAAACACATACCTCCCATAGGCACCATTTACTAGTTCCCGTGTCATAGATGTAGAAACCGAAGACTTTGATTAAGGAATGAATAGCCTGGTTGCATGTTTAGGTTGAGCTTCTCAGACAGGAGCAGACGTGTAAGAACCTGAAGGCATCCAGAAGAACAAGTCAGCCCCTGTGCCTGGAGTGGAGTCGGGGAAGGCTGCCTGGAGGAGGTGATGTGAAGGGCCAGCATAGCCTGGCATTGCTAGGGAGGCAGAGTTTCCTAATGAAGACTGTGGGAGTGTGTGGCGACCCGTGGCCGGTTGCCCTCCCACCCAGCTCAGACCTTCACTTGGCCCCAAGGCGGGTGGGTGCTAGCCAGACCTTCCCCCTCCCCTGCCCTGGCTGCTGGGAGCTGTTACTGCCCCCCACCCACAGCTGTGCTGGGGCTGGGCTGGTGCTCTGCTCCTCCCAGCACAGGCTGTTCCCCCACTGAGCTCAGGAAGCAGGTGATGAGGGTGGGAGGCGGGTGGGCTGGAGAAGCAGATTCCACCCTGTGTTTATGGCCAGTGTCCTGGAGCTGGGCTGAGAATAGCACCCACACTTGTGTGGAGGGACAGGTGGGCGGAGGGCTGGGGCCAAGGGTGGGGTGTGTGCCTGTGGAGACAGGCTGTCCTCAACGAGCCCCACCCAGCACAACTGAAGTGGTGGAGGGTCGCCCTGTGTCACTGATGCCCCGCGGCCATGCCCTTGCTGCCGGCCTGCTGGGGTGGCACTGGGATGTGGAGTAGTAGCAAGGCCCATCAGGGCTCCTCATGTGGCCACAGCGGGTTGCACCAGGCTGGCCTTGCTGCGGTGGCCACTATCTTCAGCTGTTTGGTTGATTTCCATGGGGCCTTTTGTCGGTTTACCCTTTTCCCAAAGGGGCCCAGGGTAATGGGGTGGCTTGCAGGGTCCTTGCAGAGCTGCAGGCAAGGAGGCCGCAGAGGGGAGCTTGATTGGAGAGAGGAAGGGGGGTGGTTGGTATATGCTGTTCCAAGGAACTGGCCATGCTGCAGTGGACTGTGAGCCGCAGGAGCAGGTGCACTGGGCGGCAGGTGCGGGGAAGGCTTGTGTGGGCTGGGGGTTGGGGGAGTAGGGCATTGGGGACTAGGGTGGGAAGACTGCAAGAACTTTCAGCCCTGGGTCGGGGGAGCAGGGGGGAATCCAGTGCCAGCAGCTGGGCCCTCTTACCTACATGATCATACTTCACCCTTAAACACCCTTGAGGGAGTTCTTGGCTCTGACTAAGTGATGAGACCCAGCAGGTCAGGGAGGTGAGCCTACCTGCCCAGGGCTGCACAGCCTGGGCCTGCTCCCGGCACCTTCTGCCCCAGCAATGTCTCCTACCAGAAGGGGTTCCTGGCCAGCTGCCCCGACTAGATGCCCTGAGCTGGTCATCCAGAGTGGGCAGTGGGAGGGACTGAGGGGCAGGTGGGTGGGGCCGGGGTGTGATAGAAACCTGACGGTGGGGTGTGTCCAGTCCACCCCAGGGTTCCTGGCCATTGTGTCCACACCTTCCTCCTGGACATCTCTGGGCACTGCAAACTCACTGTGACCCCCAACTGTTACCCCAACACATGTCCCCATCTCAGGTGATGACCACCCCTTCCCTCTAGTAGCTCAGATCACAGAGTCCCCTTGCCTCCCACTTGGGTCAGTGCAGTCAGCTTCTGAACAGGCACCCTGCCCCACTGCGCTCCTGAAGTGTGCACACACGCCAGCCTGGGAGCTTTGCAGGCTGCAAAATCAAGTCTCGGCTCAGAGCTTTCCAGGGTTCCACGTTCCACGCTGGGTTTTAAGGGCCAGGGTCTTCCAGGGGCCTCTGTGGTCCTGGGGGCCGAGGCTGCATGTGCAGTGGTTAAAGCTCCTCAACGCTGGACCCAGGCCTGGGGTTGGGATCCTGGGCCTTGCTGCGTGACCCTGGGACGTTGTTAAGGCAGTGCCTCAGTTTCCTCACCTGCAAAGTGAGGATATAATAGTATTTCCTTCATGAGGTTATGGAGGGGTTCACCATGAGGCTACGGAATCATGCCCAAGGGCTCAGCATGAAGCCTGGCACCTGGTGTTTCAGGGCCTCCTGGTCCTCCCTGCCCCCTGCCACTCTCAGCCACGCCGGCCTTGCTGTCCTGTGGCGTCCCCCCTATCCACCTCAGGGCCTTTGCACTCATTGAGTTCTCTGCCCAGTGAGTTCTACCTTCTTCTTTCTTCCTGGTCTGGTTTCTCGCTCCTTCATCAGGTCTCTGCTCAGCTGTCACTTCCCTGAGTTCCTTCCTAAGAGCAGCCGCCCTCTTCCCTCACCCCCAGCCCTTCAGTGTCTCTCTCTCTCTCTTTTTTTTTTTTTTTTAAGAGATACGGTCTTGCTCTGTCACCCTGGCTGGAGTGCAGTGGTGCAGTCCTGGATCACTGCATTTTTTGAACTCCTGAACTCAAGCCATCCTCCTGCCCTAGCCTCCCCAGTAGGTAGGACTATAGGTGCACACCATCACACTCAGCTAATTAAAAACTATTTTTGGTACGGGTGGGATCTCACTATGCTGCCCAGGCTGGTCTGGAACTCCTGACCTTAGGTGATTTGCCCCCCTCAGCCTCCCAAAGTGCTGGATTACAGGCATGAGCCACCGCACCCGCCCCCCACCGCTGCATTTTTGTTCGGAGGCTCACAGCACCTTTCAACATTGCCTCCCTCCTAGAGCGCTGGCTCCTCCAGGGCAGAGACCTTGCTTGGCTTCCCATAGAGCAGGGCCAGGCACACTGGCACCAGGGCACGTTGCTGAGCCTCCAAATGCCTGTTGTGAGGTGAGAGTGCAGAAGAGGAAGCTGCCTTCGTCTTTGGGTGGGAGTTGGCAGGGGAGGCTCTGATTCTGCGCCTGTCCTGCTCTTGGCACCCCTCTCAAGGAACTGAGATATGAGAAGATCCCTCCTGCGTCTGGCCAGCTCACCCACAGTGTGACCACCACAACCACCAGCCTCTACAGCCGAGAGGCCACGTCCCAGAGCCGGGTGGGGACTCTTCACAGTGGTGGGGCTGGTGGAAGGTTCCTTTCTTCCACTAAGTGCTGGCTGAGTGGGGAAGAAGCTGGAGGGGGAGGCCTGGGCAGCTGGCTGGGCACTCAATGATGGTCTGGGTGGGCCTAGCCCTTCTAGAAACTCCTCTATTTGCTGGTGGACACCTGGTTCTGCTGATAGCTAAGAATGGACTCAGCTTGGCGGATGGTCCCGAGGGGAGGGGAGCCAGTCATGATCCAGGGGGTCCTCCAGCCCTCCTGGGTGGAAGGTGGTGGCGTGGCTGATAAAATCCATGGGCTTGGGAGTGGTGGGCCGCGTGCGGATTCTAGCTCATTGCTTACTGACATGGGAGTCTCGGTTTCCTCACTGTGAAACGCCTCCCTCCCCTGCCAGAATTTTGAGCACGAGTGACCTTTGGATGAGCGGTTCCTGCTATGCTGTCCGTCCTGCACTGCCCTTAGCTGGTCCAGCCCCACCGGCCACTCTGAGAGTGCTCACCCCAGCCCCCTCCCAGCTTGATTCTGGCCCCTGCTGCCTCCACTCACGCTGTGTGCTCTGCTCGGGGCTCCCCAGGCCACCGCAGCCCACCCTGGCTTCCTCTGGGGTCCACGTGGCACCACTCTGGCTGCAGGCCATAGGCTTATCTACAGAACCGGCTGGAATTTCAGACACCCTGGGAGGGATGAGAGACAGGACGGGGAGGGGGCCTTCCTGGCCTGGAGTCAACTGGACACTCGTTCTCTGGGGCGGGACCCTTCCCTTCCAGCTGCAGAGATGAGTGTGCAGGAGGAGACCCTGCAACTTCCCTTCCCCTCCCCCTTCTTTCTCAGGGGCAGGGTTGGGCTGCCAGCTCTGATGCAGAAAGGACCTCCAGGGGCCAGCCGGGCTGGGAGGGCTCTCTGTGTTTTCGTTTTTGACCAGCAAGGCATTGTTGTGGGGCTGACGTAGTTGGTTGAGTTTTTATTGTCAGTTAAGGATGTAAAAGAGAAAACCCAACACCACTTTTTGCTCTCACCAGTATTTCACAAAGGAAAGGGAAAATCACGAAAAAGAGGAAGGAGATCATCATTTTAGAGTGACGACCTCCCAAGAGAGGCCTGGCAGCTTCCTCAGTCAGCCGTTCTGAGCAGGGGACCACGGAAAAGTGTGATGAGTCTTTGTGGACTGGTGTCAGGGGACGGAGCATGGGGGCTTGTTAAAAAGGCAGATCGCCATGTGGGGGCGGGGCCAGGCGCTTCCTGGGGGTCACGGACTTGTTAAAAAGATGGATCACTGTCTGGGCGCGGTGGCTCATGCCTGTAATCCCAGTACTTTGGGAGGTCGAGGTGGGCGGATCACGAGGTCAGGAGTTCGAAACAAGCCTGGCTAGCATGGTGAAACCCCATCTCTACTAAAAATACAAAAATTAGCCAGGCGTGGTGATGTGCGCCTGTAGTCCCAGCTACTCTGGAGGCTGAGGCAGGGGAATTGCTTGAACCCGGGAGGCAGAGGTTGCGGTGAGCCGAGATTGCACCACTGCACTCCAGCCTGGGCAACAGAGCGAGATTCCATCTTAAAAAAGAAAAAAAGAAAAAAAGATGGATCACCATGTGGGGGCGAGGCCAGGCCTTCCTGGGAGGAATGTCTTCCCGGTTTTGTATTTCATAGCGAAAATCTTTGTCAGCTTTGCGTTCTAATCCACAAGCTGTCTATGTTGGTTATGTCACAAAAGTGTTTTCTTTACCAGTTCGATCTTTGGATCAAAGCAAGATGGAGTGTGAATCTTCTTCAGCAAGCTCCAGACACACGCCCGCTCCCCCCAGTGTCTGTGTGCCCCAGTTTGGGAGTCAAAAGTTGAGTCTGGGCTTTGGAACTGATCAGGTGTGGCATCCTGGCTCTAGTGCTCATTAGCTGAGTGACCGCCCTGACCCTCGGTTTCTTCATCTGTAAAATAGGACCAACAGTCGTCACCTCAGGGTGGCCTAGGGATATGAGCCCAACGGGAGGGGGTTCAAGGGTGGTGGGCCCCCCAAGGTGAGTCCTTGGAGGAGAGATTCACTGGTGGTCATGCTTTGCACTGTGAGCTTTGTGGAGCTTACCTGGAGGGGCACATGTGGGGGCCTCAACTGGGCTCCGTAGGGAAGGAATTTGATGGGGACGGGGTCCCCTCTGAAGTGAGAGCTGAGCTGGCAGCATCTCCCTCGAGGGAGGGCAGGTTGACAGATGCCTGTCCCCAGAGCCAGCCCCTCCTGCCACCACCTCATATCCAGCCCGGGGTTCATGGGGGCCCCAGGTATGGGGGCACAGAGGAGCCAGGGAAGGGGGCTGAGGCCTGGCTCAGCTTCCCCTTTCGGAGCAGCCCTGAGGGTGTGAGCTGAGGGGGAGGACCCCATTCCGCCAGAGGTGCTGGGCCCTTCCTGCTGGCGGTGCATCCTGCCGCCCTGGGCTTACTCTTGGTTTCCCCATCTCTGGTTTTCTTTCGGGCTCCTTCCTCATTATGGGCTCTGCCCGGGCCTCCCTCTGCCTCTTCCTTGTCTCTGGCATCTTCGTGGTTCCTCCACTTTCCTACTGTGCCCAGGAGGGCCACGAACAGGTTGCTCTGCCAGGGAGGGTGTGTGTGAGCGTGTGTGGGCGTCATCTCACACTGGGGGTGCTTGCTGCGTGTACATGGCCGAGCTTGTACTGCTGTGTGGGGCCCTGAGGGCTGGGGAGCATTCTTGCCTCCGGATGGAATGCACTTATCTTTAAAGTCATTGTGCCTTTGAGAAGTTGGAAGGCATAGCCTGAAGGGTGGCTAGCTGCTGAGAAGTGTGCTGTGTGTTCTGGGCTTGCTTCCTGGGACTCAATTCCCAGTGCCCCTGGGCTCTGCTCTCCAGCAGGAACCTGGGCCACTTCTCCCCTTTGCAGCCACAGCTGGGGCTGCTGCAAGGGGCCCAGCTGCCCACAGCCTTCCCAGGGAGTCTGGGACCCTCATTCTAGCACTCTGTCCTTGGCTGCAGGTCTGGGTGCCCTCCCCTCCCAACCTGAGGGTGCAGCAGCAGCTCTGGGGCGGGGCGGGGGGCAGAGGGAGAACAAGGCCTTAATCGTCACCAGCAGAGTGCTAGCTTCTGGGTTAAGCACTGCTGCTCTGAAGACACCTCTGTACGTGTGACTTCACTGGGTTCTGAAGAGGGAGAGAGTTTCCCTGGGCTGGATGAGACCAGGAAGCTGCCCCTTGTGCAGTCACCGGCCTGGGGCAGGTGCCTCAGCCCACAGTCAGTGTGGCCTCTGAAGAAACACTGCAATGGACTCAGAGGGCAGCTGCTAGGCCGTGGGTCTGTCTCCTTTCTCACTTCTTGAAGCAGACAGACCTGAGTGATGAGGCTTGTTCACCACCATCACAAAGCCACAGAATCTGAGCTCTGCTGCTTCTTAGCTGCAGAGCCAAATCCTTTAGTGCCGCAGCCTTTCCTTTTTTATCTCTAAAGTAGGGGTAATAATCTGTGGCTCTGAGCACGATGGAAAGCTGAAATGCCTAAGAGCAATGAGCATGCCTTTCCACTAAAGGAAATCAGGGTTCCTTGGAGAAATGGCTGATTCCAGGGCTGGGGCAAGGACAGTGCAGGCTGAGCCTGGAGCATCTGCTAGTGCCAGAAAGTAAGGAAGCGCCTGCAGATGAATGAGGATGTGTCCGAAACCTCCCACTGGTCACACTTGGGATGTTTGAGCATCAAAATGAATCACGAACGCAAAACGAAGGACTCACGATATCCTCACCGCCCTCCTCACACAGGCAAGACCAGGGGAAGCTCGTCTTTGTGGAATGCCAGGTCACGTGGAGGAGATTGGGTAACAGTGGGTTCCAGCCAAGATGATATTGCAGTGCTTCTCAGACTTCACTGCGCGTACGGTGTGCCAGGGGGACTTGTCAAAGGGAACACTCTGGTTCAGCAGGTCTGCAGTTTTTTCTCTCCTTCAGGCTCTTGGAAGACTGTGATGCAGCTGCCCACAGACCTCACACTGAATAACAAAGAATGATGGATAGTAAAGGCACTGTGCAAAAAGTTTAACAACTTTTTGCCTTGCCACAGTGACTGTGATTGCCCTGCAGATGACTAAGAGAAAAGTGACCTTTCCAAGAGATCTGGCAAACACGACTCAGACACGGTGGTCAAGCCTTACACAGCTGTGGTGCAGTGGGAAGGCTCAGCCTCCCTCTGCAGGACTCTTGCCAAAGCAGCCTTTAACCTGAACTTCCTCACAAGGAAACAATCAGATGGATCCAGAGTGTGGGACATTCTCCAAGTGATTGGTTTGCACTCTTAAAAAGATACCACTATTACGAAAGAAAAAAAATGGGTAACATTGATAAATAGGCATACGGGGAATATTCTGGACTAAAGGAACAAGAGACCCGACAATCAGAAGCAATATGTGAACCACAGTTGGATCCTAGATCCAGACATAAAGGGCATTTGGGGGACACCCAAGGATATTTGAATGTGGACCGTATGGTAGATGGTATTTTAAAATACATATTGGATGTATTGGGGGTGCTTATGGTATCATGGGCATTTTGGAGCATGTTCTTGTTCTTAGGAAATCTGTTGGAGTATTTAGGGGTGAAGTATTCTGGAGTGAAGGTCATCCCAGTGACCCTTGTGCTGCTTACCTTCTGTTGGCTGGGCAAACATACAAATGCAGGAACTGTTTATATATAGAGAAAAGTGACTGGGCATGGTGGCTTGTACCTGCAATCCCAGCACTTTGCGGGTGCTGAGGTGGGAGGATCACTTGAGGCTAGGAGTTCGAGACAAGCCTGGGCAACATAGTGAGGCCCTGTCTCTACAAAAAGTAAAAATACTAGCTAGGTGCAGTGGCCTGTAGTCCCAGCTACTCGGGACGCTGAGGTGGGCGGATTGTTTAAGCTCAGAAAGTCTAGGCTGCTGTGAGCCATGATTGCGCCATGTACTCTAGCTTGGAAGACATAGCAAGAAAGAAGAAAAGCAAAAAAAAAAAAAAAGAAAAAAGCAAATGAATGTGGCCAAGTGGTAACAGTTGACTGGTGAATCTGGGTGAAGGGTAGATGATAGTCCCTGTAGTATCCTCTCCACTTTCTTTGAGGTTTATACTTTGAAAATAAGGAGGTGAGAGGCACATGAAATGTGGAGGTGAGTAGTGGGCTTAGAACCTCTTTTCCTCCCTCTGCTCTCTCGTCAGGGCTACCGTGGCTTCCTGCATGGCACCTAGATTGTTGGAGGCCACCGAGACCCTCCACCCAGAGGTGTGGAGCAGGCTTAGGTGGCTCCACTGTCGGAGTGGGGATGGGGAGGTGTGAGCAGCAGCCGGGAGAGGGCTCCTGTGTGTCTAGTTGCAGGGACAGCTCGCATTTGAGAGATGGGCTTGGAGGAGGGGTTGTGTGCTGGGGAACTAGGTGACTATGGGGTCTGCAGGACTGTCCTCAGACTGGCTCCCTCTGCCCCTGGGGGTTTAAGACTCCCCTTGTACCCCTTCACCACTGCCACCCCAGCCTGATGTGTCAGACAGCAGGCAGCGTTTCGGGGCAGGAGAGGGGAGGCAGAGGGCCTTGTACCCCTTCCCCTGCCTGGGCGCCCACCATGGCCTGCCCACGCCAACCCTGGTCTCGGTGCAGACTTGTCCTGCAATGTCCCTGGCATCCCCAGCTGAGTGCCTGCAAGGCCTCAGAGCTTGTGACCGGGGAGGCCTTCAGCTGGCCATCCTGCCCTCTGTCTCCCCTGAAGGGGCCCCTGGAGCACCAGGGCAGAAAGATCCCCGAGGCCAGCCCTGTGTCATCAGCCACAGCTCCCCAGCTTGGCTGACCTGAGCTGTGTGTGGGAGACGACGGAGGAGGAGGGGAAGGAAAGACTGACAGACGGACAGCCCCCGGGAGTCAGTGTGCGAGCCTGGACCCAGAGGTGGGGGGCGGGGGTGGGGAGAAGTCTCGCCTTTGTCCTGTTCTAGGGGCCCTCCTCCCTTTCGCCTCTTGGGGTGTCTGCCTTGGGACTGGGCCCAGAGAAAGCCTGGCCGGGTGTCTGACAGTGGCCTTCCCCCTGCCCGCCCGCCTGTCCTCTGTCTGTGTCTGCCTGCCTGGGGAGCCTCGGTGTGAGAACGCCGGGGCACGAGGGTGTGCATCCTGTCTCCGAGGCCCCTGACCGCAGGCTCTGCTGGGAGGAAGGGGCGAGACAGGGCTCACTTCTCAGCCCGCCCTTCCTGTGCAGGCAGGTGGGGAGGAGATGATGCGGAAGGTGAGGCCCTTATGCGTTTTCTGGGGTCTTAGCAGCTGGGTGGGGGGTGCCTGGGAGGGAGATTTGCTGGATGAGGCCCCCCTTCCATGTATGTGGTGGGGTGGGGTGTTGGGAACTCTGCTGCCACTGTGGGGACGAGGGGTGCCGCTGGCTGGTGGAGGAGCCACTAGCTTTCTGCCTGGCCCTGGCCAGGACCAGAGTGACTGGGAACGCGGCCCTCACCCCTCTTCCCTTGGGCTTTCCTCCTGGGCCCCTGGGCTGGTCCTTCTGATGGCCTTGGGAAGTGCTCATCCCTGCCCTGGGCCATGCCATTCAGACTGTGGGTGTGTGTCCTGCAAGTGCAGCGGGCCCACTGGTCTCTGGGGCTGAGGGAGGGATCAGAGACCCCAGGAGGGGCTGCTGGGGCCCAGCCGGGTGAGCCCGAAGACCCGGCCCTCCTCACTGTGGCGGCTAGAGCTCCCGGCCCCTCCTGACTGGACGGTGTCAGGCTGTGTCCTGATTTGTTCGTGTTTACCTGCCATCTGTCACATGGAGATGAGGACACTTCCCTTCTGAGGAGGCGGCCCTGGTGACTTGAAGTGCGTGCATGGTGGGTGGGTGCTGTACATGGTGAGCTGCTCCTGGCTCAAACAAGACAGGCCTGGGCGCCCTTCCTCCCTCTGGGTTCGGTGGCTGTGCACTGACTGTGCCCCATGACTCACGCTGTGGGTCAGGGCCTTGCCTGCCATGCGGGGGCTGTTGGAGGGTGGCAGGACTCCCTGTACTCACAGGGAGCGGCTGATGCCAGGGCCTTCTGCCCTCTCACTGAGCCATGACAAAGGCCTTGGTGGAGGGCTGGGGAGGGGCACCTGCCCACGGGATGATCCCACCGAACCCCTGTGGACCCTGGTGCCGGAGGCACGGCGCCAACTCAGTGAACCAACCAGCCTTTCTAGGGAGGAGCCTGGGGCCAGTTTCCTTCCACAGCCGAGGCCCAGCGAGGCTGAACCCTGTGGATGTTTGCAGGAGGAGGTTCTGGAGCTGGCCACGGGTTCACACTTTGTCATTCCTGCCACCTGCCCCCCCACCCTGCCCTGCCCTAGGGTGTCCCCTCCAAGGCACTTCAGCTCCACTCACATCTGGCCTTGGGTTGAGGACATGGTGAGAGGAAGCTCTGATAGGAGGTGATTGGGTGTGTCACTGATAAAGCTCCTGGGACTGTTGGCTCTGTGGCCGCCTCTGCTGCCTGGGCCTCTGTGTGTCTCGTCCTCTGCCAAGTTTTCGAAGGCTCCCCTTTGTTTATCACAGTGTGAGTGTGCATGATAAGTGTGTGATGAGTGTCAGTGGAACTGATTGTCTAAGGCACCCTTACCCAGTAACCCTGGACAGAGTGCAAATCCCAGCCTGTGCCGCCAGACCCTCCTCCTCACCCAACTCCTGCTCATCCTTCAAAACCCAGCACAACTGTCCTGCCCAGCTTTCCTGAGTCACTGCTGGGCCAGCCCCTCCTGGACACCTGGAGTCCCCTGTGTCCCTCAGTGGTCTGCCTGTGAGCTCGGCACAGGGGAGGCCCCACTAACCAAGTGTGGAACGGATGGGGTGGGAGATCTGTGTCCCAAGGCTCACAGCCTTGTCCCAGCTCCTGTTCTGGGGTAGGGGGTGCCCCGATTGTTTTTCCCTGTGGTAGCCACACCAGGAGCTCCTTGAGGATGGGGACCCCAGGCCACTTGCCTGCCTTCCCTCATGGATGAAATGGGGGTAGGTGCAGTGAGGATGGCATGTGGCCAAGGCCAGCCTCGCCCATGGGTCTTCCCTGGGCCTCGGCCATACTGTGGCCTTGTTGTCCCTCCCATTTCCAAGGTGGGGGCGCTGGAGCACTGAGAGCTTCCGTAGCCTGAGGTCCCGCAGAGTGGGGAGACTGGCTCAGCCTCAGGCTTCCGTGCTGTCACACCATCACGCCTTCCACCCCTCAGGGCTGAGGGCTTTCTGTACATTACCCTTCCATTTTGCCTGGGAGGAGCCTGAGACTGAGAGGCGGGGTGTTTTGTTTAGGGTCATCTCTCTGCCCTCAAAGCCCACAGCTCAGATGAGCAGCAGCCGCTGAGAATGTCTTGTGTGTCTGTCCTGTGCTTAGCCCTGTGTGGGTGTCGGGGGCACAGAGATGACTGGAACACTGTCCCTGACCTCAGGCTGTTCCTTCAGGGTGAGGGTGCCAGGCACACAGGCACATCACATAGCAGTGAGGAAAGGTCCCAGGCTCTAGTGGTACAGGGTGTTTTAAGGGAAGGAGAGATCAGGGACAGTTCACAGTGATGTCACCTGAGTGAGGTTTTGAAGGATGCATAGGAGTTTGCCATGTGCAGGTAGAGTGTGCACATCTGTGACTTCTGTCTCACATCTTGGGATGCCGTCAGCCTGGACCCGGTGTGAGGGCTGGCGGTGTCAGTCAGGCCCAACCCCCAGCTGTGTGAAGGCTGCTCTGAAGGCCTTTTAGAGATTTGCCATTTCTTGAATATCATGGGCCAGGTACTGCTCCGCACTTTATAGACATGATCTTTGTAATCCTTGAGGAGGGTGCCAGTGTTCACTTCATTTTGTAGATTGAGGCTCAGAGAGTAGTTGTCCCTTTTCCCAAGGGTCTTTTCACTGCTGGGTGGAGTCTCACCTGGGCTGGTGTCTCGTTCTCAAGGCTGGAAGATCTCTCCAGTTCTCCAGCTGTCTGTGCAGAGCACACAGCAGTGTTTGGGAACTGGGTTGAGTGTGTGTCTGTCTCTGCACACCTCGGGAGCCCTGGTGGACCTTTTGCTGGCTGAGTGTGTCTGTCTTCCTGTGGAGAGGGAGAGCAGGGCGTGGAAGGGGCATCCTTCCTAGTGCTCCTGCCTTGGGAGCTGGCCAGTCCCTGCCCTGTTTCTGAGAGCTTCTGGCTCTCTCCAGTGGCTCTGGTAGACTTCTGGGAGTTCTTTTCCATGTGGTGGTCTATTCCTCTCTTTGGAGGGCGTGGTGCTGTGGGGTGGGCACCTGAGCAGAGGGGCTGAGTCACCTACCCAAGCTCTGTGCAGAGCCGGGCGAGGTACCTCTCCAGCTCAGCCCACTTTCTGGGGGGGTCCCTTCTGGATATGGCTGCCAGGGAGGGGCAGCAGTGGGGAGCCTGCAAGTTGTGCAGTGTACATTTTCTTGCTCATGTGGGGGTTTTGTTTTGGTTTTTCTCTCATCCCAGTGTCAGCCCTTGGCATCCAGCTGCAGTTGCCCGAGGGGCTGTGTCCTGACTGCTGTAGCACAGCATCATCGGTGGCTGCCTCCCGGTGCTCACCTGCCCCCTGCTGCCACTCTCACTTTCCCACACCATCCTCTGTGACCTCTAGTCACCTTGAGCAATTCAAAACTCCCCAGTAAGATGCTCCATCTTTCTGGTCTCCTTACCTTTGTTGCAACCTCTCCCCTCTGTGACCTCTAGTCACCTTGAGCAATTCAAAACTCCCCAGTAAGATGCTCCATCTTTCTGGTCTCCTTACCTTTGTTGCAACCTCTCCCCTCTGTGTGAGCTGCTACCCACTCCAGGAAGTCTCACTGACTGCCCAGGCTAGAAGAGATCTCTACCCCCAGGGTCCCACAGCCTTAAGTGTTCCCCCATGTCAGGACAGAGACCCACATATGATTCCTCTCTGCTGTACCAGCCAAGGTGCCCAAGGCCAGGCACAGAGCAGGTGCTTGGTGAGAGATGGCCAAGAGCAGCTGGCCTTGCCAAGGCTCCTGGGCCGGGCGGGGGAAGTGCAGCAGGGCAGCACAGGACCTGCAAGGGCTGGCAGGGTGGGAAGGGTCCTGGCTGTGTCCTGGTACCAGGCATCCCTTGGTCCAGGACCCTGGCCTGGGCCCTGGGCCCTGGGCCCCAAAGCTGATGTTCCTGGCAGCGTGGGCTGGCTCCGGGTCTTGGAAGGGAGGGATGTCTGCAGACCTGCTGGCTTTGGCAGATGCTGGGCTGGCCCCTTGCTCCTGGGGCTCCCCACCACTCCTGGGCCCACCTTTTTCTCCCTTTGCTTTCCACTCCCATCCCCTACCCCCGTTTCCTTCTCATTCTTGTGAGGTGTTGCCCACTGCCTGGGAGAGGCCTCTGCTGAGACATCAGTGTTGGCCTTTCTGCCGCCCTGATGGAGGTGCCTCTTGGGCTGCAGAGGGGTGTGTCCCGCCGCCACCCTGGTCTTCCCCTCTGCTCTCCTGCAAACCCATCTGGCACTCCTCATCCCTTTTCTGTGCCCCAGCTCTTTGTCTTTTTCTTCTCATGCTCTTTCCTACTGTGCCCCCCCACCCCTCCTTGCCTCTGTATTTTGTCTCCCTGCTCCCACCTCTCTCTCCGTCATGTGGAGCTCTGGGATTGGAGGAGCAGGGCCCAGAGAGGGAAGTCTGGGAGAGCGTGGTGGTCAGCATATGCTCTCAGGGTCCTGGCCAGCGCCCTCCTTTCCTAGAGCTTTCCCCTCTCCTGGTGTGGCTCCCCTTCTCTGCCCTTGCCCACCCATCCTTCACCTCCCCCTCCCCCTCCCGACACAGCTGAAGGAGGAGGACAGCTGCCACTCATCGTGGGTGGTTGAGGGGGGTCCACTTCTGAGACTCGGGGTTGGGAGCAGAGCTGTGAGCTCATGTGTGTGCCCTTGTGTGTTGTGTGTGTGTGTGTGTGTGTGTGTGTGTGTGGGCTGTGCAGAGCAGAGTGCCTGGGGCAGGTCACGTCTAAAAACCCAGTCAGATCAGAAGCAGACTCTGCGTGGCCCCTGGCAGCTCCTGGCCACCCCTCGCTGCCCTCCTTGTTCCGGGATGGCTCCTGCCGGTTCAGGGCCTGCTCTGCTGTTGCCTGTGGCATTCATGGGCCTTGGGCCCAGGGAACAGAGTCATGCAGAGAAGTGAGGCTGCTCCTGCTTGGCCCCTCCCCTGCTTGGCTCACTTTTCAGCTTCCAGGGTGGGGGCGGAGCACCCAGGGGTGCAGTGTGAGATCAGCAAGGAGGGTGCCTGATCCTTCTTGCCATCTTTGAAGCCTCCCTCCTCCTGGCTGTGGTCACTACATCAAGCCTGTCCTAAGCTCCATTTTTGGCCTATTGTCGAGCCCTGGGTAGAGGAGGGTGGGGAGGTCTGAAGACCTGATGGACCCAGCCATGCCCTGGGGGATTGCAGCCCTGGGTGGGCACCCTCGGCTGGGTGATGTTGGCTAGAGGCTTCCCAGCCCCTGGTCTGTGCTGTTGGTGACTGAGCACTCTTGGTTTGACTACTCTCCTCTCCAAGGTAACACTCTCCCCTTATCTCTCGGCTTCGGCAGGTTCTCCAGAAGCTGGGGAAGGCAGATGAGACCAAGGATGAGCAGTTTGAGCAGTGCGTCCAGAATTTCAACAAGCAGCTGGTGAGTGTGGGTGGCCCTTGGCCTTAGGGAGTTTGTGAAAATTCGGCTGCCAGGTGAAAAATGGCACGAGCTGAATTTGTGGAGTACGAGAGCTTGGAGGAGGGTAATCAGTGTGGGCTGACAAGATCATGTAAGACTTCCTAGAGGAGGGAGCACTGACAATCCATGTTGGGAAAGAAGAGGGTTGGGGTATGTATGCTTTAGGTCCTTGGTAGGAGACATAGAAAGGGTAGTTGGGGGAGGGGGAGGGGGAGGGTGGGATAGGAGCAGGCGATAGATTGTGGCCAGACTTGGGGTAACTTTGCATGCCAGGGGCAAGTGGGAGCTATAGAAGCTTCTTGCCAGGAGAGTGGCATCTGCAGCAGTTAGCGTGGGGGCGGAGCAGGCTGGATTTGATTTGGGCATCTGCTGAGCACGGTGTGTGCCTGGCTCTGTGGCAGGCTCAAGGCTGGGCTGTTGGGAGGCGTCTGCAGCCATCTCCAATTGGCCTGGGAACATTCTGAGAGAGGGCTGAGGGCAGCTGGGAGGGCCGGGGAGCAGCTGGGAGGGCTGGGGAGCAGCTGGGAGGGCCTGGGAGCAGCTGGGAGAGGACCGGGAGCAGCTGGGAGGGACGGGAGCAGCTGGGAGAGGAGTGGGAGCAGCTGGGAGGGCCGGGAGCAGCTGGGAGAGGGCCGGGAGCATTTGGGAGAGGGCCGGGGAGCAGCTGGGAGAGCTGGGAGCATTCTGGGACAGGACCAGGAGCAACTGGGAGGGCTGGGAGCATTCTGGGAGAGGGCGGTTGGGGGCAGCTGGGAGGGCTGGGAGCATTCTGGGAGAGGGCCGGGGAGCATTCTGGGAGAGGACTGGGAGCAGCTGGGAGGGCTGGGAGCATTCTGGGACAGGGCTGGGGAGCAGCTGAGAGGGCTGCAGAGCAGCTGGGAGGGTTGGGGAGCAGCTGGAAGGGCTGGGGAGCATTCTGGGAGAGGGCTGGGGAGCAGCTGGGAGGGCTGGGAGCTTTCTGAGAGAGGGCTGGGAGCAGCTGGGAGGGCTGGGAGCATTCTGGGAGAGGGCTGGGAGCATGGGGGAGAGGCCCCAGGGCCAAGTCGGCCTTGGCTTGCCAGAGGGTCTCAGACTGATAGGCTTCCCTGGACAGGGATTGGGGAGCCACCTTGGCTGCTTGTCCTTTAGGCCAGTTATGGGAGGAGTTTCAAGGCCCAGGTAGACCCTGTGGCAGGGATATCTACTGCCCCTGCGGCTCTGGGCAATTCCTTCCTGGAGCCCATTGGGCCTCAGTTTCCTCACCTGCAAAATAGAGGCTTGAACAGGAAACCTGGTCTTAAGTTCTGATTCCATCTCTGGGAAGCCCCGGGGCATGTCCCTACTCAGCTGGCTTCATCAGGCTGTGGGTTGCTCTGAAGGCCCTTTAGGGAGTTGCTGTGGCCATGGGCCAGAGCTGCTGTGTTTGACAGACATCTATGCAATCCTTGAGATGGGGGCTGATATTCTCCTCATTTTGCAGATAAGGCACTTGAGGCTCAGAGAAGTTAAGCACGTCTTCCAAGGCTATGTAGCTGGTGTGGGTGTTGGGGATTGAAATCCAGGCTCTGTGGCCTTTGACTCACTCTCGAGTTTCCTCTCTGGAGCTGATCCCTCGTTCTAAGGGCAGCTGGCTAGGCTGGGGAGACAGGTTAGGGGTGGAGGTGGCGGGGGCCCCTTAGAACAGGCTGAGCTGGCCGAGCACTGTGGCTCACGCCTGTAATCCCAGCACTTTGAGGGGCCGAGGCGGGCAGATCATGAGGTCAGGAGTTTGAGACCAGCCTGACCAATATGTTGAAACCCCGCCTCTACTAAAAATACAAAAATTAGCCAGGCGTGGTGGTGTGTGCCTGTAGTCCTAGCTACTTGGGAGGCTGGGGCAGAAGAATCTCTTGAACCTGGGAGGCAGAGGTTGCAGTGGGCCGAGGTCATGCCACTGGACTCCAGCCTGGGCTACAGAGCAAGACTCTGGTCTCAAAACAAACAAACAAACAAACAAACAAACAAAAAACAGGCTGAGCTTTGGCAGGGTGAGGGAAGCACAGTTGGGAGCTGAGGCTCTGTGTAGCCTGGCCCCAGGGCTGAAACCACAGTGTTGCTGTCTCCACTGTCCCTCAGAGTCATCCTCTCTGGGTCTCTGACTCTGGGCAAGCAGTCACTCACTGCTCCTTGGACAGAGGAGTTGGGCAGAGAGTCCAGGGCTAAAGATAGCCAGTGCTGCAGGCTGCCAGGTGGCTGCTGGGCTGTGGGTGTGGAGCAGTCCTGAGCTGGGCCTCTCTCTGCCCTCGAGCTCGGGTTTGGTGGGGTGGCTGGCTTTTCAGGGGCCAGGGCTGGTAGTTGGGGTGGGGGTTTTAAGGTCTTGTTCAAGGCTGGGGCTAAGGCAGCCAGTTCTGGATTTGATTGGTGTGTGGGGATGGCTGGGTGTGGGGGTGGGGGTGGGGACCAGAAGGAATGGGGTGAAGGTCACTGTTGTTGGGGGAGTGAATTCAGGAGGCTGCAGTGGGCTTGGGGGCCCTGGGAAAGGAGAGAGAGAATGGGGCGTGGGAAGCCTGGAGGTGGAGCTTTTTCTTGCCCCTGATTCAGTGAGCCCCAAGCCTAGTGGGCCCAGCACTAGAAGGGACAAGGATGGCAGGTGATTTATTCTTTAAAGAAGCAAACCTCCCACCCCTTCTTATGGGGTGGGGGGCCCTAGGAGAGGGTGTAGATCAGCCTGCTGTCACCTGCTCTCACAAGGACCCAGGTGCACAGCCCGTCCTGGGCCCACCTGGCGCTGATCACAGTAGCATCCCTGCCTTCTGCCCTGCTCTGAGAGCCCATGGGGGCCTGCTTGCCCCTCCCCCAGAGTACTGCACACCTGGCACAGGCCCTTCTGGAAGCCATCCTGGGTCTCCAGGGCATCCCAGCTCTTCTTCCTAGGGTCCGTCTGTAGCTCTCCAGGCTGCAGGGCTATCATTGCTGTTTGTCTGTCACTGAGGTGGGGCAAGTCTGATTCCTTCTTGTCCCCAGTGCCCACCCAAGGTTTTGCTCAAAATGGGCATCCCTGACTATTGAGTGAAGGTCGCCCCCCGAATTGATGGCCAAGGGGCGAAAGTCAGAGCTGGAGCCAGAGGGAGTCCACATAGGAGGGCCATCCCTGCCCCCTAGACCCACTGGGAGCACAGGGACTTGTGTGCTCAGGCCACCTGTGGGGACTGATATCCAGGGAGGCGCAGCGAGGGCTTGGGGTTGCTGGCTGAGCCCAGCCGCGCTGGAGCTGCTCCAGGCCCTTCCTGACTCCCCCAAGTCCTGTAGCTGGGACACAGGCCGAGGTAGGCAGTGGCTCCCGAATCTTATCTTCCCCCAGCTGGGCTCTGTGAACTCTCGGACCTCCAGAGAATTCTTTCTCAGATCCCTGTTTAGGGGTTGAGGGAGCCGGTTTGGAAGCAAACACACACTGCTCTGTACTGGCCTGGACGCTGCCCTGCAGGGGGTAGCTGGCTGGGGCCTCCATCGGGGGAGGGCTGTGTCTACCCTGGGGACTGATGAGGAGCTTAGGAAGCCAGCTGCAGTGGGCACAGGGAGGCAGTGCTCCGGCTGGCCCCTTGCACATCTGCGTGCCACGTGCCGGCACACAGCCCAGCGTTGTTTGGGAAACACAAGGAGCCCTGGTACGGCCTGAAGCCCGCCCGGGGGAGCACAACGACCCACCCCATGGGGACCCCTGCTGCGGGGGGGGGGGAGGTGGGGAGGGCGTGAGAGGTGTGGCTGGGATGGTGGAGGCTTGGCAGGGAGAGAAGCTGGATCTGGAAGATTCTGTGACATCAGGGGACACAGTAGCATCCCATCATGAACACACTTTAATCCTCATCTCAACCAACAAAGCCTTTAATTATGAAGACTTAGGGTGGCTGTGTCAGGAGTGAGGTGGACCCTTCCTCATTCCTCGGCCCCGCGGGGTCTCCCTCCGACCCCCTGATGGAATTCCAGAGAGGTCTCAGTGTCTGTGGAGTGGTCTTCTGTTTCTTCACTCAGTCTCACATCAGTGGGGCTTGGACTTGTATGTTCATAAAGATGATGATTAGCCAGTGTTATACCCCCTACTCTATGGGAGATTAAAGGAATTTTAGAGATTTTTTTTTTCACACGTCCTCTCTTTAAATTATACATCTTATGTGCTGCTCTGAAGCTCCCCCTGTGGATGTCTCCACTGTCACACAGAAGCATTCATCATAATAGGCAGATCTGTGGGTTCTCAGGGCCGCATCACTACCCATTACCCACAAAACACGCTGCGGGCTGCGTGCCCAGGCTTGGAGGGTCTCGTGGGCTCTCCCAGTCTCTGTGTGACTGGGCTGGTTGCTGACCCTCTGTCCGATTCTTTGCTGTCAGGTGGGGCAGTGGTATTGAGAAGACTGCCTGGAAGGTGCTGGCCCCTAGGGCACCAGGGCAAGAAGAGCGGCCCTGGCTAAGGACAGGGAGAGGCCTGTAGTGGGGAGACAGAAGAGGGTTTGAGGGTGCTGGGGGTGAGCCTGTGGAGGTGGCCGGGTCCCTGCTGGCCTTCACCTGGAGATGGACCTGAATGGCTGGGGCCCATCTTCCGGCTCTTGGGCAAGCATGAAGCTGGCCAGACTGGAGCTCTGCAGGCGTGCTGGGTCTCCTGGGACCATGGCCAGCTGCCCCTCTTTCAGGGCAGGAGGTGTCTGGAACATGGGTGTCCCTGAGGCTTGGGCTGGCAGCAGGCAGGGGAGGCCAGGAGGGTGCCCTTCCACTACGAAGGTCAGCCTCAACCACTGCCGCTCTCCCAAGTCCCCTCTCTGCCTCGCGTTCCTGTCCTTAGCATAAAGCCCATCTCCTGAGGCCTGCCTTCAAACTCCAGAGTCTGGCCCAGCTCACTGGATCTGAGGAGTGCCAGGCAGGGATCATTCACCTTCCATTGAAAGACAAGGAGACTGAGGTTCAGAGAGGCTCACTAGCTTACTTAGGGCTGAGTGGCTAGTAAGGGACACAGCTGGGTCTGCATGGCCTCAAAGCCTGTGTGCAGCCCACTTTTTGCACATGGCTTCTGGAAACTTCCACAGCTCACTGAGCGTGGTCTCAGACCTCAGTGCTGGCCTCGCCTGTTGTTCACCCCTCCTGGAACCTGGAGTTCTCCACTCAGCTTTCCTGGTTCTGGTTTGATGTCCCAGAGGGACTTGAGGCCTGGCTCAAGTCTCTGCTGGTCCTGCTGTCTCAGGAAGCCCCAGGAGGACACTCTCCCAGCTCAGGGAGCTTCACCACCCAGCCCACTGCCCCCTCAGCCTTTTCCCTCTATATCCTATGTCGCTGCTCTCAACTGGGCCAGTGATCCTGGCCATGGCCACCGCATTCTGCACCCCTGCTCTAATGCCGTCTCTTCTGTAGGTCTTCTGATCTGATACACTGATACAGGCTCGCACCAGGCCTTCTTTTCCTAGTATGAGGCAGTGGGAGCTCTCTGTCCTTGGGCACCACCTGAGCTTGTGGAGCAGGGGGCCTGGCGGTCACCACACCTGCCTTGTCCATACTCCTGTGCTCGTTGGTCACTTGTCTGCAGGTGTCTGAGGGCAGGTCTGTGAGTGCCGGGGCTGCTGCACACTGGTGCTGTGCTGTTTGTGTGTCATTCAGCCGTACCCCCAGCATGTCATCCCAGAGGGGGGTCTTTGTCTTCCTGCCTTCCTTCCTGGGCTGAGAATGGCATCTGGAAGAGGGCAGGTGCCTACAAGCATGGGCAAGGGTGCCTATGGATGCAGGGCTTCTGAGGCAGGGGTGGTGACCGTAGCTGCTGTCCTGTTGGGAGGTCAGCTGATCAGTGGCTGCTGTCAGGAGAGCAGCCTGGTTCATTCACGTGAGGGTGGCAGGAAGGAGAGGGTCAGGGACCGGGTGTGCCACCAGTCCCTGACCTGGTCCTTGTCCTTCTCTTTGCAGACTGAGGGCACCCGGTTGCAGAAGGATCTCCGGACCTACCTGACCTCCGTCAAAGGTAGGAGGCAGGCAGAGCGCACCTGGCCCGTGTAGAGCTGGTGGGTGCAGAGCTGGGGAGGGTGGGACAAGCGCTATCAGTGGGAGGCCCACATACTTCCTTTCTGCCCCACAGCCATGCATGAGGCTTCCAAGAAGCTGAATGAGTGTCTGCAGGAGGTATATGAGCCCGATTGGCCTGGCAGGGATGAGGCAAACAAGATCGCAGAGGTGAGTGTGGGACAGGTGGCCCTGCCCTTCTCAGAGGGCCCTCTGGTCTCAGCTCCTGTCCCACTCTGCCGTGCCCTCTGGGACAAGCCTCTCTGGTTCTTGGGCATTCGCGTGCTGTGTGCCCTGGGGCAAGCTGCCCTCCCTCTCTGAGGGCCTTTCTCCTGACACGCCCTCACACTAAGGTGGGTCAGATGGTGGGTCGTGGTCGTCCTTATTTGTATGTTATGGCTCACAACTCACAAAGCCTCCCTGGCTGACCCCAGTCCTCAGTGTATCAGATCCTCACAGTTACCCCAATAGGGCAGGAACTTTTGCCCCCATCTTACAGATGGGGAAACTGAGGCTCTGAGAAGCCACTGAGCTGTGAAGAGATGGGGCTGGGGCTGGTCCCTGCGAGGTGAGCGCTGGGGCGGGTGTGGCCCAGCGCTCCTGGTGGCACTGTCGTGCTCTTGCCTGTCTCAGAACAACGACCTGCTGTGGATGGATTACCACCAGAAGCTGGTGGACCAGGCGCTGCTGACCATGGACACGTACCTGGGCCAGTTCCCCGACATCAAGGTGAGAGGCCCACTTGCAGATCTGCCTTGCTCTGGCCTAGGGGGAACTGGAGAGAGGACAGGGCCTAGGGCATGTGGCTCAGGCCAGGAGGAGGCTGTCCTGGAGGCAGGAAGCGCCTGGCCTGGTGTTTCATCCCTCCGGGGTTGCTCCCTCTGCCGCCAGCCCACCGCCCCCCATTCACCAGACCCGGGCCTTCCTGTCCCTTTGGGTCTCAGGGCTATGGGAGGAAGCCTCACGGCACATATGTGTGTGTGTGTGTGTATGTATGTGTGTGTGTTGCTGCGGAGTGGCTGGCTGTATGATTGTGGAAGGTGTAGAAGGGTGAGTAGGGCCTACGCATGTGTGTGCCTGCAGGTCCCCTGTGTTTACACCATGTGTACTTGGAAGGGTATGTGTGCATGTCACCTGTTGTCTGAGTCTACATGTGTGGGTGTGTTTGTGTGGTTGTGTGCATTCGCAAAGCCTGCTGTCTCTGCTGGGCCTGGGTTGGTGCTAGGAGCTGGCAGTGTCTCTGGTATCCACCGAGGCGAGTGGTCTCCGGTAATGTGCACACGGAAGCCTGGGTTGACCATTGGGTTGGATGAGATCCCCTTGGTGCGCAGGATGGGGGTGTCATGCTTATGCTAGCCTCAGGGGTCCCCAGTGCAGATGCCTCAAGCTCCCTGAGTCTGATGTTGGTGGCTCTGGAGATGAGAAGCCAGGGGCCAGGCCAAGGAAAAGACTTGGCTGACACGTCACCAGCTGGTGGACATGGACACATGGGCTCATGTGCAAGGAAGTGGTTTCACACAGTGGGGCTGGACTGCTGGGAGGGGATGAGCTCTCTGCCACTAGGAGGGTTCCAGCAACAAGGGCTCAAGGGTTCCTGTGGAGCTGGGGTCTCCTGCCTGCCCTGCGGGTCCATCCAGGGTCCACTGCACCTGGAGTCCCAGCAGGGGTGCCAGGCACCGCTCAGCGCCCTCCTCTGTCTGCCCCAGTCACGCATTGCCAAGCGGGGGCGCAAGCTGGTGGACTACGACAGTGCCCGGCACCACTACGAGTCCCTTCAAACCGCCAAAAAGAAGGATGAAGCAAAAATCGCCAAGGTAAAGGCTGGAGGCGGGTCGGGGCAGCGTCTGCAGGGGACCGAGAGAGGGAGGGTGTCTAGGACCCCGAGGGTGGAGCCTTCCTCCTGCCTGGCCCCAGGTGGCTGAGCTGCGGGTGGGGACGATGCTGGGCCCAGGCCGGTGAGTGAGAGGCCCTTGTGGGTGCCTGGGTGAGGTCCACCCTAGGCCCATTCCTGCCCCTCCGTGCCACCCTGGCCCCTCAGCCCCGATCCAGGCCACCTGCCAGCCTGAAAATAGGCCTCCTGGGTTTCCCTGGAACGGCGCCGCCTGCCTGGCGAGCCGGGTGGAATTCGTCACGCGATCCCAGGTGACCTGTCCCTGGCTGGAGCGAGCCAGTAGGTGCACAGCTGGCCCCACTCATCCTGTGGCGAGGGGCTGGGGTGGCCCCGTCCTCCGGGCAGGACCGTGCTTGCTGGGCCCCCTGTGCTGCTAACCACGCTCACCTTTTGCCTCTGCAGTTGGAGTTCACCCCCTTTCCTTACCCCTCGGGCTCCCCCTAATTCCCTCGGCCTCAAGGGCCCATATCTGCTTGGGGTGGCCCCCGCGCGTGGGGCGTGTGGACGTGCATTTAATCTGTGTGTCTCTGTTTCTCTCTCCCCACCTCTCTGGTCTCTCCACCTTCCTTTGCCCTAACCTCCCCACCCCAGCCTGTCTCGCTGCTTGAGAAAGCCGCCCCCCAGTGGTGCCAAGGCAAACTGCAGGCTCATCTCGTAGCTCAGACTAACCTGCTCCGAAATCAGGTGACACTGGCTTCTAACCTTGCACGTGCTGGCGCCTTCCGGTCTGTTGTCCTGTCCTCTCGCCCTGCGCCCTGCGGTGGAATGCAGGGCTGGCATCTGAGCCCGGCTGGGGCAGGGTTTTTCAAAGGCCTCCGCTGGGAGAGCTCTGCTTCAGAGGAGACCTGAAGTCAAATGTAGGGGTCAAAGAACCGGCTGAGGGGCTCTGTGTGACCTGGGTGGGGGCATAGCTATGCCCGCTCCATGGCTGCGTCTGTGGTCATTCCTGGAGACTCCTCTGAATCCTAGTAGTCCAGGAATGCCTTTGAGCCATTTGTCCTCTGTGAGGGCTCCTTTGGGGAGGGAGGCGACATCATCAGGCCCCTGTACTGCCATGCCTGTCCTTCAAGCCTCATGACAACTCTGAGATCATCTTGAATTTACTGAGCAGAGAAAGCTGCTCAGAGAGGCACATCACAGCCTCCTCCCAGGGCCCCAGAGCCGGTTAGGGGCAGGGTTGGGGTTCTCCTGACTGAAACCCCTTCGTCATTTTCCTGGGACTTGTGGTCCCTGTGGTGACTCTGGAGGAGTTACTGGGAGGACCCTCCAGTCTGGCTGGGATGCTGAGACCTGGAGGGGAAGCATGGGTCCTCCGCCTTTGGGGATTCATGGAGGGCAAGTGACCAGCACCACGGTGTTCCTGGGGGGCTTCCTGGAGGAGGCTTTTTAACAAAACTCCTGGGCCATCTCACCATCCTGGCCATAGAGGCTATGGTCTTCTCAGCCCCCTGTCCTCCGAATGGGTTACAGTGTGGCCAGGAACCGCTGGATGCAGTGCCCTGTGAGAGGTGGGTCGTGTGGTTTTCTCTCCAATGAAACTGAGGCACATTTCGGGTCAGTGTACTCACAGCCTGGATGTGGCCCTTCCACATCTTCATATTCCCGAGGGGCCGGCGATAGGGGCCCGGCCCAGGAGGTTGGGTTTCTCTCTGGGCAGCTGCCCCATTTTTTCCAAGCCTCATCTTGATTTCGTCATTTTCATTGAGTGCCTGCGACGTGGAGAGCTCTGGGTGGGCTTGGCATGGCTTGCTGTCCAATTTCTTTTTCTGTTTTTTTTTTTTTTTTTGAACGGGTTTCGCTCCGTTCCCCTGGCTAGAGTGCAGTGGTGTGATCATGACTCACTGCAGCCTTGACTTCCCCAACTCAAGCAATCCTTCTGCCTGAGCCTCCCGAGTAGCTGGGACCACAGGCACGCATCACCGTGCCTGGCTAATCTTTAAGTTTTTTTGTAGAGACTGTGCCTCATTATGTTGCCCAGGCTGGTCTTGAACTCCTGGGGCCGAGCGATCCACCTGCCTTGGCCTCCCAAAGTGCTGGGATTACAGGCATGAGCCACTGCTCCTGGCCTGGCTGTCCAATTTCTCACCTGATCTGCTGCCTGATTTATTTTAGGCCAAGGCTGACTTTGGAGACACTGAGTGTTGACAGCCTCATCCTGAGGTCAGGGTGCCTATGGGGAACCAGGAGCTGGGGGTGATGCCTAGGGGGACTTCAGTAGGCCTGAGACTTCATCTGCCTCTGGAGGTAGAGGAGGAACCAGGGGCTGGAGTGGGTGTGCCCTGCCAGTCAGTTCAGCACTTGGGCTAGAAGGGAATGGGACTACTGACTGAGGGCCGGGGTTTCTGAATAATTTTCCCTGAAACAGGTGAAACATTTTTTTGTGGATGGGAGAACCTCTTAGGAGGCTATGGGGCCTGCCCACTGCTTTTGGGCTTCTGGGACAGGTGTGGTTGGGATTCTGCTGGGAGGGCCTGCCTCCACGCCCACCCTGGGGGAGCAGCGAGAGGGTGAGGCAGGTGATCACATCTTTGGGTGCTGGGCTGTGGGTGTTTCACATTTTGGCCAAACTGGCTGTCCCATTTGGGTCCCATCTTTATTTGAGCACATCCTCCTTGTCCCCACCCCACTTATACCTGGCTGGAGGCTGGAGAGCATTTGGAGTGGCCTGTGGGCAGCTGGCTGGCTGTGAGATGGCACAGCTGGGACTCCAGGGCTGCCCTGCTGGGGAACTTGACTTTGGGGAGACAGTGCATCCTCTCTAGGCTGCACCAGGGGGGCTGGCCGGCTCCATGCAGACCCTGGGCTAGTTCTGAGCTGCTCTCCACACCTGCCTCAGCATCCTGAATGCTGTCCTTGGAACCCCGGGCCCATGTGACTCTGCTCTCCCCCACTGTTAGCTTCAGTGGAGCTGGGGTGGGGGCACTCTCTCCTCACGGCAGACAGCCCTCACCTTACTCCCTGCCCCTTCCACATGCTTCTGAAAGAGCCAGAACATGAGGAATGTCACCCAAAGGGAATACAAGACACGGGTCCTGACTTCCAGGAACTCAAGCAGAACTGTCCCCACTCTTGCTCTCGGCAGCGTTGCTGAGTGGTGAGAGCACGGCTGGGTGCAGATGTGCCCCTAGACAAGCTGCGGTTCTGTCTTCACTGCTGTCCCCACCGTTGCCATGTGGGGAGTTGTGGGGGTGGTGGCTGCATCATCATGGAGAGGGGGTCCTAGTGGGTACAGGAGCCGGGTGGTCCAGGCAGGTTCTTATGGAAAGTGGGACTTCAGACCCACTGTTGGCAGTTGAGGGCGGGGGGTATGTGTGATGGTGCTCAGCTCACAACAGTACCCCTAGGAGTCACTCATTTTATGAGTTCCATAGAACCATGGTTGGCAGCTCCCCTGCCAGGTAATGGGACACCCAGAGGAGTAGGGCAGGGATGGTCCAGCCATAGCCTGGAGAGGGAGGAGGGGCAGTATTCCCCTCCTAGTGTGGGGTGCCCAGGGCCCCTGGATCCAAGAGAGGTGTGCATGTTGGAATAGACATTCTTACCCCCGCCCGGCTCCCCATTCTGCCTTTAAATTTTTAGTAGATTCTGAAAAGTCAGGCAAGGAGCCCACGCCCACTCTAGCGAGTAGCTGGAGGTAACTTGTCAGAAGCCATGGTGGCCCCTCCTCCAGTCCCAACCCAAGTCACTGGGGCTAGGGGCTGACCTAGGCTAGTCCTGGTGCCTGAGGCTGGATGGGACAGCTGGCTTGGGGCAATCGTGTGCTTTGTGGTTAAGTGGCCTTCCGGCCATCTGGCTGCCTTTGCCAGAAGGCGGCCCAGCCCGGGCCCCTACCCTGGCCTGAGAACGTGAGGCTGCTGGCGGGAACTTTCCCTAGGCGGGGCCTGACACGTTCCTGGGCTGTGACTCAGACCCCGAATCCCTGAGTCACTCTCACCGGCAGTGTCTTCCCGCAGTGAGCCAGCAGAGCCCCTTCCCTAGGCGGGCTGGGCACTGGGCGGGGTCTGTGACTCACCTGCGGCCTGCAGTCCCTTCCCCAGCACTCTGTGGCCATGAGATGGGGCCTGAGCGCCACCGCCTGGTGGGTGTGAGCGGCCTGGAGGGCTCAGGGCCTGCCCTGGGGAAGGTGTGGGCCAGGAGTGGTACCAGGCACGGCCCAGCTGCCTGGCTGCCTCCTCCCTGGCCCTGCAGCCTCCTCTAGGGTCCCCCTGACATTCCTAGAGGTGCCTGAGTGGCTGCCTCTGGTCTCCCTCTGGTGGGGACAGGTCCCAGGAGAGGGCTTTGTGGGAAGGACCGTCCCTGGGAGGTGAAGTGAAGGCTGGTGGCTGAGGCTGCCAGGAGCTGGCCCTCAGAAACGGGGAGGGAGCCCTCAGGGGTGGGGGCGATTGGGGGCAGCGACATACGCTGCCCTGAGAGCCAGAAGGCAGCAGCAGGGCTGGCACCCATCCTGAGGAGGTTCATGTGGAAGTGGGCAGGGTCCCCACTTGGCTGGGTCTGGGGTCTGCCTCTGTGCATGTCCTGTGTCCAGCTCGCCAAGCCCCAGGCTTGCCCCTCTTGTTGTGCCCTACTCAACGCTCACTGCCCTCCCGGCCGCGTGGGCCTCTCTTTGGCAATGGCTGCTCAGCCCTCCCTTTCCCAGATGTCCTCAGGGTCCTGGAGGGCTGCAGGGGGAGGTTGCCAGCGTGGGTGTCCACATCCAGTTCAGCCTCTGTCTTGCCCAAAGCCCTGGTCCCAGCGCACTGGCCAGGAGGAGTGGGCAGGAGGTGGGTGGACTGGCCATGAGGCTGGGCTGGCTGGGACACCCAACAGAGAGGAATGACCTGTGCTGCCCCCCAGGCCGAGGAGGAGCTCATCAAAGCCCAGAAGGTGTTTGAGGAGATGAATGTGGATCTGCAGGAGGAGCTGCCGTCCCTGTGGAACAGGTGAGGCCCGGCACGGTGCCCAGCCTGCATGCTGTGGTGCCCAGCCTGCGTGCTGCAGCGTCCAGCCTGAGTGCTGCGGTGCCTGGGCCCTCTCTGGTTTGTGTCTCTGATGAGCATGTATGGTCGCTCGTGGGTGGGTGTTTCTGAGTTGCCGTCCTGACCTGCCTGTTCACCTGGCCCCATTCTTCCGCCCTTCTGTAGCCGCGTAGGTTTCTATGTTAACACGTTCCAGAGCATCGCGGGCCTGGAGGAAAACTTCCACAAGGAGATGAGCAAGGTAGGCCCTGGGGACCCCTCTGAGGGGCCACACCCCACCCTGGCCAAGGGTCAGAGTCAGAGTTGTGGGAGGGGCAGCCTGAGCTCCTCCTTCCTTGCCAGGTTCAGCACACACCGGTGACCACAGGGCTCCCTCCCGGCCCTGTGGAACAGCCCCCTTCAGGAGTGCCTGGGCCCAGGAGGGCAGCAGGGCATGCCGGGGAGGCTTTGAGAGTGTCCTGGGTCCTTGCCTGGGTGACCACCTGAGAAATGTAGAGCAGGCCCTCTCAAACTGTGAATGTGTTCTCTGGCAACCTTGGCCCAGGGCGTGCAGTGTTAGACAATGGTGGCAGTTTCTCAGTTTGTAGGAAAAAAATTACTAGCATTTTCTCAATTTTAATTTTTCTCCCATGTTTTTGAGACATTTAAATAGGCTGTTTCGTCTGCGTGAATCCACTGTGCGACAGGGTCTGGTCTGATTAGTGTACCTTTCTCTGTTGTGTTATTTTCATTTTAACCTATCTGGCAACTAAAACGCAAAGCTGTTGAACTTTGCAGTTGGAGAGACCCAGGGCTGGCACCCCCGCCCCCAGTGGTGGGTCTGACTTTGTCTCTTGGGCCCAGATGGATGAAGTGATGATGGTGGATTCCAGGCCCAGGGTCGGAGGAGGAAAAGCAGCTTGGGGCCTCCCCTGACTCACACTTCTAAGTACGGTTTCCTGCCTTTTAGACTTTCTCTTTCCTTCTTAACTTTTCCTCTTTCCCTTTGAAGATTTGAGACAACTTATGAAAAGTTTAAAAAAATAGAGAAAGGTGTTTTAGAGAAGGAACATTTATATAAAATTAGTCCATAAAAATATATGCCACAGGTCATAGTTGTTTATAAATAGGATGAAAATTCGGCTCTGAGCTCCCTAGTGGCCAAATCAAAGAGAGGAATATTCTCAGTAATGAGTAATGAGAATCACCATGCGTGAGGAATAAACCTCCTCTCGTGCCTGTGCTTTCAGTGAAATATCTGGCAGTTGTAGTGTGGTCTGAAAGCATCTTGGCAAAATGACCTTAACAATTAAGATTAACGGTCTGCCAAAACAAGTTTTAAGAGAAAAATGTAAAAACAGGGCAAGCTCTATGTGGCATTTTAGGATATCCCTATAAGTAGGAGGGGAAAAGATGGCTTCCAGAGACAGCAGGCATTAGTGATGTAGCCCACTTGCCCCGTTTTGTTGCCCCCTTGGTTTTTCCGGGTTTGGTGTGCTGGTTCCTTGCTCTCACAGATGGGGAAAGAGGAGCTTATTCCTGGCAGGGGCTGGGGGTGGTGGGGAGAAGCAGAGGTGTTTGGGGAAGGTGGGGCTGTTTGGTGGCCCTGGAGGCCCCCCACCTCCTCACTGTCTCTCCCGCAGCTCAACCAGAACCTCAACGACGTGCTGGTCAGCCTGGAGAAGCAACACGGGAGCAACACCTTCACGGTCAAGGCCCAGCCCAGGTGCGTGTGGGGAGAGCCCTGGTGCCCCTGACCGTGTGCATGGCAGGGGCAGGGCTTCTTCCTGTGACCCTGTTGGTGACCTTGGTCCCCCATGGGTTTGGCCTTGGGGGGTCTAGGGATCTTCCTGTCTTGGCCTCTCTGTGCTCAGGGAAGCAGGTGAGGGCAGGTCTCTGTCTCAAATGTCCTTGCCCCTCTGGCTGTGTTCATCGAGGAAGGAGCACTCTGGGGAGTCCGCGGGTCCCTGAGCCGGCTGACCCCCTCATTGTGGAGCACGAGCATCCAGGGTTGGGGTGGGCAGCCTGCTCAGCTTTGGGGACTGGGGGGTGTGAACAGGACTGAAAGACTCCCGGGTGTGCAGTCCTCTCAGAGCAGGGAGATAGCACCGCCCTTCCCTCTCCTGCTCCTGGAAAAGCTCATGTCCCTGGATGGCAGCATTCTGCTCACCCGCACGGGCGTCCTCTTCCTGTCCTCAGCCTCAGCCCGTCCGGGAATCCCAGCTGCAAGGAGGTCTCTGTTTCCTGAGGGGAAACCACTAGGGAGGAGGGAAATGCCTTGCTTTCCTGGCTGTGGATCAGAGGAAGCAGCGAGCCTGGGACTTCCCCTCCTTTCTGGCCATGTGTGCACGTGTGTGTGTGAGGGGGACTGTGTGTGACAGGTGTGAGTGTGTGCATACCCACATGCATATCACAGCAGAGCGCAGAGAGCACCGATGGACTCTGTAAAACGGGGCGACTGTCTGCTTCTTGGGGTATTGCCTGGGATGATGAGGGTGTTGGGTGGTGGTGATTTCTCCCTCCTTCCGTGAACATAAAATAGTTGTGGCTGAGAGAGGGGCCGTGGTGGCCTGAGGCTGGGAGCGGGGAAGTTAGGACGGTGGCGTTGTGGCGGCGTGGGGGTAGGGGGGTGGGGGTTGTGGAATAAAGGCCAAAAGGTGAATCCAAGGTCGGGCAGGGAGGCACAGCTGCCTGGCCTGTAGGCACAGGTGGGAACACTGGGATGGGTCAGCAGGGGGTAAGTGGGGCCGTCCTGGCCAGAACCATGGCTCCCCTCAGGAAGGAGATGGGGGGAAGAGAGAGGGGCAGTGGAGGCCCAGGAGTCTCCCTGCCAGCAGAGAGGCCTCTTGTGTACTCTGCGCTCGCCTGGGGGCCTTTTCTGGCACTCAGGGCACACCTGGAGCTCCTGGGGACTGGGACCATGGGCAGGCTGACTCTCCACTGCCCCGAGCCTCCTGCCCCTCACCAGGTCCTGTTAGCATCACCCCGGGCACCTGGCCACAGCAGGGGCCAGCCAGGGCACCCCGGGATAGCAGGCCCAGGCCCTCTGCAAGGCCTCTGGCACTTAGGAGAGGCTTTTGCCCCTTTGTCCTCTGAGCAGAAGGGTTGGCAAAGAGGGAAGGGGACAGGCCAGTTCTGCACCTGGCCTTTCTCCAGAATGAAGGCCTCCACCTCCCGTCCGTCCCCACAGAAAGAAAAGTAAACTGTTTTCGCGGCTGCGCAGAAAGAAGAACAGGTACTGGCAGTGAGTGCTGCGGAGGGGCGCAGAGGCCCGCGCCCTGGCCGGCCCTGTGCATGCGCCTTGCGCCCTGCTCCCAGGCGCCACTAACCCATAATCTGGCTCTGTGTGCAGTGCTGCCCGGCAGGGCTGTCGTGTGTGTGTTGGGTGGGAAGGCGGAGGCGGCGCGGGACGGGCAGGCCTCTGAGCAGCTGGCTGGATTTAGCACGTTCCTCTGGGCGCCCCACACTTGTCTAGCCCTGGTGGTGCCCGGGCCACCAGCGCTCTTAGCAATGGAGGATGTGGCTGGGAAGGAGGCCTGGGGAGGGCCAGGGAGGTGACACTGCAGCACGGTGGGGTTTTTTGTTTTTTAAACAATTCTATGTGTATACTATATACTTATACTGATACATATTCTTTAAGGAGAATACATTCCCATAAAACACAAATTCCAGAAGGAAAGATGGTGTCAGCGACATCTCTTACACTGTTCCACTGTTTGCCCTCAGGTGACTCGGTCACTGGTTCCTGCTGGATGCTTCTAGATCTGCACTGTCCGGCACAGGAGCCAGTTACCCCATGGGGCTATTGAGCACTTGAAACTGGCCAGTGTGACCGGGCAGCGGAACTTTTCATTTGAATTACACGTAAATTTCATTGCTTTGAGTTTGCATTGCCGCCTGTGGCTAGTGGCAACCGTATTGGGCAGCACTTTTCTAGGCGTCTCTGTGCAGCTTCTGGTAGAGAATTTTCTCCCTGCACCTCCGCCCCTGTGCCTGGGGTGTACAGCATCACACCACCTCCGCCTTGGGTTCTGGCACTGAACACCATGGCTCAGGACCTGTCCCCTCCATTGCCAGCTGCCCACTCCTCTGTGATGAGGACGCCTCTCTTAGTTTGTCCAGGCCCTGCTTGCGGCCTCCAGCGGCCGAGAGGACAGGAGAGCCAAGGTCTGGAGACGTGTACCAGGGTGCTATGATGGACAGGCAGGGAGGGCAGACGGCTGGGGAGCAGCCCCCAGAACAGAGGGGCTCATGCGGTGGTATGTGGTGTGGGAGACTCACTGTGCCTCTAGGATGTCTGGCTTTCTCCTGCTGTGGATCTTGGGCTGTCAGCATGGGCCCTGGTGGACCCCATGGAGCCTGTGGGGTGGTTGGTCTGGCCTCTGTGACAGATGGTTCCAAGGGACCTGCCTGCACTCCTGGGGACCATAGACCTCCAGCCTGGAGTCCTGCCTTGTGCTGTTCCTGTTTCTGAGGCAGGCTCCCCACTTCCAGCCCCCCAGGCCCAGGTCCCTTGGCTCCCCCCACCCTCCTGCTCTCTCTCACATACACACACACAGTTTCACACCTCCATATGCACACATCTCTTCACACAGACGTCAATACATTTGCCCCTCCGTCTCCTGTGCCTGGGCCCCCCAACACTGGGCTCCCTTTCTTGTCCTGCCCCCACAGTGACAACGCGCCTGCAAAAGGGAACAAGAGCCCTTCGCCTCCAGATGGCTCCCCTGCCGCCACCCCCGAGATCAGAGTCAACCACGAGCCAGAGCTGGCCGGCGGGGCCACGCCCGGGGCCACCCTCCCCAAGTCCCCATCTCAGGTAGGAGTGATGTCTTGGTAGCAGGTCCCCAGCCCTCCCTCCTTCTCCTCCGGCTTTGCTGTTGTCCCCCATCGTCCCACTCCTCTGTCCCCTTTCTGGCCTGGGCAGCTGTGGACCCGATGCTTTGCCCAGTGGGGGTTGGGCCTGGACCTGGGTCTCCTTCCCCGCACCCAGCCTGGTGTGCTTCCGGGAGGCATCTGTGACTGCTCGCTCCTCCCCAGCCCCCACCCCCACTGCAGCACCCTCCCCTTCCCTCTCCCTGGTCTTTTGTCTGCTTGACTCTTTCTCTATCTTCTTTTCCTCCCTAGCAGAGGCTCTGGGCCCTCAGCCCACAGAGCATCCAGATCTCCGGAGTGGGCTGCCTGTCCCTCTTCCTGGCCTCTCTCTTAAAGGGGCCTGAGGGAGGAGCCCAGCCAGGTGGCCATGCAGGACCTTTAAAGGGATAGAGAGAGGAAGGGCTCAGAGGAGAGTGAGGGGTGGCTAAGGGGGCAGGTCCTGGGCTTCCGGACTGTCCCTGTCTCCACCCCACCTTCCCCCAGCGGGCCCTCCAGGCGTCTGCAGGGCCCTAGGTGCTGGCCGGCCAGGAGGGGGTGTTCTTATAGCTGGGGCTCCTGCAGCTCCCCATTTTCTGCTGCCACCCTGCTCTGCTGCTGACTAGGATAGCAGGGCTAAGGACATGGTGGGAGCCTGTCCCGAACAGCACTTCCCCTGGCCTGGACTTGGTGCCAGTGCCTTCTGTGTTTTCGTTCACTGAGTCCCCACAACCCCCCTGTGAAGCAGGCGCTGTCATCAGCTGATGCATGAGGAAGCCCAGCCTCATGGGTGTGTGACCTGCCTGAGGTCCCCCACCTGGTGGGCAGGGGTGTGGCCTCTGCCCCATCCTGGTGCCACGCTGGCTTCCTCTGGGATACACTCGTCTGAGCTGGGCTCCCTGTGGGCAGCCCTGTGCCCTGGGAGGTGGAGAGAGGGGCCTGCGGGAAGGGAGAGGTGGGCCGGGGGAGGCTGGGGCCCGGCTGTCTCTCAACAACTGTTTCCTTCCCCAGTCTTCTCACCAGGCCAGTGGGAGCCAGACCCTCCCACAGTTGGCCAGTGGGCAGCCTGGGGCCTCTCTCTCTTCTTCGCTCTCCTCCCTCCTCTCCCCTCACCTCTCTATCTCTTCTCTCTCCACACAGCATTTCTGGACCGCCTGCCTCAGTGTCCTTCTCGGGGGTGGCCTGGGGTCTTGGTGTCTATGTTGGGGGGCTGGGAGGGCAGTGACTCTTCATTTGCTGCGTCCTGCTCAGTGGCCTGGGTGGGGCTGTGGGCTGAGGTGTGACTAACCGTGGCTTTGTCTCTGTCTGTCTCCCCCAAACCCCGCGCTCTGCTGTGCCTTCCCGCGCGGCCCCTCACCCGCCGCTGACCCACAGCTCCGGAAAGGCCCACCAGTCCCTCCGCCTCCCAAACACACCCCGTCCAAGGAAGTCAAGCAGGAGCAGATCCTCAGCCTGTTTGAGGACACGTTTGTCCCTGAGATCAGCGTGACCACCCCCTCCCAGGTCAGCCGCGGCCGCCGCGGCCCAGCTCTCCTCTCTTCCTGCCCTCTCAGGGCGTGCATGGCCTTCATCCTCTATGCTTCTGTCTCAAGAGCCAGGAATCTGGCCAGAGAGAGTGTCAGTGTCCCTCTCTCACCCTTCCTTCCATCATCCTCCATCATCCTCCTCACCTCATCATCCTCCTCACCCATCTCTGAGCATGTACTAAGGCCAGATGCAGGGCCACAGAGGGGAAAGGTGCCGCCCCTCCCGGCGCAGCAGTCACGTCAGCAGCGCCCTCGCGGCGCAGTGGGTGCTATGGCAGAGGGGATCAGGGAGTGTGGAGGACCTGTGGCCGTCAGGGAAGGCTTCCAGGGGCAGGGAGAGTTGGAAGGTCCTGGAATGGCTGAAGCACCTGGACTTCAGCTCCCATAGCTACTGTCAGCCACTCGAGGGTGGGGGCAGTGGCCAGGCTGCAGGGCAGAGCTGCTGTGTGCACACTCCCTAAGAGGCGTGGAATGCCCAGATACAGCAGGGAGCCACCCAGGGTGGCTTGGGTCTCTCCCGACGGGCCCTTGGCTCAGCAAGGAGCCACGCAGAGGGTCTTGGGTCTCTCCCAGTGGGCTCTTGGCTCAGCTGTGGAGGTGCCTCTGAGGAGCCCGGCCCACAGCCCCACATCTCACGTCCTTCATGGTGGAGGTTGGGCTGGAGTACCTGTGCTGGAATCGCGTCTTGCCAGTGCTGGAGTGGGCTGATGTGTTGTCAGATTTGCCCAGAGGTGGCCGGCCTTCCCTGCACTCTCCGAGAGCTGACTGCCTTCTCAAGTCCAGCCCTCCAGGCCTCAGCCTCCCTCCTGTGGGTGAGCCAGGACCCTTCCCACACGGAGCCTCGCCTGTAGGGAAGGCTGTCCAGTCCAGGCTGTGGTGGCCTCCAGCAAACCCCTTCGCACAGCTCAGATGCCTAGTGGGGATAGGTCGGAGGGTGTGTGTGGGGAGTGGCCGCTGGGAACTGCGAACAGTGGTTGCTGCTAGGAAGGGTTGGGGATGGTGGGCCTCAAGCCCCTATGCAAAGACTAGAGCTAGAATTAAGGAACTTTAGATAGGAGGCTGCAGGTGTCTGGGTGGGTGATGCCCTAGTTCAGGGGCCTGGCAGCCGCGGGATCCCCTCTCTGTGGGATAGTGGCAGAGGGTGATGTAGGAAGAGCAGTGTGGGGCTGGGGCTGAGGACCTCCGGGGCTGCTTGCTGCTGGCCTCCCTGGCTCGAGCGTGCCTCCGCCCTGGGGATGCCCAGTGTGTGCGCAGGCGAGGGAGACGGGATGGCATGGACACTGGCAAATACTGAGCGGAGAATGGTGCCAGCCACTTCCTATACCCCATTGTTTGGTTTTCAACCACCCTCTGGGAGGGCATCATGCCCCCATTTAACAGGTGAGGAAAGGAACCTAGGGCCTATGCCGTGGGCCCACGCCAGAACAAGGTGTGCCAGGCCAGGAGGTGGCCCAGAGACCACCCGCACCCAGGCTCTGAGTGCGCCTGTCCCTCCATACCATACCTGCCTCCCTGGCCACTGCATGTGCCATCTCCAGGCAACTGGTCTTCCCGGTCTGGTCTAGGGTGGGGGAGCCATGACCTTTGGGTGGGGCATGGGGCAGGGGTGGGCTTGCCCTTGTCTATGACACTGGTGCCCACGGGCTTCCTGGCTGTGGGATGGTGAGTAGCCTATGTCCCTGTATGGAGGGAGAGTCCCGGGCCTGCATGGCGAGGTGCCACCTGCCGGGGCAGGGTAGCGAAGGGATGGTCAGCTCTCTGGCGGATGACCCTCCCCTTTGCACACGACGGGTATTGCTGCCTGGGTTGGCTGACTTCTCTGAGACGGGAGGGAGGGGTGTTGCTGGGGCAGGGTGGGGGCCACTGGGGAGAGATGCTGGCCGCCCGCTGGTGGGAGGCACCTCGAGGCTGTGCACGGGTGTCCTCAGGGCTCCTTCTTCAGAAACGGCCGGTTATGGGGCAGAGCAGTGACCTCCCTGCCCTAGGTTCCCCAGACAGGGCTGGACCTAAAGGAAAGTCAGCTGCTGCTGGGATGGACCCAGGGCAGGACTTGGGGCCTAGGGCCCCTGGTTCCAGGAAGTGAGTCCACTTGGCCTGAGCTGTCTGACACCTCGGCTTGGCCATGTGGATTGCTCCACGCCTTGTCCCCTGAGCTGCAGGACAGCTGGGTGCTTTTAGGACTGACGGCCTTGGGTCTCTCTCAATGGGCCCTCGGCTCAGCTATGGAGGTGCCTCTGGGGAGCCTGGCCCACAGCCCCAGGTCTCACATCCTTCATGGTGGAGGCCTGGTGGGAGGGCGCCCCTGTCAGTGCCCTGTGCCTGTCAAGAGCGTGTAGAGCCGGGAAGCTGCTGGCCTGGGCTGCGGGGCTGGGGTTCTTCCAGCACTGCCTGAGGGCCCCGGAGGGGAGCATGCCGGCCACGTCCCTCTCCTTTTAAACTTGGGCAAAGTTCTCTCTGGCCCCCAGAGGGAAGCCCCAGGTACAAGATGGAGACTGCAGCTGAGCCAGTCCCTGCTCCTCGGAAGTCAGCTTGTGCCCTGGGCATGGGTGCTGTCCCATGGCTCACTGGAGTCATTGTCCCCACCCGTGCTGGGGGCTCTAAGGAAGCCCCTTCCTCCCATGCTAGTCTGGCCCAGCTTATGGGGAGGCTTGTCACAGTATGGCCAGGGCCACCATGTCCCATCCCTGGGGCCATGCTTGTCACATGCCTATTCCTGGGCTCACTGGAAGGAGATCTTGGCGGGGGGCTGCTGGGAGGGGTCAAGGGCCTGCAGTTTTAACCCAGGTGCCCCAGGTGGTTCTGAAGCCCCCGAATGTTGAAGACCCCCACTTTGAAGCTTGGCCTCTTGGGCTTTGTGGGCTGGCTCCACCCTTTCCTCCATCCCTGGAGCTGACTGCTGGTGGTGTCGCCAGAGAGTGACCTGCCTGTCTGGGGTTGAGGAAAAGCCAGTGTGAAGTCTCTCCCTTTGGAACTTTCCCAGTCGGGAGCACTGAGGGTGGCTGTGGCGTGGTGTTACTCTTGTCACTGGGGGGTAGCGAGATCAGCAGAACTCTTGGGGCAGGGAGCGGAGAGGAGGTGCGGGCATCGGGGTGGGGGGGCCTGTCAGTCTGTGGATGGAGGCGGGAGAGAGCTGGGGCCTGGCGCTGGCCCTGTGGGGTGGTGGCCATGGGCTGGCCTATGACTGGGAGTTTGAGGCGGGCACTGGGGTTGTCCTCCTGGCGTGGGCGGGAGCCTGTGCCGGGGCGCGTGGCTTTGGGCAGTGCTCCCATGTGTGAGGTGGATGAGCTGGTGCCTGGGCTGTGTGCCAGCGTGTGTGCGTGTATGTGTGCTTGTTCTGTGCATGCGTGTTGTGTGTGTGTGTGTGTCCACGCGTGTGCCTGTGCCTGCAGTGTCTGCCTGGGGTGAGGGCTCCCAGCTTAACACTAACTGCTTCCTCCTCTGCTGCTGCTGCCAAGTTTGAGGCCCCGGGCCCTTTCTCGGAGCAGGCCAGTCTGCTGGACCTGGACTTTGACCCCCTCCCGCCCGTGACGAGCCCTGTGAAGGCACCCACGCCCTCCGGTCAGGTTGGTTATGCCCACCACTGCCCATGGGCCCACCAGCTTCCAGGTGCCCAACCCTGGGCTCATGTTGCCTATTGGCCACGTGACCCCAGCTAGGCCTGGGTCACTGCCCTTCCCCTGGCACCTCAGCCTTCAGCCCTCATCACCTCCTGGTTGTAGGGCAGGAAGCAGCCCCTGATCAGCTGGGAGAACTCTCAGTAGGGAGTCACTGAACACTTCCCGGCAACTTTGTGCTCATCTTGCATCCTGGCCTGGGGTCTTGAAGCTCCCTGAGAGGTATCAGGAGCTCAGCCACCTGCAAACCTTGGAGTCTAGCTGGCTCTGAGCCACTCCTGTGCCTGCTGGGCTGGACGCCCCGCTGCTGGGGCGAGCGGGGGTAGGGTCCCTGGGGACTGCTTGCCGCCCTGTCTCTAACCTCTGTGCTAACTGTCCTTCTCACCCTCACTGCTGCGCTCAGTCAATTCCATGGGACCTCTGGGAGGTAAGCTGCACGTCTGCTCTTTGTCCAGCCCCTGGGGGAGCCACTCTTCCATATGTGTCCAGGTCCACATGCCTTGGCCTCCTCCTAGCCTGTTCACAGGTGCATGCACCCCCCACACACACCCCACACGCAGGACACACAGGCACGTGCTCACGCATAGGGAGCTGGTGAGGCCACCCGCCTCCAGCCATTCTGCTGCTTCTCCCTCTGGCAGGCCCTTGGAAAAGGGGATCCTCAGCTTAGCTTGAGACAGGGGTCCCCTGAGATCTGGTCCTGTTTTCACAGCCTGTGAGTATTTGCCTCCAGACAGAAGTGGGCCGGTCACCCAGGATGGACGAGTGTCCTCAGGGTGTGGGGCAGGAGGGCCTCAGGGTAGAAGGTTCTTGCCTTCTCTGAGCTTTTTGGCAGTGGGGAGCTGTTTGGGAGGAAGGGGAGAGGGGAGGAATGGATGGTTTGAGAGAGTCAGGGAAGACAGGTTGTGGCTGAGTGCCTTCTGAGAGCAGGGCCTGCAGGCAGGTGCAAGGACATCTCACACAGGACCGTGTCACTGTCACCTGATAGCTCAGGACACAGAGGCTCAGGGAAGGCTCAGTACTTGCCCAAGAACTGGTTATGGTAGAGCCAGAATTCCAACAGGGTCTCCTGGGCTCTGTCCCTGAGACCCCCTGATACAGGCAGAGATGCTGGGAGGGGCAGGCGGGTGTGCAGGTGCCCTTGGGGCACGCGCTGGCAGCCCAGGCTCCTGGGAGCTCTGGAGGCTCCACAGCAGGATTTCCCTCTGGAGGAAGCCAGAAAAAGCCAGCCTGGTGTGAGCTGGTAGGGCCATTCTGACAAGTGGATTTCGGTAGGTGCTGAGCTTGGGCAACACAGTCACACCTGCCTGTCCCTTTGACAGTGGTAGGAGAGAGGATGTGGGAGGCGGATGGCTGGCCGGGCTCTGCTGGTACCCACCCTGCCCCCACCAACCCCAGCTGCTGGTGACATTTTCTCTTGTCTTTTGATCCTGCCCATTGCCTTTCCACCCCGGCCTCCCCGCCCCCTCCCTGTTCTCTCCTCGTGGCCTGTTACCAGCCCACAGAGAGTCCAGCCGGCAGCCTGCCTTCCGGGGAGCCCAGCGCTGCCGAGGGCACCTTTGCTGTGTCCTGGCCCAGCCAGACGGCCGAGCCGGGGCCTGCCCAAGTAAGTGCCCACCTCCAGCACCTGTCTGGTTTGTCCCCAGTCTCTGGGGGTGCAGCATGGAAGGAGAGCCCCGAGGAGGGGTTGCAGGAGGGACCAGGCCACCATGGATGTGAGGGTGAGGACAGGGTCCTGAGCTAGGCTGCCCCAGCACGGGCTTGTCACCAAGGCTGCCAGGGGTGAGTGAGCGCAGCTGGGCGCATCAGCCCCTCCTGCTCGCCCACCCCAGCCCAGCCTCCCAGCCCAGCCTCCCAGCGCAGCCTCCCAGCCCAGCCTCCCAGCGCAGGAGGAGCATTTAGAGCACCTACTGGTTTATGCCAGGCACTTTCCAGAATCTTCTCATTTAATCTTCATCGTCACTTTGCCAGCCAGACACTTCCTCCTTTTACAGATGAGGAGATGGGGCCTAGGAGGGTTGAGTAACTTGGTTCCAGCACTCAGAAGTGGCCAAGTCTGAGTGTCGGCCCAGGTCAGCCCAGCTCTGGGGTTCCTGCAGGGCCTGCCATGGTGCCCGTGCTGTGGTGCCCGTGCTGTGCCACACCCTTCTTGGATTTGGGCTGTGCACAGGCTGCACAGCACTGCCTGCGCTGGGTTGTGCTCAGGCTGGGACAGTTGTGTGTTGCTGTCCCCTGCCATGGACTATCTATAAGTTCAGCAAGAACCTGCCACCTGCCGGGTCAAGCAGGGTGGGCGGGCGGTGGCTGTGGCTGGGTGAGGTCTTGGTGCTGAGAGGGCAGGGCCTGTGAGGCGGGGTTGGGGGTGGCACTCTGGGGCTTGCACTGGGCTTTTTCACAGCATGTCACTCACATCCCTGGGCCTGCCAGCGCCTACTCTTCAGCTGCTTCCCAGGCCCAGGGCCCAGCCTGTCCAGCAGAGGCTCCCTGGATTCTTCGAGGCACTGGGCAGTTCTAGACCCTGCTGCCAGCCAGGCGATGCCCCCAGCCCTGTCGCTTGGGTGCTGCCCTCCTGTGGCCTGTTTCCTGTGTCCCGGTTGTGTCCTGTCCTGTGTCTGACCCCAAGCCGGCATTTATGTTGCAGCCAGCAGAGGCCTCGGAGGTGGCGGGTGGGACCCAACCTGCGGCTGGAGCCCAGGATCCAGGGGAGACGGCGGCAAGTGAAGCAGCCTCCGTAAGACAGCAGGGACAAAGCCCTGCCTTTTCCTCCCTGCCGCCCGCCTGCCTGCCCGGGGCTCCCCTGTGGCCCCTGCTGGTGCTGGTCCAGGCCTGGCTCCTGTTGAGGAAGCTGGAGGCGGGCCGGTCTGGCACCAGGCGCAAACACTTTTATCCCCTCCCCGCCCCTCTTCTCCTCGGTGGCCCTGGCTGTCCCTGGACCACCTCCCTGCTCAGCTGACCCGTACCTCTGCCACCAGAGCTCTCTTCCTGCTGTCGTGGTGGAGACCTTCCCAGCAACTGTGAATGGCACCGTGGAGGGCGGCAGTGGGGCCGGGCGCTTGGACCTGCCCCCAGGTTTCATGTTCAAGGTGAGCCCACAGCCTCTGACTGCTGCAGTCCCTCGGTGCCCTGGTGGGCAGATGAGAACCCTGAGCCTCAGGAGGCTCTGTGGTTTGCCCAAAGTCGTGCAGGTGCTACTAGGTCACTCCCAGCCGGCAAGGTGGCATCTGAGCCCCACACTGTCCTGCTGCTTTTGAGCACTCCTGGTCTCCATATTGCCACCTGCACCTCCCACACGCGAGGCCTGTGCTCTGTGCAGGGCTGGAGGTGGGACAGAAGGTCTGACTTGCCATCCGCATCCTCTGCAGGTACAGGCCCAGCACGACTACACGGCCACCGACACAGACGAGCTGCAGCTCAAGGCTGGTGACGTGGTGCTGGTGATCCCCTTCCAGAACCCTGAAGAGCAGGTGAGGGCTGGGTGGGGCCGCCAGAGTGCAGGGGGACCACAGGCATCCTGGCTGCTGCTGGCACCGCCGTGGCGGGGACAGGCCAGCAGGGGGCAGCAGAGGCCAGCGAGCACCAGGGCTCCTGTGCCAACTGCTCCTCCCCCGCCTCCACGTCTGGCTTTTTCCTCTCTCCCTTCCTCTCCTCTCCCTTTCCTTGGCCCGTCTTCTGTTAGGCCTCTCTCTCTTCCTGTCCCCATACCCTCTTCTTCCTGTAGCCTCTGCTTCTCCCCACATCCCCCTTTGCTCAGGCGCTCTCAGCTCTGCCTCTGTCTCTCCCCTCCTCTTCTCCTGGCGGCTGTGCCTGAGGCCTGCCTCCCTCCTGGGACAAGATGCTTGACCCCTCCTGCCGTCAAGATGCTTGACCTGTGGTCAAGATGCTTGACCACAAGGTGCCTACCCTGCAGCCGGCCGGAGCACTGGTTGGGCTCATGAAGCCCCGTGTGCCGTCCCTCGAGGCGGGCCCTGCCCTGTGCACGCAGGGCCCTGGGCTTCCCAGCTGTGTCCCCAGCTGAGGCTCACCCACGATGCCTTCCAGACCCTTCTCCTGGTGTGGCTTCGTGTTAGTCTCCTGGAAGTGAGGGCTCCTGTTGAGCCTGGGCGGGTGCTAAGTGTGTCCCTCCTAGGTCTGGGACCCTCCTGGATCTGGGTCAGTTGCCCCTCCCAGGGGGCCGTGGACTCTTGGCAGGAGCCTCCCTGCTGTGTAGAGCCAGCTTTGCTTGTGGGGGGTCGGTGGTGCCACGTGGGCATCTGGCTCCTTCCACGGCTGAGCCCCTGAGCACCTCGGGCTGTGCACAGAGGGCCTGGCCGGCTTCTTCCTGCTTCCAGAGAACATGTTTAGCCATCAACGCATCTGTATGAATGGGTTATCAGAGCGGCTGAGGGTGACAGTGGGTCTGCCTGGGTCTTGGATGAGGCGGACCCTACTGGGAGTTCTGGGCTGGGATGTAGGGGTACCAGGTACTTACTGAGGTTCGGGGCAGGAGGCCCGAGTGATGAGGACCTCCTGGGCCTGGCACTGATTCGGCCCTTTCTCCTAAGCCCCAAGATCTTCACGGACCTCCTAGTGGGCCAGCCCTGGCTGGGTAGGATTTCAAGCAGACTCCTGCCCAGAGCCCACAGTGAGAATTGCCCTGGGGCTGCTGGAAGGGGCTCAGATAGGGCATGAGTAGGGTCTGTGACCAGGCTGACAAGGACACAGAGGGAAATAACAAAGACCCAGGTAGGCCCCAGGCACAGCCCAGCGGCAGGGGCAGCCTCAGCCCAGCCACTGGCAGGAGTGGATGGCCATGCAGCTCCCCGTGACCCACCTGGGGCCAGGGGCCTGTCAGCACCCCCAGAGAAGGCCTTAAGGGGGTCAGGATTGAAGCAAAGGGCAAGTCGAAGTTGGAAGGACTGGTGGGATGGCCCCAAGTCCCTCTAGAACTTGTAACTTGTCACTCCCAGAACTTTCTGGGGTTGTTTGAGAAGCCTGGAAGCCTGGAAGGGCTGATGTGCTCTGCATGCACATCATGCATGCAGTGGGCCTCACCAGAACCAGCCACGAAATGTTAGATCCACCTGCAGACGACAGGCTGGCTCCTGTGGTGCCTGTGGGCAGGAGCCTCAGCCAGCAGCATCAGGAAGTGCTGCCTGGAGGAGGTGTTCTCAAGGTGGGCTTGGCAGGCTGAGGGGCCAAGAACAGCAGGAGGAGGGGCCGTCTTCCCAGCAGGTTGGAGTGGGATGCGTGCCCTGTGGCGTCGAGCCCCTTGCTCATTCCTGTGCGACCCGGTGCTCTGCCTCTCAGGATGAAGGCTGGCTCATGGGCGTGAAGGAGAGCGACTGGAACCAGCACAAGGAGCTGGAGAAGTGCCGCGGCGTCTTCCCTGAGAACTTCACTGAGAGGGTCCCATGACGGCGGGGCCCAGGCAGCCTCCGGGCGTGTGAAGAACACCTCCTCCCGAAAAATGTGTGGTTCTTTTTTTTGTTTTGTTTTCGTTTTTAATCTTTTGAAGAGCAAAGGGAAATCAAGAGGAGACTCCCAGGCATAGGGGCGTTCTCCCAAAGATTAGGTCGTTTTCCAAAGAGCCGCGTCCTGGCAAGTCCGGCGGAATTCACCAGTGTTCCTGAAGCTGCTGTGTCCCCTAGTTGAGTTCCTGGCGCCCCTGCCCATGCCCGCATGTGTGCCTGGCCGCAGGGCGGGGCTGGGGGCTGCCGAGCCACCATGCTTGCCTGAAGCTTCGGCCGCGCCACCCGGGCAAGGGTCCTCTTTTCCTGGCAGCTGCTGTGGGTGGGGCCCAGATACCAGCCTAGCCTGGCTCTGCCCCGCAGACGGTCTGTGTGCTGTTTGAAAATAAATCTTAGTGTTCAAAACAAAATGAAACCAAAAAAAAAAATGATAAAAAACTCTCAGAAAACGTGTGTGTATTTGTTCTCCCTCTTCTTGTCTGTGAATGCGGATGGAACCGTGTTATCTGTGGCTTTCTTACCGAGATGGTCTGCCCCCGAAGGCCCGCTGCCCTGGGCTGGTGCACCACAGGGCTTCAGCCCCTGTCCCCTGGGGTTCTTACAGGTGGTCAGCTGGAGGTCAGGGACTGGGGGCTTGGGTGAAGGGGCTTGGCGAGCCATCTCTGTCCGAGAAGTCTGCTGAGTGCTATCCTAAGTGACCTTTTTTATTTTATTTTATTTCGTCGTTTTGAGACAGAGTTTTGCTCTTGTCGCCCAGGCTGGAGTGCAATGGCGAGACCTTGGCTCACTGCAACCTCCCGCTCCTGGATTCAAGCGATTATCCTGCCTCAGCCTCCTGAGTAGCTGGGATTACAGGCGTGAGCCACCACACCGGGCTAATTTTCTATTTTTAGGAGAGATGGGGTTTCACCATGTTGGCCAGGCTGGTCGCAAACTCCTGACCTCAGGTGATCCACCTGCCTCGGACTCCCAAAGTGTTGGGATTACAGGCATGAGCCACCACACCCAGTGACCTTATTTAATGCGCATGAGAACCTGTGGTTCAGGTACCAGGACTCCCTTTCACAGATGAGGAAGCTGAGGCCCACGGAGGTCCAGTTACCGGCAGGTAAGTGGTGGCACTGGGCTGTGGGTCTGAGCACTTGACCCCAGACCAAGGGCAATGCTTGTGTCTGGTGGGGTCTGAAGGGCCTGGGTGGGGGGCAGGCATGCTGGCCTGGCTTGTCCCTCATCTCTTGACCCCTACCGACCCCGCCCTGGGTGCTTCAGTTCCATCGGCAGACTTGGACAGGTCTGAGCAGCGGTGACACACAGCAGTGGAGCAGCAGCAGCTTTCCAGGAGCTGCGGGGGCTGTGCCCACGGGCCGAGGGAGCAGCCTGCACTTCCAGGTGGAAGGAGCTCACGGCTCCCTTTAGTAATAGTTAAAGCCGGTGAGTGAGGTGACTGTCAGAGTCTGAGCTTTATTTTGGGGTAAAGCCCCTGGGCTTTGCTTTAGGTGGCAGGATTGTCATTGCTGTGGCCCTGCCTGGTCCTGCGGGGGGCAGATAGTGTTGGCTCTGCCATCCGTGGCTTCCAGGAGCAGGGGAAGTCGTAGCAGCTGGGACAGAGCCCCTTTCTGGTTGCCCCTGCTTGGAGATCTCCCACCTTTCCTATCTTCCTTCACTCCCTCCTTCATCCCTTCCTCCCTGACAGCCTCATTTCCCCTGCCCAAGGTCCATAGTGCATTGTGGGTAGAGCCGGCTTGGAGCCCAGCCCACTTCTGAGCCTGGGTGCACGTGCCCTGGGCTTTGTGAGGTGTGCAGCCACCGTGCCATCATGGGAAGTCTTTGCTTTTATTTCAACCTGAAAATTCAAAACAAAACAAAACAAAAAAACAAAAAAAACCTCACCTCATCTAAAATACATTATCCAGGAGAAAGCATTTAGATTAGGTTTTATGACAACATAAAATTCCAAGATAGGTTCCATGGTAGCTTTCAGCTTTACCCCCAGCCCTCGCCACTGGGGTAAGGAGTGGCCCTACTCTGTACCACAGGGTCAGGGCCTGCAGGGAGCTTCTTGCCAGAGGGAGCAGGGCCAGGATCGGGGCTGGGGAGCCTGCGGATCCAGAGGGAGGGAGGCCAGGTGTGAGGTTCCCACCCAGCTGGGGAGGGGCAGCGGCCCAAAGTCTGAACTGAGATGTGTGTCTGGGAGCCGGGGTGTCACTAGATTCATGGCAGTGCAGGGGGCATTCAGAGCCAGGCAGCGTGAACGAACAGGCCAGTGAGCTGAAGGGCCGGGCAGAGCAGAGGGTCCAGGCCAGGATGGGATGGAGGAAATAGCAACAGGTGGGGTGAAGGTGAGCCATGGTGGGGCCCAGGAGAGGTGTGGGCTTCTCTCCATGCCTGGCAGCTGGACGTACAATGTCCCGGAGGGCTTGGCAATCTGGCTTGATTTGGCTGACTTGGCCGTGGAGGCCCAGACCCTGGGCAGGGCTCCTGACTCTCAGAGCAGGCAGGCCAGGGCTGTGGGTTCTGGGACCCAACTGAGGCTGGGGGCTCTTGCAGATCCCATACCCTGGGAGGGCCGAGCATGAGCTTGGGAAGAGGCCCACCCCGGGCAGCCCTCTGTGTGGCTCCCCTCCAGCCTCCCGGAGCCAGAGTGTGGTGGGCGCGACAGTGGCAGTTTGGAGCCAGGACTGGAGAGAGTGAGATCTAGGAAGGCCGCCCCTTGTGTGGGGGCTGTGGGGTGGGCTGCAGCACCCCAGGTGCCTGAGGGAGGGCCAGGCCCTGCATGGAGGCATTCTCATGGCTTCCTGGAAGGTGTGGGCCACTTTTGAAACCCCATGAAAATCTTTAGAAAATCGGTTTACTTATTTATTACTCTGTGTTACAAACTCGTTTGCTGGCAGGAGCAGGATTTTGAGTCATGGGACTTGGCAGCTAAGATTATCACACACACACCCTGTCAGTGCAAATGGCCCCGAGGCCTCAGGCTCTGCACCAGCCCTGCCGTCAGAGTCTCTCAGAAGTGTCCGTTCCGGTGCAGGAAGCGACCGTGCTCCCCGCCCTCCTGCCAGCTCCCCGGTCTTCCACCGCGGCCCCAACACTGGCCCTGCTGCTGGCCCGGCCTCTTGGCCCTTGTCCTTGATTGAATATGGTAATCATGTTGGTGTCGCTGCACTCAGTTTTGCTGGCCTGAAGACCCTTGGCCATGCCTATGGGGTTTTAAGTGCCCATATTCCTGGCCTCAGTCACCCCAACACCAGGCTGCATGCGGGGACGTCATGAGGGGTGGCCAAACACTGGGTCCCTCTGCTCAGCAGCTGTAGCTGGTGTGCTGGGTGCTGGGTGGCTGTGGCTCAGGCCCTCCGAGATGCTCTCGGCCTCCTTGGCCTCTGGGCAGCAGCTTCATCTTGGGGCTGAGTAGTTGTGAGTTTGATGCCTGCACACTTCCTTCCGAGAAGCACCCCGGAAAGTTTTTTTTTTTGTGTGTGTGTGTCATTGAACCCTGAGCCAGTTGCTGTGGCCTGGGGTGGCACTTGCAGATTTGCTTAAGACAAATAGAGTCTGGAGCTGGAGGTGGGCTGAACTGGGTTAGGGAGGGCTAAACATCTGAATGAAAATCGGGGTGAGGCTTCTGAGGAGAACGGTAGATGAATAGGTTCTAGGAGCTTAGATCTGGGAATGTGTACTCCACAGTGGCTTCCAGAAAGGGCCCTGAGCCTAGGGAGCCAGCCTGGATGCGAACTGTGAGGAGATGTGTGAATGTGTGTGTGAGTGAATATGAATGTAAATGTGTGTGGATGTGTGAGTGTCAATGTGTTAGTGACTGCAAGTGTAAATGTGTGACTGTGTGAATGAGTGTGACTGTGTGACTATGTGAGTGTAAATGTGTGAGTGCATGGGTGAATGTGAATGTGTGAGTGTATGAGTATAAATGTGTGAATATATGTGTGTAAATGTGGGAGTGTGAATGTGTGTGTGAATGGGCAAACGTGAATGTGTGTGCATATGTGAGTAAATGTGTGAATGTGTGTGAATATGTGAGTGTGAAGGTGTGAGTGTGAATGTGTGAGTGGTCAGGGAACGTGAGTGTGAATGTGCATATGAATGGTGAGTGTGAATGTGTGTGCGAGTGTGTGTGCATGAGAATAGGTGTGAATGTGTGAGTGTGAATGTGTGTGAATGTGTGAGTGTGACGGTGTGGATGTGTGAATGAGTGTGAATGTGAATGTGTGAGTGTGAAGGTGTGGGTGTGAGTGTGAATGTGTGTGAACGTGTGAGTGTGAAGTTGGTGTGAGTGTGAATGTGTGAGTGTGAATGTGTGTGAATGTGTGAGTGTGAATGTGTGTGAATGTGTGAGTGTGAAGGTGTGGATGTGTGAATATGTGTGAATGTGTGAGTGTGAAGTTGGGGATGTGAGTGTGAATGTGTGAGTGTGAATGTGTGAACGTGTGAGTGTGAAGTTGGTGAGTGTGAATGTGTGAGTGTAAATGTGTGAATGTGTGAGTGTGAAGGTGGGTGTGAGTGTGAATGTGTGTGAATGTGTGAGTGTGAAGGTGTGGGTGTGAGCGTGAATGTGTGTGAATGTGTGAGTGTGAAGGTGTGGATGTGTGAATGTGTGTGAATGTGTGGGTGTGAGTGTGAATGTGTGAGTGTGAAGGTGTGGGTGTGCGTGTGAATGTGTGTGAATGTGTGAGTGTGAAGGTGTGGGTGTGAATGTGAATATGTGAGTGAAGATGTGGGTGTGAGTGTGAATGTGTGTGCATGTGTGAGTGTGAAGGTGTGGGAGTGTGAATGTGTGTGAATGTGTGAGTGAATGTGTGGGTGTGTGAATGTGTGAGTGTGAAGGTGTGTGAATGTGAGTGTGAATGTGAATGTGTGAGTGTGAAGGTGTGGGTGTGTGAATGTGTGTGTGAATGTGTGCTAGTGTGAGTGTGAAGGTGTGGATATGTGAATATATGTGAGTGTGAATGTGAATGTGTGAGTGTGAAGGTGTGGGTGTATGAATGTGTGTGAATGTGTGAGTGTGAAGGTGTGGATGTGTGAATATGTGTGAATGTGTGAGTGCGAATGTGAGGGTGTGTGAATGTGTGTGAATTGTGAGTGTGAATGTGTGGGTGTGAGTGTGAATGCAAATATGTGTGAATGTGTGAGTGTGAGTGTGAATGTGTGAGTGTGAAGGTGTGTGAATGTGTGAGTGTGAAGGTGTGTGAATGTGTGAGTGTGAATGTGTGAATGTGTGAGTGTGAAGGTGTGGGTGTGAGTGTGAATATGTGTGAATGTGTGAGTGTGAATGTATGTGAATGTGAGTGTGAAGGTGTGGATGTGTGAATATGTGTGAATGTGTGAGTGTGAATGTGAATGTGTGAATGTGAAGGTATGGGTGTGAGTGTGAATGTGTGAGTGTGAATGTGTGTGAATGGTGAGGAGAATGTGAATGTAAGTGTGTGTGCATGTGAATAGGTGTGAATGTGTGAGTGTGAATATGTGTGAAAGGGTGAGTGTAAATATTAGTGTGAATGGGTCAGTGAGTGCGAGTGTGCGTCTGTGTGTAAATGTATGTGAATGGTTGTGTGAGTGTGAATGTGTGCACGAGTGTGTGTGCGAATGTGTGCACGTGTGAATGGCTGAGTGAATGGCGAGTGTGCATGGGAATGGGTGAGTGTGAATGGGCGAGTGCACGTGTGACGTTTCTGGGACCCTTGCTTGGTTCACTTTATCCAGCCTATAGCTGGCCTAGGGCAGTGTGAGGGCAGAATGCAGCCGTGCAGGTTTGCTCCTTAGTGTTCCAGGGGAATACTCACCCGACGGCCCCTGCTCCTGGTCTCAGAAGCTCCTCCGCTGGAGACAGGGTAGACGGCTGAGCCCCTCCTCAGCTGCGCTGTTTGGAGGCTTGTGCGCTGGGGAGGTGCTGCATCTGTAGATCCAGTGTCCCAAATGGTCATTCAGTCACTCCTGTATCCATTCATTTACTGGCCGTTTCCCAGGCAGGCACTGAGCTACAGAGAAGATTAAAATGCATTCCTCAGTGGACTTGGGACTGCTAGACTAGAGAGGATGGAGGCGGCAGAGCTAAAAAGCTCCCCATTGGGTTCAACGCTCACGACTTGGGCGATGGGATCAACCATACCCCAAACCTCAGCATCACGTAATACACCCGGGTAACAAATCTCCACGTGTCCCCAATTCTAAAAGTTGAAAAAGAGAAAATAAAATGATAAAATTTGGTTCCTACCCCTGATGCGCACACAGCATGGGGGAGGCAGAGCAGCCGCGGCCACAGCGGTGCGTCTGGGTGGTGCATTTGAGTTTCCGGGGACAGAAGTGGAGCCGCCACCTGGCTTCGCACAGGGTAGGTGCCCCGGTTGAGGGGCTGGCACCTGGGAGGCCGCCTCGGGCAGGGGCAGCCAGTGGAACAGGCAAGGGGACACCAGGTTGCTTGAGCTGGGGAGGCCTGGAGCTCAGGAGAGAGACGGGCCAGGAGGAGGCGAAGGTTTTGGGAGAGCATGTAGAGGAGGCAGAAGGAGGGCCGGGGCAGCTGGTGACCACCACATTTAAGAGGAAGGAAGCCGGCCAGGCGCGGTGGCTCATGCCTGTAATCCCAGCACTTTCCGAGGCCGAGGCGAGTGGATCACCTGAGGTCAGGAGTTCCAGACCAACCTGGCCAACATGGTGAAATCTTGTCTCTACTTAGAAAAAAACAACCAAAAAAACCTCAAAAATTAGTCTGGCGTGGTGGTGCATGCCTGTAATCCCAGCTATTCAGGAGGCTGAGGCAGGAGTATTGCTTGAACCCAGGAGGCAGAGGTTGCAGTGAGCCGAGATCAAGCCACTGCACTCCAGCCTGGCTCCATCTCAAAAAAAAAAAAAAAAAAAAAAAAAAAAAAAAAAAAAAAGGAGGAGGAGGGAAGCCTGTAATCCTAGCACTTCGGGAGGCCGAGGTCGGCGGATCACCTGAGGTCAGGCGTTTGGACCAGCCTGACCAACATGGTGAAACCCTGTCTCTACTAAAGATACAAAAATTAGCTGGGCGTGGTGGCAGGTGCCTGTAATCCCAGCTACTCAGGAGCCGAGAATCTCTTGAACCAGGGAGGCAGAGGTTGCAGTGAGCAGAGATTGCGCCACTGCACTCCAGCCTGGGCGACAGAGTGAGACACTGTCTCAAAAAAAAAAAAAAAAAAAAAGGACGAGGGAAGCAGGAGATTTCACAGGCACTGCCAAGGAGCTGTTCAGTGCCATCCTTAGGAAGAGCTCCCTCCTCAAGAAGCAGCTGTGGTGGATGGGGCCGAGAAGGCTGGGAGACTGAGGACAGTGGCCTTGCCCACCTGCTCTCAGGCCCTGGGGATCCACAGAGGGGCCGCTGTGGGCAGCCAGGGAACACAGGCAGGCTGCTGCCACCGGTACTCCTCACCCTGATTATGCAGAAGAGCAAATCACTAAGGAAAGGCCCTTCTTAGCGCAATTAAAAAGGATAATTAACAACGGGTGAGAAAGCTGCCTTCCTGACAGCCCCCGATGACAGTGAGGATCCGCTGCTGGAGGGAGAAGGACAAAGGCATGCTCCTCTTTTCCTAGACAGCCACGGCCAGTGCACAGGGGCAGAGAGCGCCCTCCAGGCTTGTCACGGAGAGGCTTTGAATCCCAGGCTGGGCAGAGACTTAAAGGGCCCTGTCAATCAGCCTGGGGTGCTTATCTCGTGTCCCTGCCCTGTGTGAACTGCAGGGGGTGGCTGGAGAGGGGGCACAACTCTTTTTGAAGGAAAGGATAGGCTGGACATGGGCCGAGGTTGGCACACAGATGCCATTCAGAGCTAAGGCGGCAGGCTTTTGTCTCCCGGAAGCTGGTGCATCTCCACTCACTTGCAAGCTGCTGGGTCTAGAGGACATGCACTTTCCATGGAGCAGAGTCACAGATGGCTTGGAAGCTCCTGGGAAGCCATCCTTCATTAGGAATTGAGGGCCCGAATCTGTGGCTCAGGGCAGTGTTCTCACCTCCAGGTATCCAGCTGCCCATCTTCCCCCATGCCCATGGGCACCTTGAACTTGAAATGCTTCTAAGCTGACTTGTCAAGTGTGGGCCGTCCTCGGACTCATTCCGCACCCTCCTCCTGGAGCAGACACTGCTAGGTGCCCACCCAATACTCATCCCCTCCGCCTGCCCAACTGAATCCTGGTTTTGTTCAGGGTACCAATGCAGTCTGCTAAAGTCAGTCATTTTCCCAGCCTTCCTCGCAGCTGTGGGTGGCCTTATGACATAGTCCTGGCCAATAAGATGGGAGAGGGCATCCCTTCGCAAAGAAAACATCAAAGCCTTGCTAATAAAAAGGGCTTTGGACCGGGTGCAGTGAGTCACACCTGTAATCCCAGCGTTCTGGGAGGCCGAGGCAGGTAGATAACTTGAGGCCAGGAGTTCAAAACCAGCCTGGCCGACATGGCGAAACCCCATCTCCACTAAAAATACAAAAATTAGCCGGGTGTGGTGGTGCGCACCTGTAATCTCAGCTACTTGGGAGGCTGAGGCAGGAGAATTGCTTGAACCCGGGAGGCAGAGGTTGCAGTGAGCTGAGACCATACCACTGCACTCCAGCCTGGGAGACAGAGCGAGACTCCGTCTCAACAACAACAACAACTGAAAAAAAAAAAAAAAGAAAAAAAAGAAAGAAAAAGAAAAAGGCCTTTGCCTCCTTCTCCTGCCTGGAATGAGGGCTGGAGGTGCAGCAGCCGTCTTATGACTCTGAGGCCACACTCAGGAGGATGAAGATCCACTCACTGAGGATGGCAGAGCGAGAAGGTGGGGTATGGCTTTGCAGAGAGTGTGCAGTCCAACCCCGTTGCTCTCCTTCTGGCTTGTTTTTGTATGAAACAAATAAAGGCATCACATCTGGGGGGGTTTTGCGGCTTGAAGCCTCCCTGATTGCTGCCATGTCCTGCCTGAGTCCTCAGATTTGGCCTCTTAGAGAGTTCTGCATAGGTTTCTCCCTCTGCACCAGCCCCTCCTAGTTCAGGCCTGGTCAGGCCTGCAGCCTCTGAGGTGTCTTCCTGTAGGCCAGTCCCTGGAGGGCACCGTGGCTGCTGGGGCGGTTTTCCTGAACCTCCTTTCTGGCCTCATTGCCCCGTGTTTCAACCCTCCAATAGCCTCCATTTCTCATGCAAGTCCAGATCCCTTAACCAGCCTCTTCAAGCTCTGGCCCCTGAACAGCTCTTCAGCCCCATCTTCCACCACCCCCTGTCTGGAATGGCCTGTCCTGGTAACCCAGATGAGCTTCAGGTCTGCTTCCCAGTGTCTGCCTTTCCTCTGCCATGCATCTGTGGTCCCGCATCTCTGAGGTGCTCTCCCCCTCCCAGCTGAATCTCCCTCCCTTCCAGGGTGCATGGGCCCAGCCCGAGGGGGGTCTGCCTCCTCCAGGTGTGCTGGTTTGTCCACCTGTCAGTCGCGGCACTGGTCGCACTGCGTGTACCTGCAGTTGAGCTGCCCATTTTTTTGACCCCACCTGGACACTGCCTCCTGTGCAGCTCTGTGGCCCAGGTCAGGGTCCAGGCTCAGCATGAGGATGACAGGGTCCAGGCTCAGTGTGTGGATGACATGCTCTGCCTCACTCTGCTTGGGCCCCTGCCACGTGGCCACTTGCTGCTCACTGCAGAAGCCACAGGGCACAGTCCACTAATAACTAGAGAAAATGAGTCATAATTCCCTCGCCTCAACCAGCAATCTTTTTCTTTTTCTTTTTTTTTTTTTTTTTGAGACAGGGTCTCACTCTGTCGCCCAGGCTGGAGTGCAATGGCCAATCTTGGCTCAATGCAATCTCTGCCTCCCGGGTTCACACCATTCTCCTGCCTCAGCCTCCCGAGTAGCTGGGGCTACAGGCGCCCACCACCATGCCCGGCTAATTTTTTGTATTTTTTTTTAGCAGAGGCGGGGTTTCACCGTGTTAGCCAGGATGGTCTCAATCTCCTGACCTCATGATCCGCCCACCTTGGCCTAATCTTTTTCATTTTTGTCTGGGTGAATTGAAGCTTTTAAAAACTCAGGGGCAGGCTCTGGCATTTCTCCTGGCCACATTTCACCTGGTTAGAGTTGACCCGGCAGTTGGGCGTTGTTGGCTCTCTGCACGCTGTGAGTTGGCCATAGCAGCCTGTGTCCTAATGTGGTCCAAGCCTGTCATCCAGACTGAGCCCAGGTGGGTGGACAGATGGAGGGACAGGCAAACCCACTATGTAACCTCCAGTAGCCTACTTACAGACCACAAACCCAGCTTCCCTATCTTTTTTTTTTTTTTTTTTTGAGATGGAGTCTCGCTCTGTTGCCCAGGCTGGAGTACAGTGGCAAAATCTCAGCTCACTGCACCCTCCACCTCCCAGGTTCAACTGATTCTCCTGCCTTACCTCCCGTGTAGCTAGGATTACAGGCACATGCCACTATGCCTGGCTAGTTTTTGTATTTTTAGTAGAGATGGTGTCTCACCACGTTGGCCAGGCTGGTCTCGAACTCCTGACCTCAAGTAATCTGCCTGCCTCGGCCTCCCAAAGTGCTGGGATTATAGGCGTGAGCCACCACGCTTAGCCCAGCTTCCCCATCTTTAAGTGAGGAGGTTGGATGACATGATGCACTGTAATAAAATCATTAAACTCCACCCACAGAGCCTAGGGCACACCACGATAGACTCTTGCCCTTCACTGTCTTAGATATTCTCTTTCAGAATGTTGATTTTTCCAACTTTTATCCCCCCCCCCTTTTTTTTTTTAAATTTCAGATAGGGTCTTGCTCTGTCGCTTAGGCTGGAGTGCAGTGGTGTGATCATAGCTCACTGCAGCCTCAACCTCCTAGGGCTCATGTGATCTTCCTTACTCAGCCTCCTAAGTAGCTGGGACTACAGGTGCCCACCACCACACCCAGCTAATCTAATGTCTCCTTGATGTCCTCCAATCTGCTAATCTTTCTCTCTTTTGTTCACAAGAATTTTATGAGAGACCACGAGGTCCCACAGCAGGGATCTCACATTTTAAGATGTGTGTCCATAATTTTTTGAGCCAACAGAAAGCATCCACACAAATGTGAGCATCTTTCGAGGTGGTGTGCCATGTGTGTGTCCTTATTCTAACAAAGGCTGTGGCTGTGCAGCGAATTCTAGAATTTCCTCACTGGGATACATTTTCAGGCTAGCGGCAGTGTTGCTCAGATACATTCCATGCTAATGGGGTAGGATCTTCTGTCAGGGAATTTGATGTTTGTGTAATAATAAGAAAATTTCTGTTCGAAAAGTTGCCTACAGGTTGAAGTTGGAATGGATTAGAATAGAAAGAAGCAAAACATTCCTCTGATGGAGTCACAAGGTCATTTGTTGGAAAAAAATGACCTTAGAGAGCATGATTGGTTCTGAAAGCTAATCCACCCTCCCCATGGGCTGGGTGGAAGAAACCAAAGAGGCGACTTGTTCTGTCTGAAAAAGGAATGACAATTTTGCCCTGCCTGTGGGGGACAGACGAGGGAGGTAGGTGGAGGACCCCCAAAAAGGGGTGGGGTAGGAAGAGCATGAGGAGGAGAGTGTGGAGGGAGAGAGGGGCCTGAGGAGATGGCCTTTGGCCAGGCCTGAAGATGGGCCAAGCCTTGAGAAATCTCCCGGGCAGCAAACAGCGGGTGAGTCTGTAGGACACCCACAGCTCCTACTCAGTTGTAAGTTACTTCTAGTTCTTTGCTGGGCTGAACATCCCACCGTTAACCCTACGCCCTGAGCGTGTCTGTGTTCCTTCGAAGGGCTCCAGGAGCTGGCTGACTTCCACACTAGGTCTGACCCAGAGCCAAGAGGAGAGTTGCTACAGGAGAGGAGAGGGTTTGACCGAGCAAAAGGAGAAATGCCACCTTCCCCAGCCCTGCCTGGAAAAGGTCCTAGGAGGGAGAGGGGCAGGAATTGAAGTCCTCACAATATATGGGAAGGTACCTTGAGCAGTTTTATTTGAGAGCAAAAAAGAGGATGATCCCAGAAGATACAAGGGCACAGGGCCAATGAAAAGGCAGATATTTGGGTTGCATCCAGGAACTCAGAGGCAGATGTTGAGTTGTCAAGAGCTGGGCTCTCCAGCTGGAAGCATCTAATCTTTATGGTGAGACATTGCCTTGGGCTGCAGTTTTTCTTCCTATAAGATGGTGGCCATAATACTTAACTCACAGGGTTGTTGTGTGAAGTAAGAAGTATTACAGGACAATTTTCAAAAAAGGTAAAGTCATTTGGCAGGGCACAGTGGCTCACACCTGTAATCCCAGCACTCTGGGAGGCTGAGGTGGCTGGATCACTTGAGGCCAGGAGTTTGAGACCAGCCTGGCCTACATGACAAAACCCCATCTTTACTAAAAATACAAAAATTAGCTGGGCGTAGTGGTGTGCATCTGTAGTCCTAGCTACTCGGGAGGCTGAGGCACAAGAATCACTGGAACCCAGGAGGCAGAGGTTGCAGTGAGCCAAGATTGTGCCACTGTACTCCAGCCTGGGTGACAGAGTGAGACTGTGTCTCAAAAAAAAAAATTATACATATACATATACGTATATATACGCACACATCTCATACAAAGAAAAGCTACACATTTTATTTTAACTAATTAACAAGGAAGCAGTAAGATGTTACAGGCAGTTTAAATGAGAACTGGATTTACAGAGGTTTATATTCTCTACTGGACAAGATGCATGTGTGCTGCTTTGGCCCAGAATTACGTGCATAGCTAGGAACAGGAAACTTCCGCATCTTCAGCAGCCCCACACAAGCTGATGCTGTCTCTGCAGAACTGCAGAAAAACCCTGCCCAGAGAATTGAAGGCATGTGTCCTCATGGAATCAGACAGTTCCTGAGGGTCCCTAGCCAGTGCCCAGAATCCATCAAAGGGACACTGAGTTTTTCGCCCATTTAAAGCCTGTCACAACTGAACAATCTTCGTCTCCCTGCTGCAGGATCACAACAGTCTCCAAAAATGACTCTCGATCACAAGACAATGGGTCTCAGTTTGGCCTATTTACACAGGTGCAGTGAGAATGTTCTAGACTTTCCAGAACTCCTTGGGTTAGCTTTCTTATTTTCTTAGATAGAATCTCGCTCTGTTGCCCAGGCTGGAGTGTAGTGGCACGATCTCAGCTCATTGCAACCTCTGCCTCCTGGGTTTAAGTGATTCTCCTGCCTCAGCCACCCAAGTAGCTGGGATTACAGGCGTGCACCACCATGCCTGGCCAATTTTTGTATTTTTAATAGAGATGGGGTTTCACCATCTTGGCCAGGCTGGTCTTGAACTCCTGGCTTCAAGTGATCTGCCCACCTTGGCCTCCCAAAGTATTGGGATTGCAGGCATGAGCCACTGCGCCTGGCCCGTAGCTTTCAAATCTAGAGTGCTGTGTGGCATTGAGCAACTGCCATGGCCCTGGAATTCGCTTCTGTCTGTCTGCACAGAAAATCTTAGCTGGGATTTATAAAAGCCTCTTTTATCTGCTAGGAAACCGAGTTCAAGGAACTGTCGCCACCAGATCTCACCTATGTACCTGTAACTTTGGATGGCTTCCTCGCTTCTCAAAGTTCCCTACATAGGTTGATACTCCTGGCCTGCAGGAAACCACCTTTCCTACCACCAGTGAGGCTAGGACTCAAGGGCCCGGCATGTTCTCCTGCAATAGCTTTGTGGCATCAATTCTGTATAAAAGTGGCTTATCCCACCTGATTAAATGAGAATTGCTTCCAAGTATGACAACCCCGCAATAACCCTTATTGTGTAATGCTATTTTATCCCAGCAAAAGAAAAAAAGTTCTCCATTGAATTTATGAAAATATATTTCCATGAAAAGTTAAGACTAAGTCATTTTCTGAGTTCTGGAGGGTTAGTGAAAATAAGAAACTATTTAAAAATTGTTTCTTTTCAATTGACAAAAGCAAAGTCTATTAAATTGTAGGTTAAGAAGGAAGAGAAGGAGCTTCCTCACATATCTAGAAATGAAAGAATACCAAAGCAACATCAGCAATATTCCAAAAAATAACCACAACAAAAGTGCCGCATTCAATCCTAAGTAATAATTCCTGTTCTCTGGATCCAGTCAAGAGAAAACTTTTAGGGAGCCTCTGCTCTGAGCTTAGAGGCCTAGAAGTCATGACTCCATCTGATAGATGATCTGAAGGTGGCCTAAGTGAGGTCCGCTCAGGAGCGTGTCCCCGCGAGGTGATTCACTGTAGCATCCTCAGCTCAGAGCCCCTGCACGTCCTCCTGAGCCTCCGAGGCTGCCCCTTGTGGAAGGCACAGCCGCTCGCCAGCGGCTTACAGCAGAGTCCCAGGTGCACATCAGAGTAAATACAAAACTACTGGTAGTTGACTGTTGGTTAATTTATTACAGCAACCAATAAAACAAAACCGCAGGAAAGTAAGATTCTCTACTGGGAAATAACTACTTCATAAGCATTTTGATCAGTGTCTCACTAAAGGTAAAGCATACAATGGACGGCGACGAGGGCACTGGCAAAGCTTCAGGGCCTTCCTACAAAGTGTGCAGTGTCTGAAATATTTATACTAATGACAGTTTACTGATACAAACTTAACCTAGGGAGGCTCAGCATCTCTTCAGATGCTGATTAAAGAATAACAAACATAATTACTTCTGGCCTCTCTTGCTCTTGTTTCATAGGGTGAAAGTACAAATCTTTGTGAATTTCCAGGAGCCCTCTGGGAAGTTTCAAAGAATGTTTTAGTTCAAGATAAAAAGTTTTCTTTTACTCTTTCCATATTTAGGATCTGATCTCTGGGAGGAAAAATCAAAAGAGTTGTCAGAGAAGATTTAGGCACTTGACTCAGAGTGTATCATGGATGCTCAAGAAATAATTCTTGCTTACTCTTTTAGTAATGCAAAAAAATGTAAAAGTAAACAGAAGGTGACATGAGTTTAAAGAATCATCTCTTTCACAAGTGAGTTTTTGTATTGTTTTGTTTAAATACTCAAGGACTGAATAAAGTCAGCATAAGGCACAGAAATTTTTCTGGCAAGACACACACTATTGCTGTCAGGCAGACCACAAGGAAGGTAAAGAATAGCCTTCGTGCTGCAGGTCGGCGGTCCCCAGCCTTTTTGGCACCAGGAACTGGTTTCATGGAAGACATTTTTTCCACGGACCGGGGTGGGGGGATGGTTTCTGGATGATTCAAGCGCATTACATTTATTGTACACTTTATTTCTATTATTATTCCATTGTAATATATAATGAAATAATTATACAACTCACCGTAATATAGAATCAGTGGAGGCCTAAGCTTGTTTTCCTGCAACTAGATGGTCCCATCTGGGGGTGATGGGACACAGTGACAGATCATCAGGCATTAGATTCTCATAAGGAGCATACAACCTAGATCCCTTGCATGAGCAGTTCACAATAGGGTTCACACTCCTGTGAGGATCTAATGCCGCCGTGACAGAAGGCAGAGCTCAGGCAGTACTGTGAGTGATGGGGAGTGGCTGTAACCACCGCTTACCTCCTGCTCTGTGGCCCGGTTCCTAACAGGCCATGGACTGTTGCTGGACCATAGCCCAGGGACTGGGGACCCCTGCTGTAGATGAAGGCAGTGACCAGTAAGCCAAGGCGGCAAGCCCATCAAAAGTGAGGAAGCTTTGCTAAGATCTAAGATACTTCATGTCTCTTTTCAGACTCAGGTATTATAAACCAAGGCAAATAACATTCACTTCTTTAGACCTTCACTCACTGTGTTCATTCATATCCTGGAACAAAACTACTTTTTATTGCGTGACAAAACAGAATTTTATTTCTTTGTCACTATTGCTTCGTGTATCAACCACCTATATGAAAGATAACTTTCATCCAAAGTAACCAACTTCTATTTCACAGAAAAAGCTGAGGAGGTGGCAGAAAATTGAGAGCTGCCCTACGCGAGCATTTCTGCAGGTGAGCAGATTGCAGGAGGGCACAGCCACTTGCTTCCAGATCCATACGGGCCTCTTACTCCTTCAAGTATTCAACACGAATACGTCTGTCAACACAACTCAAAGATCCAGCCTTTCTGCAGAATATAAAAATAAGAAGCAAAAGTGGATAAGCTAAAAGTAGGCTTAGCGATCCATGTTTTAGTGTTATATCTTACTTCGTTTATCTAGGTATCTGATGATTATCTATTAATTAACTCCATTCAGGATCAGGTTCTGATTTATCTGAAGATTCCATGTTCTAAGTTATCTAAAGATCTTGGAAATTTATTTAATTGGATAAATTATACTACAAAATATAGGTTGAGGTAACAGATGTGTCTAAATAGTGATTCAATTTAGAGTAATACCAATATTCAGTTTTCATAACAGTGACATTGTATTAGACTAATGTTATCTTTTTGATAAACTATTTAAGAAGACCAGATTATTCTCTTCATGAGAGATTCGACCAAATACACAACTGAATTATACTTAACACTGTAAATCAAAGACAAGACCTATCTGTTTTTTAAAAACCAAAATAATATAAGCTAATTTGACTTGCCACAGATTTACCTTAGTTACAGGAACTTGGATTTATAAAATGTATTTAAGGTAGCAGTTTCTGTATGAAGGATATTTTAAAAAGCCTAACACATTGAAAGCACTAGAAGCTAGAAATATGAGATATATAAGATGTATAAGTGCCTTTTTTCCTATAAACTAGTAAGAACAGAGCTCCTTTGATTTGAGACATAACTAATTTATTAATTTATTTCACACTCACATATCGAGGAATCAAGGCTTTTCTCAGTTATAGACTTGCAGACACGTGGATCACAGATCACAGAAATACGGAGAGATTTTGGCTTTGGCCCTGCAACTTCAGCCACAGGCCAGAAGTAAGCAACACACCATCTTACCAATCCCAAGTCTCAAAGAGCTGTGCTTTGCAGCGGGCAGTAAATTTCTAACTGACTGGAGCTCAAAATAAACAAACAAGAAAGGACCAACAAACCGGATTTCCTGTTGTCTCTCACTCGAAAGGAACTAGATCTATGTCATCCATCTACAGACATGACTAAATGGTCAGGCCAAAAACCAAATTCTCAATCATTGTTGTCAAGAATAGGGAATAACTTATAATCAGGAATAAACCAGAAATAAAACCACAGACACAAATTCAGTAAAGATTAGAAAAATAAAACTAGAGAAACAGAGAGTGAGTAAAATTAAAGTTCTGTGGCTGCTTGGAAGTCACCCTGGGAGGTGAGGGAGGACAGAGCTTAGGCTCTGGTGGCATCTGAAGTGCCCTTTGGCAGCTGTGCAGCTCATCTGGCTCTGGCTGGTGAATCTACTGTGTATCTCATAGGACCAATACAACTGCTAGAGGGTAGCATTTCCAAAAAGGTAGAATTATGACTCCCCTATAAATATAGAATGAATACATGTCAAATATTTTGATTAACTAGTAATTAACAAGAGAGCCCGTTCAAATATTTATGTTCTCTGTTGGATAAAATCCATTTGCATTGCCGTGAACACCTTTTGCATTACCACGGACAGAAAATGTCTGTATCACCCTCAGCCCTCCACAAGTTAGTTTCCGTCTCTACAGTGTTGCCCATTCGCCCAACTAAACAGTCAAAGTTGCGCACCCCCATAGAATCAGACAATTCCTGGAAGGTCCACTAGACAACAGCCGAAATTCCATGGAAAGGATCCCTGCTATCTTTTTTCTCCATTACAAGGTCTTTTTCCTGGGACGAGGATGTTAGAAGTGCATCAGTCACCGAGCAGAGGCCAGTAACTAGGAGTGGCAGCTGCTTAACAATTTTTTTTCATACACGTAGGTGCCATGGCTCTGGAGTGTTGTCCAGAGTGGGCTGAATCCCTGGCTCCTCCGAGTTGACCTCTTTCTTCCTGGGGAAAGAGACTAAAAGTGTTAGTGACAGTGGGGTCAGAGATGGGTGGTAGTGGAGGGGGACATTGTCTGAGGACACAGGCTTGCGGCTTCCTGTAGGAATGTACACTTGGTTTTTCTATTTCCCCAGTTTTTCTGTGAAGTTGCCTGGAATGTTCACAAATAAAATTTTATCTTGGGCCGGGCACGGTGGCTCATGCCTGTAATCCCAGCACTTTGGGAGGCCGAGGCGGGCAGATCACTAGGTGGGGAGATCGAGACCATCCTGGCTAATACGGTGAAACCCCGTCTCTACTAAAAATACAAAAAAAAAACTAGCTGAGCGTGGTGGTGGGCGCCTGTAGTTCCAGCTACTCAGGAGGCTGAGGCAGGAGAATGGCTTGAACCCAGGAGGCAGAGCTTGCAGTGAGCCGAGATCGCGCCACTGCACTCCCAAAAAAAAAAAAAAAAAAATTAATCTTGAATGTGTTGGAGGAGTTGGCACAGAATTAAATACTATAATGATTTTCAAAAAAATGAATATGCTTTTTTTCCTTCTTGCAGAAATGATTTTAAAAGTTCTCAACAACCAAAACAGCACAGGCAGCGACAATCAAGCTCCAGCACTGACCAATGAGAATCGATGTGAGCTGTGAGTACACTCACTCAAGTCCACTAGTCTATTTCCTTCCTGTAAATTTCAGCTTGCTCCTTCCAGGAAAACCAGAAAATGCCCCAGCTGAGGACAGCCTTGGTAAATATCTCCTCTATGTTCTTTGAGGTCTATTTATCTATATTTTACTGTATATTTTAAAATATGGATTAACACTTACCTGCTAGTTTGCAGTTAAAATGAAGTATGGTGAATATCAGTTAACGGCATGTCTGAAAACCCTCTCTTCAGACTGATCATCTTCTATGCGCTGTGTGACTCTCTTATCCCCTATTGTCCACTCTTGCACTGTTTCCAGTTTTAACTATTACAAATGTCACATCTGTAACTTATTTTCTGTTTACGTCTTTATTTATTTCCTCAGGATAAATTTTCCAAAATGGAATTGCTGGAACAAAGGGCATACATTTAAAAAATGTAACCATTTTATTTTAGAACACTTTTACATCTGTAGGAAAATTATGAAGATGGTATGGGAGCAGTCCCAAATAACCTGCATCCAGTTTCTTCTCTTATTTACATCTTTTATTAGTAGGATTCATTTGTTACAATTAATGAGCCTATACTGATACGTTATTTATTTATTTGACACCAGGTCTTGCTCTGTTGCCCAGGCTGGAGGGCAGTGGTGCGATCTTGGCTCACTGCAATCTCTGCCTCCTCTGCTCAAGTGGTTCTCCCACCTCAGCCTCCTGAGTAGCTGGGACTACAGGCCTGTGTCACCATGCCTGGCTAACTTTTATATTTTTTATAGACATGGGGTTTCACCATATTGTCCAGGCTGGTCTCGAACTCTTGGGCCCAAGCAATCTGCCTGCCTTGGCCTCTCAAAGTGCTGGGATTACAGGCGTGAGCCACTGCACTGGGCCCTGATACATTATCATTTACTGAAATCCATACTTTATTCAGATTTCCTTAGTTTTTCTTTAATGCTCGTTTTCTGTCCCAGGACCCCATCCAGGATCCCACACTATGCGTAGTCATCACTTTTCCTTAGCTTCTCTGGGCTGTGATAGTTTCTCAGACTTTCCTTGCTTTTGATGACTTTGATAGTGTTGAAGGGTCAGGTCATTTTACAGAATGTTCCTCAAGTGGGATTTGTTTGGTGTTTTTTCTCATGGTTAGGTTGGGGTTTTGTGTTTTGGGATTGAAGACCACTGAGGCAAAGTGACATTTTCTTCCCTCCTATCAAGGGTGCACAGTGTCAACATGGCTCTTTGCTGTTGGTGTTGACCTTGGTCACCTGGTTGAGACAGTGTCTAGTTTTTCCCTCTCTACCCCTTTCCACCCTGTGCTCTCCAGAAGGAAGTCACTACGCACACCCACACTTATGGGGTGGGAACTTAACGTTCCATCTTCTTGAGGCAGAGGTATTACGCAAACTTTTTGGAATGTGTCTGCGTGATGTTTCTCTGTTATCTCTCATTTATTTATGTATTCAATTGTTCATTTATATCAGAATGGACCCAGGGTTATTGATCTTATAGTCTGGGTTATAATTGAATGCTTTTTTTTTTTTTTTTGCTTAAATTGTTCCAGCTTTCACAATGGGAGCTCTTTCAATTGACTCTTTCGTCCCTTGCCAGGCCCGCATCATTGTGGGATATATATATTTTCTTACTTTCTGGCACTATAACATGCTCCAGGAAACATATTTCTTGCCTCAGTTCTAGATACAGCCATTTCTCCAAGGAGCCCAGAGTACATCTTTTTAAAGGTTTTTGATACACGTTGCCAAATTATCCACCAAAAAGCTTACAGAAAGTGAACATCAATGTGTGAGTGCTTATTTCTCATTACACTGCAATGATCTAAAAATAATATTTTGTCACTCCTTTGATTTGATTCCTTTAATAATTAGTGACTCTCTTTAATTTTTTAAAGTTTATTAGTGATTTGTAATTTGGTAAATTGTCTTTTCAGGTTCTTAACCCATCTTTCTCTCAGAGTGTTCACTTGTATCTTAACATTTTCATAAGAACTCCATATCTAGAATGTATATTAACCTGTGATTATCACATAAAATACAAATATTTGTCCTAGTATCTTATTTGCCTTTTGAAATTACAGACTTTCATTCTACTATAAAGGCACATGCACACATATGTTTATTGCACAACTATTCACAATAGCAAAGCCTTGGAACCAACCCAAATGCTCATCAATGATAGACTAGATAAAGAAAATATGGCAAATATACACCATGGAATACTATGCAGCCATAAAAAAGGATGAGTTCCTGTCCTTTGCCAGGACATGGATGAAGCTGGAAGCCATCATTCTCAGGAAACTAACACAGGAATAGAAAACCAAACACCGCATGTTCTCACTCATAAATGGGAGTTGAACAGCGAGAACACACGGACACTTGGAGGGGAACATCACACACTGGGGCCTGTCAGGGGGTGGGAGGCAAGGAGAGGGATAGTATTTGGACAAATACCTCATGCATGTGGGGCTTAAAACCTAGATGGCGGGTTGATAGGTGCAGCAAACCACTATGGCAGATGTATATCCATGTAACAAACCTGCACATTCTGCACATGTATCCAGAACTTAAAATAAAATAAAAAAAAATTATAAATTTTTACAATTTAAAAACAATAAAAGGCTTTTAATTGGGACATTTAAAACATATACAAAAGAGGATAACGTAATGAAGAACCTCATGTACATATTCCCCAAGTTCAATAATCATAAACATTTTGTCATCTTTATTTGAGCTACCTCTTCTCTCACATTATTTTTTTTAAACTGGAGTCTTTTCAAGTAAATCCCAGACAGTATGCCACTTTGCTTGTAAATACCACAGTATGTATCTTTAATTAACTAGAGCATTTTAAAAACAAGACTACCACACATTATCACACCTATCAACATTAAATTAGTTTCTTAATATCATCTAGTACACATTTAGTGTTCAAATTCTCAAAAAGGTCTTTCAGAGTTATTTTGTCTCAATCAAGATCCAAGCAAGACCCATACATTGTTTGGTATATCTTAAATATCCTTTGTTCTTTTTGCGTTATTCTTTATTATTTGTAGATGCCACTGGTTCACTGGAGAAACTGGTTCATTGGATCTGTAGAATGGCCCTTATCCTGGATTTTGCTGATTGCAGCCTAGAGGGCTTTTAACACTTATTCTGCTGTCCCTCATATTTCCTATAAATTGGTGATTAGATCCAGAGACTTGATTAGATTTAGGTTCACTTTTTAAGGCAAGAACACTTCATAGGTGGCGCTGTCACTTTCTAATGGGTCCCATCAGTGAGACTCATCATATTTGTTCTACTTTTAGTGATGATAAGATTGATTAGTAGGTTCAAGTGGGGGTCCACCTGTCCCCCCATTGCAAGCTTCTTCATCAAATTTACCTAATTGGCTGGGTGTGGTGGTGCACGCCTGTAGTCCCAGCTACTTGGGAGGTTGAGGTAGGAGGATCCCTTGAGCCCAGGAGTCCTGGGCGAGCCTGGGCAACACAGTGGGACCCTGTCTCTTAAAAGAATTTTTACCTTATCAACTCTTTGTCCCCTCTAAAATATAATTTTGAAGAGGAGGACAGAATGAATGCTTGATTTTTGTCCCTTCACCAATTTTTAGAGTAATGTGTTAATGTCCTAACAAATTCCAGTGATGACCAAAGAGTTTTAGAAATGTTATTATAACCCACAGAGTTTTATATATTTGTTATGCTTCATTCCATTTCAATCACTTGACTTTTTGGTGCTCAATGATCCCATCTTAGGGCAGTGGGAGCCCTTTCAAATTGAATCGTGTGTGTGTATGTGTGTGTGTGTGTGTAGTATGTGTATGTCTGTGTGTGTGTACGTATATATATGCATTCAAAAATGTATATGGAAATGCAAAAGGCCAAGCCAAGCCACATTTTAAAAGAATAAGGTGGGAGAATTGAATCACCACACATCAAGACCTATTTTAAAGCTATGATAATTAAGCAGCATGATTGACTCAAAATATAGGCTTCTGATACAGATCCACACATTAATAGACCTTTGGTTTATGATCTTGTAAATTACAAGCTTCTCAATAAATTGACAATTAGAAATCCATGGGAAAAAACCTGGAATCCCAACTCACGTCATAATCTATTCTAGATGTATTAAAGGCTTTAACATGGAAGGTAAAGCTAAAGATTTTAGGGAAAAGGCAGAATATCTTTGATATCTTTTAGTATCTTTGATATTCTTTTTTTTTTACTGTCTTTTAATAGTGAAATATTTCTTAAACAAGAAAGATAAAAGGTATTATTAACTCTAGAGGGGGAAAATAAGATAAACTGAGGTATTTTTAAAGTAGTATTGAGAGACCTGAGAACAGTGCCATCTGCACACTCTGTTTTCAGTTCGTGACTGGGCAAGTAAACGCATTGAAAACTCAACTTTTAGAAACTTTTGTGTCAATTTGACAATGTATTTTCCTTCCCTTCCTGCCTGCCTGCCTCCCTGCCTCAATGTATCTTATGTCTGCTTAATCTACGATTAAAAAAATGGGGTTTAGCCTGGGGCAGTGGCTCATGGCTGTAATCCCAGCACTTTGGGAGGCGGAGGCAGGCGCATCACTTGAGGCCAGGAGTTCGAGACCAGCCTGGCCAACATGGTGAAACCCCGTCTCCACTAAAAATACAAAAATTAACCGGGCATGGTGGTGCCGCGCCTGTAGTCCCAGCTACTCGGGAGGCTGAGGCAGGAGAATCACTTGAACCCGGGAGGCAGAGGTTGCAGTGAGTTGAGATTGTGCCACTGCTCTCCAGCCTGGACGACAGAGTGACTCTGAAAAAAAAAAAAAAAAAAAGTGGGGGAGGGTGGGTTTAGATTGCGAATGCCATTAAAATTTTTCAACAGCTTAATGTTTGAGCATTTCAGTGTGCCATTGATTGAAATAAAACAAACAGACAAACCAAAACTGGTCCACCGTCACAGATAATTTAAGACATACTGAAATAGACAACATGAAATTCAAGAAATCGAGAAATTGAGAAATGCTACTAATGAAAAAACAACATAGATGTGAAAATTGCAACACATTAACTTCAAGAGAATAGAAGAATCAGTTCAAATAAATCAAGAAAATGGGCAAAAACAGCGAACAAATACTTTACATAAGGACTTCCAATACCCTATCAGTGCTATCTTCCGGGAAATGAGCAGAAAGCCACAGGAAGCTGCAGCGTCTGCCGATCAGCAAGGGTTAAAGACGTCTCGCAATTCTGAAAGTAAGCAAGTAGGCTGACCACGCTGTCTCTAGAACGCGCTGATTGGAGAGTGAGCCACTCAAGACCTCTAAAAACCACTCAAGGCCCGGGCAGCATCCACCCACGCTAAACCTTTGCGCGCCCCTAGTAGCAATGCACGCCTAGTCCTGAGCACCAATAAGGATGCTCACGCAGGACCCGGATGGCGAGGCGGGGACCTTCGTAGCGGCGCCACTGGCGGTGGCTGCACAGTGAGAACAAGCAAACGCCCCCCACCGGCAGGGTGGACGGGAAATGGAGTGCGTTGGCGCTGCGGAGGAGTCACTGCGGTGAGGATGGCCCGGACACAGCTTCGGGCGGCCCGGACATAGCTTCGGGTACCCGCAGGCGCAGCTAGCCGGTGGGGCGCACCTGGGTCCCCTACGGCTCCCGCGGGATATCTGCGGGGCGACTCCCTCCAGATTCAGTAAACGTCCTGCTGGGGGAGCCCTTCCCATGCAATAGGCCAGCCCCTGCCTCCCATGTCGTGGAGTAGAGGCAGGGTCCCTGAAAGAATCTTGGGGTGGGAGGAGTCCTGTGAGGTCACCGAATGAGGCAGGGTCTGGCCTGGGTCCCAGGCCCAGGGGTCCCGAGGCCCTGGGGCAGCTGGGTAGCCCTGTTGGCCGCCCTGTGCAGGGACTCTCTATCTATGCAGGTCTGGTCGGAGCTGGAGGCAGCGGGTTCTGCTGCTGCGAACATTCCCAAGGGCTGGTTGGGGAGGGGCTGCACAACCCTGGACCCCGCGGGAGTACAGGACCCGGAAAGGCAGGGAGTCGTATCATGTGCCAAGAGCATCCAGGGGTCCCGGCTGCTGGCTTGGCTGCCCTGGTCATCGCTGCGGTTATTTGCCGTTGCTACCGCAGAGCAAGCGGCCCCGGTTCTTGAACCACAGCTGCACTTGATGCTCCTGCAAGTTGAGTCTGACAGCCAGGGCCCCCGCTCCTCGTGGACCTGCTCTTCTCAGAGCCTGTCTCCAGCTCCGGCTGCTGTCCCTTACTGTATACTGCGCTTCCTGCCACTGCCTCCTGGGAGAGCGTGGGATGGTGGGGGATAACTAGGTCCTGGCATCCTCACTCCTGTCTCTGCACACAAGGCTCTGCCCACAAGCGATGGGATTTAAATTGCACTCTCCATGCTGTGCTCATCGAGGCCCACCCTGCTTTTACTGGGACCCTCCCTGCAGTCCCCACTCCCTCCTCCCCACGAGTCTTGCAGTCATCGGTTAATCCCTTCATTATTGACCAGCTGCTGCAGGCAGGCCCTGTGTCGTCCTGTATCACTTTAACGTGACCTCATTAGTCTTTGATTTCTCCTTCACTTTCTGGTACAATAAGAGACTTATATCCGGTCTCCTTTTGTACATTTTTTGCCCTAGACTTAGAATCAGCTAATTTCATTGGTAAATGTTATCTAGAGAGTTCAGCCGTGGAAGTGTGCTCCTTGTTACTGGGTTTTCATTGCTTCTGGGTCTTTTCAGTGGACAGAACTAGAAAATATGAATTTTTTAAAGAGTAAAACATAATGTGAGTTCACACTGCAATTTCCAATTCACTTTTAAGGTTACAAGATTTTTACTTAAACTTCCTTGATTTTATACTATGTCATTTTTATGCTGAAAATTATGGTTCCTAATGATGGAAACATAGTAATTTAATAAAAATGTCAATACTAATATATGGCTACTGAATGCCGTTTATGATTTCTTTCCTTTTTTCTTTTCCTTTTTTTATTGTCCGTAGCATATCTCTCACTTGGGATGTATAGTCAAAATGCTGTGTTTTAAAGCCACTTTAAGTAATTGTATTCTTTATGTGGTTACGCCACACACTTTATATGCAGGAAGGCTCATTCATTTCAGTTTACTTTAATTTTTAAAAATCACATAAAACATTTATCGTCCTCCCAAACTCTCTATCCAGTTACAGTCACAGAAATCTTGCTTCTGTAACTTCCCGTTCACCCTGTTTCTTTTTCCTCCCAATAGATAACCATTAAAACAGTTTGGTTTTGGGTTTATCTTCCCATGGTTTCTTTTGATAATATCAATTAATATCTATCTATCCACTGTGCACTGAATTGTATTTCCTCAAAATTCATATGTTGAGGTGCTAAGCCCCAGTGTGATGGTATTAGGAGGTGGGGCCTTCAGCAGGTGATTGGGGTTAGATGAGGTCATGAGGGTGGGGCCCTCATATTGGGATTAGTGTCCTTATAAGAAGGGACACCAGAGAGCCTGCTTGTTCTCTCTGTTTACCATGCGAGGGCACAGTGAGAAGGCAGCTGTCTGCAAGCCAGGGAGAGAGCCCCCATCCAGGAACAGAATCCACCGGCAGCTTGATCTTGGACTTTCAGCTTCCTGGACTGTGAGAAATAAATTCCTGTTGTTTAGGTTACCCAGTGTATGGTGTTTTGTTGTGGTAGTCCCAGCTGACTAATGCTCTACCATCTAGCTACCTCTCTGTTATCTACTTCCCCATCACTTACCTAAAAATTACCAATGATAAATATTACTCTGTTTGCTTCTTTCCTTTGCTTATTTATTTTTCCCCATATCAGTATATAGAGACAGTTCTCATTCCTAATTACAGCTGCTCCATATTCCATTGTGTGGATGAAGGATAGTTTATTTAATCAGTCAGTCCTGTGTACTGTTTTAAACCTTCATTGAGACTATTTTTCTTACCATTTCAGTCATTTAAATAATTTTTTAAAATGAAAAACTCAAGTAAATAATAAAAAAATTCTCCCACAGTTTATTTTTTAAAATTTAACTTTTGTTTATCAGAAGTCCTTAAATGAGGCATTTAAAAAAATTCCGAGAGCCCACAGTTATGAGCGTGCATGAGGCAACCGCAGTTGCCATCAGATGAGAATGCCCCCTGCTGGCTCTTCATGTATGACCCCAGGCCCCCTCAAGCCCCTCACTGCTGTGCGGAGTGTTCCCCGGCCACCAGTTATCTGCCCCGCCGTGCGCTGATAATCTCACATGGTACAAATATACTGTTGAGCCAAATTAGGGTCTTGTAGAAGGTGCAAAGTTTTGTGAAGCAGTTAAATGTGACTTTGGTGAAATCCTCTGTGGAACAGGCACATCAGAATGGAACAATTTGGGCCAGGTACTGTGGCTTATGCCTGTAATCCCAGCACTTTGGGAGGCCGGGGCGAGAGGATCACTTGAGGTCAGGAGTTTGAGACCAGCCTGGCCAACATGCCAAAACCCTGTCTCTACTAAAAATACAAAAATTAACCTGGTATGGTGGTATGTGTCTTTAGTCCCAGCTACTCAGATGGGTGAGGCAGGAGAATTGCTTGAAGCCAGGAGGTGGAGGTTGCAGTGAGCTGGGATCATGCCACTGCATTCCAGCCTGAGTGACAGAGTGAGACTCCATCTCAATTAAAAAAAAAAAAAAGAACAATTTGAATATCAAAACCATGAGGCCTGGGATAGAGTATGATTGTACAGGACAAATTGAACACGAAGCCAGGAACACTTGGTCACACTCAATACTGTCTGTACATACTTTGTAGAAAAAATCATATCTTGACTCCGTGTTCATTCTAAGAGTTAAATGTAATCAACTCATGAGCTCTAACTTGCAGTTGAAAGGAAATACAGAGTAGAGGAACAAATTAAATGACATTGTGAAGAAAGAATCAGACAAATCCAGAAGGGGGCATTCTACATAACAACTGGCCTGATGTCCTCACCAGGTCAATGTTACGTAGTACCCCATGTAGTACCCCCTAGGGCCAGGGGAATGTTCCAGATCAGCACTGTCCAGTAGAATTTTCTGTGGTGACAGAAATACTCTATCATCTAAGTACTACCAGTAAGCACTGGAAGTGTGGCTATGAGTCTGAGGAGCTGCATTTTAAATGCTATTTATTTATTATTTATTGATTATCAATGACTTTAGATAGTGGCATGTGGGAAGCATCTACCATATTGGGCAGTGGATTATCTACATTAAAAAGGCCTAGGCCGGGCACGGTGGCTCACGCCTGTAATTTCAGCACTTTGAGAGGCTGAGGTGGGTGGATCACCTGAGGTCAGGAGTTCAAGACCATCCTGGCTAACATGGGGAAACTACAAAAATTAGCTGGGCATGGTGGCGGGTGCCTGTAATCCCAGCTACTAGGGAGGCTGAGGCAGGAGAATCGCTTGAACCCGGGAGGTGGAGGTTGCAGTAAGCTGAGATCATGCCACTGCACTCCAGCCTGGGTGACAAGAGCGTGACTCCACCTAAAAAAAAAAAATTGCCTAGAAGTCATAGCAACTCCATGCAATGAGTGGTTCTTGATTGGTTCTATGTTTGAACAAACCAACTATATGACCTTTTGGGGACTAACTGGGGGAAATTTAAATGTGATTTGGGTATTAGATGATATTAGGGAATTTTTTTGTTGATTATCTTATCTGCGATAATGGCTACGTGTTTATGTAGGTAAATGTCATTTTTTTGAAATGATTCATATTGAAGAGTCATAATACCTGTAATTTACCTTAAAATACTTTAGCCAAAAAAAGTAAATGGAGAAAAATGTTAATAACTGAAATCTAGGTTCATTCTCTTTTCTGTTCTGCTTGAAGTTTTTCATAATAAAAAGGAAAACCCCCAAACAGAAGTAAAGGATCATTATAATTATAAACCAGGTTTTATTGAATATAAAATGAAATGCTTTCATAGTCTTCTATTTTATTTTTCAAAATAAAGTCTAAATATAAGCTTTTCTTCCTACTGTTGCCTATGGATTACAGTTCCTGCTTTAAGCAGATTTACCTTTAGTGGACTATTTTTTTGGTGCCAACATCTTTGTGTAACAAGGACCCTGTATTCCTGGGTAAAGTGCTTACAAGCTTTACAGCAAAGAATTCTAAAAAATTCCCTTTGAAAATGAGAGCAAAAACATTCCTTTTGAAAGCAGAGCCAAGGCTGAAGATATAAATTTGGGCGTTTCATATTGCCTTGCAGACTGGCCATGCTGGCCCATTTCCCTGGCGACTCACTCATGTCATCTCCCTTCATAGACGCCGGGTTCTACTATGTCTCTGAGCAGGGCTCCTGGACTTCCTGACTCTCAGATGGGGATAACCCTGGTCTCCCAGGAGGTAGTGAGGATTAAATGAGCTGGTGGTGTCAACCCCACAGCAGCCTCAGGCTGGGTCCTGAGTAGCCACTGATGGAGGTGTCTCCATTGCAGAGAGATGCTGGGTGTGTCACACCTCCAGAGCTTCCTTTGGCTCTCAGGTTCACTGTGCAGGCCTTTTGAAAACCAAAGCCACTGGAGGAATTTCCAAGAGGAGATTAACTAGGGGTCAAGGGGTTTGGATAGCCGGGGTGGTGGGTGAGGTGGTGGGCAGTACAACTGTGGGAAACCAATTGGGCTGAGCACAGAGAAGGGAATGGAGTATTCGAAGATATTATTTTGTTGGGTAAATCCTTTAACTTCCAAGTGATATTGCAGTTCCCTGGGTCGGCTGTATTTTGTGCAAAGAAATGAGCCAGGCTTTATCCTCCTCAGTGCTCCCAACCTTTGCTGAAGGCCATAGCCTTGAATGAACCTGCACCTAGAAGCTGTTTTAAAATGCAGTGACCATGTTTATGCAGATGACTCACCATTTCTTTTAATCTCCAGCCCAGACTCCTCCTCTGAGCTTTAAACCTCAGTATACAGCTGCTTACACAGCTACTAACATGAATTTTGCAAAGGTACCTCCAATCTGGCCCACTATCCAAGACAAAATGCAAGGCTTGAGGCCCCCTGACACTTGCTCCTCCTTAAATGAAAGGCATCATTTTCCACGCAGAAGCCTAAGGCATTCTTTTTTTTTTTTTTTTTTGAAACAGAGTTTCGCTTTTTTTGCCCAGGCTGGAGTGCAAAGGTGCAATCTCGGCTCACTGCAACCTCCTCCCTGGTTCAAGCGATTCTCCTGCCTCAGCCTCCTAAGTAGCTGGGATTATAGGCGTGCACCACCACGCCCAGCTAATTTTTGTAGTTTTAGTAGAGACAGGGTTGCTCCATGTTGGTCAAGCTGTTCTCGAACTCCAGACCTCAGGTGATCTACTCGCCTCGGCCTCCCAAAGTGCTGGGATTACAGGTGTGAGCCACCGCGCCTGGATGCCTAAGGCATTCTGATCCCCTTCCTCCTTCTCTTCCCTCCCAGAGCCAATCTTAACTAAATCTGGTCAGTTTCTCCTCTACTATCAGAATGCATACACTCTTGTTCCATTTTCACCCCCGCCATCTTCCAAACACTTGGCTCTTCATATATCACCCCTCTACATAATGTTTCTTCAACAGCTGTCCATTGCTGTTGGGATCCTTAACAAGGCCAAAACCTTACATGATCTGATCCTTGCCCACTTCTCCTGCCTTATCTTATCTCATTCTCTGCTCTGACTCTAGTTCAACAGTGGAAAATGGACTTGGCCAGAAAGGGGATTATTTAGCACCAGCATGTGGGACACAGACTTCAGTAGAAGAGAAAGTTTGCTCTGGTTTCTTATCACAAATCTACCACCTGAAAACCAGAGGGACACCACTAATATCATTGGGTTTTGACAACCTGAGCTGCCTCCTTTAGCTGCCAGTTACCTCCCTTTTCTGGTTTGCAAAGCTCCCGCCTGTATGCGCAGTTGGTGCCATGGGGTGGATGTGTGGGTTGACCCGGGTGAGAGTGTGACCTGGTTTGAAGCCTACTGGCTTTCCATTGTTCCTTGAACCTGGATAGCAGTTGCATGGCATGGTAGATCAATCTTTAAATCCTGGCTGTTCCATTTAGTAGTTCTACAACTTTGCACAGGATTGGAACCTCTCTGATTCTCAGTGTCTTCATCTATAAAACAGACACAATCTTATGTGTTCTGCCTGCCCCCAAGGGATTGCTCTGGGGCTCAAATAACTCATTCAGCCATCATGTATGGTGATCACGCAGGTTACTGTTCAAACTGGGCCAGTTTTGAGACGGTCAGGGTATGCGCTTCATAATTACACAGAAAGTCACCCTCCGTAGGAAGGACCGTCTTCCTCTATACCTTGAACTTTGCTTACAGGTCATCACCTGGGTGGAGGTAAGCAGGGTTGCCATGCATCCCAAAGATGACGTCAAATGTGCTTGTAAAGGAATATGTGCTTTTGGTGCTCACAGAGATTATTTCAACTCCTCAGATAATCCAAGATAAACAGTGATTGGTTTTTAGAAGCTACTAAATTACACACTTTAGTCCTGCTGAGATGGAACAACCCTCCTCTCCCTTTTAGGGGCCTGCAAACCCACAAGCATGGAAATAAGGAAAATCCCAAAGTTCCTTTAAGAGAAATTACAGGCATCTAGGTAGCCCCAGAGGTATTCTTGTTAAACAAGAATAGTAGCTTAAGAATAATAGCCAAGAGACTTAAAGCTCCAGAGATGTTTGTTTTGCCCATTGAAACTAAAGATAATGTCTTAACATATGTCCCCGAGTTGCCTTTCAGAAGCTTGGACCTCCCTGAGGACCCCCACTGAATGGATCAGCTGGCATAGAGACCCCAGATGAGGGAGAAACAAACTAAAGTTCAACTATTGTCCTTTGTTCTAAGTTTCTTTGTGAGGGTCTTCAAGAAAGTCTCTTTCCCTAGCAAGTTAATGTTTTTCTACTGACTCCCTATTTTTTTAAATTTTACTTGAAGTTCTGGGATACATATGCAGAATGTGCAGGTTTTTTACAAAGGTATACATGTGCCGTGGTGGTTTGCTGCACCCATCAACCCGTCATCTAGGTTTTAAGCCCCACATACATTAAGTATTTGTCCTAATGCTCTCCCTCCCCTTGCCCCTCAATCCCCCAACAGGCCCCGGTGTGTGATGTTCCCCTTGTCTTTATAGTAGCATGTGTCTTTATAGTAGAATGATTTATAATCCTTTGGGTATTGCTGCTGACGCCCTAATGTTTAAACAAAGCTTCTCTTACTTAACTAATTGCAAACCAGATCTTGGTATCTACCCATGATCTGTGAGCCCCCATTCAAGATGTCCCATCCTTTTAAGCTTACACCAATGTGTAACGTCTGTGTATTGATTTAGGATTTTGCCTGTAGCTTCTGTTTTCCTGAAACTTGCCCCTGCCTTTAAAAACACTGGCCTGCGAGCCATCCAGGAGGCCAGATCTTGAGCAGCTAGCTGCCTGGTCCTCCTCGCTTAGTGCTCCGCAGTAACCACCTCCTTTCTACCACGGCAGAAAGCTTGGTGTGAGTATCTGGTTTTATTGTGCAGGGAGAGTGACCACCAGTTTGGTTCTATAACACTGCCACTGTGTCTGGCAGATTAGAAATATCAGTTCTTTGAAGGGAAGCCTGCAAAGCAGGGACAAAGGCCGCATCAGCAGTAGAAAGGCATTGCATAAACTCCCAGTCACCAGCTTGGACCCTAGTCCATTCTGTTCTCTTTAATCTTTTTTTTTGCGGGGGGAGTGGGGGCGAGGTGGGGTAGGAAGCTTCCAGTAGAAACCAGAAAACCTGCTAGACAAATTCTAAAAGAGTTCTTAATATTCTCCACTTCTTTCCACCTTTGTCCTTCAGTTTTCCTCGGTCTCTTTTTCTGTCTTTGTCTCTCTGCCTGGTCTCGTCTTCTCTCCCAAGGCTGTCTTAATAACCTCAGGTGCAGGGCGGTTTGTCATGCATCTTGCAGTGGGACAGCAGGAAACGGCTTGGTGGGACCCCCGTCTATCTGAGGGTGAACCATTCACTACCGTGGCTCTGCAACCAGGCGGGATAGAGTGAGGTGAGTGAGGCACTCTACTGGGGGCAAACATTTTAAAGGCACCCAAAGTACTCAGACGTCAATATTTTAATGCAATATTAAAAAAATAGTTAATGTGAGATTTCCATGGTGAGCAAAATATCAAAAATTCAAATAAGGACAGGATCAGTGCCAGTGCACTGATTTTTTTAAAATTTATTTTACTTATTTTATTGCAACCTGAGGGAAAAGGAAAAATCTGTAATATCAATTCTGTCTTTACTTAGGATTTTGATATATTGTTTATCATGGGTTTTTGGGGGGATTAAATCTGCCACAAGGGCGCTGTAGAGCTGAGTCTCCGTGGGAACTGCCATTCTGCAAGGGTAGGATGTGCTTCCACAAAAGGGCTGGGCCCAAGAAAAACCCATCCATTGCAAGCTACAAGGTGCAGGGGTAGAAGCGGCCCAGATGGAGTTCCCATGGGGCTGCGGAGGGGAGAAGGCTGACCCTGAGAATGAGGGCCGGAGAGGAGGGTGAGCGCGGCCCCTCTTCCAGGCAGGAAGCCCTGCTGGACGCCCGCGTGGTGGTCCCCGAGACTCGCTCAGGGCCACGTGGGAGGAGAGGCTGCAGCCCACACGTGAAGAAACTGCGACGTTGCCTTGCACACGTGGACAGTGGTGGTCTCGAGGCCCTCCGGCTGTGGCCCCTTCAGAAGCACCTGCCAAGCCACCTGTGGCTCCGGGAGTCTAGAGAGCCACGGCCCAGAATGAGCCTACCGTTGGGGAGGGTGGGCCTGGGGACACACACCCGTAGCCCCCTCTGGGGGTAAGAGACCAGAGCTGTCCTCTCGCACCCGCACCCGCACCCGCACCCGCACCCGCACCCGCCCGCTCTCCCTCAGCAACTAAACCCTGCTCGGGCAAGTCGGCAGGGCTGAGGCTGGCAGCGAATTCCATCTCTCTCTAGGGTCTCTTCTCCCAGGCCTTTCCCTCTGGAGCCCTCTGGGGTAGGGGGGTCAGAGTTCCCAGGACCAGGCAGCTGCTGTGGTTTCCACTGGGGCCTGCTCTCTTTGTACCCCTACTTCTGCCTCCCACCTCGGCCTGTTCTCTAAGGCTGCTCCCGCGGTACCCTGTTGTCTGGCCCCAGCTCTGTACTGAAGGGGGCTTAGGCAGCCCGTCTCATGTTTGTGGCCCTACCCAACACTCTGCCCTGGAGGGTCTTCAAAACCCCTTTGTTGGCGCAGAGGAGCCCACGCTTACCTCCCCTCACCCAGGATCCCCTTGTCCCGGGAGGGCCACCCCACAGACCACTCACTCTTATCCCTCCCTCCAGACCCCCACACATGGAGGCACAGGGTAGTCCCAGGCCAGCCCGGCCATGCCATGGAGCACAGTGCTGCTGTGCCCACTTGGGTGCAGGGGTTTTATTTGGGAGGTGATCCCAAAGGAAGCAGGAGAGAGGAAATGGGGCAGAGGGCAAGGAAAGGAGGCAAGAACAATATAAGGTAGGACTCTGAGGTCACCACTGTGGGCAATGGGGCCACTTCCAAGGATTGTTCCCTGAAAAGCCAGGCGCCTTCTACCAGGTCCCATCCACCACTGGTTGGGGTGGGCCCCAGGAGGCATCAAAGACTTGGGGAAGGTGCACAGACTCACAGCTGTTCCTGCTCATTCCTTAGGTCTCAGAGCCTCCTCCACCTGGCCGAGACCTGGAGTGCCCACTGTGCACTTGGAGCTTCCTCATGCTGGGTTGTTTCCACACGTGAGCACCTGTGGACAGGATCACAGGTCTTCCCTCACCTTCCTCTTGTCTCCACCGTAGTTCACGGTCTGACACCCAGATTGGCCTGCATCAGGCCTGCAGTAACTGCTTTTCAGATAAAAGTGTTAACTCACAGAGGACAAACACTTTTCTTCTCTTTTGCCAACTGTTATTAGTCAGTAGTGGCTACTTGGAAGAATGTGTTAGGTGAGATTCTGAGGCTGGATTCAGGTTTGGCAGAGAAGAGTGTCTCTCATGGAGGGCCCTGGTGGTGGCAGCCCTCATGTTCCTGTTGACATTTCTCAAAGTTAGACTTTCTGTAAAGGGAGGCAGTTTTTTAGACACTAGAATATCTTAGGACTTGTCTAAGGAATCAGCGCAGTCTAGTGAACATGCTTGGAATGTAGGTTTTTGTGACAAAGGGAAGAAACCCCTTACAATGGTGATTGCCTATTAGATTCTAGAAACCGTGCTAGGTATTTGACATGTTTTCTCATTTAATCTCCATAGCATCCCCAGAAGTTCATATTATTTCCATTTTTCTTGATGACTAAGTTGAGACTCAGAAATGTGGAGTAAGATGTTACCCAAGATCACACAGTTATGAAGCCGATGTTCTCATCACATCACTATTGCTTGCAGGCAAACCTCTGCAAGCACAAGCATGAGACCAGTCAGCAGTCTGGGGAGTGTACATGGAGGGTTTACTCTATCGCACCCAATGACATAAACAGGGGCAGAGAGACCCAAACGCTTCAAGTGCCAAGAGAAAAGATAATTCAGGCTGAGCTGGTGATCAGAGAAAGCTTCCTGGAGGAAGCAGAGCATGAGGAGAGCCTACAAAGGAGAAAAATGGTTGGCATTTGGGTAGCAAGAGAGTAGGGGATGGACATATTGGGAGGGGCACAGCCCTGGTCAGAGGGAGATAGCCCTGGGAATCGGACAGGCATGTTGGTGACCAGTGTGGATGGCCTGAAGGTTGGTGGAGGAGCTGAGCCTCAAAGCACAGATGGTTGGGGACCTGCAGAACCGGATTTGGTAGCGAGACAGAGCTGGAGCAGACACAGAGGCAGTGTGGCGGCTGCAGGGTTTAGAGGCATTCATCAGGGAGTACCACCTGCAGATATGGGATGAAAGGACAGGAGCCTCAGCAAGGGCTCTTGTGAAGGGTGTGGTGGGCTGGGATGTGTTTTCACCCTCACATACATGCCTACCTCCCTGAGCCCTCCTACGTAAGGGAGCTGTGACCTTGCACAGGCCAGGTGAACTCCTCTAAAGGCTGATGCTTCCTGAACTGCAAGGGTGGTAGTTACTTTCAGCTCCCTGCATTCATTGTTAACTGAGAAGGGTGCTAACCGGGGCTGTTGTTTACATCAGATGATAGTCAATAAACCCTATGAGGGAGCCTGCAGTGTGGCCAGCGGGGGAAGTCACCAGCCTGTGGGGGCTCCATGGTGGGCCCAACCTACCACTTTAATTTCATACTTCTGTAGAGTGATTTCTTGAAGCCTTCTTAAGTGACTGCCTAAACCCCTAGTCACAGAAGGTGTTTCAGCTGCCAGTGGCCAAAATCCCAACTCGAGCAGCTTTTCAGGAGCAGGGGATTGATTTGCCTGGGTGTTGGGCTCAGTTCCCTAGTTCCCACGTCCATTCTGTGTGAGCCTCTTGGCTCTGCTTTCTTCTATCCATGCTGGGAGCCACCCTCAGGCTGGCCTTGAACTCCTGACCTCGTGATTCGCCCACCTTGGCCTCCCAAAGTGCTGGGATTACAGGTGTGAGCCACTGTGTTATCACCTTTAACTCAAATAGTCAATATGCTGTAGCAACATATTTTGGGGTGGCATGTTTTTTTTTTTTTTTTGGTGGAGGTGTTTCTCTGTTGTCCAGGTTGGAGTGCAGTGGTGCAACCATGGCTCACTGCAACCTCAACCTCCTGGGCTCAAGCCATCCTTCTGCCTAAGCCTCCCAAGTAGCTGGGACCACAGACACACACCACCACGCCGGGCTAATTTGTGATGGCATATTCCTAACTCCTTCAGTCTCTTTGCTTCTCCACCTCTCTGCTACTCTCTCTGCCACTCTGTTTCTCTGTCTCTTTGAGTCTCTGTCTGTTTCTGTCTCTTGGTCTCTCCCTGTCTCTTTCTCTCTTATCCATCTCTCTCAGTCTCTCTGTCAGACTCTCTCTGTCTCTCGGTCTCTCTCTGTCTCTCAGTCTCTCTGTCTCTTGGACTCTCTCTTTCAGTTTCTCAGTCTCTCTCTTTCTCTCTCTGTATGCATCTCTCTCAATCTCTCTTTCTCTCTGTCTCCCAAAAACACACACTCGCTTTCTCTGCTCCTCCACACACGTAGGCACACATGGCTGCCCAGCCCAGATACGACTCACTTCCTAGGACATGTTTAGCAGAACTAGAATAGAGCGCTCAAGCTGGGTAGACTAACGTTAGCAGTGAGAAGAACTCGGGAAACATGCTGCTTGGATTTTGACCCCCAGTCTAGCACTTACTAGCTGTACAGCCTTGCACATGTTACCTATTAATAACTTCCCTGACCAAGTGGTGAGAACAATAGCACTTATCTCACAGGGGTTTTGTGATGATTAAATTATGACAGTAATTTAAAAGAGAACCCGGCAGTGGTAAGTACACTGATAATGTTCACAAATGTTATTCTTATTCTTCACCTTCTTGCCATTGTTGTTGCTATCTCTGAATTCCAATGTCAGTTTCTGAGAATCAGAGTCTGAGTGGCTCAGGTTATACTGGACTGTGTGTTTGGTATATTTGGTGCAGTTGGCTGAACAAAAGCCAGCACTGCAGAGCCACCATGGCCCACCCACGAGCGTGGGGGTGGAGTGGGGAGACAGGTGGACCTCTGGAAAGGCAGGGATGGGTTGAACAGCAGCCCAAAGATGGCTCTGAGATCCAGGGTCACCAATCATCCCAGTTTGCCTGGGACTGAGGGGTTTCCCTGGAAATGAGACTTTCAGTGCCAAAATAAAGCAAGTCCTGGGAAACTGGGAAGGTTGGTCACTCTATAAGTCAAAACTGATTTTGATGACTTCCAGATGGGGTCAGCGTGCCCGGCAAAATGTGTGTTGATGAAATCCCTTTTGAAATCCCTGGAGGAGGGTGAAAAGTTGGATGAGGCCATTTTGCAAGTCTTTTTGCAATATGTCCTAGGCTGCTCCCACCTAGGGAGGTTTGAGTCCACCACCCCTCTTCCCTGCCACTCCCCAGCCCTGACCTTGCTTGCTGCTGACATTGGTTAGCTTTTCCAATACTTCTGTAACCGGCAAAAAGGTCTGGCTGCTCGCTGCTTGTAAAAAGGAGCCAATGTAATAAGAGTGAAGTGTGATAAAAAGAGAATGAGTTTTATTATCCATGCTAGCATGGGGAGGAGTGAATGAAATTCTTTCCAAAAATGTCCAGTGTTCAGTTTGTGGAGGGAATGCGGTGCTTTTTAAAGAGAGGGTTTGGAATGAGAGGCGGGGGCGGGGGCTAGGAGGTGCCAGCTGGCATGATCCACTTCTATGGCTCAACTTGAATTATTGTTTTATCTGGTGAAGAGGCCGGCACCATCGTGGCCGGGGGGGTCTGGTCCATATCAGGATCTGGCAGCTGAAGCTTCCACAGGAATATATGACCAGATAAGTGAGTATGGTGTGTATTTAACAAGCATCTAGGTAAATAAATGCGCATAAGACAGAGGAGCATAGAGTGGGAAAAGAAAGGAAGGAGAGGTTCACAGCACACTCCCAGGCTATATTTCAAGATGACAGATAAGGCATATGCAGTTTGTCTCAAAGTTGTATCTTGAAACTGGGGGAGGGGAGGAGGAAAGGGAAAAGGAAAAAGTTTTAAAGCATGGTTTGAGGCTAAGCTGCTCAGTTACACCTGCAGTGTGTCAGCTGTCTCCCAATGCCAGCGCCATGACTAAGAAGCTCTTTCCCACCTCCTAAAACTTCTCCTTCCACCGACCTGCCACAGCACATGAAACCTGACTATTTTCTTCTTTGGTTTAATGCACTCAAGACTGAATTAAGATTCAAGTGTTTTATGGAAGGCAGAGTGCATTAAGCTGTTATGGCTCATTAGGGTCTTAGCCTGGATAACCTCATTGGATTAGTCAGTCCCTGAGCAGTGCTACAGTCTGGGGCACAGAAGACTGATGCTTGGAAGGGAGAGGGGAAAACTGCAGCAAGAGGCTGACCCAGCCAGAAGATCAGGGCCCTAGCGGTGCCAAGGCAGGAGTGGGTGGAGCAGCCCTAGTGCAGAGAAGGCAGGGGGAGGAGGCAACTACTGTCTCCTCAAGTCAGCTGTCCAGTCTGCGCTCAATTGGAAGTGCTTGCTTCTCCCCTATCCAGGGAAACTGGTTGAGAACTTGGACAACTTTTTAAAGAGTTAGGAAGAAAAGGATGGGGCTGAGAATGGCCTGGATTGGGGGCTGGTATGGAACATCCCAAATGCATCTCTAAGGAAAACTGGCTTTCAGGAGTTGCTTCTTTTCTGAGTCTGTTTTTTTTTTTTTTTCCTTTCGGTATCCAGGTATGGTGGGCAGGGGACATTGGGACATGAAGAGGGGAGTTATGTGATATATTCACTCATTCACCAACTCCCTCACTTGCCCACTGATGGAACTGTTTTTAAGCAAAATGACACTTTAAAAATAAGCTTATAAGACTGACCAAGAAAAAAGGAGAGATGACTCAAATTACTAAAATCAGTAATGAAGGTGGGAACATTACTACCCATTCTACAGAAATAAAAAGGATTATAAGAGAGTACTATGAACAATTGTATGCCAACAAATTGGATAATCTAGATGAAATGAACAAATTTCTAGAAACATAAAACCTACCAAGGCTGAATTACAAAGAAACAAAAAATCTGAAAAGACCTGTAACTAGTAAGGAGGTTGAATCAGTAATCAAAAATCTCCTGATAAAGAAAAGTTGTGGATCTGATGGCTTCACTGCTAACTCTACCCAGCATTTAATAAACTAAATGTCTATTATTCTCAAACTTTCCCAACAAATTGAAGAGGAAGGAACACTTTCTAACTCATTTTGTGAGGCCAACATTGCCCAGGTACCAAAGCCAGACAAAGCTATGAACATTGATGTAAAAATCTTTAGCAAAATACTAGAAAACTGAATTCAGCAGCATATTAAAAGGATTATACACTATAACCAAATGTGATTCATATCCAGAATGTAAGGATGGTTCAACCTGTGAAAACTGATCAATATAAAACACCACATTAACGCAACAAAGGAAAAAAAATGACATGGTCATCTCAGTTGATGCTGAAGCAGCATTTGACAGAATTCAATACTTATAATAAAAAGAAGCAGCACTCTAGGAATAGAAGGAAATCATCTCAACATAAGAAAAGCCATGTATGAAAACTGAGGCAACATCATGCTTAGTGGTAAAAGACTGAAAACTTCTTCTAAGATAAGGAACAAGGCAATAATGCCCACTTTTGCCACTTTTTTCAATGTATTACTGGAAGTGCTAGCTAAACAATTAGGCAAGACGAAGAAATAAAAGGCATCCAAATCTGAAAGAAAGAAGTACAGTGATCTCTGTTCACAGATGATCTGATCATAGATCTAGAAAGCCCTAAAGTTCCACAAAACACTATGAGAACTAACAAGTGAATTCAGCAAAGTAGCAGGATACAAAATCAACAAGCAAAAATCAGTTGCATTTCTGCACACTCACAATGAACAATCTGAAAAGGAAATTAAGAAAAGATCCTATATACAATATTATCAAAAGTATAAAATACTTAGGAATTAACTTATCCAAGGATGTGAAAGACCTGTACAATGAAAACTACAAGATGTTGCTGGAATAAATTAAAGAATAGAAAAATAAATAGAAAGGCATCCCATGTTTGTGGATTGGAAGACTTAATATTGTTAAGATGTCAATATTACCCAAAGTTATCTACAAATTCAGTGCAATCCCCATAAAAATCCCAACAAACTTTTTGCAGAAATAGCAAAATATATCCTGAAATTCATATGGAATTTCAAGATATGAATCCAGTTCCATATGGATTCATATGGAATCTCAAGAAAAACCAAATAGCCAAAACTATCTTGAAAAAGAAGCAGAATGTTGGACTCACACTTCTTGATTTCAAAATTTACTAAAAGCTACAATAACCAGAACTGTGGTACTGGATAAAGATAGGCATAGATCAATGAAACAGAATAGAGAGGTCAGGAATAAATCCTTGCATAAATGGTCAAATTAGTTTCTACAAGTGTGCCAAAACCATTTAATAGGTAGTGGACAATCTTTTCAACAAATGGTGCTGGGAAAACTGGATATCCACATGCAAAAGAATGAAGTTGGACCCTTATCTAACCTCATATACAAAAATTAACTCAAAATAGATCAAAGAGCTAAATATAAGAGCTATAACTATGAAACTCTTAGGAGAAAACATATGGCAAAAGCTTAATGAAACTGGATTTAGCAATAATTTCTTGGATATAACACTAAAGACATAGGAAATACTAATAACAGACAAATTGGATCTCATAAAAATTTTGAGAATTTGTGCATCAAAAGACACAATCAACAGACTAAAAAGACAATGCATAGAATGATAGAAAATATTTGCAAATCACGTATCTAATAAGGGATTAATATTTAGAATATCTAGAGGACTCCTAAAACTTCACAACAACCTCAAAAAAACCCAGTTCAAAAATGGGCAAAGGATTTTGTTATGAAAGAACTGACTCTGCTGGCACTGTGGTCTTGGACTTTCCAGAATTGTGAGAAATAAATATTTGTTTTTTAAGCCACCCAGTCTATGATATTTTTGTTACAGCAGCCCAGCAGCTAAGACTGACTTGAATAAACATTTCTCCAAGGACGATGCTAAGACCGACTTGAAAATACATTTCTCCAAGGAAGATGCTAAGACCGACTTGATTAGTCATTTCTTCAAGGAAGATGCTAAAACCGACTTGAATAGACATTTGTCCAAGGAAGATGCTAAGACCGACTTGAATAGACATTTCTCCAAGGAAGATATACAAATGGTCAATAAACACATGAAAAGATGCTAAACATCACTGAATGTTAGGGAAATGCAAGTTAAAACCACAAAAAGATACCACCTCACACCCAATAGGATGGCTACTCCGTATCTTTCTTTTCTTTTTCTTTCTTTCTTTCTTTCTTTCTTTCTTTCTTTCTTTCTTTCTTTCTTTCTTTCTTTCTTTCTTTCTTTCTTTTTCTTTCTTTCTTTCTTGTCTGTCTATCTAGCTATCTAATCTATCTATCTATCATCTATCAATCATCTCACGAGACAATAACAAGTATTAGAGAAGACATGGAAAAATTGGAACCCTTGTGCATTGCTGGTGGGAATGTAAAATGGGGCAGTTGTCATGGAAAACAGGATGGCAGTTCCTCAAAAAACTAAAAACTATAGTAGAGTTACTATATGATCCAGCAATTGTACCTGTGGGTAGACACCCAAAAGAATTGAAAGCAGGGTCTTGAAGAGACATTCTACCTCACCTTCATAGCAGCATTACTGACAGTGGCCAAAAGGTGGAAGCAACCACTGAACTGTATACTTAAAAATGGCTAAGATGATACATTTTGTATTATGTGAATTTTGCGATAGTTAAAAATATGAGAAACAAGTATAATCTGGGATTTGTTATTCAGATTGTTTGAGGATGTGCCTTAGGCTTTCTAGAACCACAGGTTTGTAAGTCTCAGCTTTCCGCCAGAGGTAATACTCAGTGGTGTATCATTTCTTTCTTTCCCTTCTCCTTCCCCTTCCTCCTCTTTGTCCTTCTCTGCTCTCTTTTTTGTTCTTAAAAATGCAAAGCTAACTATGATTAATCCATAACTTTATGTAATACAACCATGAGTCAGAAAATGGTTATTTTCAGTCCATGTGTCATGACTCCAAAGTCATGGGAAATAAGACATGGTGCTTACGGTGAGAAAATGATTACTATTGATTTATGGCCATTACCATACCAAAGGTGCCATAAATAGTTATCTGGGATGCTCCAGACGAGAGAACTAGGGGTGACCGAGCTTTCCAGTTAGTTGAGGGCTTAGTTCTTCACATTATTAAGAGAGACTTTTTAAAAATTTAAAAATGTTTTTCAAATAGAAATAAAAGTAATTTATGCTTTTTTGGATGCTATTGTAAATAATCCTGTACTTTTAATTTTATTTTCCAATTTACTTCTTGCTCCTGTCTAGAAAGAAAATTACATATGTTGATTCAAAAACTGGTATAAAATGTTTATAGTCGTAGCTTTGTTCATAATCACTTCAAAATGGAAACAACTCAAATGTCCATCAACAGGTGCGTGGATATTGCGGAATATCACTCCAATAAAATGCTACTTAGCAATAAAAAGCTACTGATCCCTGCTACAACATGGGTGAATCTCAAAATATGCTGTGTGAAAGAGGTCAGACAAAAAAGTACATACTTCGTGATTCCATTTATATACATCTTTAGAAAATGAAACCTCTAGAGTGACATGCAGACAGTGGTAGCCCAAGGATAAGGAAACACGGGAGAGAGGGGCAGGAGGAAACTTTCAGAGGTGACGGATGTGTTCACAATCTTGACTGTAGTTTTGGTTTTACAGGTGTATACACGTGTCAAAACTTACCAAGTTGTATGATTTAAATGTGTGCAGTTTATTATATGTCAATTATACCCCCCAAAAGCTGTTAAATAAAGAATGAATCCTCCAGGAAAAGGAAAAAACAGAGTTTTCTTAATTGACCTTGTATCCTGCAACTTTGGTAAATTTAGTTATTAGTCCTTATAGTTTTTTGTAGGCTTTTTGAGATTTTCCATGTGCACAGTTATATTTCTGTGGAAAAGCCAGTTTTATTTCTTTCCAGTCGTTATGACCTTTACTAATTTTTCCCTGCCTGTTGGGCTGGGAAAGATCTCTATTACTGTGCTGAAATGAAATGGCAGGTGGACACCCTTGCCTTGCTCTTGATCTCAGGGGAAAGCATTCAGTCTTTCACCAGTAAGTAGGATGTTAACCATATATATTTGTAGATGCCCTTTATCAGATTGAGGACATTCATTCCTACTCCAATTAAAAAAAATCACAGGCCAGGTGCGGTGGCTCACACCTGTAATCCCAGCACTTTGGGAGGCCGAGGTGGCCGGATCACGAGATCAGGAGATCGAGACCATCCTGGCTAACATGGTGAGACCCCGTCTCTACTAAAAATACAAAAAATTAGCAGGGCATGGTGGCGGGTGCCTGTAGTCCCAGCTGCTCAGGAGGCTGAGGCAGGAGAATGGCGTGAACCTGGGAGGCGAGCTTGCAGTGAGCCAAGATCGTGCCACTGCACTCCAGCCTGGGCCACAGAGCAAGACTCTGTCTCAAAAAAAAAAAAAAAAAAATCACAAATGGTTGTATTTTGTCAAATGTTTTTTCTGCATCAATTGATATAATCATGTGATTTTCTCATCTTTTCTGTTAATGTGTTGATTAAATTTTGGATGTTGATGGCATTGATGTGGTGATTAATTTTTGATACGAATGTTAAGCCAAATTTATTTTCCTGGGATTAACTCCACTTGGTCATGGTTTTTAAAGTATATTGGTGGGTTGTGGTGGCTTTATGAAGTGAGTTGGAAAGTGTTTCTTTCTCTTCTGTTTGCTGAAATAGTTTGTGTGAGATTTTATAGAATTCATCAGGAAAACCATCTGCACCTGGAGTTTTCTTTTTTTCTTTTTGGGAAGGTTTTAAGTTATGTCATTAAAAAATAGACAGATGAAAGGCTTTTCAGATTTTCTTTTTCTTCTAGGTCAGTCATGTAGTGATTTCTATCTTTCAAGGACTTCTCCATTTAATCTAAGTTGTTAAATTTATTGGCATGGAGTTTTTCATGGTATTTCTTTATTATCCTTTCTATTATTACTGAATCAAACCTAGGTCTTCTTCTCCAGCTCAGTAAAGGCCGACATCCACACCAGGGTTTTGCAGCGAGAGAAAGGAGGGTGTTTATTTGCAGGGCAGCAAGCAAGAAAAATCGGGCAGCTCACGCTTAAGACCTGACCTCCCTGGTGGCTTACAAGCAAGGGCCTTTAAAGGCAGGGGTACATTTCAGGAAAGCAAAAGTTATAGGCAAAATAGTAAGTCAATACATGGAGGTTTGCCCTAAAAAGGCAGGATATCTTGAAGGCAGGGGGTGGGGGCCTATAGGTCATAGGTAGATTCAGAGATTCTCTTATTTTCAATTGGTCAAGGAAGCAAAACTTTGTCTAAAACTTGAAGTCCACAGAAAGGAATGTTGAGCTCCGGCCTGTGGACGTGACCGTCTCCAGGCCTCTCAGGAAGAAATTTGAAACAAAGAATGGTGGTCAGTTTCCCCTTATGTTAGGTCTAAGTTCCAGCGGATGGCATTTTTCAGTTGGTGGGGGTCTGGGTTTTTGAAAAACAACTCAGGGACATATGTTAAGATAAGTTTCCATAGGAACCAAACATCTTTATTATTATTATTATACTTTAAGTTTTAGGGTACATGTGCACAATGTGCAGGTTAGTTACATATGTATACATGTGCCATGCTGGTGTGCTGCACCCATTAACTCATCATTTAGCATTAGGTATATCTCCTAATGCTATCCCTCCCCACTCCCCCCACCCCACAACAGTCCCCAGAGTGTGATGTTCCCCTTCCTGTGTCCATGTGTTCTCACTGTTCAATTCCCACCTATGAGTGAGAATATGCGGTGTTTGGTTTTTTGTTCTTGTGATAGTTTACTGAGAATGACGATTTCCAATTTCATCCATGTCCCTACAAAGGACGTGAACTCATCATTTTTTATGGCTGCATAGTATTCCATGGTGTATATGTGCCACATTTTCTTAATCCAGTCTATCATTGTTGGACATTTGGGTTGGTTCCAAGTCTGCTATCATGAATAGTGCTGCAATAAACATACGTGTGCATGTGTCTTTATAGCAGCATGCTTTATAGTCCTTTGGGTATATACCCAGTAATGGGATGGCTGGGAGGAACCAAACATCTTATGACTCTAACTTCCTTGGCTATTGTTCGAAGCTATTACCTTCTTGCTTATCAGGTTGCTCATTTACTTCTCAAGGCCAGCTAGATGTCTGGAATTTCCCTTGAAGAAACTAAAGATTTTCCTTCATTTCCATGCTTGGCAGAGTGGGAGGGGAGGCTCAGCAGGCCAGGAGGAGGGGTCCCTACTCCATCCCATTATGTCTATAGCATCTGTAGTGGTGTCTACTCTTCCATCTCTGATGTTGGTACTTTGTGTTTTCTCTTCTCTGTCTTGCTTAGTCCAGCTAGAAGTTTATCGATTTTCTTAACCTTTGCAAAGAACCAACTTTTGGTTTCGTTTATTTTCTCTGTTGGTTGTTTATTTTCTGTTTCTATTGATTTCACTTTTATATTTGCAATTTTCTTTTGTCTACTTATTTTGGGTTTAATTTGCACTTCTTTTTTAGTTTTTTAAGGTGAAATCATAGAAAATGTTAAACCTTTTTTTTCTAGGATAATTACAGCTTGAGCTGTATTCTACAGATATTGATATTTTGTATTTTGATATTTTGTATTTTATTAACATTTAATCTATTTATTTAGAGATTTTCCAAAATTACAAAAAGTATTCTAATTAAATTCCTTTTTGGTCAGAGAACATGTTTTGTGTGATTTCAATCTTTTAGAATCTCTTGAGCCATACTCTCTGTTTTGGTGAAAGTTCTACATACACTTGAAAAGGCAGGGGATTGGTTTTAGTGTTCTATGAGGTCAAACAGGCCATCACTTCTCAACTGGGGGTGATTTTCTTCCACCAGGAAACATTTGGTAATGTCTAGTGACACTTTTTTGTCACACCTGAGGGGAGGGAGCCACTGGCCTCTTGTGAGTAGAGGCCGAGGAAGCTGCTAAACATCCTGCCATGCACAGGGCAGCCCCCACAACAAAAAATTTCGCAGCCCCAAGTGCCAGTGGTGCCAAGGTTGAGAAACTCTGCGTTAAGTTGGTTAAAGTGTTGTTTAAATCACCTGTATGCTTACTGATACTTTGTTGAGTAGCTCAATCAATTATGGAGAGAAGAATGTTAAAATTTACAACTAGGGGCCGGGCGCAGTGGCTCAGGACTGTAATCCTAGCACTTTGGGAGGCTGAGGTGGGCGGATCACTTGAGGCCAGGAGTTTGAGACCAACCAGGCCAACATGGTGAAACTTTGTCTCTACTAAAAATACAAAAATTAGCTGGAAACTGCTTGAACCCAGGAGGCGGAGATTGCAGTGAGCTGAGACCATGCCACTGCACTCCATCCTGGGCAACAGAGTGAGACTCTGTCTCAAAAAAATTTTAACACTATGATTGTGGATTTTTGTATTTCTCCACTTATTCTATCAATCAGTTTTTGTGTCATGTATTTGATACTCTGTTATTAGGTACAGACACTTTAAAGATTGTTATATTTTCTTGATGAATTGACTCTCTTATTATTATGAGATGTCCTATAGTAGTCTGCTGGGTGGCCATAGCAATGTACCACAGACTGGGTGGCTTAGACAACAGGAATTTATTTTCTTGAAGTCCTGGAAGCTGGAAGTCCGAGATCAATGTGTCGGCAGTTTGGTTTCTCCGGAGATCTCTCTCCCTGGCCTGCAGATGGCTGTCTTCTCCCTGTACCCTCACATGGCCGTCCCTCTGTGTGTGTCTCTGTCCTAATCTCCTCTTATGAGGCCATCAGTCATCTTGCATTAGGGCCCACCCACGTGACCTCATTTGAACTTAATTATCCCTTTTAAAGACCTGTCTCTGAATGCAGGCACATTCTGAGGTACTGGGGCTAGGACTTCAGCATATGAATTTTTGGGGACACAGCTCAGCCTATGACATATCCCTTTTTAATCTCAGGTACTGCTCCTATATTCAGTGGGAAAGAGAGTAAAACAAACTACATGACCATGTAAGTACTTAATATAAGGTGCTGATGTGCCATGACAAAATTAAAGCCAGGTGAAGAGATGCAAAGTCCAGGCAGGAAGACATTGTTTAAAGGGGAGCTCAGGGAATGGAGCGTCTGAGCGGACACAGCCAGGTCTGCTTCTAACCTGTCAGCGCTGGGCAGTGGTTGCACTGTCATAATTTGTGTGGTTTATGGCATTCTCATGTATGATAGGCAGAGGCCATCCTTTAGCTTTCTCATTTAATCTTGGCTTGGCTATGTTGTTCCTTTGCTTTTCCATATGAATGTTAGGTTTAGTTTGTCAAATTCCATGATTAACTCTATTAATTTAACTGAGGAAAAACTTTCATTTTTTTTGTATAGATGAGACATTCCATATAGATTTTATTTTTTAAAAACTCCATGCAGACAAGAGAAAAGGAAAATAGAAATAGTCATCTGCCCTAATAAAAAATCATAAATATTTATATCTTTTAGAAAACAAGGGTATCAATTTAAATATTATTAAAGGGCAAGAAAACTACTAAGGAAGAAAATTGATCAGAATTACATACACTTTAGGAGTTAAAAGTTATTTTCATAGGCCATAGTGATAATTTCTGAAGTTTAGGAATCTTTCAATATTCTTTTGTTACAAATAAGAAAAAGTAAGGATATTTAATGATACTTTCCTGTACCTGGAGGGAAAGGGGCAAAACCTCCTTCTTATTTTGTTGAGATTTCTTCCACCAGCATTTTATAAGGGCGTGTCATTCTAAGACTGAATACTAGAACTCCTTTAGTTAGCACCAGAGGAAGGAAAGGAAAACAGATCAGAAACTTACAACTTGCACAGTGAAAAACAAATGGGGGACAATGTGATAAGTAAATGACATAATAGTTTCCATCTATAATCATTTGGGATTTGGGTTGGAACTGCCAACTAGAATTGATAGACTGATTTGGAGGAGAATTGCCATCTTTATGATATTAAGTCATCCCACACGTGAACATCTTTTAGTTTTCCATTTATTTAAGCTTTCTTTTTCTTTTTTTAAACTCAATGTTTTTAACCTGTAAAGGCCTTGCACATATTTTGTTACCCTGTGGTACCTCCCAGTACCTGCTTGTTTTGTTGTCATTGTAAAGTCTGTCTCTTATAGAATTTAATCTTCTGATTGGCTGGTGCTGTTGGATGGGCTTGAGCAGCAACCTGCTGAGCTCACTCATTAGTTCCTCTATTATTTCCGGAGATCTGAGACATCTGCAAACATCTTCTGCAAATAGTGTTTTTTTAAAACTTTCTTCTTAATTCTCACACTTGTTTTTCTTACACTATTTTCATAGCTAGGAGCTCCAGGACAAAGTTAACCGGAAGTGATGATGGCATTGAGAGCACGGACGAGCTGGCAGGCGTCTGTCTTGCTCCGGGCTCTTGAGGGGGATGCTTCTCATGTTGTGCTGTTATGGACATTTGCTGCTGTAGGGTTTTGATAGATGCACTTTACCATATTAAGGAAGTTTCTTTTTATTTCTAGCTTTCTAAGATTTTTTTTAAGAAAAAAATTATTTTTTTCTTAAATAATGAGTGTTGAATTTTATTAAAGGATTTTTGTACATTTACTGAGATTTTGCTATTTTTCTCCTTTGTCATATTTATATACATGTGGTGTGTATGAATCTGAATTTGAATGTTTATAACTTATGCCTGAATTCTTTTTAATATTTAGCATTTTTATATTTGCGTATAGTAAATACATAAACCAGTAACATAGTCTTTTTTTTTTGAGACAGAGTTTCGCTCTTGTTGCCCAGGCTGGAGTACGATGGTGTGATCTCAGCTCACTGCAACCTCCATCTCCGGGGTTCAAGCAATTCTCCTGCCTCAGCCTCCTAAGTAGCTGGGATTACAGGCGCATGCCACCATGCCCGGCTAATTTTGTATTTTTAGTAGAGACAGGGTTTCACCATGTTGGTCAGGCTGACCTCGAACTCCTGACCTCAGGTGATCCTCCCCCTTCTGCCTCTCAAAGTACTGGGATTACAGGCCAGCAGCATAGTCATTTATTATCATTATCAATTATTATGTACTGTACATAATTGTATGTGCTATTCTTTTCTATGATCGGCAGTGTGGCGGGTTTATTTATACCAGCATCACCACAAACACGTGAGTAATGCATTTCGCTATTACTTTACAATGGGTATGATGTCACTGTGTGACAGGAATTTTTCAGCTCCGTTATAATCTTATGAGGCCACCGTTGTACGGGCAGTCTGTTGTTGACTGAAACATGCAGTACCTGACTGTGGAGTCTTGCAGATGACTGTGGAGTCACGTTGAGATGAGGTCATACTGGATTAGCATAGGTCCTAATCCAATGGCTGGTGTCCTTATAAAAAGACAGAAATTTGGATATAGAGACTCAGGAAAGAAGGCCATATCATGTTAGAGGCAGAATTGGAGTGACGCAACTGCCTGCCAAGGAATGCCAAGAGTTGCTGGCAACCAGCTGGAAGAGGCAAGGAAGGATCTTTTCCTTGAGCCTTTGGAGGGAGCATGGTCCTGCTGTCACCTTGATTTCAGACTTTTGGCCTCCAGAACTAGACTGTGGAAAATTACATACATTTTTTGTTTTTGAAAAGGCAGCATCTTGCTATATTGCCTAGGATGGTCTTGAACTCCTGGCATCAAGTGATCCTCCTGCCTTGGCCCCCCAAAATGCTGGGATTACAGGCATGAGCCACTGTGCCCGGCCAATGCCATGCTTTCTTAATTGTCATCTGTGATGATTAATTTTATGTCAACTTGGCTGGGCCGTGGTGCTCAGATATTTGGTTATTTTTCTGGATGTTTCTGTCAACGCATTTTTAAAGATGAGATGAACACATAAACGGGTGGTCTTTGAGTAATGCAAATTACCTTCCCTAATGCGGGTGGGCCTCATCCAATCAGTTGAAGGACTTAATAGAAAAAAGACTGACTTCCCCTAAGAAAGAAGGAATTCTGTCAGCAAACTTGCCTTTGGACTCAAGTGTAACTCTTCCTTGAGTATCCGGCCTGCGAGCTCTAGATTTTGTAGTTTTTGAAGTTACCAAGCTTCCGCAATAAACCTCTCTCTCTGCATAGACACATTCTATTGGCTTTGCTGGAGAACCTTGAGTAATACAACATCATTTTATAATGTTTCGATAGCTGTAGAGCAAGTCAATTCACCTTTTTCTTTTGAAAAAAGTGCCATGGTTTATCTGAGTCCTTTGCATTTTTATTGATTTAGGTCTTCTTCATTTTTCCTCAACAATGCTTTCTGGTTTTCAATGGCAGAGGTCTTGCACATCTTCCCTCCCTCCTTTCAAACATCTCAGCCACTCTAATGATCTGCTGTGGTCCCTGAGAATATAAAGATGAACTTTTCTTCTCTGCATCCCTAGTACCTAACACAGGCTTGACCCAGCTAATATTTGGGTAACAAATATTTCTTGTGTAATTTAATTAATTTTATTATTCATATAGAGGGTGACTTTTCTCAGTGGTCCGCCAAAGGATTAATAATGCAGCAGTGAATCATCAAACATGTCCTGAACACCCATCGCAGGCAAGGATGCTCACTGAGCACATCCTCTTATTTTGTTATGTGACTCTCCCCAGCATGGGCACCAGCCCTAGCTGAGAGTGTCTCTGGGTTCCCAGCATTGGGCATTGCTCATTCCTGGCATCAGGTGCATCCTGTGATGCAGCTTGCACACAGTAGCTCCCTGTCTGTGCTGCTTCTCCTGTGGCTCGGTGACTCTTCCCAGAGGAGAACCACTTCAGACAGGAGGCAACAGGCCCCGAGACACCCCTGCCCAAGCTGTATTCCAGAATTCCTGTGTTTTAGGACTACCTGGATCCCAGGTTGCCCGCCAACCCAGGTCTACCCACCACACCCCATCACTTCCCTCTGGCGTCCCTCTTGTTCGCTCTGTGTAAAACTCAATTTGCCTCTTGATGGATATGAATAATTAGAACCCTGCAGCATGAATAATTCTAGGCAAATTAATTTTCATGCCAATCAGGGAAAATTAATTGGCTTCATGATGTTTCATATTTTCCAGGAGGGGCTCCCCAGCTTCTGCCCCCACCTTTTCTCAGCCTTGGGCTCTTCTTCCCCAGCACTTTGGAGAATATTGCTTGTTAGTTTTATTGTCTGTTTGTTTGTTTGTTTTTTAATGGCTTCTGCAGGCAACAATGTTAAATTCCTTGCAGCTAAATGACCTATTTAACAAGCATGATAAAAACATCCCTTACAGCCATTCCTGGCTAAGTAAGATCCACCTGGTCCTTTATAGCCCAATTTCTTTTTTAACCTTTTTATTTGCTATTGTGGAATATAAACACATACAGAGAAGTGTATGAAAGATCTAAATACACAACCTAATGAATTATTATAAAGGAAACAGAAATGTCTTCTCTTGTTCTGTGGCTTATCCTTGCTCACTCTTAGTGATCTTTTTTGATGAAACAAATTCTGAATCTTAATATAGGCAAATATATCAATCTTTTCCTCTATGCTCTGATTAAAAATTTGTTTGAAAATAAAATGTTTACCTTGCACTTTATGAGAAAACTGTAGTTCATTCTCATTTTTTTCCAAAATGGAAAAGTACACAAACACACACACACACTTACAAGAGTTTAAAAGTAGTTGCAGCTATCATGACATGTTGCTCTTAATCATTTCATATGAGTGATAACAATACCATTGTCACACCTAAGAAAATGAACAAATGTCTAATATTGTCAAACATCCAGTACTTACCCACATTTCCCTAATTATCCCCAAAATGTATTTGATATATGTAGAAGGATTAGTTTGCCTCCTCTTAAATTTCATATAAATGGAATTTACTGTGTATGTTATTTTGTGTTTGTTTTTGCTCATCATTATAACTGAGCAATTTATCCATATTATCGCGTGTGTGTAGTTCATTTTTGTTCATTGCTATGTTATTCCATTGTATGAATATGCCATAAATTATATATCCCATCTACCATTTCTTTATTTTTTCTTTTTTTTGAGACAGAGATTTGCTCTGTTGCCCAGGCTGGAGTGCAGTTGTTCCCGGATCAAACTGAGGGTCAGGCTGCTTCTCGTGGCCCAATAACAAGGTGCAGATGAACTGGGGAGGAAGATAATTTATATTTCTGCAACCAGTTACAGGTAGAAGGCCTGGAAATTATCGCCAGACCAACTCAAAATTGCAGTTTTCCAGAGCTTATATACCTTGTAAGCTATATGTCTACATGTTAAGTGTGCATTCATCTAAAGACATAAGTGATTAACTTCTTTTAATCTACAACTAAGGTCTGAGTCCTGAAGACCTTCCTCTGCAGCCTCAGTAAATTTACTTAATCTAAATGGGTCCAGGTACTGGGATGATTACCCTTATCTTGTCTCCTGCTAAATCACAGAGGTTTGGGGAGTTCCTTCAGACTCTCAATAAACTTATTTGTGGAGGCCTGGGAAGTTTCTTCAGACCCACAATAAAACTTCTTTAATCCTAAATGGGTTCTATTAAGAATTCCTTTATTACTTTGTTATGCTTTAGGGCCCAGGAAAGGCCTAGGCAAACTCTTGATGGGCTTTTGTTACATCCCAGCCTTTGTATAAGGGCACTGGCATTTAATATTTAACTTAACCACTCAGTCAGTACTGAAACAGTTGTGATGGAGGCCTGCGTTAGTGAGACCTGGCCTGACACAATCCCCACTGTCAATTTGTGCATGATTTCTATCATGCTTGTATAGTTATTTATCATGAGAATCATAGGAAGATGGGGCATTGTAATCTTTCTGGCTACTTCCTGCTGAGAGGGGGTCATCGTTATGGGGCACCCAATGCAGCACTGGAGTGGGAGAGGTTAATTTGTTCCAAGTAGCACTCTCAAAGTGCAGCAAGAATAATTATTTGTTACCTAGGCTTTTAAAATTGGCTTTGTTGGAACTTTGTTCCATAGAAGGAATCTGAGATAAGACCTTTTTAAAGCCGAGCCCAGCCATGGATTTGTACCATCAAATACCTATGAGTTGGGTGAATTCCTCTCCTCTTGAGGTTCCAAGATAACTTGGGTTTCCTGGCCTATCAGAAAGTGGCATTCTTTACTTACCACAAATCAGAAACCCTGTACAGGGAGTGTGTACACAGAATAGGAGGGCAGTTTTCCAAGGGCTTTATTGGCTTTATAAGTCAAGTTTGATTCCTTAAAGGAAAGCATACCATTCCAGCCAAAGCCTTGGCAAAATAACCGGTTTGTCCAATTGTGTCCTGTTACAAAAGGAAACAGATCCTTATTGCACTTATGCAAATAACTACATTGCCATAAATTAAGAATACTCACAAATAGTTTCCAAATTCTGGAGAAATCAGGTAGAGAGAAACAAATATGCTCCAGATTTTGTTCATGGGAGTATACTAAATTGTTAAAAGCTGTCAGTAGCTCAAAAGAAAAGTTTCCTTGACTCTGAAAAGCAAAACAAAGGATTAGCAATGTTTTAAGCAAAATGTCAAAAAGATCATCACTCCAGTTTCCTCTTAGTTCAATTCATGCAGTTAATTCCTGTACTGCTTGATATTAATGAACATTTTAGCTCTTCAAGAGTCCTGAACGTTTTTCCTCTATTCTGATGTTACAATCTCCAAACTTATCAGAAACCTGCATTCAAGAGCACCTGTTAGAGCTTTATAGTTGATTATAAAACCACCTTGTGGCCCAAACAAGAAAACAATTGTTTTGGATGACAAAAGTTTTAGGGTAGCCATAGTTAAAGACATAATGGACAAGGATATCTGTTACCTCTGTGGCACGCAATAATTTAACATAACCGTTATAATTATTACTGATAACATACACTAAGACATGTCAGAATTGTAGGAGTCTCCCTTAACTTTGGAACACACACCAATAAAATATTTATACAAATATAGCCCAAAGAAAGCGAAACACCATTTCATATTTGATAATGCTTCCTGTATAATTTTTATACCAAACAAGAAAAATTTCACCTTTACATTAGTGTACTGTTAGTGTTAAACCCAATTCTTTTCTTTTTTTAATTATACTTTTAAGTTCTAGGGTCCATGTGCACAACGTGCAGGTTTGTTACATATGTATACATGTGCCATGTTGGTGTGCTGCACCCATTGACTCGTCACTTACATTAGGTATATTTCCTAATGCTATCCCTCCCCCCTCCCCCTACCCCACGACAGACCCCGGTATGTGATGTTCCCCTTCCTGTGTCCATGTGTTCTCATTGTTCAATTCCCATCTATGAGTGAGAACATGTGGGTGTTTGTTTTTTTTGTCTTTGCGATAGTTTGCTGAGAATGATGGTTTCCAGTTTCATCCATGTCCCTACAAAGGACATGAACTCATCCTTTTTTATGGCTGCATAGTATTCCATGGTGTATATGTGCCACATTTTCTTAATCCAGTCTATCATTGATGGACATTTGGGTTGGTTCCAAGTCTTTGCTATTGTGAATAGTGCTGCAGTAAACATATGTGTGCATGTGTCTTTATAGCAGCATGATTTATAGTCCTTTGGGTATATACCCAGTAATGGGATGGCTGGGTCAAATGGTATTTCTAGTTCTAGATCCTTGAGGAATCACCACACTGTCTTCCACAATGGTTGAACTAGTTTACAGTCCCACCAACAGTGTAAAAGTGTTCCTATTTCTCCACATCCTCTCCTGTACCTGTCGTTTCCTGACTTTTTAATGATCGCCATTCTAACTGGTGTGAGATGGTATCTCATTGTGGTTTTGATTTGCATTTCTCTGATGGCCAGTAATGATGAGCATTTTTTCATGTGTCTGTTGGCTGCATAAATGTCTTCTTTTGAGAAGTGTCTGTTCATATCCTTTACCCACTTTTTGATGTGGTTGTTTTTTTTCTTGTAAGTTTGAGTTCTTTGTAGATTCTGGATATTAGCCCTTTGTCAGATGAGTAGATTGCAAACATTTTCTACCATTCTGTAGGTTGCCTGTTCACTCTGATGGTAGTTTCTTTTGCTGTGCAGAAGCTCTTTAGCTTAATTAGATCCCATTTGTCAATTTTGGCTTTTGTTGCCATTGCTTTTGGTGTTTTAGACATGAAGTCCTTGCCCATGCCTATATCCTGAATGGTATTGCCTAGGTTTTCTTCTAGGGTTTTTATGGTTTTAGGTCTAACATTTAAGTCTTTAATCCATCTTGAATTAATTTTTGTATAAGGTGTAAGGAAGGGATCCAGTTTCAGCTTTCTACATATGGCTAGCCAGTTTTCCCAGTACCATTTATTAAATAGGGCATCCTTTCCCCATTTCTTGTTTTTGTCAGGTTTGTCAAAGATCAGATGGTTGTAGATGTGTGGTATTATTTCTGAGGGCTCTGTTCTGTTCCATTGGTCTATATGTCTGTTTTGGTACCAGTACCATGCTGTTTTGGTTACTTGTAGCCTTGTAGTATAGTTTGAAGTCAGGTAGCATGATACCTCCAGCTTTGTTCTTTTGGCTTAGGATTGACTTGGTGATGCGGGCTCTTTTTTGGTTCCATATGAACTTTAAAGTAGTTTTTTCCAATTCTGTGAAGAAAGTCATTGGTAGCTTGATGGAGATGGTATTGAATCTGTAAATTACCTTGGGCAGTATGGCCATTTTCACAATATTGATTCTTCCTATCCATGATCATGGAATGTTTTTCCATTTGTTTGTGTCCTCTTTTATTTTGTTGAGCAGTGGTTTGTAGTTCTCCTTGAAGAGGTCCTTCACATCACTTGTAAGTTGGATTCCTAGGTATTTTATTCTCTTTGAAGCAGTGGTGAACGGGAGTTCACTCATGATTTGGCTCTCTGTTTGTCTGTTATTGGTGTGTAAGAATGCTTGTGATTTTTGCACATTGATTTTGTATCCTGAGACTTTGCTGAAGTTGCTTATCAGCTTAAGGAGATTTTGGGCTGAGACAATGGGGTTCTCTAAATATACAATCATGTCATCTGCAAACAGGGACAATTTGACTTCCTCTTTTCCTAACTGAATACCCTTTATCTCTTTCTCCTGCCTGATTGCCCTGGCCAGAACTTCCAACACTATGTTGAATAGGAGTGGTGAGATTGGACATCCCTGTCTTGTGCCAGTTTTCAAAGGGAATGCTTCCAGTTTTTTCCCATTCAGTATGATATTGGCTGTGGTTTTGTCATAAATAGCTCTTATTATTTTGAGATACGTCCCATCAATACCTAATTTATTGAGAGTTTTTAGCATGAAGGGCTGTTGAATTTTTGTCAAAGGCCTTTTCTGCATCTACTGGGATAATCATGTGGTTTTTGTCTTTGGTTCTGTTTATGTGATGGATTATGTTTATTGATTTGCGTATGTTGAACCAGACTTGCATCCCAGGGATGAAGCCAACTTGATTGTGGTGGATAAGCTTTTTGATGGGCTGCTGGATTCAGTTTGCCAGTATTTTACTGAGGATTTTTGCATCAATGTTCATCAGGCATATTGGTCTAAAATTCTCTTTTTTTGTTGTGTCTCTGCCAGGCTTTGGTGTCAGGATGATGCTGGCTTCATAAAATGAGTTAGGGAGGATTCCCTCTTTTTCTGTTGATTGGAATAGTTTCAGAAGGAATGGTACCAGCTCCTCCTTGTACCTCTGGTAGAATTTGGCTGTGAATCCATCTGGTCCTGGACTTTTTTTGGTTGGTAGGCTATTAATTATTGCCTCAATTTCAGAGCCTGTTATTGATCTATTCAGGGATTCAACTTCTTCCTGGTTTAGTCTTGGGAGGGTATATGTGTCGAGGAATTTATCCATTTCTTCTAGATTTTCTAGTTTATTTGCGTAGAGGTGTTTATAGTATTCTCTCATGGTAGTTTGTATTTCTGTGGGATCGGTGGTGATATCCCCTTTATCATTTTTTATTGTGTCTATTTGATTCTTCTCTCCTTTCTTCTTTATTAATCTTGCTAGCGGTCTATCAGTTTTGTTGATCTTTTCAAAAAATCCACTCCTGGATTTTTTGAAGGGTTTTTTGTGTCTCTATCTCCTTCAGTTCTGCTCTGATCTTAGTTATTTCTTGCCTTCTGCTAGTTTTTGAATGTGTTTGCTCTTGCTTCTCTAGTTCTTTTAATTGTGATGTTAGGGTGTCAATTTTAGATCTTTCCTGCTTTCTCTTTTGGGCATTTAGTGCTATAAATTTCCCTCTACACACTGCTTTAAATGTGTCCCAGAGATTCTGGTATGTTGTGTCTTTGTTCTCATTGTAAACCCGATTCTTAATAAAACTTTATAGACATATTTACCCGATTTTAATATTTGATCATAACGTAAGATTTTTATAGATCTTTTATAACCCTTTACAATTTTTGTTAAAGAGCATGTTAGTGCTCTAAGAGAAACCTGTTGAGCTTTTATTTTAATCCTTAATTTATAGGAAAACTGGATGATACCCCTTTAACTTTATCCAATATGTTTAGACACGGAATTTCCCTTACAATCAGTCTTACACAACTTGCTTCAACCTTCATCTTTATTTTATCCAACTTAAAAACATCCTTTAACCTTTTAATCTAGGCAAAGATCCACATTCTCATGCCTTCTTATAATCTTTTTACCAGAATTATATTTTACTTTCCTTACACACCTTGCATGTAAAACTGTTTCTTCAATAGTCTCAAATACATGTTACACCATTAACTCCTAGCAAGCTTTACTTTTGGTGAAAACCTTGGTAAGTTTGGGATTTTTATTATGTACTAAGTGTGGAGTGTAGGACCTAGACAGAAGTGCAGATAAGGTCTGACTTATTCCAGCATTTAACTCCATGTATCCCAGGCCTTACCTAGCTGTAAAGCAGGCAAGTTGTACAGCTAAGAGTCATAAAGCATTTAGGAAGCCTAATTACCTTGAAATTGTACAACATTTCTTGCATAAATTCCCTTTTATAAATTTTTTCACAACTGACACAGACAAGCTATGACATGCCTCAACTTTCTGACTTGTCCTAAACATCCCTCTTTTTAAACAACCAGTTATTTTACTTTAGGAAGAGAATTTACCATACAGGATCTTTTTTTTGTATCAAATCTTTTTTCTTTAATACATTTTGCATAGCTAGGGGCATGGCTAATTTCATATGTCCCCAGGCCTTATCTAGAATTTAACACTCCAAAATAAATTGAACAATTTTTAAGTCAAAGAAGCAGCTTATGACCTACGGCATTTGGCAAACCTAATATTTGATCTGCATAATTTAGACCAAATGTTTACATTTTTGAAGGTATTTTTATTTTACCAATAGTCTTTAATCTCTGTTTATTTTTTATAACTTTCTTTGTATCTCTCTTATTTCCTGGTTTCTTTTAGCTTGTTTTATATATAACCTTCAAATAAAGTTTGAATTAGACAAAAATTATTTACCCTTGAAAAAGGACACAATTTTTAGAAAGAATGTTTTCCTACAATGTATTTTTATTGGAAAATACCCAAATAATGAAATATTTGTTATTTAATTTAATATAACTTTAGATTCTAAATTATGATGTTTGTTTATGAGTATTTACCCCATTACCTTTATCTAATTATTTATGAAAATGGCGATAGTCATCATTTAAAGTTATGAAACCGTCATTGCAAAATTATAACTGAGACGGTGAAAATGATCTGGCCTAACTGATTCCATCTTGCTTCTAACCTCCAGGCTATTCTTGTTCATTAACTTAATTTATAATTTAGCTTTGAAACAAAGATGATAACAGTCCTTCTCCAGAACAAACTTCCTTCATGTCTGTGTGCTTAAGGCCACAAGATTAGAAGTTCTGGGGTTTTACTAAGTAATTTAAGATACAGCTATTTTCATTAAACCAATATTAATGTTTCATTTATTAAAAATGACACAAGCAAAGATCATTCTGTTTGGGACTGAGTTATAGTTTTGTAGCCTCTATGCCATATTTTGGCATCTTATAGTATTTGGCAGAGATAAGTATGAAACTGCTTGATCGAAAATGCAAACAAAAATGTATGCTGGCAACTCTTAAGACATTTCTAATATTACTTTACCAATAATTTTTAAAGCTAGCTTATTTATTAAAGTTTTTACTTGTTACATGAACTTGAAAAAGCTTTTGACCAGTTTTTCTTTTTTTTTTTTCCTGGTAAATTATTTAAGTGCTTTTATTTTTCTTTAAGCTACTTAATTAGAACTCTTTTATATATTTTCAGCAGTAAAACATGGTGTACACAACACATAAATATGTAGACATATTAGGCATACCAATAGAAGTTTTATATTCATTTTATAGGTATAGTTTTATATACATTTTTATAGATACATAAGACCTCCTTTTTCCTCTCTTAAACTTGCCAACTCTTGATAACCTGTTTTATTACTCTGGCCGTTGTCAGCTAAATATCCCTAAATCTGCGTATTAGAGGAAACAACTCTTAAGTGACACAGAGAAAAAGCCTGGGTGGTGCCAGAGGGAGATTAAAGATGAATGCCAGATCAAACATAAAATTATAGCAATTTATTATAGGACTGTATAAGGAGACTAACTTTATTTAGATATTGACTACCTATCTTTTAACTGGATCTTTGAGCTCTGGGCAGAGCCCACACTGAATCCTGTGTTTTCAAAAAGGGAGAATTATTGAGGCTAGACCATGTGATGCTTTTACAATGCACTTAATTTTTTTTTTCCAAACAGAGACATTTCTAAGTGTCTAAATTACACCTTTTCTTAAAAATCCCAGAGTAGTTTCTGTTGTAACAGCTATTAATGAAGAAAACAGAATTCAGTCAACTGAGATGAAAAAACTTTTGCTTAAAAAGACAAGGTCCTAGGTCGGGCGTGGTGTCTTACATGTGTAATCCCAGCACTTTGGGAGGCCAAGGTGGGTGGATCACCTGAGGTCAGGAGTTCAAGATCAGCCTGGGCAACATGGTGAAACCCTGTCTCTACTAAAAATACAAAAATTAGCCAGGCATGGTGGCAGGTGCCTATAATCCCAGATGCTCAGGAGGCTGAGGCAGGAGAATCTCTTGAACCCGGGAGGCAGAGGTTGCAATGAGTCGAGATCTCGCCACTGCATCATTCCAGCCTTGGCAACAGAGTGAAACTCTGTCTCAAAAAAAAAAAAAAAAAAAAAAAAAAAGGGTCCTAGGAGAGAAATAAACGAAAACAAAAACATGAAGGCTAAATACAAACATGCACACATGCACATATTCATATACACATCTTGAATGTTAGCTTTTAATTAAGCTGACTTTTAACCATTGAACTCCTAAAAAAATATTTTTCCTTCCCAGAGGTCTCTCAGCAGGAATGGACCAAATACCTCCTATTTTCAAGTTTACAGGGTGTCAAAAGCAATAAGACAGATACACAAGTGGAGACAAATTTTGGACAGCGAGGGCAGTCAGGCAAAACAGACCCCAAATCAACTCCAAACCTGATCTCAACCAAAATGCAAAGCAGGTGTATGAGCGAGCCCTATTGCTTCCCTTGGCGGTACCAGACAAATGGCTTAACAAGCCCAGATAGGAAAACAATAGGATCTTGGCATAAGATCCAATTAACTCACCCTTTGAGTGTGTCCGCTTCTGATCTCAGTTCTTCCCCAGTAGTGAAAGGGATGTGCAATTTTGTGCAGATGCTGGGATCCTTCTGAAGACTGTCTCATGGCAAGCCACTGGCCACAGAAAGCCACAGCACTGTCCTGGTCTCTCCTGGCTGGTGCACCAAATTTTGTTCCTGGACCAAACTGAGGGTTGGGCTGCTATTTCTCACGACCCAACAATGAGATGCAGATGAACTGGGGAGGAAGAAAATTTTTATTTCTGCAACTGGTTACAGGGAGAAGGCCTGGAAATTATCACCAGACCAACTCAAAATTGCAGTTTTCCAGAGCTTATATACCTTGTAAGCTATATGTCTACATGTTAAGTGTGCATTCATCTAAAGACATAAGTGATTAACTTCTTTTAATCTACAACTAAGGTCTGAGTCCTGAAGGCCTTCCTCTGGAGCCTCAGTAAATTTACTTACTCTAAATGGGTCCAGGTACTGGGATGATTACCCTTATCTTGTCTCCTGCTAAATCACAGAGGTTTGGGGGAGTTCCTTCAGACCCTCAATAAACTTGTTTGTGGAGGCCTGGGGAGTTTCTTCAGACCCACAGTAAAACTTGTTTAATCCTAAATGGGTTCTATGAAGAATTCCTCTATTATTTTGTTATGCTTTAGGGCCCAGGAAAGGCCTAGGCAAACTCTTGATGGGCTTTTGTTACATCCCAGCCTTTGTGTAAGAGCACTGGCTTTATTTATTTATTATACTTTAAGTTGTAGGATAGATGCGTAGAATGTGCACGTTTATTACATAGGTATACATGTGCCATGGTGGTTTGCTGCACCCATCAACCTGTCATCTAGGTTTTAAGCACCGCATGTATTAGGTATTTGTCCTAATGCTATCCCTCCCCTTGGCTCCCTCCCCCTGACAGGCCCCGGTGTGTGATGTTCCCCTCCCTGTGTCCACGTGTTCTCATTGTTCAACTCCCACTCATGAGTGAGAACATGCCGTGTTTGGTTTTCTGTTCCTGGAGCACTGGCTTTTAATATTTAACTTAACCACTCAGTACTGAAACAGTTATTATGGAGGCCTGCGTTAGTGAGACCTGGCCTGCCACACAGTGGCGTGATCTTGGCTCACTACAATCTCTGCCTCCCGGGTTCAAGCAATTCTTGTGCCTCAGCCTCCTGAGTAGCTGGAATTATAGACATGCACCACCAAGCCTGGCTAATATTTTTTTGCATTTTTAGTAGAGGTGGGGTTTTGCCATGTTGATCAGGCTGGTCTTGAACTCCTGACCTCAAGTGATCTGCCTACTTGAGGTCCTCGGCCTCCCAAATTGCTGAAATTACAGGCGTGAGCCACTGCACCTGGCCCCATCTGCTGTTGATGGTGTTACTAAACTGAACTTGGGTCCGCTTGCCTGGTGCAGCAAGCCAAACGTTGACACTGAGATTTGCAGTGAGAGAAAGAAAGGTATTTACTTTAGGGTGACAAGCAAAGAGAGTTGGGCAGCTAACGCTTAAGACCTGAGCTTCCAGAAGGCTTACATGTAAGGGTTTTTAAAGGCAGGGAGAGAGAGGTTACAGGCAAAGTCATAAGTCAACACATGGAGGCCATACATTTGTTTTGGCCCCAAAAGGCAAGCTATCTTGAAGCGGAGGCTTACAGGTCATAGGTGGATTCAGAGATTCTTTAATTTGCAATTGATTAAGGAAGTGAGGCTTTGTCTAAAACTTGAGGTCAGCAGAAAGAAATGTTAAAGTTTGCTCTATGAGAATGATTCTTTCCAGGCTCCTCTGGAAGAAATTTAGAACAAAGGCTGGTGGTCATGTTAGAGCAGGCAGATAGCCAGACATGAACAGGAGAGGAGAGCTCCTGAAAAAAGGGAGGTCTGGAAAATCTCACCCCTCAGGGACCACCTGAAACAGGCATGATAGATACAAGTAGAGAGGAGGGGGAATACCTATGCAGGAAGGCACGCCCATTAAGATGCCCAGTAATCATTCACTCTGCAGTTAATATGTCCGAATGTAGCTAGATGCATGCTGATAAGGGGAAGAGGGCAGAGAAGGAAATTCCTAAGAGATAACACAGGTACAGTAAGTATAGATCTGAGTACGATACAGCCTTCCTGGGGTGGCACTAATGAGCAATGCAGCCATCAAATAGGATTCGTATCCAACACTGGATCCATGCATGTGCACCAACTAATAGTAAGGGAGGGTCCCACAAGCCTGGGGTGGGAACTAGGCAGGGAAAGGATGGAGACTTAAGGCAGAAGTAGGAAAACTAGGCAAAGAAAAACAGCAGAGACTTAAGACAGAGGCTGGAACTTCAGAAAAGACTCCAGCATCATAAAAACCCAGTGCAGAACTCTCAAGCTGCTGCTGGCTCACTCCCTTTAGCAGCCCACTCTGCCTGATCTTTGCAGAGTGTACTTCCCCTTAAATAACTGTCTGCTCTCTAGTGTCCTTCAGTAAATCAGTCACTTGGCAGAGTGCTTCCTCCGAGTAAGACAAAGAACCGAGGATTCCCGCACTTCCTGGTCACAGTTGGAGTTCGGTTCCCCTTTCCCCCTTATCTGAGAGTGGTTGGAATTTTCCATCTGGTGGGGGTCTGGGTTTCTGAAAAAACAACTCAGAGACACATGTCAAGATGCTATCTTTAGTTTCTATAGGGAACCAAACACCTTGTAACTCTAGCTGACTTGAGTAGATACTGTTTAAGCTGTGATTACCTGCTTGCTTCTCAGGTTGTTCATTCACTTCTCAAGCCTAGATAGGTACCTGGAATTTCCCTGGAAGGGACTCAAGAGTTTTTCATTATTTCCATGCTTTGGGGGCCTGGAAGGCCCCTAAGAGGAGTTTCTGCTCTGTCCCAGTGGATAATTGGCTTGTCTCCCATTTATGAATAAAATCTCTATGAAGGGCCTTTTTTTTTTCTTTTTTTGAGACAGAGTCTCACTATGTCACCCAGGTTGGAGTAAAGTGGTGTGATCTCGGCTCACCACAGGCTCTGCCTCCTGGGTTCAAGCAATTCTTCTGCCTCAGCCTACAGAGTAGCTGGGATTACATGCACCCACCACTACGCTTGGCTAATTTTTGTATTTTTAGTAGAGACAAGGTTTCACCATGTTGGCCATGCTGGTCTCAAACTCCTGACCTCAGGTGATCTGCCTGCCTCGGCCTCCCAAAGTGCTGGGATTACAGGCATGAGCCACTGCGCCTGGCCTGACGGGTCCTTTACATTACCATTAGTGAACAAACTCTGAAGTGGAATTGCTGGGTCATAAGGTATATGTGATTATCTTGATTGATATTCCTGCCAGCAGTATATAAGAGTTTCAGTTATACCATGTCTTTGCTAAAATTTGGTATTGTCATTTCCTTTAATTTCACCTTGACTGGGGTTATAGTGGTATGTTGTGACGGTTTTAATTTTCATTTTTCTTAGGAATAATGATGTTGGCCACCTTTTCATGTACTCATTAGCGATCTAGATATCCTTTTTTATAAAGCATAAGTCTTTTGCTATTTTTTTTCCCACGGGACTGACTGTTTTTAAAATTAATCAGTTTGTAGGAGTTCTTTATATATTCTGGGTACAAATCTCATGCTAGATTTATGTAATGCGAATGTCTTCTAGTCTGTGGCTTATTTCTGAAGGAGATAAAAATATGACACTCTGGCATAGTGACTATTTTGAGTTAAAGGCACTTGAAAACAGGAGGTGCAAGCTCACTCTGACCTTCCTTCTGTCTCTGAAGAGCAGGAGATAAAGTTCCCCTGTGAAAGGCGTTCTGCCAACACCAGAAGGACAGCATCATTCTTATCTTTGGGGACAGGAAGTTGAGACTGAGGGAAATCTGCAGAAACAAACCTTGCTAGACTACCCCCATCCTCTCAGCCAGTTCTCCACCAATTAACTCCCTTTGCCCAAGCCTTTGCCTGGTCACATTTTCATAACTTACCACTCTTGGTCTAATTCAGTACCTAAGCACTCACCTGTAACTGCATCTTTGGGTTTTTACTTTCTGATGAAGGCTCCTGTGCCATGTAAAATTTGCATTAAGTGAATTTGTATGCTTTTTCCTGCTGATATGTATTATGTCAATTTAATTCTCAGACCCAGCTGAAAAACCCTAAAAGGGTAGAGGTAAAAGCTTTCCTTTTTTTCTTTTTTAAAACATCTTTGCATTGTTTTAATGAAGCCTTTGGTGAACAGAAGCTCTCAATTTTGGCAAAGTCTAAATTTATTTTCATTTTGTGTGAGTGTTTCATTTATTTATTTATTTTTATATTTATTTATTTATTTATTTGAGATAGAGTCTTGCTCTGTCGCCCAGGCTGGAGTGCAGTGGCGCAATCTCCGCTCACTGCAAGCTCCGCCTCCCAGGTTCTCGTCTTTCTCCTGCCTCAGCCTCTGGAGTGGCTGGGACTACAGGCGCCTGCCACCATGCCTAGCTAATTTTTGTATTTTTAGTAGAGACGGGGTTTCACCATGTTAGCCAGGATGGTCTCGATCTCCTGACCTCGTGATCCACCTGCCTCGGCCTCCCAAAGTGCTGGGATTACAGGCATGAGCCACTGCGCCCGGCCTATTTATTTTTTTTGAGGTGGAGTCTTGCTCTGTTGCCCAGGCTGGAGTGCAGTGGAGGGCTCTTGGCTCACCGCAACCTCTGCCTCCCGGGTTCAAGCAATTCTCCTGCCTCAGCCTCCTGAGGCTGGGATTACAGGCGCGCACCATCACACCAGGCTAATTTTTGTATTTTTAGTAGAGATGGGGTTTCACCACGTTGTTCATGCTGGTCTTGAACTCCTGACCTCATGATCCGCCCACTCGGCCTCCCAAAGTGTTGGGATTACAGGCGTGAGCCACCGCGTCTAACCCTGTGTGTTCCATTTAAGAAACCTTTGCCTACCCTAAGTTCATAAAGATATTCTCTTGAATTTTTCTCTAGGAACTCTCATGTTTCACCATTGATGTTAAAGTTTATGATCAATCACAAATTCATTTTGGTAGGAGACGGGTCAAGGTTTATTTTTTCCCATATGAGTATGTAATTTCTCTAGCATCATTTCTTGAGAGGATCACTCTCCCCCCCACTGAATTGCAGTAGCACATTTGTCATAAATGAAATGACTGTATATGTGTGGGTCTGTTTCTGGGATTTATAAAATTCCATTCCACTGGTCTCTATCTCTATCCTTATGTTAGTACTACCCTGATTTTATTACTGCGATTTTAGAGCAAACCTTGAAATCTTACAGTGTACAGCTTTCACTTTTTTCTTCTACTTCAAAATTGTTAGAACTATCAAAGGTCTTTGCATTTCCAGATGAATTTTTGAACCACATGCCAGTTTATACACATGCACACACACATAACGGATGGGATTTTGATTGAGATTGGCTTGTATCTATCGATCGTTTGTGGAGAACTAATCTTTTAACAACATTGAGTCCTCCCCACCCATGGACCTGGTACAGCTGGTCTGTTTATTTAGGTCATCTTTATTTTTCCTAACAATGCTTTGCACTGTTCGGTGTTGGAGGACTTGACATCTTCCATTATATTTGTTAAGTTAGTGTGCTGGTAGACCTGCCCTGGGGAGAGAAGCCCCAACTTTTAGCATTTGTTGAGTTCTCTGGTGGAAAAAGACCCAACGTAGTTGATTTCAAGCTAACGATGTGATGTCCATGAACATGCAGTTGAAAAGAGGTGCGCGATCCCCCAACATGACCCTCGAGCTTTCCTGCCCTCTGCTGTACACATCATATACAAGCCCTGGGCTGGGAAGATGATGGATTTTACTCCTGAGATTAGATTGACATGTGGCATAGTTGGCCTTAAGATAAGGATATTATCTGAGTGGCTTCACCAAATCACATGAACCCCTAAAAACAAGAAGTCTTCTCTGGCTGGTTACAGAAGGGGAAGTAAGAGAGATTCCAAGCATGAGAAGTATTTGACTTGGGGGAGGTTCCCTGCTACTGAGATGGAAGGGCCATATGATGGGGACCGGAGAGTGCCCTCTAGGAGGTGAGAGTGGTCCCTGGCCCACAGCTAGCAAGAGCATGGGGACCTCGGTCCCACAACACCAAGTAGGCGACTTGTGCCAACAACCAGTGAGTGTGGAAGGTGACCCTGAGCCCCAGATAGAACTGCAGCTCCAATGAGACCCAAGCAGAGAATCCTGCCGTTCCATGCCTGGACTTCTCACCTGCAGAAACTGTGAAGTAGTACATTGATGTTTGAAGCCACCAAGTTTGTGATAACTGGGATGTAGCAATAGCAAACCATACAGATTTTGGTACTGAGAGAGTGGGGCTGCTGTAACAAGCACCTAAAATGAGTGTGTGCCGAGGTCAAGAGATCAAGATCATCCTGGCCAACATGGTGAAACCCCGTCTCTACTAAAAATACAAAAAATTAGCTGGGTGTGGTGGCATGCGCCTGTAGTCCCAGCTACTTGGGAGGCTGAGGCGGGAGAATCGCTTGAAACCAGAAGGTGGAGGTTGCAGTGAGCTGAGATCGCGCCACTGCATTCCAGCCTGGGCAACAGAGCAAGACTCCGTCTCAAAAAAAAGGGTGTGTGGGAGGGAGAGGGAGCTCCCAGTTTCCGGGAAGGTGGAGTAGCCCTGTTTTTCCCTTGTCCTCTCCCTTACAATGAAAAGTCCCTGGACATAAAACAACAAATGACCACAGAGGTCTCAGAAAGGTGGAAAGAAGAAGGCAGGCCTTGGGACCTCAGGGCACGGGATGGACCCAGCGATGAGCCCTGGCTTCCCTCTTGCCTCCCACACATCCTTGACAACATTTTAGTGCACGGCAGAGCCTCCAACAGGCTCAGACCAACAGGCTCCAGGAAATACCCTCTACCCAAAGGGCTGGGAAAAGGGTGGCCTAAGAACAGAAATTTTCTTGGCAATACCTTTCCTACTCCAGCCAAACACCAGTGAAAACAGCCCTCCACGTTGCAGTGGTGCTGATTGGTGAAGCCAGTGATGCTCCAGCTCCCCTGCCAGGGAGTTGTTAAGAGGGCCCAGGGGCAAGCTGAGCTCCACCTCCACCCAGCAGCAATGGAGCTAAGGGCACTGGAATATGCTACCCCAAAACATGCCGCTTGGGCATAGAGATTATTTTGAGCTGAAAGCAATTGAGAAACAGCAGAGGCAGGAAAAGCTCTCTACGCTCCACCCCCTCAATTTCTGCCTAAAGGCAAGGCATAAATTTCCCTTTGTGACAGTATCTCCCTCCCTTCTCCCGTACCAGGAGGACAAAACAACTACTATCACTAGAGGCAGAAAGCGGACCTGGGTTGGGTCTGCATAAACAAACCCCACTAACATAATCCTTATCTGTCCTGGCTTCCCCCAGATATTTACCTTCACTGCCCCTAAAGCCCAAATCCTTTTTCCTTCCTCTTGTCACTTCTCTGAAGATTTATTTCCCTTTGTTAAGATGGTTTTCTAAGCCCCAAATTCTAACCATCTCATTGAGTTACTTACACTGTGCACCCCCGTGTGTATGTGTTGCAAGTGTAAATAAAGTGTTTTCTTTTTCTTCTGTTGATTTTTAAAAATCAGTTTGATTTGCACGCCCTAGCCACTAAATCCAAGAAAGCAGAGAAAGAGTTTTTTCCTCCCCTACAAAACTTTATAAGGTAGTGGGAATGGGATTAGTTTCCACCCTCACCTGGCACCAAGGAGGTGGAAAAGGTGGTGGGGAACAGGGCTAGCTGGGGCTCAGCTTTCCCGTCTCTTCCCTAGTTTCAGCAGGCGCACCTGAGCTCCTGACTCCACCTTGCAGCGGCAAAGCAGTGTGAGTCACCTTCCCCTCTCTTTTCCCTTGGTGGCAGTGGGGTCCCACAGGGAGCTGATCTCACATCCCCGCTTGGAAGCGATGAGCCTGTACAAGTTAGTGCTGCAGGAAAAGTGTTCATGGACACAGAGAGAGGAGCTAAACTTCCACCTCACTCACCCGCAAGGGTCAGTGTGAGTCACAGCCCTACTTCTGTGGGGCTGCTGTCAGTAAGTTCAGCGTGAAGCTGACCATACGTACCCCAGCCCTCGTGCTATGCCTCAACTGTGCCCCTTAAAAAGGGAAAAGCTAGGCAGAATCCAGAGTTCTCACAATATAATGTCCCATATGTCCACATTACAATGGACAACCATGCACCAGATCAAGAAACAAGAAAACCACAGCAGGAATGAGAAAAAGCAATCAAAGGTGACAGCACGGAGCAAGATCAGGTGTTGGATCATCTGGCATGGATTTTATAGTGGCCATTATAAAAAGGCTTCGACGAACAACTGTGAATTCTCTGGAAACAAATGAAAAAATAGAAAATCTCAGCAATATAAGATAAGTTATAAGGAGGAGCAAAATGGAAATTATAGAACTAAAAAATACACTAACTGAAATAAAAATACACTCACTGGATGGGCTCTAGAGTAGAAAAGACAGAAGACAGAATCAGAAAACTGGAGGAAATAGAAGATTTGAACAATGAATGCTATAAACCAGCTAGACCTGACAGACACCTATAGAACTGTCCACTCAATAGCAGAGAGCACATTGCCAGTTTTCTTTCTTTGTGTGTGTGTGTGTGTGTGTATGTGTGTGTGTTTTGTTTGTTTGTTTTGCTTTGTTTTTTTTGACAGAGTCTCATTTTGTCATCTAGGCTGGAGTGCAGTGGCATGATCTTAGCTCACTGCAACCTCCAACTCCAGGGTTCAAATGATTCTCCTGCCTCAGCCTTCTGAGTAGCTGGGACTACAGGCATGTGCTGGCTGATTTTTGCATTTTTGGTAGAGATGGGGTTTTGCTATGTTGGCCAGGCTGGTCTTGAACTCCTGACCTCAGGTGATCTGCCTGCCTCAGCCTCCCAAAGTGCTAGGATTATAGGCATGAGCCACTGCAATTGGTCTGTTTTTTTTTTCTTTTGAGATGGAATTTTCCTCTGTCGCTCAGGGTGGGGTGCAGTGACGCAATCTCAGCTCACTGCAACCTCTGCCTCCCAGGTTCAAGCGATTCTCCTGCTTCAGTCTCCCAAGTAGCTGAGACTACAGGGCCTCGTCACCATGCCGGGCTAACTTTTGTATATTTAGAGGCAGGGTTTCACCATGTTGGCTAGGCTGGTCTCCCTTGAACTTCTGACTTCAAGTGATCTGCCCGCCTCGACCTCTCAAAGTGTTGGGATTACAGGCATGAGCCACTGCTTCTGGCCATGTTTTTTTTTGCACCCATGGAAGATTCACCAATGTAGACTACATCCTAGGTCATAAAACAAACCTCAACAATTTAAAGTAATTGAAATCATGCGGATTATGTTTTCGACCATAATGGAATCAAATTACAGATCGATAGCAAAAAGACAACAGAAAAATCTCGAAACCCTTGGAAATCAAAATCATTCCTCTAAATAATACATAAGTCAAAGAATAATTTTCATAGAAATAAAAAATACAAAAAATATATTTAAATGAAAATACAGCGTATCAAAATATGTGGAACACAGCTGAGAGGAAAATTTATAGCACTAAATGTTTACATAAGAATAGAGGAACAGTCTTAAATCAATAATTCAAATATCTACCTCAAGAAACTAGAAAAAGAAGAGCAAAATAAATGTAAAGTATGCAGAAGAAATAATAAAGATAAGGGAGAAAAAACCCCAGGAAATCAATAGAGAAAATCAATGAAACAAAAAGCTGGATCTTTGGGAAAAAAATGTTATTTTTTTGAGACAGAGTCTCGCTTTGTCACACAGGCTGGAGTGCAGTGGTGTGATCTCAGCTCACTGCAACCTCCACCTCCCAGGTTCGAGCAATTCTCATGCCTCAGCCTCCTGAGTAGCTGGGATTACAGGTGTTTGCCACCGCACCTGGTTTTTTTTGTAATTTTAGTTGATACAGATTTTTGCCATTTTGGCCAGGCTTGTTTCAAATTCTTGGCCTCAAGTGATCTACCTCGGCCTCCCAAAATGCTGGGATTACAGGTGTGAGCTGCCGCCCAGCAGAAAAATATTAATAAAACAGTAAAGCTTTAGCAAGCCCGATGAAGATAAAAAGAGAAGATCATCAATATCAGAAATGAAATGGGATATCACCACAGAGCTTTGGCTCCTGTTCAGTGACCAGCCAGAGAAAACTCTGCTTTTAACAAGCTTGTGTGGCAAGGTGAGGTCCACCCAGGTCATCTCCCAATCTAAGGCGAAAGGTACCATAGTCAGTAACCTAATCACAGGAGTAAAATTCGTCATCTTTAAGTTCCTGGGGATATGCAAGGTGTGTAAATAGGGAGAGGTTAATCTTGGAGATTATTTTTAATCCTGCCCAGCATAATCCATCCTCTGGCCCCCAAATATTTACATCTCTCCCAAATGCAAAAATACATTCACCTTCTTCCAAGGTTGGCAAGGGTCTCATTCCACTAGAGCATTAATTCAACGTCCAAAATCTCATATAAATCCCATCAGTCCAAAAATCCAAAATTTCTTCATGTAAAATATCTAAATCATGCAGGCTATGGTGGCTCATGCCTGTAATCCAAGCATTTTGTGTGGCTGAGGCAGGAGGATCACTTGAAGCCAGGAGTTTGAGACCTGTCTAGGCAACATAGCAAGACCCACGCTCTACAAAAAATTAAAAAAATAAGCTGAATGTGGTAGTGCATGTCTGTAGTCCCCACTACTTGGAAGGCTGAGGCAGGAGGATCACTTGAGGCCAGGAGCTCAACAGCAGTCTGACCAACGCGGGGAAATTTTGTCTTTAAAAAGAATAAAAAAAAAATAGCTGGGTGTGGAGGTACATGCGTGCTTGTAGTCCCAGCTGCTGGGGAAACTGATCATTTGAGCCTAGGAGGTCAAGGCTGCAGCGGCTGTGGTTGCACCACTGCATTCTAGCCTGAATGACAGAGCAGGACCTTGTCTCAAAAAAACACAAAAAACAAAAAACAAAAAACAAAATCAAAATCAGGTGTAGATGTGGTTCCTGGGTGTAATTCATTAGGTACAACTCCTGGGCACACTTCTGCTCCATCTCTGGACCTGTGACACTGGAGACACAATTATCTGCCCCCAAACTCTCATCCTACGATCGTGAAACAGGTATAGCATAATAGCTATAAGCATTCTGGCTCAAAGAAGGAAGAAATGGAAGGTTAAAAAGTGATCAGCAGTCCAAACCGGTTTGGAAATCCAGCCAGGCAATTGGTAGCCAGAGATCCTTGATCAGGTTTCACGGCCTGGGAATTGGCCTGCGTGGCTTCTGGCTCCACCCTAGGAGGCAGCCTTCCTACTTCATGGAAGAGAACATGGGTTTGCAGCATGTTCTGTTTCCATTAGCAACAGCTGCATTCCCAGGTTATTTCGAGTTACTGCCTTCTCTATCTTTGACTTCTTCCTCAGTGGCTGAGGAGCAAACCTGGAAGGCTGGAAAGCTTCCTAGAAGCCCTCAACTTTGACTGAGAAACTACTCACACCCTTAAGCCCTGGGATTGTTTGTGCCTGAACACTCTGACCTTTTTTTTTTCTTAAACCTTTCCAAACTTTCAGCAGTGTTGTCCAGTCACACATGCAGCCTTTTCTCTAAGCAAAGTTTCAGCAGCTATTTATGACATTTAACATCTTTTGCCATCTGGAGAAGGTGATAGTTTTCAAAGCCATTCTGCCCCGGTTCCTTTTGTTTAGCCGTTCTCCCCTCAATTTCTCTCTCTTCTTTCATTTAACTACAAGCAGCAAGGAGGAACCAAGGAGTACCTTCAGCACTTTGCATTGAAATCTCCTTGGCCACGTAAGCAAGTTTGTCAAAAGTACTGCTTTCCACAGGACTGTGGGATACAATTTTGTTAAGATTTCTTTCACCGCTTAACAAGGATATATCTTTCTCCAATAATACTCCCTACTTAATTCTGAGCTCTGTCCAAAAGTGTTCTTAAATTCCAGATTTCCGTTAACAGTCTACTCACAGAGATGTAGTTGTTTTCTAAGGCAATTTAGGATTTCGCTATTATGCTCCTTACACCTTCTGAGCACTTACTAACAGCGTCTTTAATGTCCACATTTCTACTAGTTTGATCAAGGGTTTTTTCCTATCTTGTCTTTCAAAATTCTGTCAGCCTCTACCAACTGTCCAATTCCAATGCCAACTCAATGTTTCTATTTAAACTTTTTCTTTAGAGATTATTGAAAATTCACATGCAAGAAATATTACAAAGAGATTCCGTGTGTCTTTACCCAGTTTCCCTCAATGGTTATCTCTTACAAAATATCACAACCCAATATTGACATAATACAGTCAAGATTGTTGACCAAACTAATTTGATGAAGGTTTATTGGAAGCCAAATGTGAAGACTGACATGGGCAGATACACCAACAAAATTCAATGTGTTCCAGAGTCTGTTCTAAGTTGGAACGTTTCTATGGGAAAGTTTAGGAGAAGGGAGGAGCCTCTTATTAGAGCTGTCCTCTTCATTGGAGAGTACAATACAGAGGTTACAGTCATTGGCTACAGATGACAACATACCAGCTAAAAGGTTTTACATGCAAGACAGTTAGCAAACTTTATGATTTATGACTCCTGTTCTTACTTATAAGTGGGAGCTAAACATTGGGTTCACATGGACATAAAAAGGGGAACAATAGACACCAGGGAATACCAGAGCAGGGAGGGAGGAAAGGGTTGAAAAAAACTACTGGCCAGGTGCAATGGCTCACGCCTGTAATCCCAGCACTTTGGGTGGTCAAGGCGGGTGGATCACTTGAGGTCAGGAGTTTGAGACCAGCCTGGCCAACATGGTGAAACCCTGTCTCTACTAAACATACGAAAATTAGCTGGGTGTGGTGGCACACACCTGTAATCCCAACTACTTGGGAGGCTGAGGCAGGAGAATTGCTTGAACCTGGGGGGTGAAGATTGCAGTGAGCCAAGATTGCACCACTGCATTCCAGCCTGGGCAACAGAACAAGACTCTGTCTCAAAAAATAAATAAATAAATAAATAAAAATAAATAAAAAATAAAAAAAAAATGAAAAATGACCTGTTGGGTGATGGATTCATTTCTACTTCAAACCTCAGAATCACACAATATACCCATGTACAAACCTGCACATCTACCCACTGATTCTAAAATAAAAGTTGAAAAAACAGGTTCAGAAACAAATCAGTGTCTTTTTCAATGTCAGTAGGTTATATATTAATCAGTTTGAGGAACTGATTAAGATTTGAGGGACTCGAGATTCTTTACTCAGACATAAGATGTAAGCTGTGAATCATCAGACCTTCTCTAGGGGGTTAATTTAGAAGCTGGACAAACGTGGCCTGTAGGTTACCAAGATGTGTAGCAGTTCCATTAGCAAAACGATCTCATGTTGCCTTTTTATACCCATATCCAGCTCCCTCTTCCTTGGTCCCTGGTAACCACTAGTCTGTTCTCACTTTCTATAATTTTGTTTCAAGAATATTACATAAATGGAATCATGCACTGTGTAACACTTTGAAGTAGGCCCTTTTTTCACTTGGCATAATCCCTGAACATTTGTCCAAGTTGTTGCATGCATCGGTTGTTCGGTCCTTTTCACTGCTGAATAGTGTTCCATGGTATGGAGGCATCGCAGTTTGTTTAATCATTCACCACTTGAAGGACATCTGAGTTGTTTCCAGGTTTTGGCTAGCTGCTATGAACATTCGTGCACAGTTTCTATGTGAATGTAAGTTTTTATTTCTCTGACATAAATATCCAAGAGTGCAACTGCTGGGTTGAATGGTAGTTATGTTTTTTTTTTTTTCTAAGACACTGCTGAACTATTTTCTAGGGTGGCTGTCCCACTTTTCATTCTCATATGCAATATATGAGTGATTCAGTTTCTTTGCATCCTTGCCAGCATTTGGTGTTGTGACTATTTTTTATTTTAGCTGTTCTAATAGGTGTGTAGTGGTATCTCACCGCAGTTATAATTTGTGTTTGTTAATGCAGGTTGAACATCTTTACAGATGCTTGTTTGCCATGCATGTATCTGCTTGGCAAAAAATCTGTTCATGAACTTTGTCCATTTTCTAACTGGATTCTTAGTTTGCTATTCAGTTTTGAAAATTCTTTATGTATTTTAGATACTAGTGCTTTGCCAGATATGTGGTTTGCAAATATTTTCTCTCTTATTTTAATCTAACAGAATTTTTCACAGAGCAGAAGTTTTAAATTTTGGTGAAATCCATTTTACCATTTTTCTCTTTTTGGCATCAGGCCTAAGAACCAGAATGCTTATAACTATTATCCTATACCTGTCCCACAATTGTATGAAAGGAGTGTTTTGGGCAGGTAGCCATCTCTAATGTCACAGATCCGTGGATGGAAAGAAAGTGTGCCCAAGAGTCCACACCTAATGGATTACACCTAGGAGGCTCATCCACACCTGATTTAGGTATTTTATATGATGAGATTTATATGAGAATTTTGACTTTGAACTGATGCTTTAATGGGATGAGATCCTTGCCAACCTTGAAAGAGGTGAATGTATTTTTGCATTTGGGAGAGATGTAAATATTTGGGGGTCAGAAGATGGACTGTGCTGAGCAATATTGGGAAATCTTCCCCAAAATTAACCTCTTCCTTGAGGGGTAAACACCTCTTCAAGGTGTTTACACACCTTGCATAATCCCCAAAACTATAAAGATGATGAATTTTGCTCCCATGATTATGTTACTGACTACGGTACCTTTGGCCTTAGATTGGGAAATGACCTGGATGATTTCGACCTCACCACATAAGCTCTTTAAGAGCAGAGTTTTCTCTGTCTGGTCACTGAACAGGAGGGAAAAGATTTGGTGAATTTGGTATGCAAGAAATTCTTTGTTGCTGAAGGGGCCAGGTGATGAGGAATGCAGGGACCCTTGAGGAGCTGAGAATGGCCTCCTGAATGTGGCCTGCAAGGAATTGGAGACTTCAGTCCTACCACTGCAAGGAACTGATTTCTGCCAACGATAAAATGAGGTTGACAGTGGATTTTTCTCCAAGGCTTCCAGATGAGAACTCAACCAACACCTTGATGGCAGCCTTGTGATACCCTGAGCAAAGAACCCAACTATGTCCCGCTGGACTCTGACCTACACAATGTGTAATAAATCAGTGTTGTTTTAAGCCACAAAGTATGCAGTGTTATGCAGCAATGGAAAACCAACACAAGTATGCTCAGTTGGCTCTCATGAACTGGCATGAGCTGACTCCAGCACGACGTGGATGACTTCCTTTACCTTTGATATTTTTTGATGGTATTGTAAATGGTGTTATCTCTTCAATTCCATTTCAAGTGTCTGTTGCTAGTGTATAGAAATACAATTTATTTTTATTATCGAGTATGTGTGTCCTGTGTTCCTGCAAAATTCAACTATTGTTTTTTCCCTTGGTATTTTCAGCACATATACTCACACCACTTGTAAATAAGGAGTGTTATTTCTTCCTTTCCTGACTTTATGCCTTTGACTTCTTTTTCTTCGCCTGGCTAAGACCTCCAGTATAATGTAGAAGAGTAGCGGTGAGAGTGGCCATCTTTGTGTTCTTCCTGACTGCAGGGTGAAAATGATCATTTTGTCACTGTTAAGTGTGATGGAAACTGTACTCTATCAGATTCAGGAAGTTCTCTTTCGTTCTAAGTTTGCTGAGGGTTTTATTATAAACAGGCCTCAAAATGTATTTACATGCATCATTTCAGCATCTCTTTAAATACTCATATGGTTTTTCTCCTTTATTCCGTTAATGTGGGGAATGATATAAATTGATTTTGCATGTTAAATAGCCTCAATGACTAAGGTGGCGTTTCCTTTTTTGTATCTCTGGACGGCTGTGTGTAATATTGGCTTTATTTCTTCTTTAAATGTTTGCTACAGATTTCTGGGCTAGCCATCTTAGCCTGATGCTTTGCCTGTGGGAAGTTTTTTGTTTAATTTATAGTTTTAATTTTTAAAATCATTATAAAACTATTCAGATTTTCTCCTTTCTTGTATCATGTTTTTTCCAGAAATTTTTTCATTTTTTACAGTTTTAAAACAAACTGACCTATATGTCATCCTCCCAGGCCCCTTCCCATCCTGCACTGTCCCACTATTATTTCCTGGAACTTAGGAGGTGGGAAGATATTAGCTTAAAACTGTCACTCCAACCTGGACCTCACTCCTCATAGCATCTAGTCTAGGGATGGGGGCAAAATAAATACTCAACATTTTTGTCCCCCATTCATGGTGGAATTTCTGTCTCTCTCTCTTTTTTTTTTTATGTAGATACCGTTATAAATAGTTTGGAGTTTTGTTTTCCTCTAAGCCAGAACGGATGCTACTCCAGGGCCACTCAGCACCCATAAGGGATATTGATATAAAAGATTTCCAAACCTGTTAGGAACTTCCTCGCTATTGAGCCAGCAGTTTGTGGCCCCTTGCCAGCATGCTGCACGGGACAGGGTGCTAGTAAGTTTGCCTTTCTATGGCAAAGGATCCACAGATGGGAAAAAGCCAGTCCCAGCTGCTTCAGACACCAGCTTGCTGGACTGTCAAGTGAACCCTCTTCAGATTCCTTTGCCAATGTTTGGTGACTCAGAGGCGCAGCAAACAGCAACGTGTTTAGAAGAGGAGCCATGCAGTGATGGAGACAAGAGGTGCTTGGAGGGGACCCTGTTTAGTGCAGAGCTTGGTGGGCTTTGGTGCTAATGAAGAAAACCCTTTCTTCCTGTGGACTACCAGGACTTCAAGGGACCCTAGAGATAATGTAGTAACTTTCTTATTAAACATATGGAAAGGCAGCTGCCCAGCAAGGTGGCATGACTTATCCTTGTTCATGTGGTAACTGAGGGTAGGGCTGAGACCAGCAGCTCTGACTTCCACAACCAAGGCCAATGGCTTTCTATGGGCAGGTAACTCCCTACTTCATTTCCAGCCTTAGTTTTCATCTTTCCTAATCTACACAAATCTCTAGCCTTAGGGAGTGCACTCCTAAACCTCTTCACAGCAGACCTCCTCTCTTTGTGTTCTTACTTTTTTATGAACTCCTCCCCAAGGGGAGAGTCTGAGGCAGTCACTGGGCCATGCTTACTGGTGATCCGATTTCCATGATGGGAAATCTATCATGAGCCACGTGCAGTTTTTTCTCTTTCACACTGTGTGGTGTTTTGATTGAGAATCAGGCAGCCTGATGGGGTGGGCCAGGCATTCTCAATCAAGTGGCTGGTTGGGTAAGTAGATTTGGGGGTTTTCTTGAGGGCCAAATTACCTACTTAACTGTCTTTATACATGACGGAGAATAAATATGAAGCCACATTGTCCCCTTGGAAAGGAAGGAGGCAGTCTTGGAACACCTTAGTGTTATTTAGCAAATGCTTATTGAGACTCTACCTAGGCTAAGTGCAGAGGCTCTACAGTGAACATACCAGACAAGGAGGGTCTTGCCCTCACGGAGCTTACATTTTAGTGGGGAGAAGTGCAGTAAGAGAACTAATAAATAAACAAGATATTACTGGTGCCGATAAGTCCCCAGAAACAGACATAAAGTGATTCAATAGAGAGTAACTGGATGGGTGGTTGGGGGTCTATCCAGGAAGGCCTGTTTAAGGGGCTCAAGCCAATCTGAGCCTGCAAGGTGAGGAAGATTGGGGGGAGGGCATTGTTTGCAAGAGGACAGCAAGTCCCAAGTCCCCAGGATGGCAAGGAATTGGATGTCATGGGGCTCTCAAGACTCTACCAGTGTGGCTAGAGAACCATGAGTAAGGCAGAACAAGGTACAAGGTGGGGTTTAAGCAAGGGCAGGTACCAGATCTTACAGGGCTTCATGGGCCACCAGAAGGAATAGAAAGATTTTAATATTTTTTAAAAGATTACTTTGGTGAATGGAGACACTGCCATGTGGCCAAAGCCGCTAGTTATTTTCCAGTATCCGTTTCTCCTTACACGGTGATGGAGTTTTTAGTTGGTTACACGGCCACCCAGCTAAAGATGACATGGACATTCCAAGTCTCCCTTGTAGTGGGTATGGCCACGCAACAAAGTTCCAGCCAATGGGATGTGACTGGAAATGACACCAGCAATTTCTGGCCAAGCCCATCAAGGGAAGTGCATCTTTTTCTTCCCTTGTCCTGGTGCCTGGCTGGAGGTGGGCCTGATGGTGGGGGCTGCGCTTGAGATGAAGCCACATGTTGAGGACGGCAAAGCATGGTAGATGGGAACTGGGCCACTGATGAGGGAAGCTGCCTCGTCAGCCCCAACTCCCTGGATGTTTTCATAGGTGAGAAGCAAACTTCAATCTTGCTTAATCTTTGTGAAATTGAGTCTCGATTACAGTGAGCACCAGTATCCTAACAGACATTCCTGATGACAGTGGGAGGGGGCCCAGGCTGCTGTAGGGGCTGAGGGAACGAAGACTGCCCCCGCCCCCAGCATCCAGAACTACTGCCATTTCCACCATGGTGGCCACTGCCAGCATTGTTCCCAGCAGCTCATGGCCTGCAACTTGGCAGCCTCACAGTGCACATTTCATGAAAAAAAAATGAATGAATCACCACCATTATTCCTGTTCCTGATGTAGCCAGTCTATTAACTCTCAAATTGGTGGGGTATTACTTTAGCACAAGGCTCCATTTCCCCTGTAAGTGCCTTACCTGGGCTCTGTACATACTCCCCTTCCCATCCCTTGAGAATATCATGGACAATTTTCGTTACAATGTGATGTGATTTTTTCTGTTGTGCAAACCCATCTGATTTAAAACCCCACTCTCATGCAAATGAAATATCCTCTCCTCCCTTCTCCCAAGTGTAGTCTCCACCTGTGACTTTTTGAAGGGGAGGAGGCATAGTCTTATACCTGTTCCCTCCCCTCTGGAAGTCCTGTCCACCCCCATGTTGAGAGTGAGGAAGGAGTGGGGTGACACACATGTCTAAATTTTTACTTAATCAGCTGCTATTGCAGTCCCCTCTTGAGTGGCTGTCACTGCACTAATGGGCACAGATGCCTTTTTTGGCACACCTTGGCTCTCTATGGGACACACAAGAATCCCACACTGAGGGACTATGAGCTCTCTGGAGGAACCAGCAGGGCCACCCCACATCTCAGGGCAGGTGTTCAATGGGAGAATGAGATGCAGCCTTCCTTGTTTCAGGACATCTAGGCCATCCCCCCACCGCCTTCCAATCTTGGCTTTGGGTGGGGAAGCTGGGAAGGAGCAACCTATCACCTCCCAGCCCTCTGCTATCACCTCCCAGCCCTCTGCTATCACCTCCCAGCCTGCTGCTTACATAGACTGGTGGGTGCTCTTCCATCAGGGCAGGGCTCAGAGACCTATTCTCCCAACCCTTACTGGTTTCTGAGGGAGTGCCTGCCCCCAAAATGTTGGTAACTCTGTTTCGAATAAGGACAACTTAGTGATTCTTTTCTGCAGCTTTGGGTCTAGTTGCCATTTCTGTGGTAACAGGGAAAGTATTTTTCAGCTGTATCACTATCACTGTAATTAACCTCACAGTCATTAACAATACTGGCAACATCATTATTAAGGTGGCCACTGCCACAATTCCTGCCACACTTACTATGACCACGGCCCCATAACCATTGTGGTTGTCTTCACAAATATCTCTGCTACAGACCCCATTGCCAGCTCCTGCATCATTGCAATCAGCATCTGCAGGAGGTGTGTAGTACTAATCGCTCTGACAAAAGGACCACAAAATGTCAAATGACTCAGATAATAGAAGTCTATTTCTCACTTATGTAATTGTCTAAAGCAGGTGTTCTTAGTTGGTGGAGACTTTCCATCATACAACGATTTAGAATTTAGCACCTACCATCACCTAGGGTCTCCTTGTTGTCTGCATCTAGCCAAAGGGAAGGGAAAGAAGGTGTGGGTGGGCACACCTGCTTCTCAAGAGCTGTGGGCTGGCTCACTTTCCATGGGTTAGAGCACAGCCCTACAGAACTTAATTACCTAAAGACCTTTGGTTGCAAGTCTCCATGCGTGGCAGTCTGGACCGTGGGGTGGAGATGTAAAGTGAAACAGGTTCTTGGTCAGGACATAACCATCTCCACCAGGACCCCTTCTCAAGCAAATCAGTACATCTGCCCTGTTCCCAGCCTGTGCTAGATCATCTATGTTGTGCAGTGACAAGAGACTGCGATTTCTGTGATCAAAGGCCTTATTAGCCAGGTAAACAGCAGTACAAAGCCACATGCTAGGTTTGGTTATTATTTTGGATTGTTGTATTGTAGCAGACCATAGTATGCTGAGGTGGTTGAAGGGAGTCTTTGGAGGACGGGTAGAATTTCTTTGATTGGTGGGAAGGTGGGGTTTGGGGTGGGGAGGGTGCTTATGCAGAGGAAGGGCCAGGACACAGGTTTGAGTAGTGGAACCTGAGTGGGGTGAGCATTGGAGATGCAAGGATAGGTTCTGAGCCACGGGATGGAGCTGGAATGACAAAGGCCTCGGTCTCTACACCTTTTCAGACCTCTTTAGATTTAATTATCTAAAGTTCTATGGTTGCAAGCAATGAAAACCCACTCTAAGTGAGGCAACCAAATGAAGAAACACCACCCCCCACAACCTTCCCAGGTCCCCACATCTGTTGGAAGGCTGATGGAGTGTTCCACAGCAGCAAAGGAAGGCAGGAGGGCCAAGTCCTCAGTGTCAGTGGCGGTGGTGGTGGAACCCAGACCACTGCTGCAGCGACTTCTAGCTTCTGCATCTGTCCTTTCTTTTTTTTTTTTTTTGAGACAGAGGAGTCTCGCTCTGTCTCCCAGGCTGGAGTGCAGTGGCCGGATCTCGGCTCACTGCAAGCTCCGCCTCCTGGGTTCATGCCATTCTCCTGCCTCAGCCTCCTGAGTAGCTGGGACTACAGGCACCCGCCACCACGCCCGGCTAATTTTTTGTATTTTTAGTACAGACGGTGTTTCACCGCGTTAGCCAGGATAGTCTCGATCTCCTGACCTCGTGATTCGCCCGCCTCGGCCTCCCAAAGTGCTGGGATTACAGACGTGAGCCACCGCGCCAGGCCTCTGTCCTTTCAAAAGTTCTGTTTGAGTGAGGGAGCCTTGCGTTGCCCTGCTTGCTTCTGGCGTCTTCTGGATCAATTGCGGTGGCTGGGGAGCTACCCATTGCAGGCGGTGCCCCCACCCTGCCCTAAGAAGTGTGCCCTACAGAAGATGCGGCCTGGGTGGCATCAGAGCAGTTACAAGAACGCCTGCTTTGAAAGTGACTGTTCCTGCACTGAAGCCGCAGCTGGGTGACAGGGTGGGCAAGGTGTGAGCTTCAGAGACGCTGTTCTGTCACCTGTAGAATGCACATTTGAAAACCATAAACTACCCGAGAGGATGCATGGGGAGGAGAATGTGTGTGGAGGGGCCAGGCTTGGCTCAGCGTGTTCCCCCACCCCGTGTGTGTTTCCCCAGCTCAGGCGCCCCACGTGACTGCAGATACCGGGAGGCAGGTGACCTGGGGGAGCAGTGGAGACTCAGGGCAGTCTCAGCTAAGACCCTCCTTAATACGCTCCTCTTGGCCTCCCCGGAGAAACGTCCCTGACCTGGCCTAGCACAGGCCCTGCAGCACGAAGTGGGGGTCAGTGGCGGGGTGGTGCTGGCCGGGTAAGGTGTGTGGGGCTGCGCTGTGGGTGCTTGCCGTGTCTATCTCTGATAGCATCGGCGCTGTGAGCCGTGATGGGGCTGGAAATGGAATTTTCAATTAAGAGTCTCCGCGCGTCCTGGCTTGCATTACACTCTAATTACATTTCACTCTGATGCGGCACCTCGCTGCGTGAGTCCGGCAGGGCAGGGCAGGGCCAGCAGGGGCAGCTCCCCCTCTTTGGGCTGTGAGGTCTCCTCTCGCCTCCTGTCGAGCAGTCCCAAGGGTCCTCACACCTCGGCCTCTCTGGGGACTTTCTGGGGCTTGTGTCCCTGCTGGGTGGGCCTACCGGGCCTCCAAGAGTCCTGGGGGGCTACACAGACACAGGGACACTGGCCCCTGGGCCCTTCACCGGAATTAAATTCAAATGCCTTCTGCTGGCAGAGTCCTCATGCTCTGGGATGCTCCCTAGCAGGCCGTCCAGTCTAAAAGAAAAGCTGGAAGAAAGGAGGGCAGAGGTGTGGGCTTGGCCTCCTGGGCTCCGCCTCCCACAGCGAGGTCCTATTCTCAGAATTTCAGCTAAGGTTGGGCTCTGTGAAACTAGCTAAAAAGCTGGCTGGGGCCCGAAAGGGCTGGCCACTGTGCCTGGGGAGCCTGCAGAGAAGACTCCAACATTTGCAGTCTTAAAAAACATACACTTTACATTGTTTTGCTACCTAAAAACGCATTAATGACCAGACAGATCCAGGCCGCCTTCCATTCCCAGCAGGTGGAGCAGCTGGGAGATACTAGGCCAGAACCTGTTCCCTGAGAGTGACCTCAGGAGGCCTGGGGCAGGGCTGACCACAGCTGCCCTAGGGACTCCTGGAGGGACACCTAGGCTCCCGCTCTGGAGGCCCTGCCTGGCTTGCACTGAAGCTGCTGCCCTGCTGCACTCAGGGTAGACACAGCAGCACTGTTTTCTTGAAGGCTGGGGTTCCCATTTTTTCTTTTTTTCTTTTTTTTTTGTCTTGGGCTCTTTCTTGCTTAGGCAATTTTACTGATCACCCACCAACTTAGGAAGTTATGTAAAAGATGTACATGGTTGAACCATTCAATGATGAAAGTTCTTCCATATAGTGAATAATAGAGGGCAGAATTTAAATCCTGAAACTCGGGCACCTTCAAAACTCTACTTTTTGGTCTATTGCTCAATGTGCATGAAATCTGAATGCTTTCTATAATCCCTTTTCTTATGCTTTTTCCAATTGCATGTCTGACTCAAAAGAACATAATTTGTTTTACTCTGTAATTATTACGTATGTAAAACTGGCTCTAAATACATTAAATCTTTAAGGAGTCTTGGGGAAAATTTTTTTTCTACTGTCTTTATGCACAACTTCCTTATGTTTTTGACCAAGGCAATTTTCTCTTCATTTACTGCTCCCTACATTTGTTGAAGTTTATAGTATTCAAAGCGCTCTTTCTGTTACCGAAAACACTAGGGGTTTGGTCTGGGTCCCGTTGCTCACCAGAGATGAGTATCGCTAGAGAAGGAGGCTTTTTATTTGGGGACGCCAGCCAAGAGAATGGGAATTCAGTCTTAAATCCATCTCCTCGACCTACTACTATTGGGGTTTTTAATAGCAGGGAAGGTGGGGAAACAGGACTTAGGAGGGTAAGGAAGCAATCACGATGAATGAGGGGTGGATGTTATGATCTGGTGTTTCAGTCCCTTGCCTGAGGGTTGGTTTCCCAGGAAGGAAGTCAAGTAAGAGAATTCTTTTTTTTTTTTTTTTTTGAGACAGATTCTTGCTCTGTTGCCAGGCTGGAGTGCAGTGGCGCGATCTTGGCTCACAGCAACCTCTGCCTTCTGAGTTCAAGTGATTCTCCTGCCTCAGCCTCCTGAGTAGCTGGGACTACAGGTGCGCCGCCACCACGCCCGGCTAATTTTTGTATTTTTAGTACAGACAGGGTTTCACCATGTTGGCCAGGATGGTCTCGAACTTCTGACCTCAGGCGATCTGCCTGCCTCAGCCTCCCAGAGTTCTGGGATTACTCAGTTTCAAGTTGTAAGACCAGGGAGGGTCAATTTCTATGTTTATTCAAAAAACCTGTACATATCAGGCCCATAGGACCATTGGGCCAGTTTCATTTCCAGCAGGAAGCTGCTTCCTCACGGAGGTGTCCATGGTAATGTACCGCCCATCTCCCTTCCCCTCCACCCCTCCCGCTTCAGTGGCCAATCCTCTTACCTCCCGAGACCAGGGCTGTGGAGTCTGTGGGGACTGTGGAGGGTTTCTGCACCCTCCTGGGGCCAGGCTGCCTGGGATCCAGTGTTGGTCCTGCTGTCCAATGTGTTGTGTGACCGTGGACAGGCCCCTTTCCCTCCCAGCCCCTTAACCTTTCCACCTGAGAAGGAGGGGTGTTGGGGGTCTGGGCAGTTCCTGCATCATGAACCACCTTGTACATGATGAAAGCTACGGACTCTGCCCAGAAAATCCCCACTGTGCCTCATTTCCTTTGGGTTTAAGGGTTCACAGACTCTGAAATCATCCAGTTAAAAACCTGTGACTAGATGGGATGGTCTTCAACGTGTGTGGCTCTGAGGTTCTGTGTTTTTTTGATGCTGAGGCTGGAGCTTGAGCTTCTGAAAGCTGAGAGCAGAGAGTACACACATCTATTCCCTAGGACTGTGAAGAAACCTGCCCCCTACTTCTTACCCCCAACCCCAGCACTGGGGCGATAGACACCCACTGTGGACAGAGGATCGGGACCTTTGCTGCTAGGCCTTGTTGGCTGCTGCCCTGATGATGGTGTCTGGGGTGAAACTCAGTTGTCAAGGTGTCCCCCTCTGTTGTACGAGGTCCAGCCATTCCCCAGGTGAATCCTCTCCTCCCTAGTGCGGGTTCCCACGGGGTTGGATGCTGAACCAGCCACTCCATCTGCCACCTTCTTCCTCTCCTGGGTCTGGTCAAGGGAGACTGAACACAAAGGTCTCAGTCAAGTGGAGCCAAGGGTCTGTGTCCCCAGGGACTTTCTGCCAATGGCTGCTCTGGAAGACTGAGACTCATCCTTCTGGACTTTGGCACCCACCTGGCCCTGTCCTGACCTCCCAGGGGGGCACAGGCAGGGGCCTGGGGCTGAAGCTGCCTGTAGATCACTGCAGAGCTCTGCCTCCTGGCAAGGGTGACCCATCCAGCGAGGTGAGAATGAGTAGGCGCTGGCTGAGAGAGCCCTTTGTCTCCTTTCCCCTAACATCACCCGGAAGCCACTGCCAGGGGCACAGTCCTCACTGCTGTCCTGAGCTGGGGCCAGGGAGAGTAGCTGGGGCACGCCTTGGCTCCCAAGGTAACTTCGGCTGGCACTTATCTGGGAGGGTCAGCCATGTACCACACAGCCTCCTAGAGGGAAAGACTGCATGACTTTTTGTCCAGCAGGGGAAGAAAAAGATGAAAGATGGAGAAACAGTATCAATACTCAGGCTTGGGAAGCAGGAGGGAGCCGCAGAGGATGGGCTGCTCATGCTGGGGGCTGGGGCGGGGCTGTGTGGAGCAGGGTGTGGGTGTGGAGCCAGTTTGGCCTCACATGGGCTTGACTTCAAGTTGTGACTCTGCAACCTATCAGCTGGTGACTTCAGTGGGGTCCGTGCCCATTCTGAGCCTTAGTTTCTTTATTTGTAAAGTAGGAAGATAATCATGCCTCCCTCTCCCTCCCAGCGTTGCTGAGGGAATTAAAGTGTCTGTAAGGCAGTGCCATGTGGTCACCGCTCTGTCAGTGTTCACTTTTATTAACCTGGTGGGAAAGGCAGGGCTTAGGAGTGGGAGTTTTGATCGCAAGCCAGCCTTTGGTACAGGGTGTGGGGTTGGGTAGGCAGGTTTACATCTCTTCATTTTGTAGTCAACAGAGGGAGAGGTAAAAGAGTGCTTTTTACAATGCCTAGAAAGAGGTGAAAGGAAGGACCGAAACAGATATCTGTACACCCACGTTCACAGTGCATCATTTACAATAGTCAAAGGTGGAAGCAGCCCAGGTGTCCATCGACAGATGAAGGATAAACAAAATGCAGCATGTACTTGCAGCGAATATGAACCTCGAGGACATTATGTTGAGTGAAAGAAACCAGTCACAGAATACTGTACGATTGCACTTACATGGGGTCCCCAGAATAGGCAAATTCATACAGATGGAAAGTAGAATGATGGGTGCCAGGGGCTTGGAGGAAGGGGGAAGGGGGAATTAGTGTTTTGTGGGTGCAGAGTTTCAGTTTGGAAAGAGACAGAGTTCTGGAGACGGAAGGTGCGGATGATTGCACAGCAAAGTGAATGCGCTTAATGCCACTTCAACATGGTTAAAGTGGCAAACTTCTTGTTATGCATATTTTACTACATGAACAAACCAGACGTTACAGCTGGGTGGCATTCCCTGTGGGCGGAGCGGAGGGGCTGGCTGACCCCTTAGCTCCGGAGTCTCACTCCCGTTCCGGGACTGTCTTCATCAGGCCCTGCAAGGCCCAATGCTGATGAAGGAAAGGCCTCTGTTTGCTGGCCGAGCCCCTGGGCAGGCGTATCTTAAGGCAGCCCCCTCCAGTGCCAGCCCTGCTTCCAGCTCCTCTCCAGAAGCCCCTCATTTATTAGGAGAGTGCTTCCTGCTGTCCTCTCCAACCCCGTTGGCAGCCCGGTCGAGCACCAAGGGCTGGCACTCTTGTTGACCCAGGCAGCCAGGGCTGGTACAGCCGCAGGCCTGGCCTCAGAGCCGAGCTATCCTGGCAGCGGGAGGCCTCCGGGGCCAGGGGCCAGCTCCGGGTCCAGAAATAGGGCGGGCAGGTGGCGCGGGGGAGCGGGTTTGGCAGGCAGCGCTCTGCAGTACCAGCTCTGCTCCGCCAGGGGGAGATAGAGCCCCGCAGTTGGCTCCGCGGCCTGCGCGGCGGTAGCGAGAAAGCTGCTTCGGAGCTGGGGTAGGGAACCGGGCTCTGGGCCTGACCAGATTCCCCCAGCCCCCACGTGATCCCTACAGGGCTCCCAGGCCCCGACCTGTGCTGTGCGTGGCCCTCCCCAAAGCCCTTGCTCCGGGTATCTATTAATATTGGCTATGAAACAAAGAAACCCCCAAACTCAGTGGCTTAAAACTACCATTTTATTCTCGCACGTTTCTCCGAGTTCTCCTGATCCACGTGGTGTCGACTGGGGCTGCTGCATCTGCGGGCTCGGCCGGTTGGCACCCCAGGGGGCTGATCCTCCCACTGGGCTGGCCCTCCCACGGGGCTGGTCTTCCATGAGCTGGTCCTCCCATGGGGCTGGTCCTCCACAGGCTGGTCCTCCCACGGGGCTGGTCCTCCACGGGGTTGGTCCTCCCAAAGGGCTGGTCTTCCATGGGCTAGCCTCCCACGGGGCTGGTCCTTCCACAGGGCTGGTCTTCCACGGGCAGGTCCTCCCACTGGGCTGGCCCTCCCACGGGGCTGATCCTCCACAGGCTGGTCCTCCCACGGGGCTGGTCTTCCACAGGCTGGTCCTCCCACGGGGCTGGTCTTCCAAGGGATTGGTCCTCCCAAGGGGCTGGTCTTCCACGGGCTGGTCCCCGAAGGGGCTGGTCCTCTCACAGGGCTAGTCCTCCCACGGGGCTGTTCTTCCAAGGGATTGGTCCTCCCAAGGGGCTGGTCTTCCACGGGCTGGTCCCCGAAGGGGCTGGTCCTCTCACAGGGCTAGTCCTCCCACGGGGCTGGTCTTCCACGGGGCTGATCCTCCATGGGGTTGGTCCTCCCACGGGGCTGATCCTCCATGGGGCTGGTCCTCCCACAGGGCTGGTCTTCCACAGGCTAGTCCTCCCACGGGGCTGGTCTTCCACGGGGTTGGTCCTCCCACGGGGCTGGCCCTCCTGGGGCTGGCAGTGGTGCCAACTGTCGGCTGGGAGCTGGCTGGGGTTCCCGACCATAGTCAGTGCCCACGCGAGCCGCTCCTGTGGCTGTGCTTCTCCAGGGAGGACCCTAAAAGCCAGTGTTGAGGAGGGGAGAAGAGGAAGTTCCCCCGCAAGGCGAGACCCAGCTAGGCACAAAGCCACTGCCGCGGACTCCAGCGGACCTCTCGGGGTCAGGCCGACCCAAGGGCAGGAAAACAGATGCCGCCTCTTGGAGAGAGGCACGAGGAATTTGGCGGCCGTCTTTAACCTTCCCTAGAGCTTGATGTCTCCGGGCCGTGGGTTCCCCTCTGCCAAATGGAGCCATATGCTACAAGAGCTACCACTTATTCCACCAGACTTTTACAGATCTTTACAACCCCCAGGAGAGGGTCAGAGGCAGAGAGCAGGCTTCGAGGGAGCCAGGGAGGCTCTTGCTCAGGTAGCTGGCTAGGAGTTAACTTTCCCAGGTCCGGAAGCCACATTCATTGAAAGCTTTTGAGGTACCAGGTTGTGTGCTTTACTTTTATTACCTTTAATCTTCAAAGTAACCCTGTAAGGTGAGTAAAATTGCCCCCATTTTATAGATGATGAAGCTGAACCCCTGTAGTGAGTTGCAGGACTCACCCCCTTCTCCAAACCCCTGTTAGTGACTTGCAGGACTCACCCCGCTAGAGAAGGGGAGAGCAGTCTCTGCATTCCAGGGGGCCTTTCTCTGAGAAGCTTGTGCTTCTACCAACGCACTGCCTGCCCAGAAACCAAAGCCCTGCTGTGTTTGTAGCTCAGGAATCTTCACAGCAGGAGAAGGATGACTGGCATGCGAAGGGCCCTTCTGAGCCATTTATGGCAGGGAGTGGAGGAGCAGGGAGCTGGCTGGGTGGGAGGATTCTGGAAGGACGGGCTGTGTGGGAGAATCATGTGCAGTTGGGGAATGCCATCTGACTGCTGTCTCTGCAGGAAGGGGCAGACATGAGGAAGATAGCACTGAATTTACAGTATGAGGGATTGGGATTCATCTCAAGATAGTGGTTGAAGAAAAAGGTTCTCCCCCGATGTTAAAGGAAAAGACCTTTATTTTGTTGGGGCATGTATAAGGCAGACATAGAGGAATATACTGATATTGTAACAGAACTCACAACAGAATATACTGCTATTGTAACAGAACTCACTTATCCTTAGTAATGCTCTTTACACTGAAATTGTCCCGTTTGGGCAACTGAACAATGAGTATGACCATTGCCTGCTGTCGGGGGCAGGGCATTGCCACAGCAGAAATGGAGAGCCAAAAACTCAAATTCTCAGGTATGACATGATAAATAGGAAGAAATGTGATCAGTCAGAAACAGTTTCTCCTCAAGCTCTGTTGCTCAGAGACAACCACTGATGTCACTTGCGTGGTTTTTGATGTTTCTGCGTGCAGGAATTTTTCACAGGGCTGTATGCAGCCTACCTGGATGTATAATATTGCCTCTTGTGCTTCTGTCTTTTTTCTTTATTTCACATTATAGAGCTTTTCGTCATGATGTAAACCTCACAGTTACTTTGTGATGTGGACAATTTTTCTTCCATTCTATTAATGAAAACTGGAGTCTCAGAGAGGTCCTGCAGTTTGCCCAAGATCCCACAGCTAGTGAATAGCAGATTTGAGACACACGTCTAGGTCTCTGATGGACTGAACTCCTTCTGCTCTGCCAGCTGCTTCCTGTAATCCGGGGCACCCCTGTCGGCCTGGTGTTTGGAGGCAGGTGGGGAGAGGGTAGACCCCCAAGGGCTTTCCATTTGCTCACATGCTTGAGTTGTGTGGACCAGGTATTGATGGATTCTCTGTGTATCTTAGGTTGTTTGCAGTGAATGGGCTGCCTGTTCTTTGGTTCCAACTTAGTTTAGAAATGTGATAGCTATTATATTGGGCCACCCAGCAGGGACCTCCCTTTTCTTCCTTTTTTGGGTAAGGTACCTGGTCCTCAGGTCTTCTGCATATCACAGGGATTGGCACGAGTTTTTCCCCAGGATTTTTCTCCTGTTGGTAGTGGAAAGACTGTCTCTTCCCATGGGGTTGCAGTCCTGGAAGAATGTGACTCTGGGTTGCCAGCAGAATGGCTCACCAAGGGCATGGCCTGCATCCTGGATTCAGTTGTGTGGGATGCCACCAACCCCACTCCCACCCCATCCTTCTCAGTTCTATGAGTGAGCACATCCTTTTATGATGGAACAAGTCAGTGTGGGGTTTTTGTCATGTGCAATCAAGGGTCTTGAACAGAGCAGGAGTCATTCATTATAACCAACAGCAACCTACTCAAACTAACTCATGTATAAAAGTTTCGTGTGTGTGTGTGTGTGTGTGTGTGTGTGTGTATGTAGGGAATTCTTCTGGCATTGAGGAACAGGACGTACAACTTGACCTTGTGAGAAATGGGGAGTCAGGAGGGAGTTCCTCAGGCCATCTTTCCTCCTCTGTCCCTTTGGGGGGTCTCAGTTTCACTGCTGCATCCCTCTGGGTTTCTGCTCCACTCTTCTATTTTCCTCTGTAGACTGGCTGGTCTGTCACTTGTTGGACGCTCTGGTACCTAAGCTCATCTGTGGCTTTGGACAGCCTTGGTGCCCATGATGGTCCTGATCCTCAAGGTCTGCATCTCAGCCACACCTGCAGTATCTCCTGGTGTGCTGTGCTAATTACATGGACCCAGGAAGAAAGCAAAAATGCATGTCTAGTCCTGGGTCAATCATCTGTGGACAGAAGCATGAGGTCATGGGTATAGTCATGGTTCCATAGACCACCTCTTCAGCAAAGGCCATGGGTGGAGCATTTTCTCTTAGTGGGAATGATAGGGAGGCAGCCATGGCATGCCTGGTGCAGAGTGGCTGACACTGGATGTCCCAGATTCCCCTGTGGTCAGAGGTTCCGTGGCCTTCAGTGGTCTGAGTCATCCTGCCATGCTTCCTCATGCCATAAGGGAGAACCTCACCATCTAGTTCCCATCCTCGCGCTTTCATCCTAGCGACTGGAATCCTCCCCTACATGCCACTCTTCCCACACTTCCACCACCATGACTGAGTGGATTCTTCCCAGCAGGTGCCACACTGTGTGGCTCTGCCCTCCTGCTGCTCTCTCTGACCCAGCACTGCTTCTGTCTTTGATAGCCAGAAAGATCCAGTTCAGCTGTCCACCTCCCATGATAACCTTTCTTGACTTCAAAACTTTCCTCTCTCTGCTCCCTAGTCTCTCCTTGCTTCCTCTAGTAGAGTATTCATTACACTGAGTTATGATAACGTTTTTCATTTGTCTGTCTCCCACACTAGGCAGTAATTCAGTATGATGTAATGGGAAGACTTTGGCATAAAAAAATCCTGAGTTCAAATTATGACCCAGTTATACTACACATTAGCTGTATGTCTGTGATGAGTGATTCAACCTTTTTGAGTGTTAATTCCTAATTTGCAAAATACAGACAATAATGGTGCCCACCTCATAGGCCTATTGTGAATACTAAATAAGATAAATATATAAAGTGAGTTGCATTGTGCCTTTATTGAACGCAGGGACAATGCTTAACTCATCTTTGGTTCCTCAGTGCCAAGGATGGGGACTGTCATATAGGAGACTTTGTACAACTTTGTTGAATGGACGAATGTTTAATTCAAAGAATAAAGAAGCTCTAAGAATGGACTGTTGAATACTGGGATAAAAGGGGATGCTTTGAGGCATATACTAAAAGAGATTGAGGTGTCTGTTAGTTGAGAATTAATGATGCATAAGACACCTCATCCCCTAACCTTTCCTAGGCCCATGGAGGTCTATGGTTGCCAACAAAGGAAAGATGGTCACAAAGGAGTTGGTAGGATCAGACTTATCTGTATTGTCTTTGGCTGCATAACAATAGTACCACAAACTTCATAGCTTAAAATATCACCCATTTATTATCTCATAGTTTCTATGGGTTAGGATTCTGGGCACTTTTTAACTGAATTTCTGCAAGACTGCAATCAAGGTATTGGTCATGGCTGGGGTCTCATCAGTTCCCTGGAAACTGTTGGACTAAGAGCCCTAGTTGTGCATTGGCTGTGGCAAGAGATTATCCTCTAGTTTCCTGCTACATGGCCCTCCCCATAGGCAGCTTATAACATCACACTTTGCTGCTTCAAAGTCAGCAGGGGAAAGGGAGAGACGGCAATAGAACAGGCACTACTATCTTATGTAATATACACATATTCAGATATCAGGTACACATATGCCTGTAAGTCCCATCACCTTTGGCATATTCTATATGGTTAGAAGCAGGTCACAGATCCTTCCCACACACAAAGGGAAGAGAACACACAAGAGCATAAACATTAAGAGACAGAGAAAACAGGGGACCATCTTAGACTCAGTCTATCATACCATTTCACATTAAACAACTATAAAATTGAACAAAATATTTGAAGCAACTACTTTTGGGCACGAAACAGAGGACAGCATTGGACTGTACACTCTCGGAAGAGCACAGGAGGTGAGCTACACATTGACCCTGGTTTTCTGCATGGGGGCAATTTTAAGCCATAGCTTAGGAAAATAAAGCTTAAATAGAAGGTGGTCCTGCTGAGCAGAGGAAAATGAGATAGAAATTTGGGGCTGCCAGGTGGCTGGAATTTTAGGGGTGGGGCACCAGAGAGGAGGGAACCTTGGAAAAGAAGCCCTAGAAATCCTTAAGAGCTTGGCCAAATCCCAATTTGCTCATATTTAGCAAAAGACTGAGAAGCCAATAACAGCTGCTGGGGGACTGTGGCAGATTGAATTTTGTAAAGATGGTCAAACAATATCTGTCATCCCACATGCTCTTTAAAAATATGACTTTGGCATGCTCCCATCAAGAAGTGGAGTCTGTTTCTCTCCTTTTGAGTCTTGATAGACAGTGACTGCTTTGTAAAGCAAAGACAAGTCAATTTTGCCCTGCACAAATTCCTCATCCACAGAAGCTGAGAGCATAATAAAATGGTGTTTGAAGTTGCTAAGTTTTGGGAGTAATCTGTTACACAACAACAGTAACCAGAACATAGAATTAGAGCTGAGAAGAGTTTTCCAAAGTTGCAAAGTGCTGGGGAGATATTGGAGTTCTGACCCCAGCTTAGCTGCCTTGTTGAACACATTTGACATTCAGTATGAGCTCCAGAAAAACTATATCTAAGGTATAAAGATAACATCCCTGGTGGAAAACACTGTAATATCAAGAATAAACCTGAGATAGACCTTCCCTGCCAGTAACTTGACTACCTAGAAGAACAAAACTTAGCATTATTTGGAGGTAGGTAACCCAGAACTTCTACAGATATAATTGATAATGTCCAGCATACAATAAAAAATAACCAAACGTAAAAAAACAGGAAAATGTGACCCATAATAATGAGAATGAAGTTATAGAAGTAGACTCACAGATGACCCAAAGGTTGGAATTAGAAATAAGAATCACTGTAATGAGTAATTTAAAAAATTATAGAAAAGTGGACAAAATGGTGAACAAATAGAAAATTTTATCAAAAAAATGGAAACAGAAATTCTAGAACTGAAAATTATCCTCCTTGAAATTAAGAATTCATTGAGGTGACTTAATATTAGACTGGATAGTTGAAGAAAGGATCAGTGAATTAAAAGACTGGTCAATAGAAATTACACAAACTGAAGAATAAAAAGAAAAGAGAAAGTAAAAAGCAAACATAACAACCATCACATACAGAGTGCCTAAGACTGATCATTGTCAAGCAGTCTAACATATGAACAACTGGAGCCTCGAAATAGAAGAAAGAGAAAAAATACTTGAAAACATAATAATTGAAAATTTACAATATTGATGAAGAATATCAACTACTGATCCCAGAAACTCAGCAAATATCAAGCAGGAAAAATATTTAAGCACATCATAGTCAAACTGCTGAAAACCAAAGGTAAATCTGACATCCCATTAGGAAAAATGGAATAAGAACACAATGAAATGACATTTAAAAAACGTTAAAATAAAACAGAAAGCCAAGAATACTATATCTGGTGAATATATCCTCCAAAAATTAAGGGAGAAAAAGAAAGGTGTTTTAAACTAAAAGTCAGAGCAATTTGTGGCCCTCATAATTATGCTACAAAAACACCAAAGAAAGTTCCTTGGGCTAAATGTGAAGTATTCCAGTTTAACAAGAAAAAAAAAAAAAAAAGAGCACTGGAAATTGTAATACGTGTGTAAATACAAAAAAAAAAATTACATTTTTTTCTTAAAGGACTATCGATTATTTAAAACAACAATACAAATATGCAATGAAATTAATAACATATGTAGAAGTAAAATATATGGCAACCAAAGCACAAAGGGAATAATGGGGGATAATTGAAATTATGCTGTTCTAAAGTTTTTATATTTGATAAGCATTCTATAATAGTAATCCAAGCCAGGCTGTGATAAATTGAGGAGGCCTACTATAATCCTTGGAGAAGCAATTTAAATTACGACAAGTTACAATTAAAAAAGCAACTAGAGGCCAGGCACAGTGGCTCACACCTGTAATCCCAGCACTTTGGGAGGCCAAGGTGTATCGATCACTTGAGGTCAGGAGTTTGAGAACAGTCTGGCAAATATTGGTGAAACCCTGTCTCTACTAAAAATACAAAAATCAGCCAGGCCTGGTGGTGCATACTTGTAATCCCAGCTACTGGGGAGGTTGAAGCAGGAGAATCACTTGAATCCGAAAGGTGGAGGTTGCAGTGAGCCAATATCATACCACTGCACTACATCCTGGGCAACAGAGTGAGACTGCGTACCAAAAACAAAACAACAACAGTAAACAAACAAACAAACAAAAAACCCAAAACAAAACAACAACAACAACAAAAAGTAAATAGAATAGATAAAATGAAAGATGTAAAACTATTTGGTTAATCCAAAAGAAAATAGGAAAAATGGCACATAGAAACAAAGTACCAAAGAACAGATGGAACAAATAGAAAACAAAAGCAAGATGGCAGATTGAAACATAACCATAATAGTGATTACATTAAGTAAAAATGAACTATAAACTTGCATGAATTATCTATTGCTGAAAAACAACTTACTCCAAAACATAGAGGCTTAAAATAACAAACATTTTTGTTTCACACTTTCAGTAGTTTAGGAATTCGGGAGAGACCTAGCTAGGTCGTTATGGCTCAGGATTTATTATGAAACACCAATCAGGATGTCAGCAGAAGCTGTAGAGAACTGGGGCTTGATGGGACCTGGAGGATCTGTCCCTAGATGGCTTACTCACATGGCCAGTGACAGGAGACCTCTGCCTCTCAAGAGCCTTTCCAATGACTGCTTCAATGTTTTCATGACCTGACATCTAACTGCCCAGAGGGAGCAGTCCAATGGACAGGGCAGAGAAGCCACAGTGCCTTTTAGGACTTAGTCTCTTAATTCATAGACCATCACTTAAGCTTTATTCTGTATCTTGGAAGGGAGTCACTAAGTCTAGCCTGCACTCAAGGGAGGAAAATTGGGCTCCACCTTTTGAAGGGAGTAATATATTAAAAAAGTGGGTGGGTGGGGCCAAGATGGCCGACTAGAAGCAGCGGTGATTGAAGGCTCCCATCAAAAAGAACCATAATTTGCGTGTGATTCCTGCACCAGCAACCAAGGTATCAAGATTCTCTCATCAGAACTGACTAGGCGGCTGGCATGATCCACGGAGAGGAAGGAAGAGCAATGTGGTGAGTGGCCCATCTGAGAGCCAAATGGGGCAGGTGAGCACTGACCTCCCAGCCAAGGGAGGCGGTGAGTGAGGGTGCTACCTAGCTGGGGAAACTGTGCTTTTTCCACGGAACTGTGCAACCCATGGATTGGAAGATCCCACTCGCGAATCCATGCCATGGGGGCCTAGAGCCCCAACCCCAGAGCCATGCAGATTCTCAACAGCTTCTCAGCTAGAATCTGTTTAAGCCTGCCAGGCTCCTCAGGGGAGGGGCGACCAGAACCACAGCTGTGGCTGCCTGCTGTCTGAGCCATTTGAGCTCTTTAGGGGAGGGGTAGCAGCCAGCACCATATCTCATAACTGCCTAACACACTGAGCTTCCTGGGCAGGGTAAGGGTGGCATCCATCTCTATAGCTCCAGGCCGTGCTTTTCCCCTGCTGGAGCCAGAGGGGGTTGGATGGCTTGGTTGCAAGAGGTGTCCCCCACAGCCCAACACACCAGCTGTGGCAGACTGTGGTCAGAGCGCCTTTTCAGGCCTGTCCCCGACCCATCCTTCCTCAATGGGTGGAGCCTCCCTGCAGGAACTCCAACACCTACAGCCAGAGGCTCAGGGACAGAGAACCCTGACCTCCCTGGGCATAAGCCCCTAGTGGGAGGGGTGGCCGCAGTCTCTGCAGACCACCAGACTTAGCCTCTCCTGCTGGTAGTTGTGAGGAATTCGGGCAGCCCCGATGAATGGGTTTTCCCCTAGCAAAGTGCACCCACTTCACCAAGCGACTGTCAAAGTGCTTCTTTAAATGGGTCCTCTTCCCCGTGCCACACAACTGGGTGAGACCGTCCAGTATGGGTTGTCAGACACCCTATACCACAGCAATCCTACTGGCATCAGGTTGCTGCGCCTTGAGGTCAGAGATCCCAGAAGAAATAGAAGGCACCCATTTTTGCTGTTCTTCAGCCTCCTTGAGGGATATCTCCAGGTGTGGGAGTGAGACGGATGAATAGGGACTGAAATGAACCCTCAGCAAACTGCAGCAGCCCTGTAGAAGAGGGAGTTGACCATTGAAATAAAAACAAAAAACCAGAAAGTGACAATGGCATCAACAACAAGAAAAACGTCCCCACAAAACCCCATCCAAGGGTCAGCAGCCTCAAAGATATAAACTAGACAAACTCATGAAGATGAGAAAGAATCAATGAAAAAACGCTGAAAATCCAAAAGACCAGAGTGCCTCTTCTCCTCCAAATGATCGCAGTGTCTCTCTAGCAAGGGCACATAACGGAATGGAGGATGAGATGGACAAATTGACAGAAGTAGGCATCAGAAGATAGGTAATAAAAAACCCTGCTGAGCTAAAGGAGCATGTTCTAACACAATGCAAAGAAGCTAAGAACTTTGATAAAAGATTAGAGGAGCTGCTAATCAGAATAACCAGTTTAGAGAGGAACATAAATGACCTGATGGATCTGAAGGACACAGCGCAAAAACTGTGAAGCAGAAACAAGTATCAATAGCTGAATCGACCAAGTGGAAGAAAGGATATCAGAGTTTGAAGACCACCTTGCTGAAATAAGCATGCAGACAAGATTAGAGAAAAAAGAGTGAAAAGGAACAAACAAAGCGTCCAAGAAATATGGGACTATGTAAGGCTGAACCTGAAGGAGATAGGAAGAATGGAAACAAGTTGGAAAACACACTTCAAGATATTATCCAGAAGAACTTCCCCAATTTAGCAAGACCAGCCAACATGCAAATTCAGGAAATACAGAGAACACCACTAAGATACTCCATGAGAAGATCAACCCCAAGACACATAATCATCAGATTCTCCAAGGTCAAAATGAAGAAAAAAATGTTAAGCACAGCCAGAGAGAAAGGCCAGGCCACCTACAAAGGGAAGCCCATCAGACTACAGCGAACCTCTCAGCAGAAACCCTACAAGCCAGAAGAGATTGGGGGCCAATATTCAACATTATTAAAGAAAAGAATTTTCAACCCAGAATTTTAAGTCCAACCAAACTAAGATTCATAAGTGAAGGAGAAATAAAATCCTTTCCAGACAAGCAAATGCTGAGGGATTTCCTCACCACCAGGCCTGTCTTCCAAGAATTCCTGAAGGAAGCACTAAATATGGAAAGGAAAAACCAGTATCAGCCACAGCAAAAAAATACCAAATTATAAAGACCAATGACACTATGAAGAAACTGCATCAACTATTGTGCAAAATAACCAGATAGCATCATGATGACAGAATCAAATTCACACATAACAATACTAACCCTAAGTGTAAATTGGTTAAATGCCCCAACTAAAAGACACAGACTGGCAAATTGCATAAGAAGTCAAGACTCATCAGTGTGCTGTGTTCAGGAGACCCATCTCATGTGCAAAGACACACATGGGCTCAAAATAAAGGGATGGAGGAAAATTTACCAAGCAAATGGAAAGCCAAAAAAAAAAAAAAAAAAAAAAAAAAAGCAGGGGTTGCAATCCTGGTCTCTGACAAAACAGACTTTAAGTCAACAAAAATAAAAAAAAGACAAAGAAGGGCATTATGTAATGGTTAGCTCTTCAACAAGAAGAGCTAACTATTCTAAATATATGCGCACCCAATACAGGAGCACCCAGATTCATAAAACAAGTTCTTAGAGACCTACGAAGAGACTTAGACTCCCAAACAATAATAGTTGGAGACTTTAACACCCCACTGTCAATATTAGACAGATCAGTGAGACAGAAAATTAGCAAGGATATTCAGGACTTCAACTCAGTTCTGGATCAAGTGGACCTAATAGACATCTACAGAACTCTCCACTCCAAATCAACAGCATATACATTCTTCTCAGTGCCATATGGCACTTATTCTAAAATCGACCACATAATTGGAAGTAAAACACTCCTCAGGAAATGCAAAGGAATAGAAATCATAACAAATGGTCTCTCCGACCACAGTGCAATCAAATTAGAACTCAGGATTAAGAAACTCACTCAAAACCACACAGTTACATGGAAATTGAGCAACCTGCTCCTGAATGACTCCTGGGTAAATAATGAAATTAAGGCAGACATCAAGAATTTCTTTGAAACCAGTGAGAACAAAGAGACAATATACCAGAATCTCTGTGACACAGCTAAAGCAGTGTTAAGAGGGAAATTAATAGCACTAAATGCCCACCTCTGAAAGCTGGAAAGACCTCAAATCAGCACCCTAACATCACAATTAAAAGAGCTAGAGAGGCAAGAGCAAACTAATCTAAAAGCTAGCAGAAGACAAGAAATAACTAAGATCAGAGCAGAACTGAAGGAGATAGTGACATGAAAAACCCTCCAAAAATCAGTGAATCCAGGAGCTGGTTTTTTGAAAAAATTAACAAAATAGACAGACTGCTAACCAGATTATTAAGGAGGAAAAGATAGAAGAATCAAATAGGCACAATAAAAAATGATAAAGGGGATATCACTACTGACCCCACACAAATACAAACTACCATCAGAGAATACTATAAACACCTCTACACAGATAAACTAGAAAATCTAGAAGAAATGGATACATACCTGGACACATACACCCTCCCAGCACTAAACCAGGAAGAAGTCGAATCCCTGAACAGACCAATAACAAGTTCGGAGATTGAGGCAGTAAATTAATAGCCTAACAACCAATAAAAAGCCCAGGACCAGATGGATTCACAGCCAAATTCTACCAGAGGTACAAAGAGGAGCTGGTAGCATTCCTTCTGAAACTATTCCAAACAATTGAAAAGGAGGGATTCATCCCTAACTCATTTTATGAAGCCAGAATCATCGTGATACCAAAATCTGGCAGAGACACAACAAAAAAAGAAAACTTCAGGCCAATATCCCTGGTGAACATCGATGTGAAAATACTCAGTAAAATACTGGCAAACCGAATCCAGCAGCACATGAAAAACTTATCTGTCATGATCAAGTTGGCTTCATCCCTGGGATGCAAGTCTGGTTCAACATACACAAATCAATAAACATAATCTATCACATAAACAGAACCAAAGAGAAAACCCACATGATTATTTCAATAAATGCAGAAAAGGCCTTTGATAAAATTCAACATCCCTTCATGTTAAAAACTCTCAATAAACTAAGTGTTGATGGAACATATCTCAAAATATTAAGAGCTATTTATGACAAACCCACAGCCAATATCATATTGAGTGGGCAAAGGCTGGAAGCATTCCCTTTGAAAACTAGTACAAGACAAGAATGCCCTCTCTCACCACTCCTATTCAACATAGTATTGGAAGTTCTGGCCAGGGCAATCAGGCAAGAGAAAGAAATAAAGGGTATTCATATTGGAAGAGAGGAAGTCAAATTGTCTCTGTTTGCAGATGACATGATTGCATATTTAGAAAACCCCATCATCTCAGCCCAAAATCTCCTTAAGCTGATAAGCAACTTCAGCAAAGTTTCAGGATACAGAATCAATGTGCAAAAATCACAAGCATTCCTATACACCAAAAATAGCAAGCAGAGAGCCAAATCATGAATAAACTCCCATTCACAATTGCTACAAAGAGAATAAAATACCTAGAAATACAGCTAACAATAGATGTGAAGGACCTCTTCAAGGAGAACTACAAACCACTGCTCAAGAAAACAAGAGAGGACACAAACAATGGAAAAACATTCCATCCTCATGGATAGGAAGAATCAATATTGTGAAAATGGCCATACTGCGCAAAGTAATTTATACATTCAATGCTATTCCCATCAAACTACTATTGACATTCTTTACAGCATTAGAAAAACTACTTTAAATTTCATATGGAATCAAAGAAGACCCCTTAAAGCCCAGACAATCCTAAGCAAAAAGAACAAAGCTGGAGGCATCATGCTACCTGACTTCAAAGTATACTACAATGCTTCAGTAAACAAAACAGCATGGTACTGGTACCAAAACAGACATATAGACCAATGGAACAGAAGAGACCTCAGAAATAACACCATACATTTACAACTATCTGATCTTCGACAAACCTGACAAAAACAAGCAATGGGGAAAGGATCTCCTATTCAATAAATGGTGCTGGGAAAAGTACATTAAATTTTCTGCTATCCATATGCAGAAAATGGAAACTGGACCCCTTCCTTACACATTATACAAAAATTAACTCAAGATGGATTAAAGACTTAAATGTAAAATCCCAAACCATAAAAACCCTAGAAGAAAACCTGGGCAATACCATTCAGGATATAGGCATGGGCAAAGACTTCGTGATGAAATCATCAAAAACAATTGCAACAAAAGCCAAAATTGACAAATGGGATCTAATTAAATGAAAGAGCCTCCACACAGCAAAAGAAACCATCATCAGAGTGAAAAGGCAACCTACAGAATGGGAGAAAATTTTTGCAATCTACCCATCTGACAAAGGTCTAATATCCAGAATTTACAAGGAACTTAAGCAAATTTACAAGAAAAAACCAACAATCCCATTAAAAAGTGAGAAAAGGATATGAACAGATACTTCTAAATAGAAGACATTTACGTGGCCAACAAACGTTGAAAAAATGCTCAACATCACTAATCATTAGAGAAATGCAAATCAAAACCACAATGAGATACCATCTCACACCAATCAGAATGGCAATTATTAAAGTCAAGAAACAATAGGTGCTGGCGAGGCTGTGGAGAAACTGAAACGCTTTTACACCATTGGTGGGAATGTAAATTAGTTCAACCATATGGAAGACAGTATGGTGATTCCTCAAGGATCTAGAATCAGGAATACCATTTGACCCAGCAATCCCATTACTGGGTATATACCCAAAGGAATAGAAATCATTCTACTATAAAGACAAATGCACACGTATGTTTATTGCAACTCAATTTGCAATAGCAAAGAGTTGGAACCAACCCAAATGCCCATCAATGATAGACTGGATAAAGAAAATGTGGTAAATATACACCATGGAATATTATGCAGCCATAAAAAGGAATGAGATTATGTCCTTTACAGGGACATGGATGAAGCTGGAAGCCATCATCCTCAGCAAACTAGCACAGGAACAGAAAACCAAACATCACATGTTCTCACTCATAAGTGGGAACTGAACAATGAGAACACATGGACACAGGGAGGGGAATAACACACATCAGGGCCTGTTGGGGGTGGGAGGCAAGGGTAAGGAACTTAGAGGACGGGTCAATAGGTACAGCAAACCACCAAGGCACACGTATACCTAAGTAACAAACCTGAACACTCTGCACATGTATCCCGGAACTTAAAGTATAAAAAAAAATGCTAAAAGAAGTGAAGACTTTTGGTGATTTTTAAATTGTAAAATATACAAAAGATTTACCATTTTAACACTTTTTAAACATACAATTCAGTGGCATTAGTGCATTCACAACGTGTAGCCATCACCACTATCCATTTCCAGAACTTTTTCGTCATTCCAAACAGAAGCTCTGTACCCATTAAACAGTAACTCCCCATTCTTCCCTCCACCAATCCTCTGGTAACCTTTGTTCTACTTTCTGTCTCTATGAATTTGCCTATTCTAGGTACATCATACACCATTTGCCATTTTGCATCTGGCAAACAATATTTTCAAGGCTTAGCCATGTTATAGAATATATTAGATTGCACTTTTTAAGGCTGAAGAATATTCCATTATATGTATACATCGTATTTTCATTCATTCATTCACCACTGGACACTTGGTTCTTTCTACTTTGTAGCTATTGTGAATAATGCTGCTATGAACATTAATGTACAAGTACCTGTACACTTCCCTGAGGTGCTCTGTCCCAGGGAGATGGGAGTTTTATCTATAAGCCCCTGACTAGGGCTGCTGCCTTTCTTTCAGAGATGCCCTGCCCCGAGAGGAGGAATCTAGGGAGGCAATCTGGTTACAGAGGCTTTGCAGTGCCGTGGTGGGCTCCGCCCAGTTTGAACTTCCTGGGGGCTTTGTTTACACTGTGAGGGGAAAACCACCCACTCAAGCCTCAGTAATGGTGGATGCCCCTCCGCCCACCAACCTCTAGTGTCCCAGGTTGACTTCAGACTGCTGTGCTGGCAGCAAGAATTTCAAGCCAGTGGATCTTAGCTTGCTGGGCTCAGTGGGGATGGGATCCATTGAGCTAGAACCCTTGGATCCCTGGCTTCAGCCCCTTTTCAGGGGAGTGAGCGATTCTGTCTCACTGGCGTTCCAGGCACCACTGGGGTATGAGAAAAAAAAAAACAAAAAAAACTGCAGCTAGCTCAGCGTCTGCCCAAACAGCTGCCCAGTTTTGTGCTTGAAACCCAGGGCCCCAGTGGTGTGGGGACCCAGTGGAATCTACTGGTCTGTGGGTTGTGAAGACTGTGGGAAAACGTAGTATCTGGGCTGGAGTGCACCGTTCCTCATGGCACTGTCCCTCACGCTTCCCTTGGCTAGAGGAGGGAGTTCCCCAACACCTTGAGCTTCCCAGATGAGTCGAAGCCCCACCCTGCTTCAGCTCGCCGTCTATGGGCTGCACCCACTGTCTAACCAGTCCCAATGAGATGAGCTGGGTACCTCCATTGGAAATGCAGAAATCATCCACCTTCTGTGTTGATCTCACTGGGAGCTGCAGACCACAGCTGTTTCTATTTGGCCATCTTGCCAGCCACTCCCCTTTTTATAAATTTTATGTCTTTATTTATATTCTCATTTGTTCATATATTGTTTTCCTGATTCCTTTTAGTTCTTTGTGGTTTTGTTTGTCTCTTTGAGCATACATAACATAGTTGTTTTAAAGTCTTTGTGTACTAATTCTGATGTCTGGGCTTCTTCACGAATGGTTTCTGTTATTTATTTTGTTTCTTTGAACAAGCCATATTTTCTTGTTTTTCTTTCTTCTATGCATTGTGAGTTTTTATTAAATACTGGGTATTTGACTGTTACAATGTGGTAACTCTGAAAAACAGATTTCCTTCTTTTCCCAACATTTGCTCTTTTTTATTCTAATTGTCAAAGACTGTAGTAGTTTCTTTTGAGAATTTTTCAAACTATTTTTGCAAATCCTTGTCACATGTGATCACTTTGTTATGTTAGCTTGCTTTAGCTAATGTTTTCAGAGAGTTTTTTGAATGTGTGGAGCTCAAACAAGCAAACAATAGCCCTCCCCCCAGTAGAAGCCTAAAAGAGTGAAAAACCTCCTCTTCTAGTCTTTGCAGATGGGCTTTGTCCTGGGACACTCCTTTGCTACTTAGATAGGCTTTCTCTGAGTCTAGGAGTCAGCCTGAGGTGAAAACTTAATGTCATCTCAGATCTTTCCTGAGCATGCATCTTATTTGACCATGTGTGGACTACTGAATTCTTCCATATTTGTGGCTGCTTTTGTATGTCCTAATTTTCCAAAGAGTCTCACTCCAGCTTCTCCTCTGGGCCTTAGATGGTCTGTTGTACATCTCCATTTGTAATCTCTTGCCCAAAACATCTGTTTACTTGTAGTTCCCCTGTAGCTTTACAAATTACTAGGGGAAAAGTGCCCACTGCTCTTTCTTCCTGCATTCTCAGTTATGCCATACAGAGATGAGCACCCTACATCAGTCCTCTAGGTATTCCCTAGCCAGGTTATAACAGATGTACATAGCAATTTGCAAATAGGGTCTGCTCTATTCCTTCTGGTTTGAGGGAAAGAAGTGGAGACTGGGATCCTGACACTCAAGACTAAGGCTGCTGCCACACTGGAAGAGGATGGGGAAAGGATGAGTAAAAACCACCACAAAACTTTCCTATCATTTTTCTGATGGCTTTTTTTGATTAGATGTTTTCTTAGGAGTTGTAATCTTTGATTATTCTCCAGAGCTCATGCAAAGTTGGCTTACACAGTTTGTGTGTGTTTCTGTGGAGGAATGAGAGCTTGGAGTCTCCTAGTCAGTCATTTTGCTGACATCATGCCTGTGGATATATTTTAAAGCCACCAAAGTACTATGATGAAAGACAGACTGCTGAAACAGGAAGAAACTGCATACTATTTTTTTTGACACACTTTAAATATAGTAGAATTACTGCTAAAAGTAAAAGGATGGAAAATACATACTACATAAACAGTAAGCACAATAAAGCTGGGGTGGTTGTATTAATCTCAAAATAGATTAATAATAAGAAATGTTACCAAAGATAAGGAGGGGTATCTTAAATGATAAAAGGGCCGGTTCGTCAAGATGACAAATAATCCAAAAAATTTGAACACAATATTACATCTTCAAGGTACACACAAAACAAGCTGGGCCCCATGGTGCATGCGTGTAGTCCCAGTGACTTAAGAGGCTGAGATGGGAGGATTCCTTGAGTCCAGGAGTTTGAGGCCAGCCTGGGAAACAAGACACCACCTGTATTAGTCCGTTTTCACGCTGCTGATAAAGACATACCCGAGACTGGGCAATTTACAAAAGAAAGAGGTTTAATTGGACTTACAGTTCCACTTGGCTGGGGAAGCCTCAGAATCATGGTGGAAGGCAAGGAGGAGCAAGTCCTGCTTTACATGGATGGCAGCAGGCAAAGAGAGAATGAGGAAGATGCAAAAGCAGAAACCCCTTATGAAACCATCAGATCTCATGAGACTTATTCACTCCCATGAGAACAGTAGGGGGGAAACCACCACCGTGATTCAATTATCTCCCACCAGGTCCCTTCCACAACATGTGGGAATTACGGGAGTACAGTTCAAGATGAGATTTGTGTGGGGACACAGAGCCAAACCATATCAACATCTATTAAAAAAGTACACAAAAAGCAAAAATTGGCAGAAGTACAGGAAGAAAGAGGCAAATCCACAATCATAATGGAAGTCACACACACCCTTCTCTCATAACTGATAAAAAATACAGAAAAACAAGCAGTAGGGATATATAAGATCTGAATGACCTGATTAATAAACTTAACCTAATGAGCATATACAGAACATTTCATCCAATAGCTGCATAATAAATGTCAAGAACAGTAAAGGTTTTAGATTTTGCCCTACTTGCATGCTAATTAGTTAGCCTCCCAGTTTCATGGTTGCTGGAGAAGGTCTGAGATTCCCACGTCAGAGAAAAAAAAGCCTTATAATTCACAGCACAGCAAGTATACTGAGCTTCATGTTTGCCTTGGTTCCTTTTATTTCCTTGCCAACTCTCATTGGGGTAATGTAGTATGGCCCATGTGGATGCTATACAAGCAGTGAGTTTTCATCACAGCTGAGGAAACTTGAGATTAGGAAACCTGAGGCTTTTATCATAGGGTGAAAGCAAATCTACTCAACTTTTGCCCCAGAGGGAGTCATTATCTTTATTACAGTGGCCAGCAAATTAAGCTGCCCTCTGTTCCAAATGAATACATTATCTCCATCTTCAAAGGCTGTTTGCTATGTAAATATCTTTGAAAAAATAAAAAAGGCCATTACCATTAGTGTCTCTGCTTATAAGACACACAGAAACATGGGAACCCATAGAAACTTATCTCTATAAATAAGCATTCTGTGTAATTGCACATGGAATACTTACCAGGATAGACTATAGCCTGGGGCATATTAAAAACAATAACATGTCAATGACATCTAAAGGATTGAAATGATACAGAGTACATTCTCTGACCATATTAAATCCCCTCCTTCCCCCCCCAAGAATAGAAACCTAGAAAATTATAAAGTATTTGGAAATTAAGCAACATACTTCTAAATAACCTATGGATCTAGGAAGAAATCGCAAGGGAGTTAGACAATATTTTGAACCAAGCAAAAATGTAAACACAATGTATCAACAGTTGTGGGATGTAAAGGGATGTATTTATTGCACTAAGTGAATATATTAAATTGGAAAGTGGTTTTAAACTAAATGATCTAAGCTTTCATCTCAATAAGTCATAAAACAGAAGAAATAATGAAACACAGAGAAGGTAGAAGAAAATAATTAAGAGCAGAAACCAACGGAAAACAAATCAACAACAGATAAAATTAACAGAGCCAAAGTTGTTTCTTTGAATAGATTAGTAAAATTGATGAATTCTGTCAAATAAAAAACAACTCCAAATTTAGATAAGAAGAGACTTTGACTGAAAGATTATTGCAAGGGTGGGGGGAAAGGGACTATTGCATTAAGGAGAATGCTCTCACCATGAGATCTGTAAGGGTCTCAAAGGTTAAGCAGAAAAGGATTTTTCTTTTATAAGGAGGAGTAAACAAACCTGGAAAGAACCCAGAGTGTGAGAAATGGAAGAACAGGATTACAGGTTGGAGAGGAGATGATCAGACAATAGACTAGAGGATGTTTTATCCTGAGGTCCGCCTACTCTTGAGAAATGCCATTAAGGAAGGGCTGTATGTTGTATGTTGGCTCATAGTGGAGGTGAGTGAGAATTCTGGGACCTGGGGGAAAGACAGAATCTTAACTAAGGTTAGGTTAACAAGTGTTTTGTTCTGATTGAACAGTGGGGAACTAATAGTTTAATAATTTATGAGGCAAAGAGTGGGAATTTGGAGTGCCTGTGTTTGGCCTCATCATAGATGAACAAGGTGGCATCTGTGAGTCATATGGGGGAAGTTATGTAGGGAGGAGTGTTTCTTTGCAGTTAAGTCTTTTTCTGGAATACAAAAAAGTAAGGGGATTTCTTAATGATTGCTATTTTCTGGAGCCCAGGGCTCTGGTAAAATATAACATTGTCAATTTCTAGGGCTACTGACCAAAAAAAAAAAAAGAAAAAAAAAAGATATTACTACAGATCCTACAGTCTTTTAGGGATATTAACATATTAACTATTATTACGTACAACTTTATGCTAATAATTTGACAATTTAAAGAAAATGGGGCCAGGCGCAGTGGCTCACACTTGTAATCCCAGCACTTTGGGAGGCCGAGGAGGGTGGATCATGAGGTCAGGAGATTGAGACCATCCTGGCTAACACAGTGAAACCCCGTCTCTACTAAAAATATGAAAACAGAATTAGCCAGGCTGGTGGCGGGTGCTTGTAGTCCCAGTTACTCTGGAGGCTGAGGCGGGAGAATGGCGTGAACCCGGGAGGTGGAGCTTGCAGTGAGCCGAGATCATGCCACTGCACTCTAGCCTGGGTGACAGAGCGAGACTCCATCTCAAGAAAAAAAGAAAAGAAAACGGACAGATTTCTTGAAAAATACAATTTCCTAAACCAACACAAGAAGAAATGGAAAATCTGAATAGTGCTAAAAAATGTTAAAAAAAATCAAGGCCACATGAAAAACTGTTCTAAGTTTTAAAATTCCAGGTCCATATGGTTTTATTCGTGAATTCTCCCTAACATTGTAGGAGGAAAAAAATTGCCAGTTGTTCACAATTTTTTTCCTCAGAGAATAGATAAGAGGAAATATTTCCCAGTTTCTTTTATAAGAGCAACATAAGCCTGATATCAAAGTCTAGCAAGGATATTGCAATAAATAAATAAAGGAATAAATAAATAAATAATGAATAAAAATGCAAAAATTCTAACAAAATACTGTTAAGCCTAATCAACCAATATTTAAAAGGGACACTACCTCATGACCAGCTGCATTTTATTTCAAAAAACTAAGGTTGGTTTAACATTTCTAAATCAATTTGTTTCACTGCGCTAGCAAGACAGAAAATCAAATGTAATTTTCTTAAAAATTTTAGAAAAAGGTAATGAAAGTCAACACCTATTTATGATAAATCTTCTCAGCTGATGATGACTAGAAAGAAACGTTCATAAATTAATAAAAGGTATCTATGACATATCTACAGCTAACATAATCCTTAATCATAAAACGTTGAATTTTTTTCCCTTAGATTAGAAGAAATGCAAGGCCAGGTCTTATAAACTTTATTCAATATTATACTGGAGGTCCTAGACAATGTAACAAGGTAAGAAAAAATAAAATAAAATGCATACAGCTAGAAAGGGAAAAGATAAAACTGCTTTTTTAAATAGATGACATGACAGAAACCAGTTGTATTTCTATATATAAGCAACAAGCAATTGGAAAATAAAATGAAAAAACACCATTGATGATAGTGTTAAAAATACTAGACACCTACAAAAAATTTAATAAGAGATATGCAAGATCTCTTTAATGAAAATTATAAGCTATTACTGAAAACTTGACCTAGAGAGTTATAATATGTTTCATCATAAGACTCAATACTATTAAGATGGTAATTGTTTGCAAATAGATTTCTATATTAAATGCAATATCAATGACAATCCTAGCAGACTTGTACAAATTGAAATTGATAAGCAAATTCCAGAATAGCCAAGACAACTTTGAAGGAGAACTAAGCTGGAGTACTGAAACTGCCTGATGTTTAGATGTACTATGAAGCTTCAGAAATTAGGCAGTGTGGTCCTAAGAGCTAAGATCAATGCAACAGGATAGAGTCAAGAAATAAACCCACACATATACAGCAAACTGATTTTCAATAAAGTCACCAAAGCAAGAAAATATTTTTTCTTTAAATTTATTTTAAATATTTATTTATTTATTTATTTATTTATTTATTTATTTATTTGTAGAGACAGGGTCTTGCTCTGTCTTCCAGGCTGCAGTTGCATGATCATAGCTCATTGCAGCCTCAAACTCTCAGGCTCAAGCGATCCCAAAGTGCTGGGATTATAGGGATGAGCCAGTATGTCTAGCCAAGATTTGTTTTCAATAAACAGTGATGGAACAACTGGAGAAGACAAAATGAGCCTTAACCCCTTCCTCAAACTATGCACAAAAATTAATTTAAAATGAATGGAAACCTAAATGTGACAGGTAAAGTGTCTAGAAAAAAAGCCAGAAAATATATTCATGAACTCTTGGAAATCAAATAGTTATTAAACAGAACACAAGGGCGTTAGTCACAAAAGAGAAATTGGTAAATTGAATTTGAAGGAATTCAGAACCAAAATATGACACTTTGGCATGTGAGCAAAGTGCAGAAGCGGGAAAGTCACCCTTTGACCTTCCTCATCCTTTTCCCCTGAAGCAGGTCATAGAATCTCACGTGAAATGTGCCCTTCCTATATCTGGAGGAAAGGAGCGTCCTTACCACAGGGAAGAATTTGAACAAACAGGCCTTCTATGTTCTGCTAGTTTATTACCATTAGACTATACCCCCTTCATCCAATCTTACTTCTTCATTCTATTCACGTCTTTATCTAACCTAGCATAAAAAATCCACAAGTTTACCTTTTCTTTTGAGTCTTCATTTCTGGAGACTTCTGTGTCATTTAAAACGTATATGCTTTTCTTCTGTTAATTTGCCTTTTGTTATGAGACCTCAGCCATAAACCTAGCGATGGGAGAGTAAAAGAGATTTCTTTTCACCTAAACATTTCATAAAAATTAATAATGTCTGCTTATCAAAATACACCACTAAGGAAGTGAAAAGGCAAACTGTAGAACTGGAGAAAATGTTTGCAAATACATTCTAACAAAGGACTCACATAAAAATATATACGATAAATGCCTATAAATAAGAAAAAAGAAATAACCCAGTTTATACAATGGGGAGAAGTCTTCACCAGGCACTTCACAAAAGAAGATATTAGAATGACTAATAAGTATGTGAAAAGGTGCTCATTCTCATTAGTCATGGGAAATGCAAACAAAACAAAATAAAACAAAACCCCAAACCAAACTAACCCACAATGAGATACCATCATGCATCCACTTTTCTGGCTAAAATAAGAATGTGAAATAGCTGGAAATCTCACACATTGCTGGTGGGTATGTAAAATGGCACAATGGCTTTGGAAAATTATTTGGCTCTTTTTGATAATGTTAACAAACCAAACTTGGGTCCACAGCAAAACCAAAAGCTGACATGGAGATTTGCTGTGAGAGAAAGTGAGGCATTTACGGCACAGTGCCAAGCGAGCACTGGGCGGTTAATGCTTATGGCTCAAACTGCCCAGCAGCTTGCAAACAGGGCTTTCAAAGGCAGGGGTACATAGCAAGAAAGCAGAAGTTACAAACAAAAGTGTAAATCAGTACATAGAGGTTATACATTGGTTAGGCTCAAAAAGGAGGGGTATCTTGAAGTGGGGGCTTATGGGTCGTAGGTGGATTCAGAGATTCTCTGATTTGCAGTTGGTTAAATAAATGAGGCTTTGTCTAAAAACTTAAGGTCAGAAAAAAGGAATGTTAAATTGCAACCTGTGGGGATAACTCTCTTTAGGCCCCTCAGGAAGAAATTTTTATTTATTTATTGCTGGAGTGTGTAGTGGCACAATCTCAGCTCACTGCGACCTCTACCTCCAGGACTCAAGCCATCCTCCCGCCTCAGACTCCTGAGTTGCTGGGACTACAGGTGCCCACCACTAAGCCCGCCTAATTTTTGTATTTTTAGTAGAGACTGGGTTTCACCATGTTGGCCAGGCTGGTCTTGAACGCCTGACCGCAGGTGATCCACCCACCTCGGCCTCCCAAAGTGCTGGGATTATAGGAGTGAGCCACTGTGCTTGGCCGAGACAGGGTTTTGCCGTGATGGCTCAAACTCAAGCGATCTGCCCCGTCAGCCTCCCAAAGTGCTGGGATTACAGCACCCGGCCAGGAAGAAATTGAGAACAAAGAACTACGGTTAGAGTTCAGTCCCTAGTTCCTCCTTCTCTGAGGTCTGCATGACAGCGGTCAGCATTTTCCGTCTCATGGCGGCCCACATTTCTGGAAAACAACTAAGGGACATGTTTCAAGATGTTATTTTAATTTCTATAGGAACCAAACGTCTTGTGTCTCTAACTTCCTTGGTGAGTGTCTTACGCTGCTGTTACCTTCTTGCTTATCAGATTTCTCATTTACCTCCCAAGGCCAGCTAGATGTTTGGAATTTCCCTTGAAGAGACTCAGATTTTCCTTCATTTCCATGCTTGGGGATGACCCCGTAGGCCCTTGAGATGGGTCTTAGGGGTCCTTGCTCCATCTCAATAATGTTGAACATATATCTACCCTATGATCCAATTGTTTCAATATTAGAAATATACCTAGCAGAAATGTGTGACTATGTCCACAAAGAACATGCACAAGGACTTCCATAGTGGCTGTTCACTCTAGCCTCAAACTGGAAACAATCCGAATTTCTATGAACAGGTGGTACAAACCGTGTTATCTTCCTACAGTGGAATACTACTGATTGATAGAAAGGAACTGCTGATACATGCAATCATGGATATGTCTCAGAAACATGTTGTTGAGAGAAAGCAGTCAGACATAGAGGACAGCATACTGTATAATCCCACTGAATTTTGAAAAATCAGAGCCATCATTGCCTGAGCAGGGGCTGGGAGAGTGACTGAAGGGGACTTTGTGTGGCCATGGAAATGCTCTAACTGCATTTGTGTGATGCTCACGTGAGTGTGTGAATTTGTCAAAATGCATCGAGCTGAGCACTTAAGATTTGTGTCCTTTACCATATGTCAGTTATACCTCAATAGAGAACAATTAGCAGAAAAGCCCCAGCAGGAAAACTCCCACTAGCTTACTCCTGTGAGGAAGATAATCTTGAGCCAACTCCAGTTGAGCCTGCAGCTGGCGGGGATGGGTCCCTTCCCAGTCTCTGCAGGAATTCAGGAGTATGCTGAGGAAACCAGCCCAGGAAGCCGCATCTTCTACCAACCCCGAGCAGGGGAGCCAGGGGCACGGAGAGTGCTGTTTAGCAGCTAGAAAGCCAGGAGGGGGCATTTTGATCACAGGCATTGCCCATACTGCAATGTCTAATTTTAGCCACCTGATAATTTAAAAAATCAACTTGCCACCAAAAAATCTAAGCCACCACTGCCCTCTTCAAACAACAAAGCACCGTACAGTGCTGGGGTGTGCTCACCTTGCTGTGTTACTGAATCCATTCTGTTAATCCTGCACCTGTACAAAGCAGGGCAACGTGCATTGCCTCCTCACACTGATTAAGGACCCTGGGAGGGGGCAATGAGATCAAGGAGGGAAAGGCCAGGACTGAAAGCATGCATGCTTGGTAGGGGGCACATGGGTTGACTGGTGACAGCCCAGCTGACAACAGCCCAAAGCAGGACAGTGTTCCCAGGGGTGTAAAGCAGAATTAGCATCTATATCACAGACCAGGACAGAGTCTCAGATGTGGAATGTCAGGGTGGAAGGGAGGCCTTTGCATGCAATGGTCCCATTTTATAGATGGGGACATTGAGATATAGTTGGGGGAGGAAGATCTTGCTGTCTAGAAGCAGTGGCCAGGTGGAGATGCAGGCCGAGTCCAGCAGGAGGGGACTTTGTCGTTCTTGGATGTGCAGCTTGGGGAGTGGTATGCACAGGGAATGAGGGGCCCTGACCAGGCGAATGGATGGGCCAACATGGCTAGGGGCTGGGCCTACCCACAGAGTGAGCTTCCTGGCCAGGAGGGCTGTGTCCCAGCTGCAGAGTGCCCCAGCTGGCTGGGGCTGGAGAGGGACAGGAGCAGACAGGAAAGGCAGAGATTCTAGAGGGGTGGCCTCGACCAGCAGCCATAGACAAGGGGCAACTGAGAGGAGCTGTTAGATGAGAAGCCAGGGGCAGGATTGCCTAGACGTTGGGCAGTGGGCTTTAGACACCTCTTACAGTCGCAGAAAACGACAGGAAAGGATCTAAACGCTTCAACACTGGCCTGAATGTGCAGATGAGCTTGCCTAGATAAAAAGATGATGTATTTAAAAGACAAACATAAATGTAAAATGAAGTTAGAGTACCTGCCTCATAGGATGCTCATTTAATCCTCTCAAAAACCATAGGAGGTAAATACCACCCTATTAATTCGATTTTGCTGGTGAGGAAACTGAGGCACAGGGAGGTCAAACAACTTGCCCCTGATCACAAATCCAGGAAGTGGCTGAGCCAGGGTTGGAACCCGAGCAGTGTGTCTCCAGAGAACATGCTGTTAGCCACATCACTGTCCCAACACAAATCTCCACTTATGTATCTTAAACATCAGCATTTAAACACTAAATCTGCATAGAGAAACATATGAAAGGATGGTTGCTGTGGAGAAATTTCAGGCAATTCTTACTTTCCCTGTATACTTTCCTGTTCTGTTTGGCTTTTTCTTTTTAGAGTGAGAATGTGCTATGTATACAATTGGAGAAAAAACAATCCAATAAAGCTAAAATAAAAAATAAGAGGAACTACTGAACCACTCTTGTTCAGTTTTCTACATTCGGGATTGCTCAGCTGGTCTCCCCTGTGGGCATCAGGATCCTGACCACGGCAGCCAGGCAGATCTCCCCACAGGGCCCCCTGAGACATTGGCTAACTCAGGACTTTAAACACACGATGGCCAAGGGATGCAGTGAGCATGAGAAGTACAGCTCCCTGCACAGTTAACTTAGGCACAGGCATATATTACACACTATGCGCCCTGCCCAGGCACACTCTCTGCTGACTTTGAACCCTTCCTCCCTCTGGTAGGAACGGGGGACATTCCCTGTAAGTGAGGCTGTGGGAATATGCCTGGCCTTTATTTCCTTTCTTCTCCCTTAGGCCAGTGTGGCTGAGTTGTGGCCCCTAGTGATGGTTTTGTGCATTGGGCCTGTGGACCTGGACCTTTAGGGTGACAGTTTGTGCTCCCTGTGATCAGGTAGTTCGTATGTAGGGTGGCAGATGTCATATCAGAGTTACATACAGCAGGGCTTCAGAGGGAGTGGACAAGGAGGAGTCGGGGGATATGGAGAATTGGGGCAGGGGTGACCCAACCTGGGTGGTAGTTAACCTGGGTGAATAGTTAACCTGGGTAGGTAGTTAACATGCAAGGTGATGGAATCCGGGTTCGGATGATGAGGAAGACGAGGCTCCGGTGCCCATGTGGGATGTGGGATGTGCAACAGGAAAGGGGTTGACTTAGGCAGCATTGTGTGGAATTGGAGGTGCCTGCAGGCAGAGACACCCCACAAGCCATGCGATGCGCAGGTGAGGGATCTGGGCTCCATGCCCGCCTGGGAATTGTCAGCCAGTAGGTGGTGATTGAAACCAGGTGGGTAGATGAGCGCTCAGGCTGGAGTAGCTCATATGGGGGAAGGAAGGGGAAACTGTGTTTATCCTAATCCTCAGGGAGGTATAATTCTGGGAGACAGACACTGGTGCCTTGGACTGGGGTGAGATGAAGCCATCCTGCTAATCTGCATTAATCTGGCAGAAAGAGAAAGCAAGAGAGAGTGAAGAAGAGGACCCTGTTTTAGGCAGCTTGCCGTGGATGTGACCCACATCACCTCGTGTCTCATGCCATTGGTGGTATTGACTTAGAAATCACGAGATTTATAAATTTGGAAAGGGAAACTTTCTATAAAGGGTGCAGCCTGCAGGACTGGGAGTGGAGCCTCAGGCAGAGGCCAAAAGCAGGCACTTTGAGGGAGGAAGGAGGACAAGGAGTTTTGCTAAATGAGTTGGCTAAATATAACTTCGTAACAGGTTATAGGTGGATTATGAATATTCATGAAAAAGGGTCCTGCACAGGCATGATAAGCAAACATACATGTTGCATACATCCCATGTTCACCTTGGGGTGGAGACTTAACATTATAGATGCAGTAAAATTAGGCCCTATATGCCAAAGGTAAAACTTAGGATCCAGAGTCACTCAGTGCATAGCCTCTGTAAACTGGCCAGAACCAGTCTGTGGTCAGGGTCATAGGAAAGCTTTGTGACACTGGTCAGCCATCAACATTGAAAGGCAAAAAGGGAGGGGACCCTGGTGACAGCATCAGGGGGTTGATTGAAATTGGAATCCACGGAGGAGTCTTCCATTTTTAGTTTTCCAGGGCTGGTTTCTGTTTAATTCTTAGGAAAAAACTGGCCTGGTATTGGTTACTGAGGAAGGGGGAGTACTGAGGCATGACCAACCTCCTGTCTCTTCAAGGCTATGGCTGGGAAACTTAGTTTTAAATGTTTTTCTGGGGTCTCCTAGGCCAGGAGCAGTCCATTCAGTCTGTCAAGGGCTTAAGATTTTTTTTTATTTCACAATGGGAATGAGTGACATGCCTCACTGAGATGTGTGGAGCCTGGGTTTTGCAGCTCTGGCGGGACTCTTGCCCTCCAGCCTTACCTCAGACTCTGGAAGGGGAGCATGAACGTTTGGTGGGCAGCCAGCCCCTGCTGCCCCAGACACCCAAGCCTTCCAGTGGTATGAGTGCATTGGCACCTTGCCAGGTGGTGCAGAAGCTGCCTGTTTCCCACATTCTCTCTTTCTCTTTCTGCCCCCACATCTACCCCTCCAACTTCCTCCCTTTGCTTTTCAGATCTGATGCCCTGGGAAGGGAAAACATTAATGCCTTGCTTGTTATTAACCAGTTTGATCAATTAATTATATACAGGGTGCCTAATGTGTGGCAGGTACTGTGTTTATTGAGACTAAAGTAAAAATGGAGAGCTTTACATTCTTAAATTTTTTTTAAAAAAAATCAATCCTCCTAATGGTCCTATGAGATGGGCATTATTTTCCCTTCTCCCACCCTTCTGCCCTGAAGACCCTCAAGTGACAGATGTTCAGCTGGATACTCAGAGGCAAAGAGTATCACCCAGAGACACAGAAAAGCACCAGGACACACAGGCCAGGCTGAGCTCCCCTCAGTGTTTTACTGTTAGATGATGCCCACGTTGTCCAGTCATGTTTTCCCACACCCTTCACTTCTTTCACCAGGCTTAGCATAAAAACACACAGGTTTTGCTGTTTCTTGGACTCTTCATTTCCTTATTAAGTCTCCCATGTCATGTAAAGTTCTTGAATAAATTTGTATGCTTTTCTCCTGTTGATCTGTCCTTTCAGTTTTATTTTTGGGCCTAGCCAGGGACCTCAAAAGGGTTGAGGAAAGCTTCCTCCCCTAAGGAGGCGGGGAGGGATGATCAGGCAGAGCACGGAGGATTTTTAGTGCAGCGAACTATGCCGTATGATGCTATAATGGTGGATACATGTTGTTATGCATTTGTCCAAACCCACAGAATATGCATCATCCAGACTGAATCCTCATGCCAACTATGGTCTTTGGATGATCATTGTAAGCAGACAGGGAGGGTCTCCAGGGACTAGGAATTTAACCAACTTCAGCAATCTGCCTGTTTTACAGTCTCCTACCTTGCAGCTTGTTTTTTCCCCAAACAGTGTGTGGAATGCAGTCACCTAGTCAGTTGAAACCAGGTCCTGACAGACCCCAGCAACTTATAAATGGACCCGAGTGAACGTTCCTCATGAGCATGCTAAAGTCTCCATGCTGGGAGTAGCTGTAGCTTCATTACCATAACATGCAACCCATGCACTGATGTGATGACTCACTGTGTCTGTGCCACTGGGACCCCTCCTCTATATCTAGCTATGCACCCTCTCCTCACCCTATCACCTCATAAGACTCTCCTGTCCCTTTTTCTCAGGGAGACACTGCTTTGGAGAATCCTCCCAGTGCTCTTCTTATTTGTGCCAAGTAATGAAACTATTGATCAAAACCTGTGTTCTCATAGGGAGTCATCTGTTACCTGCCAGGCAAACTGTTACTGAAACACTGAGGGTTTGGTCTAGGTCCTGCTGCTCGCTGCACGGGAAGTCAATCACTGAGACAACAAGTACTGCTAGGGAAGAAGGCTTTAATACGGTGCTGCAGCCAAGGAAGATGGGAGCTCAGTCTCAAATCCATCTCTCCAACAGATTAAAATTGGGGTGCTTATACAGCCAGGAATTAGGGAGGGGTAAGGAAGTAATCATGATGGATGAGGGGGCTGACATCTCATTATCTGGATGTGGAAATCTGATGAGTTTCAGTTTCTTGCCTGAGAGTCAGTTTTCTGAGAAAGAAACTCAGATGAGACAAATTACAAGTTTTAACCCCAGGGTGGGGAGTCTATTTCTATGTTTATTCAAATAACCGTAAGTATTCGTTTGATAGGACAATTGGACTGGTTTCAGAAAGAACCCCGTTTTTTTCCGGGGAACATAGTGATATGTCAGCACAGGCTCGTCAACTGTAACAATGCACTGCTGTGGTGAGAGATGCTGATAGATGGGGAGGCTGTGCATGTGTGGGACAGGGGGTGTATGGGAACTCTGTGCCTTCTGCTCAGTTTTGCTATGAGCCTAAAACTACTCTAAAAAATCAAGTCTATTAAAAAAATCCATTAGAAGGAGAGTGGCCAGGATATCTGGGAAGGCTCCCAGTGAAGGCATGTCTGGGACAAAGGGAAGGAATGAGGGTGCCAGGTAGTGAGGCTGAGGGTGACAGGCATCTCTAACAGCTGCCTTGAGATATCCGAAGGATTGTCTCACAACAGGGAGTCTAGCTCATTTTGTCTTACTGTAAAACATATAACCAGGAAGGATGAACATGCATTTAGGGAAGCAGATGTTTGCTCAAGAGAAGAAAAATCTTCAAAGTTGACAGGCTCAACAGTGGTGCAGCTGCCCCTGAGGGAGCCCGTCCCACCACCAGGGGCAGGGGCGCATCAGGGCTTAGAGACCCCTTGTCAGCATGTGGCAGGAGGGCCCTGCAGGGCTCTGAGGGCCTTTCCCATGCAAAATTGTATTTTTTTCTTAGCTTTTCTCAGTTCAGTTCTTTCTGGACTTATAACAACTTACTAGAATCCAGAAAATGCCCAGGTATAACTTTGAGAACTGTGGAAATTCTTCCTAAAAGCTCCTTTGATTTCTCTTTGAAATGCTAAAATATGATGTAAGCCTCATGGCTGTGGAGTTCACAGCTATTCAATTCCTTTCACAGGTGATAAAAAGCATCCAGCCTGGAGCATAGATGTGTGAAAAGAGATTAGGCAGTGTGTGAAAACACTTCCCATCAGCCATTTGATGATTTTTTTGAAATGCTAATGTCAGCCCTCCAGAGCTGTTATCTTGGAATTCACACCTATTCAATTCTACATCCAGGTAAATAAAGCAACCCCTGGTGAACACAGAAGTGTGAAGCCAAACTGAGGCAAACTGTGAAAATCCTGGACTTAACTCATCCCAAGGGACAAGGAAAAATGCAATTATCTTCCTTCTTCATCCAATATCATTTACTTTTGTGAAAATTTTGAGCTTGAATGGCTGCACGAGAGATAACTCCCACTAATTGAGCATCTGCTACAAGCCATGGACAATGTCAGTTCTATTTTACACTCAAATCTCTCCACAACCATGTATTTTAAGCATTATTAGTTCTGTTTTCCAATGTGTAAATCACAGTTGACATAGATTAAATAGTTTTCTCAAAGACATTGAAGGAATGAAGCATATACCATCCTAAAATATGCTGGACTGGTGTATTGATTATTTCAAGTGGAAAATATTAAATATGTAGTTTCAGAAAGGGCTAGCTGACCTGTCTTCTGCATGCAGCAAACCATTACGATTCCTCTGGGAGGGGTACCCTCACAGTACCAGGGTGAGAAAATAGCCCTTATCACTGGAGGCTGGGAATCAGGGCTACAATGGACCTGAATAAACATACTTAACAAAGTGTGAACCCAAAATATCTGAGACAGGGCTCAGACAATTTAGAAAGTTTATTTTGCCAACATTAAGGATGTGCCCATGACACTGGTGACATGTGCCCAAGGTGGCACAGCTTGTTTTCATACATTTTGGGGAGACATGAGACATCAGTCAGTATGTGTAAGATGTACATTGGTGGCCCGGTGCGGTGGCTCATGCCTGTAATCCCACCACTTTGGGAGGCCGAGGCGGGTGGATCATGAGGTCAGGAGATCGAGACCATCCTGGCTCACATGGTGAAGCCCCATCTCTTCTAAAAATATAAAAAATAAGCCGGGCGTGGTGGTGGGTGCCTGTAGTACCAGCTACTCGGGAGGCTGAGGCAGGAGAATGGCGTGAACCTGGGAGGCAGAGCTTGCAGTGAGCTGAGATCGTGCCACTGCACTCCAGCCTGGGCAACAGAGCGAGACTCCATCTCAAAAAAAAAAAAAAAAAAAAAAAAAAAAAAGATGTACATTGGTATGGTCCAGAAAGGCAGGACAACTCGAGGCTGGGGAGGGGGCTTCCAGGTCACAGGTAGGTAAGGAACAAATGGTTGCCTTCTTTGGTGTCTCTGATTAGCCTTTCATTGAATACATCATTTACATAAGTCACTTATGCCTTAGTCTTGCTTAGTGAAATAACAAGGCAGAGGAAGCAATCAGATATGCATTTGTCTCATGTGAGCAGGGGGATGACTTTGAGTCCTGTCTGTCTTTTGTCCACAAGGGATTTCCTTGTGGGCAAACTGTGAGGGAGGTATGCAGCTTTTAAGAAAAAAATCTTTATAGTGATCTTGTTAAGGAATAGAATGGGAGGCAGGTTTGCCTACATAGTACCTAGCTTGAGTTTTCCCTTTGGCTTAGTGATTTTGGGGTCCTGTGATTTACTTTTCTTCCACAAAAGTAACGCTTATCTTTCTTCAGTTTTACCACCTCCCCATCCCCTATATATCTTCAAGTGAGTCCCCTGGAAATTTACTGCACTAGCCAGATCCCCTTTGTCCTATCATTTCTTCTCAAATTTATGGTTCTTTGACTAAAAGTATAAAAGCATCTCCCTTTGGCCACTTCTTTGGACTCCACTCTCTTGTGAAGATCCCCATGTACATGTAAAACTAATAAAATTGGTGTGCTTTCTTCTTGTTAATCTGCCTGGTGTCAGTTTGGTTTCCAGATACAGCCAGAGAGCACACTAAGAGCTAACGGAGAGTTGGAGGGTGTCTCTGGCCCCTCTAGAGCACACACTGGGAAAGTAGTGAAGGGGGGGGTGCTGACATAAAAAAACTGAACAGTGATTGACCAAAATCGCAGAGATGTAGAGTATTTGTCAGGGTGGTAATGACAGGGACAGGAGGCAGGGAAATTCTGGGCAGAAGAAGGCAGGTCCCTGGCAAGGGCCCCACCATCAAGTCTGGAGCCACAGCCTAAAGTGAGAACTTGCATCTCTGTTTTCCAAAACCACCTGTGGCCTGCCCCGCCCCCATCCTGTGCCCATAAAATCCCAGGCTCAACTGGCAGAGGGAGGAGAAGAGGAGAAGCAGCTGGATGTAGGAGACTGCGGTTGGACGTCAGACAGAAGTGGCTTGACTTCAGAGGGAAGTAGCTTGATGGCATAGCTTTGGAGAGGAGTTTGGCTGGGGATGGCTGGACTTTGGGGGAATATTGCCTTCCTGCCTCTTCCCCTTTTCAACTCCTTATCCTGCTGAGAGCCACTTTCATCGGCAATAAAATTCCCTGCATTTACCATTTTCAATTCATTTGTGCGACTTCATTTTTCCTGGACACTGGACAAGAACTTGGAGCCATGAGTGTGGGTGCAAAAGGCTGTCACACTAACCCTCCACTGAGCTGTTAACACTTAAGCCATCTGCGGATGGCAAAGTTAAAAGATCACTGACTGTGACACTCCCTCTGGAGCTCAGGGGACAGGGGCAGCTCCCTATACACTGCTGTGGAGCTGGTACGAAGTTCATTCATGCTGGCACCCAAAAGTGATTGCCCCAGCTCCTGCACCCACTCACCTGTGTGCTCTCCCTCCCATGAGGGGTGAAGCGCAGTGGGTCTGAGCGAGTGGAATTCACCCCTGCTGGCATTGAAGTGGCGGGCTTGTTCCAGTGCCCCTGTGCTCCATTTCCCACCTGTGAAGGGGTCAGGTAATGTAGCTACTTCAGTAATGGTAGCTGTGGCAACAAAGAGCTCCCAGATCTCAATGGCTTAAGACACAAAATAGTATTAACAGCTCAAGTTTGATGTGGTTGGCACTGGTTGGAGGAGAATCTGCTCCATGCAGCCTTTCAAGGACCATGTTCCTCTGTCTTGTGGTGCTACCATTTCAGCATGTGTGACCGTCTGTGTTACTGCAGAAAGAATGTGAATGGAGTGGAGATTTTTATGGACTAGGCCTGGAGGTGGTGTATACCACTTCTGCGCTCGTTATCTTAACCTTAACTCAGTTCCCTGGCCCCAGACTAAGTCCCGGGGGCTCGTAAATGTAGTTAAATGTGTGTGTTCAGGAAGATAATGGGAGGATTTGGGGAACACATATGTTGTCGTCATTTTTTTTCATTTTGAATGCTCAGCGGGACACTGTATCTCGCTCACAGTCAGCACATAATATGCATTTTCACACTCAATAGATGAATGAATGAATGATGGCTCAATTCCATAGTAACAACAATCTAGTTGTAAGCCAACCAGAAAATCAAAGCTGGGTTCACTATGGCCATTGAAATCAATGTTGGTTTATTTACAGCAGAGTGAAAATGAATCACAATATATTAGTCAGTACAAAATATACCAATAATATTGCTAATAGAAATTGCTTCATAGAGGTGAGGTAGATAAAGTCAGTTAATATGTGTAAAAGTGTGGGAACATATAGTAAGTTACATGTGTTAGCTATGACTAGCTGATGGGTCTCCAAGTGGTCTTCAGTGAGACATCCTCAGTCTCCACGGGCTCTTGTCTGTTCTTTCTGCCCTTCTTAACCACATTCTGGAGTTTTTAGTAATAACTGGTATTGTTCTCAATGGAGGGGAGGTGCTCTCTTAAACATCTGGGAGGTTCTGAAACATTCATGGTATTCATATTAATAAAACCACTCAGAAAGAGGTCCTGGCTTTTTAATTGGCATTTGGCAAATTTGCAAGGGAAGGAGAGGTTCATTGACATGCTTATTAATGTCACTGTTTGAGGCCATTAAATGATGATAAATTTTAGGGCAACTAGCTACTTTTCTTCTAAAACCCTTATTTCTCTGGGCTTGTGTCTACCCCTTAACATGGGATGCTGGGTCTTGCTTACCAGTGCCTCCATTTGGCAGATTATTCTCTCTGGAGGCTTGATGTTGTCCAGTTAGGGGAAATTGGCATGAGTTTAGGTGTCTTGGGGAAAGGGGATGAAACTCAATTAGGCTTCTCATGGAGATTCTTATGATGAACACTAAAAGGAGAGTCAGAGATGCAGAAATAGAGAAAAGGCCTGGGAGAACGAGATTTCATATAGGAAGCCACATTCAAAATGAGAGTGATAGATCATTTCAGTGGAAGGGCATGTGCTGACTGGGCTTAGTGCATTCAGCACTGCCTGCCTGTCCTCTCTGCTTGCGCATGGACTCCGGGCTGGGATAATGGGAGGTGAATCTAAAACGTACACTGCCTGTTGTTCAGAGAGACCATCTGATGACCTTATCAAGGAATTTGTACTTGGTTCTATGGGCAGTGGGAGCCACTGAAGGTGTTTGAGCTGTAGAGTGAAGGAGTAAAGTCATGCCTTGAGAAGTTTAATCCAGCAGCTGAGGAACCTGTATTTGAAGAGGGAACAGTCAAAGATGAGCAACCCGGGCATGAGAGAGCGGCACTGGTCCAGTGAGAGACAATGAGAGGCTTTGCTGTTGATGCAGTGGGTGGAATGAGGCTAAGAAGCTGCACTGCAGTCCCAGGAGTGGCTTTTTCTCTACAGCAGCCCCCACCCCAAAGTGTCCATGTAGGGCAGTAGTTTCCACACATGAGTGTGTACCTGAGTCAACTGGAGGGCTTGTTAAACCCAGATTTCTGGGTCTCACCTCCAAAGTTTCTGATTCAGAAGGTCTTTGGTGGGGACCAAAACATTTTCATTTAGAACTAATTCCCAAGTGAGGCTGATGTTGTTAGGCTGGGGACACATTTTGAGAACCGCAGTGTCTGAGAACCACTGGGAAATGGATCAGCTTTGCCGAAGACCTAAGTTGCTTGAAAAGCTCTCTCAGTCTCACAGAGATGCTATGCCAAGTCTCGTGTGCATGCACACACATTTGTGCACAGATGTGTACACTTGAGTGTGGTTGCCGTGTAGAGGGGCTTGGAGAGAAAAGCTCTCTGGGCCTGAAGTGCCCACAGCAATGCTCTATTACTCTGGATCTCTCAGGTTTTTCAATGTTAGAATCCCTCTAGAATGTAACTGACCTGTGTTTGGATTTGCTGAGAGCCAGTAGGTAGCACAGCCTTTGGGAAGGGGACAAGGCCAGGTGCTGTGGAGTGGGTGACAGCCAGGGGGAGGGGGCTGAGGGGGAAACTGAGGGATTGACTGGCTGCAGCCCTGCTGTGCAAGGTTGAATTTTCGAATTCTAGAGTCATCTGTTTCTGTAACAACAACAGCATTAACAAGGGTGGCTACTATTTCTTGCTATGTGCCAGGGACTTTATATCTTTTCTTCACTGAAATCTCAGACAGACTGCAAGGTAAGTTTTATCTCCTGCACTTTATGGATGAGGAAACTGAAGGTCAGAGAGTTTAATCCTGTATTAATCTGCATTTCCCCTTCACCCTGTGCAATTTCCCTCCCACTTCTCACCCCCACCTGCAGGGCTCTAGACCCAGAAGACGGGCAGGGTGACCAAGCAGAACCATGGACATCAGTGCTCAACCCTTGGGTGGAGGGAAGCAAAGGGCAAGAGGAATCCATGTAAAGTCACTTGTCAGAGTAACCAAGGTACTTGCCAGTGTCATACCTGGTTAGTGTGAGGATTGGAGCCCTGCATTTCAGAGCCTGGAGCTGACACTGGGTCCCTAGCCATGCCGTCTGTACCACTTGGCTGTCTTTTTGTGTTTCAGCACCACCTCTGTCTTAATGAGGAACCAGCCTCCCATTTCACTGAGCCAGGGCTCCCTTGATGTCCTGCAACTCTATCAATAAAAAAACGTTTCTTGAGTTCTTTCTAAATCTGCCTTTCTAGGAACTGTTGTTATTTCCCACAGTCCTGTCCGCTGTTGAGATGGATATGGAGATGCATTGCCCAGATCATATTTCAGGGAGGACTTACTGCCCTTGCTGCTGTGAGTGAAGTTGGCGTAAAGGTTTCAGCTGTCTTCAGGGATTCCCTCAGCTGCAGAGTCCCTTTGCCTAGGGCGGTGCATGGCCAATGCCTGATCCACCCAACGCGGTCAGAATAGCTGGGCCTTAATACCCCGCCTCCATCAGGCATTGACTGCTCCCTTCACCTATGAGCCCCTCACAGTGTTGGCCTGCATGGCTACCCAGCTTCTCCCTTGCTCGTGCCTGCTTCATCCCCTGTCTTCCACGGGTGTGGATGCCAAAAGCAATTCCCTTATAAACATCCTGCTCCTTAGACTCTATTTCTGAGTCTGTCTCCTGGAAAACCCAACCTTCTGTGTGTGTCCATTGCTCGTCCTCCTCCACCCCTTTATCTAACTCCTGCTTCCTCTGGAAAGTCTGGGCAAAAGGGCCATCTTGCCTCCTGCCATCTGTCTTCCCTTCTCTGATGGCATTTCACTTCTATTTTAGCTTTTCTGCTACAAGAAAAAAAAAGTGCTGGCTGGTCTCTTGGGTGGTTTTTGAGAGACGGTAACACATCTTCATCCTTTTCACTTCTAGGGCGTTAGTCTACAGATTTTTTCACACGTAGGTGAGATGACATCTGAGTGCCGTTATTAACCACAACATTGTCAGTAACAGCAAACCACGGGACACACACCAGCAATTCACCAATAGAGAGGTGGCTACACTAATTATGACAGTAAGACATACCCTCAATGCACCGGTACAAAGAACGAGAATGCTCTCTAAGTGCTAATTGGAAATACTCTCCAAGATACATCATTAAATGAAAGAGATCAAGGTGCAAAGCTGTGTGTAGCTCACTGCCCTTTGTGTGAGGGTCGTGTGAGCCTGTGCTTGCACGGCAGAAGTGTCCTGGGGAACTGTGGGTTGGGGTGCCAGCTGGCTGAGGACAGTGGTGAGGAGAAAGACTTTGTCTTCCTTTTTGTACTTTCGAATTTTTGAAATACATGAATTATATTAGCTTTTTCGAGAAATAAATAGAATCCCACCATAATAAGCTATACAGCCAAGTAAATGTTTTTGAGAAAGGTGAGGCTGAAGGTGGCAGTTGCCTGAGCTACTGGGAAGGCTGCTAGCTGTGTGTCTGGTGGATGGTGGATGCCCCAGCCTGAATCAGTGGGGATTTCGGGGAGAATGATGACAATGGTTGGGGGTGGGTAGCGGCCTAGACCAGGGGCTGTGGGACTGAGCTTGGTGTGGAGCAAGGCATGACCAGTTGCACCTGCCTCCTTCAGAGGTCTGTCCTGAGCTCTGTGGCTCTGCAGCTGCTGTGCCAGTTCGGCAGGCAGCAGCCATGTCTGGCTGGGCACCTCTGGTGGAGCCATCCTGTCATCAGCAGCCCCAGCCACTCCACGGCTCTTGCTGCCTTGCCGGGAAAGCAGACTGTCACCCTTTTGTTCTGAGTGAGCCACTGGGGGTCTTGGCTGATGTAGGAGTGGGGAGGCAGGAGGCCCAATGGTGTGAAACTGGACGTCTTGATGTTAGTGTTGTGAGATAGTTTGCACACACTTCGTGCTGATGGCTGCCAGGTCTGCATTTGCAGCCCAGAGTGCTCTTTCCCTAGCTTTGCAATGGGACATGCAGCTGTGTCTAGGACACCTTTGTGCAGACGCCTTGCAGAAGCCACAATGTCAACATGCCCTGAACTCAACTCATCATCCTCCTGCTTCACTCCACCCCACCTTCTCTTCAACTCACATTGCATTTCTTGGCAAAGGCCAGATATCGAGGTATCATTATTGACGCTTCCTTCTCTCTCACCTCTCTGTCTTTTTTCTCAACTGTGAATCAGACTGTGTGGCACCTCTGCCTCAAGCTGTTCTGGAGCTGTCATGCCATGGGACAAATTCCATGTGCCTCAGCCTGTGCCTCGGTGACCCGGCCCTCACCTACTTCGATAATCCCACCTTCAAAACCTGCCCCTTTTCGCCTTTGCTTGCACAGTGGACACCTTATTTGCAGTTTCACCTTCCGAGATTTCAGTTACTTGTGGTCAACCTTGGTTGATTATTTGTATTAATATAAGATATTGAAAGGAGAGAGATATAGAGACTACCTTCATATAACTTTTATTACAGTATATCCTTATAATTTTCTATTTTGTTATTAGTTATAGTTTTCCTATTTTATTGTTAATCTTTCACTATGCCTAATTTATAAGTTAAACTTTATCATAGGATGTGTGTATACAAAAAAAATGGTGTATACGATTTGGTTCTACCTGCAGTGTCCACTGGGTGTCTTGGAAGATATCCCTATGGATAAGGGGGCACTTCTATATTCCCTCTGCTTGAGGTCCCATCCAATCCAACTTATATGTCTCTTATTCACCTTTGAAAACTCAGCTCAGGGATCACACCAGTCTGTCCTTCCATGGTCTGCAGTCTGGAGTTAGTGTCTCTTCCACATCTCCTGCCATGTGCCTCCACCACAAGCTTTTGCACAGCCGAAGCCACTCTGTGGATCTCTGTTGGTCTCTGCCACCTCCTGGGGTCCCTGGAGGGCACAGCACATGGTCAGTTCATCTGTATCCCAGAGCCCAACACTGCTGGACACCAGATGGGTCTCAACAGATGTTAAATCAATAAAGCAAAGAAACCCAATCCCCTCATGCTACAGAGGAGGAGACCAAGTCCTTCAGGGGAGGGGATCCCCACGACCACCCAGCTAGCTGGTGAGGAGCCCAGGCTAGACCCGCCTTCCTGAGCTCAGGCCCAGGGCTCTCCACACAGCAGCACGGTCTTTCCCCGTTGACTTGGGACTCAAGGGAATGGAAATATCCAGTCAAAGTATGTTATCTGGGATTTTATGTTTCTTTCCCCCCTCTTTCAAGTGGCTCTCCTTGAGTTTACCAGTCTTCTACTGCTGTAAACTTAAGGAGGAAGAACGAGAGTGAGTTTGAATTTACTGTGGTCCTTACCTTAGAGAGTTTCCTCTCTTAACTTCATGTTAAAAATAACAAACCTCCAGTGTGGAGACCTAGAATCCCATTTCCTGGCGAAATAGCTCCTGTCGTATTTCTGGGACTGATTTAACAACTCATTAAGGATTTATTACAGCTGGCCTCCTCCCACACACCTCTCTTGTACTGACAGGACTGGCCACAGGAGAAAGAGAGAAATTGTCTAAAAATAAAGAAAACCTGCAAGCCTATCCATAAGAAAGCTGCAGCCTTCCCTTCGGGCTTCGGTGGGAACAGATGGGGAGCGGAGGCTGAGGCTTCCGCAGTGCTGCAGCAGGGGGCAGAGCCCCTCGCCCGTCCTTTCCCAAAGCCATCTGGCTGCTCCACTTGGCTCCAAGCATGCCTTCAGGGATCACAGCCCCGGCCCACAAGGGAAGGGGCCATTTTTGATATGCTATCATGACTCCCCTGGGGGCTCCATTTCATTGGCTGGGGGGAGTCCATGTGTGGGTGGTGGGGTCCACACAGGCAAACCTGCCTTGGGAAGCAGATGTCAGGACAGAGGTTCTGTATTGGCCAGCTCGGGCTGCCATAACAAAATACCACAAAGTGTGTAGCTAACACAACATACATTTATTTTCTCACAGTCTGGAGTCCCAGAGTCCAAGATCAGGGTGCAGGCAGGGTGGGTTCTGGTGAGGGCTCTCCTCTTGGCTTGCGGATGCCTACCTTCTCAATGTGTCTCCCGTGGCCTTTCCTTGATGCGTGAGTAGGAAGAGAGAGCTACATGTATCTCCTTCTTCCTCTTCTTAAACTGTTACTAATTCTGTTAAATTAGGACTTCACCCTTATGACCTCATTCGACTTTAATTACCTCCTAACAGCCCTGTTTCTAAATGATGTTCCTGTTGATGAAGGACTGCCTATATGACAGTGGTCCCATAAGATTACAACAGAGCTGAGCAGTTCCTATCGCCTAGTGGTATCACAGGCATCATAACGTTGTAGCACAATACATTATTCATGCATTTGTGGTGATACTAGTGTAAACAAACTCCATTGCCACTTGTATAAGAGAATAGCACATACAATTATGCACAGTACATAATAATAATAAACAACTTTGTTACTAGTTTATGTATTTACTATGCTATATTTTTAATCTCTATTTATAAAAAAAGTTTACTGTAAACCAGCCTCCGGCAGGTCCTTTGAAAGGTATTCCAGAAGAAGGCATTGTTTTCCTAGGAGATGACAGCTCTGTTTGAGTTATTGCTTCTGAAGGTCTTCCAGTGGGACAAGATATGGAGGTGGAAGACAGTAATGTCCATGATCCTGACCCTCTGTTGGCCTAGGCTAACGGGTGTGCATCTTTGTTTTTAATTAAAAAGTTAAAAAAATTAAAAAATAGAGAAAAGCTTATAGAATCAGGATATGAGGAAAAAAATTTGTACAGCTCTACAACATGTTTGTGTTTTAAGCTAGGTGCTACTACAAAAGAGTCAAAACGTTAAAAATAAGGGCCTTAAGGTGGCTGACCAGAGACGTCTTGTACTCAAATCCACAAAGAAGAACCCCAGTAGTGAGCAGATAATCACCCTTCCAATAGATAAACCAAGAGAGAACACTGGCATTCAACAGAGAAGTGAAAGGAAACATCCAAAGGAAGGAAAGAGAGGGAAACGAGGCAGCGTGCCTGGCTAGGATCATCTGGGACCCTGGAGAGACTCCCCAGTGCAGGGAAAGGATAAGTGAGAGATCCCAGTGGTCCACATTCCTACCATGGACTCCTGCAATCCTAGCCATGGTAGACCCACTTGACCTTTATGGGCCGTGAAGTTAACATAGGGAGAAGCTTGGAGACAGTGAGATGGCATTGCTCCAGAGAGGGAGCTTACATGGGTCCCACACTGCTCTCTCTCTCTCCCCGCAGTCCTAAGTAGCTACAGTAAGGCACCATTTTGAGATCCCAACCCCCAAAAGACTGCATCCTGCTCAACCAGTGTCTGCACCTCTATATCCCTGGAGCCCCAGTGATATCCTCCACCTGCAGCTACCACTGCAACTGGCTGCTGCTGCTGGGGCTAAAGCATGGGCTACTGGCTGTAATCCTGCTGTTTCCACCATTGGAGCCACCATGTATTTTCACATGCATAGAGCCCCCTGCCCCCCACCCCACAGCCATCATTGCTGTACTGCTGGGGCTGAAGTTCAAGTCAAGCATGGGCTGCTGCCACCAGGACTGAAACATAAGCCAAGTATGTGTTCTCTACCCAACTGGATATGGCTGCTACCACTGAAAGCAACCACACCTTCCTTAGGAGCAAGGCCAAAGTGAAGCCACTGCCACCCACAAACTGAGCATTCCACTGTGGGCCTGGGAAACAACCTGCCCCAGCCTAACACAGCTAATGCCTATAGTTATCATTGGGGGGCCTGAGGACAAGCTTGCCTGTGACCCCTCATGCCAGAGCATGCCATCTGGGGGCCTGGAGATCTCCCAGAATAGTCCTCCACCACTGGCATTGGAACACTCATCCTGAGGTTGGGCCCACTCACTGTGCCACTACCACATAGCTGGCACTAACTTACACATACCACCTGCAGGCCTGGAGCCCGGTCCACCCAGGCCATCACAGAAACTGCCAACATTAGTATGCACTACACGAGACCCAGAGGGTTGTCCTACCGCTGCTGCTGCCATCACCCATGTCATTCCTACTGCTCAGGGGCTTGAGAATTTGCACATCCTCCTGGCCCACTGCTGCCATTCCTTGTATTTGAGCAAGCCACCTGGAGGCCCAAGAATTGGCCTGTTTGAACCTGTTGAGAGCAGTGCCAATGTATGCTGCCCTAGGCCCCAAAGACAGCCATGCTCAGCCCACCACTGCCACTCCTGGGGCCAAAAGCTTGGCCCATCTGGCATCCCAGTCCCCAGCAAAACTTCACCATATACTTCACTAATAACTGTACCCTAAGCCATTGAGGAAATCACAGGCACCACTGATGCTGTTTACAGCTAAAGAAATACAGAGGCTACACTACTGCATGCACCCAGAATCAAAGCCAAAGTGCCCCACCCAACCAACACCATAGATATGTCTTCAGGAAAATGCACTCCCCGTGAGAGAAAACTTAAAAAATTGGAAGAAAGTGACTGTTATGCCAGATGCACAGATACCAATATAAGGACACAGAAAACATGAAAAAGCAAGGAAGTTTGACACTCGTAAAGGAACATAATCCCCCAGCAATAGATTCCAATCGAAAGTAAATTTATAAAATCCCAGAAAAAGAATTCAAAATACTGATTTTAAAGAAGTTCAGTAAGATATAAGAGAATACTGAAAAACAATAAAAAGAAATCAGAAAAACAATTCAGGATACTAATGAGAAATTTACCAAAGAGATATATCATAAAAAAGAACCAAACAAATTTTGGAACTGAAGAATTCTTTGAATGAAACACAAACTATGTCTAAAAGATTCAACAATAGACTAGATCAAGCAGAAAAAGAATTCCAGAATTGAAGACAGGCCTTTTGAAATAACCTGGTCAGAAAAACAATAAAGAAAAAAGAATAAAAACAATGAGCAAAGCCTGCATATGATATATGGTATACCATAAAGTGACCAAATATTCAAATTCTTGGAGTCCCAGAAGTTAAAAAAAAAGTAAGAGGGTTAGGAAACCTATTTGACAAAATAATAGATTTAAACTTCTGAAGTTTAGCAAGAGATTTAGATATCCAGATACAGGACACTCAGAGAACCCCAAACAGATAAAATGCAAAAAGATCTCCATGACATTATAGTTAAACTGTCAAAAGTCAAAGATGAAGAGAGAATTCTAAAAACAGCAAGAGAAAAGCCTCTAGTCACTTATAAAGGAACCCACATCAGACTCACAGGAGATTTCTCAGCAGAGACCTTACAGGCCAGGGGAGAATGAGATGATATATTTAAAGTGCTGACAGAAAAATAGTGTCAGCCAAAGATACTATTTCCAGCAAGGTTATCCTTCATAAATGAAAGAGAAATAAAGGCTTTCTCAGACAAGCAAAAGCTGAGGGAATTTGTTACCACTAGACTGACCCTACAAAAAATGTTTAATGGAGTCTTACACCGGAAGAAAACTAATGATATCTACCATCATAAAAACACATGAAAATATAAAACCCACTGGTAGAGGAAATACACAAGAAAAAGAAAAGATTCAAATGTTACCACTACAGAAAACCACCAAACCATAATGATAAAAAATAAGAGAGAAAGGAACAAAGGATATACAAAACTATCAGAAATCAATTAACAAAATGACAGAAATAAGCCCCCACATATTAATAATAACCTTGAATATAAATGGATTAAACTTTCCACTTAAAAGATATAGATTGGCTGAATAGGTAAATAACATGGCCCAACTATATGTTACCTACAAGAAACTCATCTTACCTGTAAAGACACGTAGAAACTGAAAGTATAGGAATGGAAAAAGAGATTCTGTGAAAATGAAAGCCAAAAATGAGTAGGAGTAGGTACACTTATATCAGATAAAACAGACTTCAAGTCAAAAACAGCAAAAAGAGATGAAAAGGACATTATGATAAATGAATCATTCAGCAAGAAGATATAATATTCTAAACATATATGCACCTACTGTGGAGCACCCAGATGTATAAAGCAAATATTATTAAATTTAAAGGGAGAGGCTGGATGCAGTGACTCACTCCTGTAATCCCAGCACTTTGGGAGGCTGAGGCAGGACGATCACTTGAGGTTAGGAGTTTGAAACCAGTTTGGCTAACATGGTGAAACACCATCTCTCCAAAAATACAAAAATTAGTTGGATGAGGTGGCATGTGCGTATAGTCCCAGCTCTTTGGGAGGCTGAGGCAGGAAGACTGCTTGAACCTAGCAGGTGGAGGTTGCAGTAAGCTGAGATTGCGCCACTGCACTCCAGCCTGGGTGACAGAGAAAGACTCTGTCTCAAAAAAAAAAAAAAAAAAAAAAGAAAAGGGCGATATATACTCCAAAACTTTAGTAGTTGGGGACTTCAACAGATTACTCTTAGTATTAGACAGATCATCTAGACATAAAATTAACAAAGAGAAGATGGCCGAATAGGAACAGCTCTGGTCTACAGCTCCCAGTGTGAGCGATGCTGAAGACAGGTGATTTCTGCATTTCCATCTGAGGTACCGGGTTCATCTCACTAGGGAGTGCCAGACAGTGGGCGCAGGTCAGTGGGTGCACGCACCATGCACGAGCTGAAGAAGGGCGAGGCATTGCCTCACTCAAGAAGCGCAAGGGGTCAGGGAGTTCCCTTTCCTAGTCAAAGGAAGGGGTGACAGACAGCACCTGGAAAATCGGGTCACTCCCACCCGAATACTGAGCTTTTCCGACGGGCTTAAAAAACGGTGCACCAGGAGATTATATCCTGCACCTGGCTCAGAGGGTCCTATGCCCACGGAGTCTTGCTGATTGCTATCACAGCAGTCTGAGATCAAACTGCAAGGCGGCAGCAAGGCTGGGGGAGGGGCACCCGCCATTGCCCAGGCTTGCTTAGGTAAACAAAGCAGCTGGGAAGCTCGAACTGAGTGGAGCCCACCACAGCTCAAGGAGGCCTGCCTGCCTCTGTAGGCTCCACCTCTGGGGGCAGGGCACAGACAAACAAAAAGACAGCAGTAACCTCTGCAGACTTAAATGTCCCTGTCTGACAGCTTTGAAGAGAGCAGTGGTTCTCCCAGCACGCAGCTGGAGATCTGAGAATGGACAGACTGCCTCCTCAAGTGGGTCCCTGACCCCTGACCCCCGAGCAGCCTAACTGGGAGGCACCCCCCAGCAGGGGCAGACTGACACCTCACACGGCCGGCCAGGTACTCCAACAGACCTGCAGTTGAGGGTCCTGTCTGTTAGAAGGAAAACTAACAAACAGAAAGGACATCCACACCAAAAACCCATCTGTACATCACCATCATCAAAGACCAAAAGTAGATAAAACCACAAAGATGGGGAAAAAACAGAGCAGAAAAACTGGAAACTCTAAAAAGCAGAGTACCTCTCCTCCTCCAAAGGAACGCAGTTCCTCACCAGCAACGGAACAAAGCTGGACAGAGAATGACTTTGACGAGCCGAGAGAAGAAGGCTTCAGATGATCAAATTACTCCGAGCTACGGGAGGATATTCAAACAAAAGGCAAAGAAGTTGAAAACTTTGAAAAAAATTTAGAAGAATGTATAACTAGAATAACCAATACAGAGAAGTGCTTAAAGGAGCTGATGGAGCTGAAAACCAAGGCTCGAGAACTACGTGAAGAATGCAGAAGCCTCAGGAGCTGATGAGATCAAATGGAAGAAAGGGTATCAGCGATGGAAGATGAAATGAATGAAATGAAGCGAGAAGGGAAGTTTAGAGAAAAGAGAATAAAAAGAAATGAGCAAAGCCTCCAAGAAATATGGGACCATGTGAAAAGACCAAATCTACGTCTGATTGGTGTACCTGAAAGTGACGGGGAGAATGGAACCAAGTTGGGAATCACTCTTCAGGATATTATCCAGGAGAACTTCCCCAATCTAGCAAGGCAGGTCAACATTCAGATTCAGGAAATACAGAGAATGCTACAAAGATACTCCTCGAGAAGAACAACTCCAAGACACATATTTGTCAGATTCACCAAAGTTGAAATGAAGGAAAAAATGTTAAGGGCAGCCAGAGAGAAAGGTCGGGTTACCCTCAAAGGGAGGCCCATCAGACTAACAGCGGATCTCTTGGCAGAAACTCTACAAGCAAGAAGAGAGTGGGGGCCAATATTCAACATTCTTAAGGAAAAGAATTTTCAACCCAGCATTTCATATCCAGCCAAACGAAGCTTCATAAGTGAAGGAGAAATAAAATCCTTTACAGACAAGCAAATGCTGAGAGATTTTGCCACCACCAGTCCAGCCCTAAAAGAGCTCCTGAAGGAAGCGCTAAACATGGAAAGGCACAACCGGTACCAGCTGCTGCAAAATCACGCCAAAATGTAAAGACCATCGAGACTAGGAAGAGACTGCATCAACTAACGAGCAAAATAACCAGCTAACATCATAATGACAGGATCAAATTCACACATAACAATATTAACTTTAAATGTAAATGGACTAAATGCTCCAATTAAAAGACACAGACTGGCAAATTGGATAAAGAGTCAAGACCCATCAGTGTGCTGTATTCAGGAAACCCATCTCACATGCAGAGACACACATAGGCTCAAAATAAAAGGATGGAGGAACATCTACCAAGCAAATGGAAAACAAAAAAAGGCAGGGGTTGCAATCCTAGTCTCTGATAAAACAGACTTTAAACCAACAAAGATCAAAAGAGACAAAGAAGGCCATTACATAATGGTAAAGGGATCAATTCAACAAGAAGAGCTAACTATCCTAAATATATATGCACCCAATACAGGAGCACCCAGATTCATAAAGCAAGTCCTGAGTGACCTACAAAGAGACTTAGACTCCCACACATTAATAATGGGAGACTTTAACACCCCACTGTCAACATTAGACAGATCAATGAGACAGAAAGTCAAAAAGGATACCCAGGAATTGAACTCAGCTCTGCACCAAGCGGACCTAATAGACATCTACAGAACTCTCCATCCCAAATCAACAGAATATACATTTTTTCAGCACCACACCACACCTATTCCAAAATTGACCACATAATTGGAAGTAAAGCTCTCCTCAGTAAATGTAAAAGAACAGAAATTATAACAAACTATCTCTCAGATCACAGTGCAATCAAGCTAGAACTCAGGATTAAGAATCTCACTCAAAACCGCTCAACTACATGGAAACTGAACAACCTGCTCCTGAATGACTACTGGGTACATAACGAAATGAAGGCAGAAATAAAGATGTTCTTTGAAACCAACGAGAACTAAGACACAACATACCAGAATCTCTGGGATGCATTCAAAGCAGTGTGTAGAGGGAAATTTATAGCACTAAATGCCCACAAGAGAAAGCAGGAAAGATCCAAAATGGACACTCTAACATCACAATTAAAAGAACTAGAAAAGCAAGAGCAAACACATTCAAAAGCTAGCAGAAGGCAAGAAATAACTAAAATCAGAGCAGAACTGAAGGAAATAGAGACACAAAAAACCCTTCAAAAAATTAATGAATCCAGGAGCTGGTTTTTTGAAAGGATCAACAAAATTGATAGACCGCTAGCAAGATTAATAAAGAAAAAAAGAGAGAAGAATCAAATAGACGCAATAAAAAATGATAAAGGAGATATCACCACCGATCCCACAGAAATACAAACTACCATCAGAGAATACTACAAACGCCTCTATGCAAATAAACTAGAAAATCTAGAAGAAATGGATAAATTCCTCAACACATACACCCTCCCAAGACTAAACCAGGAAGAAGTTGAATCTCTGAATAGACCAATAACAGGAGCTGAAATTATGGCAATAATCAATAGCTTACCAACCAAAAAGAGTCCAGGACCAGACAGATTCACAGCCGAATTCTACCAGAGGTACAAGGAGGAACTGGTACCATTCCTTCTGAAACTATTCCAATCAATAGAAAAAGAGGGAATCCTCCCTAACTCATTTTATGAGGCCAGCATCATCCTGATACCAAAGCTGGGCAGAGACACAACCAAAAAAGAGAACTTTAGACCAATATCCTTGATGAATATTGATGCAAAAATCCTCAATAAAATACTGGCAAACCGAATCCAACAGCACATCAAAGAGCTTATCCACCATGATCAAGTGGGCTTCATCTCTGGGATGCAAGGCTGGTTCAATATATGCAAATCAATAAATGTAATCCAGCATATAAACAGAACCAAAGACAAAAACCACATGATTATCTCCATAGATGCAGAAAAGGCCTTTGACAAAATTCAACAACTCTTCATGCTAAAAACTCTCAATAAATTAGGTATTGATGGGATGTATCTCAAAATAATAAGAGTTATCTATGACAAACCCACAGCCAATATCATACTGAATGAGCAAAAACTGGAAGCATTCCCTTTGAAAACTGGCACAAGACAGGGATGCCCTCTCTCACCACTCCTATTCAACATAGTGTTGGAAGTTCTGGCCAGGGCAATTAGGCAGGAGAAGGAAATAAATGGTATTCAGTTAGGAAAAGAGGAAGTCAAATTGTCCCTGTTTGCAGACGACATGATTGTATATCTAGAAAACCCCATTGTCTCAGCCCAAAATATCCTTAAGCTGATAAGCAACTTCACCAAAGTCTCAGGATACAAAATCAATGGGCAAAAATCACAAGCATTCTTATACACCAACAACAGACAAACAGAGAGCCAAATCATGAGTGAACTCCCATTCACAATTGCTTCAAAGAGAATAAAATACCTAGGAATCCAACTTACAAGGGATGTGAAGGACCTCTTCAAGGAGAACTACAAACCACTGCTCAAGGAAATAAAAGAGGACACAAACAAATGGAAGAACATTCCATGCTCATGGGTAGGAAGAATCAATATCATGAAAATGGCCATACTGCCCAAGGTAATTTATAGATTCAATGCCATCCCCATCAAGCCACCAATGACTTTCCTCACAGAATTGGAAAAAACTACTTTAAAGTTCATATGGAACCAAAAAAGAGCCCGCATCGCCAAGTCAATCCTAAGCTAAAAGAACAAAGCTGGAGGCATCACACTACCTGACTTCAAACTATACTACAAGGCTACAGTAACCAAAACAGCATGGTACTGGTACCAAAACAGAGATATAGATCAATGGAACAGAACAGAGCCCTCAGAAATAATGCCACATATCTACAACTATCTGATCTTTGACAAACCTGAGAAAAACAAGCAATGGGGAAAGGATTCCCTATTTAATAAATGGTGCTGGGAAAACTGGCTAGCCATATGTAGAAAGCTGAAACTGGATCCCTTCCTTACACCTTATACAAAAATCAATTCAAGATGGATTAAAGACTTAAACGTTAGACCTAAAACCATAAAAACCCTAGAAGAAAACCTAGGCATTACCATTCAGGACATAGGCATGGGCAAGGACTTCATGTCTAAAACACCAAAAGCAATGGCAACCAAAGCCAAAATTGACAAATGGGATCTAATTAAACTAAAGAGCTTCTGCACAGCAAAAGAAACTACCATCAGAGTGAACAGGCAACCTACAGAATGGTAGAAAATGTTTGCAACCTACTCATCTGGCAAAGGGCTAATATCCAGAATCTACAATGAACTCAAACAAATTTACGAGAAAAAAAGAAACAACCTCATCAAAAAGTGGGCAAAGGACGTGAACAGACACTTCTCAAAAGAAGACATTTATGCAGCCAAAAGACACATGAAAGAATGCTCACCATCACTGGCCATCAGAGAAATGCAAATCAAAACCACAATGAGATACCATCTCACACCAGTTAGAATGGCAATCATTAAGAAGTCAGGAAACAACAGGTGCTGGAGAGGATGTGGAGAAATAGGAACACTTTTACACTGTTGGTGGGACTGTAAACTAGTTCAACCCTTGTGGAAGTCAGTGTGGCTATTCCTCAGGGATCTAGAACTAGAAATACCATTTGACCCAGCCATCTCATTACTGGGTATATACCCAAAGGACTATAAATCATGGTGCTATAAAGACACATGCACACGTTATGTTTATTGCGGCATTATTCACAATAGCAAAGACTTGGAACCAACCCAAATGTCCAACAATGATAGACTGGATTAAGAAAATGTGGCACATATACACCATGGAATACTATGCAGCCATAAAAAATGATGAGTTCATGTCCTTTGTAGGGACATGGATGAAATTGCAAATCATCATTCTCAGTAAACTATCGCAAGAACAAAACCCAAACACCGCATATTCTCACTCATAGGTGGGAATTGAACAATGAGAACACATGGACACAGGAAGGGGAACATCACACTCTGGGGACTGTTGTGGGGTGGGGGGAGGGGGGAGGGATAGCATTGGGAGATATACCTAATGCTAGATGACGACTTGGTGGGTGCAGCGCACCAGCATGGCACATGTATACATATGTAACTAACCTGCACATTGCGCACATGTACCCTAAAACCTAATGTATAATAATAAAAAAAAAGACCAAAAAAAAATTAACAAAGAAACACTGGATTTAAAGTACACATTAGACTAAATGGACCTAAGAGACGTGTACAGAATATTTCTTCCAATAGCTACAGAATACATATTTTTCTCATCAAGACAGGAAGATTCTCCAGGTTAGATCATATGTTAGGACACAAAACAAATCTAGACAAATGAAAAAAATTCAAAATCATATCAAGTATCTTCTTAGATCACAGTAGAACAAAACCAGAAATCACTACCAGGAAGAATTCTGGAAACTGCACAAATGGAAATTAAACATAAAAATTAAACAACATGCTCCTGTATGACCATTGGTGCAAGGAATGAATTAAGGAGAAAGTTAAAAAATTGCTAGAAACAAATGAAAATCAAGTACAACTCACCAAAACTTATAGGATACATCAAAGTAATGTGAAGAGGGAAGTTTATAGTAACAAATGCCTACATCAAAAAAGTAGAAAGATTTAAAATAAACAATCTAAGGATGCAGCACAAGGATCTAGAGAAGCAAGAATGAACCCAAGCCAAAACTGATAGAAGGAAAGCAATAATAAAGACCAGAGCAGAACTAAACAAAATATAAGCTAAAAAGAAATTTCAAGGATCAATAAAACAAAAAGTTGGATTTTGAAAAGATAAACAAAATTGATAGACCATTTACTAGATAAACCAAGAGAAAAAAAGAGAAGACCCGGATACAAAGTCAGAAATAAAAAGGAGACAGTACAATTGATACCGGAGAAATACAAAGACCATTAGAGAATATTATGAACAACGAAACACTAACAAACTGGAAAACCTAGAGGAAATGGATAAATTCCTGGACACATACTAGACTGAATCAGGAAGAGACAGAAAATCTGAACACATGAATAACAAGTAATAAGATTGAAGCAGTAATAAAAAGTGTTCCAACAAAAAAAAAATCCAGGACTAGATAGCTTCACTGCTGAATTCTGCCAAACATTCAAAGAAAATTAACATCAATTCTCTTCAGATTATTCCAAAAAATTGAAGAGCAAGGAATTACCCCTAACTCATTCTACAAAGCCAGCATTATCCTGATACCAAAACCAAACAAAGGCACAATGTATTAGTCCATTCTCACACTATGAAGAAAGACTCAAGACTGGGCAATTTATAAAGGAAAGAGGTTTAATTGACTCACAGTTCCACATTGCTGGGGAGGCCTCAGGAAACTTACAATCATGGTGGAAGGCAAAGGAGAAGCAGGCACCTTCTTCACAGGGTGGCAGGACAGAGTGAGTGCAAGCAGGGGAAATGTCAGATGCTTATAAAACCATCAGATCTTGTGAGACTCACTCACTATCAGAAGAACAGCATGGGAGAAATGGCCACCATGATCAAATTACCTCCACCTGGTTCTGCTCTCGACACGTGGGGATTATGAGGATTACAATTCACGATGAGATTTTGGATGGGGACATAGCCAAACCATATCATTCTGCCCCTTGCTCCTCCCAAATCTCATGCCCTCACATTTCAAAACACAATCATGCCTTTCCAACAGTCTCCCAAAGTCTTAACTAATTCCAGCATCAACCCAAAAGTCAAAGTCAAAAGTCTCATCTGAGACAAGGCAAGTGTCTTCTGCCTATGAGCCTGTAAAATCAAAAGCAAGTTAGATACTTCCTAGATACAATGGAGGAACAGGCATTGGGTAAATTCTCCTGTTCCAAATGGAAGAAATTGGCCAAAACAAGGGGCTAAAGTCTCCATGCCTGAGTCTGAAATCCAACAGGGCAGTCATTAAGCCTTAAAGTTCCAAAATGATCTCCTTCAACTCCATGTCTCACATCCAGGTCATGCTGATGGGCTCTCATGGCCTTGGGCACCTCCACCCCTGAGGCTTTGCAGAGTACAGCCCTCCTCCTGGCTGCTTTCACGGGCTGGCATTGAGTGTCTGTGGCTTTTCCAGGTGCATGGTGCAAACTGTCAATGGATCTACCATTCTGGGGTCTGGAGGACAGTGGCCCTCTTCTCACAGCTCCACTAGGCAGTGCTCCAGTGGGGACTCTGTGTGTGGGCTCTGACAGCATGCTTCCCTTCTGCACTGCCCTAGCAGAGGTTCTCCATGAGTGCTCTGCCACTGAAGCAAACTTCTGCCTGGACATCCAGGTGTTTTCATACATCCTCTGAAATCTAGGCAGAGGTTCCCAAACCTTAATTCTTGACCTCTGTGCACCCACAGACTCAACACCACCTGTAAGCCACCAAGGCTTGGGGCTTGCACCCTCTGAAGCAATGGGCCAAGTTTTACTTTTAGTCATGACCAGAGCTGAAGTAGCTGGGACACAGAGCACCATGACCTGAGGATGCACAGAGCAGTGGGCCCTGGGCCTGGCCCATAAAACCATTTTTCCCTCCTAGGCCTTTGGGCCTGTGGTGGGAGGGCCTGCCATGAAAGGCTCTGACATGCCCTGGAGATATTTTCCTCATTGTCTTCCTAACATTCAGCTCCTCATTACTTACGCAAATTTCTGTAGCTAGCTTGAATTTCTCCCCAGGAAATGGGTTTTTCTTTTCTATCACATCATCAGGCTGCAAATTTTACAAACTTTTATGCCTTAATTCATCTTGAATGCTTTGCCACTTAGAAATTTATTCTACCAGACACTCTAAATCATGTCTCTCAAGTTCAAAGTTCCACAGATCTCTAGGGCAGGGGCAAAAAATCTGGCCAGTGTCGTTGCTAAAGTATAATAAGAATCACCTTTGTTCCAGTTCCCCAAAAGTTCCTCATCTCCATCTGAGACCACCTCAACCTGGACTTCATTGTCTATATCACTATCAAGATTTTGGTCACAACCGTTCAACAAGTCTTCAGGAAGGTCCAAACTTTCCCACATCTTCTTGTTTTCTTCTGAGCCCTCCAAACTGTTCTAACCTCTGCCTGTTACTCAGTTCCACAGTCACATTCACATTTCTGGGTATCTTTACAGCAGTGTCCCACTCCTGGTAGCAATTTATTGTATTAGTCTATTCTCACACTGCTATGAAGAAATACCCAAGACTGGGCAATTTATAAAGGAAAGAGGTTTAATTGACACAGTTACACATTGCTGGAGAAGCCTCAGGAAACTTACAATCATGGTGGAAGGCAAAAGAGAAGCAGGCACCTTCTTCACAGGGTGGCAGAATGGAGTGGGTGCAAGCAGGGGAAATGCCAGACACTTGTAAAACCATCAGATTTCATGAGACTCACTCACTATCACAAGAATGGCATGGAGGAAACAGTCCCCACTATCCAGTTATCTCCACCTGGTCCTGCCCTTGACACATGGGGATTATGGGGATTACAATTCAAGATGAGGTTTTGGGTGGGGGCACAGCTAAAGCATATCATGCAACAAAAAAGACAATAGGCCAAGATTCCTATTGAACATAGATGGAAAAACCCTCAACAAAATACTAGCAAACCAAATTCAACAGCACATTAAAAAAATAATACATCATGATCAAGTGGCATTTATCCCAAGGATTCAAGGATGATTAGACATGTGCAAATCAATAAACATGATATATCACATCAACAGAATGAAGAACAAAAACCATACAATTATCAAATAGATGCAGAAAAAAATGATGAAATCAAAATCCCTTCATGATAAAAACTCTCAACAAACTAGGCATATAATGAATGTACCTCAACATAATAATGACCATATAAGACAAGCCCACAGATAACATTATAATGAAGGACAAAAAGCTGAATACCTTTCCTTTAAGAACTAGAATAAGATAAGGATGCTCACATTCACCATTATGATTCAACACAGTACTGGAAGTTCTAGCCAGAGCACTTGGGCAAGAGAAAGAAATAAAGGGCATCCAAATTGGAAAAGTGGAAGTCAAATTGTCCCTTTTTGCTGACGATATGATTTTTTTGTTTGTTTGTTTTCTTGAGATGGAGTGTCACTCTGTTTCCAGGCTGGAGTGCAGTGGCATGATCTTGGCTCACTGAAACCTCCACCTCCTGGGTTCAAGAGATTCTCCCGCCTCAGCCTCCCAAGTAGCTGGGACTACAGGCATGCACCACCATGCCCAGCTGATTTTTGTATTTTTAGTAGAGGTGGGGTTTCACCACGTTGGCCAGGATGGTCTCGATCTCTTGACCTTGTGATCTGCCCACCTTGGCTTCCCAAAGTGCTGGGATTACAGGCATGAGCCACCACATCTGGCCATTTGTTTTTTTTTTGAGACAGAGTCTCGCTCTGTCACTCAGGCTAGAGTGCAATGACGTGATCTTGGCTCACTGCAACCTCTGCCTCCTGGGTTCAAGGAATTCTCCTGCCTCAGCCTCCCAAGTAGCTGGGATTACAGGCGCATGCCACCATGACCAGCTAATTTTTGTATTTTTAGTAGAGATGAGGTTTCACTATGTTGGCCAGGCTGGTCTCAGACTCCTGACCTCATCCACCCTCCTTGGCCTCCCAAAGTGCTAGGATTACAGGTATGAGCCACCATGCCCAGCCAGTGATATGATTTTATATCTAGAAAAACCTTGACCATATAAAAAACTCTTAGATCTAATAAATAAATTCAGTAAAGTTGCAGGATGCAACATCAACATTCCAAAAATCAGTAACATTTCTGCATACCAATAATGAACTAGCCGAGAAGGGAGTCAAGAAGGTGGTCTCATTTACAATAGCTACAAGAAAGATAAAATACCTAGGACTAAATTTAACCAAGGAGGTGAAAAATCTCTACAAGGAAAACTACAAAATGCTGATAAAAGGAATTAAAGAGGATACAAGCAAATGGAAACACATCTCATTCTCATGGATTTGAAGAATTAATGTCATTACAATGACCCCACAGCCTGATGCAATCTGGATTCAGTGCAATCTCTATCAAATTACCAATATTATTTTTCACAGAATTAGAAAAAATAGTCCTAAAATTTATGTGGAACAACAACAGAAAGCCCAAATAGCCAAAGCAACCTTGAGCAAAAATATCAAAGCTGGAAGCATCACATTACCTGATTTCAAAATATACTTCAAGGCTATAGTAACCAAAACAGCATGGTATTGGTATAAAAACAGACATATAGACCAATGGAACAAAATAAAAAATCCAGAAATAAATCCTCATATTTGCAGCCAACTGGTTTTTGACAAAGACACCAAGAACATGCGTTAGGGAAAGGATAGCTTCTTCAATAATTGGTGCTGGGAAAATTGGATATCCATATGCAGAAGAACGAAACTGGACTCCTACTCTCATCATATAACAAATCAACTTGAAATGGGTTAAAGTCTTAAACATAAGACCCCCAAACTATAAAACTACAAGAAGAAAAACTAGGGAAAACACTTTAAGACATTGGTCTAGGTAGAGATTTTATGGCTAAGACCTCAGAAGCACAGACAACAGAACCAAAAATACACAGAAAGAAAAGGGAACTCTTATACCCTATTGGAGGAAATGCAAATGAGAAATTAGGACAGCCACTATGGAAAACAGTATGGAGATTTATCAAAAAACAAAAAATTGAACTCCCATACAATCCAGTCATTCCATTACTGGGTATTTATCCAAAGGAAAATAAATAAGTATGTTAAAGAGATATCAGCACTTGCATATTTATTTATTGCAGCACTATTTACAATAGCAAAGACATGGAATCAACCTAAGTGTTTGACAATGGATGCATAAATAAAGAAAATGGGGTATATATACACAATGGAATACTATTTGGCTATAAAAAAGAATGAAATCATGTCATTTACAGCAACGGGGATGAAACCAGAGGTCATTATATTAAGTGAAATAAGGCAGACACAAAAAGACAAATATTACATGATCTGATTTATATGTAGGAGCTAAAAAATTTGATCTCATGGAAGTATAGAATAGATTGATAGATATCAGAGGACAGGAAGGGTGTGTGGGAGGGGTTAATGAAGAGAGGTTGGTTAATTGGTACACTGATACATAGAAGAAATAAGCTCTAATATTCGATAGCAGAGTAGGCGACTATCGTTAGCAATAATTTATTGTATATTTTAAAGTATATAGAAGAGAGGACTTGAATTGTTCCCAACAGACAGAAATGACAACTATTCAAGGTGATGGACACTCCATATACCCTGACTTGATCATTACATGTTTTATGCATGTAAATATGTAAAGTTATATGTATCAACGAGAAACAAAAACAAAAAGTCTGTAAAGTAAAAAATTTACAGTAGGCTAAGGTTAATGTATTACTGAAGAAAGAAAATATTTAAAAAATAAATTCAGTGTAGCATACATGTGTGGTGTTTCTAAAGCCTCCAGTAGTGTGAAGTAGATGTCTTCACATCACTCACCAATCACTCACTGACTCACCCACAGCAACTTCCAGTCCTGCAAGCTCCATTCGTGGTAAGTGGTCTAGACAGATGGATCATTTTTTATCTTTAATATAATATTTTTACTATACCTTTTACATGCCTGTTCAGATATGTTTACATACAGAAATACACTGTGTTACCATTGCCTATAATCAGTACAGCAACCTGCTGTACAGGTTTGTAGCCTAGGAGCAATAAGTTATAGCATATGGCTTCAGTGTGTAGTAGGCTGCACCATCTAGGTTTGTGTGAGTACACTATAATGCTTGCATAATGACAAAATCTGCTAACAACATATTTCTCAGAGCGTATTCCTGTTAAGAGATGCATGACTGTACAGCCACATTTGGAGTGAGGGCTTCAATATATGAATTTTGGGGGGACAAACCTCAATTCCTGAAAGGTTCCTGCTTGGAGGGCTTAGGGTATTGACTGGGAAGGGCACGGGGAGCTCACAGAGATGCTAGGGATTTTCTCTTTCTTGTTATGTGGGTGTTTGTATGGCTGTATAGTATATAAAAACTGAACATTTAGGCTCTTCCCTCTATGTAAGTTGTACCTTAAAAAAACAAAGCACTTGAGAAAAAGGTTTAGAGTTCCATTCCAAATATAACTGGGACATTATCAGTATGTCTTGTAGACTTTCGAAGCTCTCTGAGTGTTGACAAAGCAAACATGTCTCAGGTTTTGCTGGCACTGAGATGTCTCATTATTGACAAAATGTAATTATTTGCTAATAAACATTGATTGTTTAGTGATCAGAAAGCAATATTTTCAGCATTTTACATGTTAACATGTTATTTTAATTGTATTAATGGATTAGGTTCATTTAGGAAATTGGGTATGAGGTTGATGCGGACCACATAATTTTTCCCATTTAAATATTCTGTTTACTTCACAGGTTCCTTGTAAGAACCAGAGAGGGATAATGTATGTAAAGAATCCAGTCCTCTGTTGGCCCATGGCAGGTGCTCAATAAATAACAATGTTAATTCATAACAGAAGGCCACACGCATGATATCAGGCCCGGAGGATAGTGTGGAGGAGCTAAATGGGAAAGCGAGTAGGGCAAGACATGGGTGGGGGCCCAGTTATGAGGGTGAAGGCCTAAAACAAGGACTGGCTTGAAGTGAGGTTGACTCTGAGTCCCCTCCTGTCTCTAGAGACAGATCTTGGGAATTGGGGTCAGGGCTGGGCCATAGTCAGGGCCCTAGATGCCAGGTCTAGGGGAAGCTGGGATGTGGGACCAGTTGTGGGGCCTGGCAGTGCCTAGCTTGTCTCATTCAGGCTGGAGGGACCTCGATCAGTAAGTGTGAGCTCTGAGCCTGATCAAAGTGGCCTTCTGGCTGGGGATCAACCAGTTGTTTATTCCTTTCTTCTTTTTTTTAGTCAGGTGCATTATTGGATGCCTGATGTGAGCAAGGCACCATTCTTGCAATTATGAGTGGGGCTGTACAAAGAGGACAAGACTATTTGCTTTCAGTTTTGAAAGAAGTATTAAAATTTATTTCCAAAAATTGTGGCTGTCTTAATTTTTCTTTTAATTTTGTTCATTAAAAGAAAATTGATTTTACTGATATATTTTGGGGTTTTGTTGGTGGTGTGTATAAGCTCAGAAGTAGTATCTCTTTCTGGTGAATTATTCCTTTTCATTATGCAATGAACCTCCATATCTCATTTAAGAATGTGTTCTGCCTTAAAGTCTATTTTATATAATATTAGTATACCTATGTCCAAGTTTTGGTTTATTATCTTCCAGGAATATTTTGTCATTCGTTTATATTCAACATTTGGTCATTATATTTTAGTATATAATTGTGTTTTATTTTGTCTTCAAAATTAAAAAAAATTGATGTTTTCTATCTTTTAATTAGCTAGTATAGCAAATAATATTCTTTCCCCTTTTGTTCTACTGCAAATTCATTTGATTGAGTTTTCAATTCATTTATTGATTACTTATAATATTTTCCTACTTGTTTAACTAAATCTAAGGTCGATGCTTTTTCTATCTTCCTCTCATCTTCCTCTCACAAAAAGACACATCCTATCTTAGTTTTTTATTCATTATTTTAGTTTTGTCTTTTTAAAAATTCCTATCAGTTTAGTTATTTTGCATATCTTAACTGTCAGTCAGTATTTACCAGCTCATTTGCTTATCACTCTTCACTGTTAAGCCAGTCACTTTTCTTCTGAAAGACATCCTATTGTCGTTTTTTTCCATCAATATGTTGTATTGATCAAGTCTGTGTCTTAGTCCACTTTGTATGGTTATAACAGAATACCTGAAACTGGTGACTTATAAACAACAGAAATTTATTTCTCACACCTCTGAAGGCCGGAAGTCCAAGAACAAAGTGCCAGCAGGCTCAGTTGTCTGGTGAGGGCTGCTCTCTGCTTCCAAGATGGCGCCTTATTGCAGCATCTCCAGAGGGGGGAACATTGTGTCCTCACCTGTTAGAAGAGATGGAAAGGACAAAAAGGTGTAAACTCCCTCTATCAAACCCTTTTATAAGGGCACCCAATCCCATTCATCAGGACAGAGCCCTTATGCCTCAATTACCTCCCAAAAGCCACACATCCCACTACTGCTGCATTGGGGATTAAGTTTCAACATAAATTTAGGGGGAGACAAAAACGTTCAAACCGTAGAGTCTGTCAGTATTTGGTGTCTGAAATTGTCTTTATTTCATCCTCACTCATAAATGCTAGTTTAGCTGGCTATGGGATTCCAGTTCATAGGTATTTCCCCCAAGAAAATTTGAAGATATTTCCTCATTGCCTTCCAGCCTTGATAGTAAAGATTGGGAATTTTGCTAGTTGTTATACTTTGGAGATAAATTAGTCTTTTCTTTATGGTGGTTTTAGAATTTTTTCTTTGTTTTTGGTGTCTTCCGTTTTCACCATGATGTATCCGGTATTATACAGTCATTATTATTATTTTTTTACACATGGCTTTTTCTCCTGTGGCATAATAAAAAAATATATCTAGTCTTTGCCCCATCAGAGAGCTTCAAAAACCCTTCGAATTTCCAGAGTCATAGGAGTTGTTTGTTATACTAATTAGATGACTCACAGTGGGCCCCTAGATAGCTTCAGGGTGGAGGCTGGTCAGTAGAAAGATCAGTCATGTAATTACTGGATTGAAAATTTTGGCAAGCCCAACCTCTGACCTCTGGGTAGTGGTGTGGGACTAGAGATTGAGCTCAATTACACATCTATGTAAGTAGCTATCATACCTACATAATGAAAGCCCAATACAATCTCTGGATACCGAGGCTCAGTGGAGCTTCCTGGTTGGTGAATGCATTGATGTGCTGGGGGTGACGCACTTGGATTCCAGCAGAAGAGGGCATCAGAGCTCTGTACTGCACCTCTCTCCATGACCTTGCCCTATGTTCCTCTCCATTTGGCTGTCCCTGATCTGTATCCTTGATAAGGAAACTGTAATTGTTAACTATAGGACTTTCAGTGAGTTCTATCAGTTTTTCTAATGAATGATTGAAACTTGAGGGGCTGTGGGGCCCTCTGGCTTTATCAATCAGTCAGAAGTGTGAGTGATCTCTGAGACTTGACGTGAGGTCAGTCTTGTGAAGGACTGAGCCCTTTAACTTGTGGGATCTGATGCTCACTCCAGGTGGTTAGTGTCAGAATGTATTGCAGTCACCCAGTTGGGGTGGAAATGAAACATTTTGGAAATTGTAGCCAGCCAGAAAGAAGTGCAGGTGGCTTGAGGACATCTGAAACTTGTGGCTGACATCTTAAGGGGGGCAGTCCTGCGAAGGACTATGCTCTTAATCTGAGAGGGCTGCACTAACTCCAGGTTTTTAGTGTTAGAATTGAATTAGATTGTAGGACGGCCAGTTGGTTTCAGAGAATTGGTGTCAAAATATAACCCCATTGCCTAGGTTGTATTTTTCTGGAATTCCTATTATATATATATATATGATCTTCTTTTTTATCTTTTGTGATCCAGCTTCTCTTTTATATTTTTCTTCTCATTATCTCTCTGTGCTGCATTCTTTCTAATTTCCTCAGCCCTATTTTCTGGTTAACCAGCTCTCTTTTGAGCTATGCCTAATATGCTATCTTATTCAGCCACTGAATTTTTAATTTTAGTGACTACATATTCAATTTCTAGAAGTTTTAAGGGATTCAAGTCTTTCCTTTCCTTCTTATGATTATAGTCCTTTTATCTATTAATCCTTTTAAAACAATTATTTTACTGGAACTTCTGATCTTTCTAGTATCTCAAGTTCTAGTGCATGCAAGTTTATCCCATGTGCTAATTCTTGATCATGGTGACGAGAACTTCTGATTGTGACCTCAGTTTCAGAGGTTCTTGCTCCGTGCCCCACCCTGGGACTCCCATGCAAACTGGCTTACGGAAGTGCTGGCTGTTGAGTGCTTTGTGTTTTCTTCTCCTGGGTATCTCTGATCCTGCGCCATTTTTAAGTTAATTTAGGTCAAGTGGTTCCTGTGCCAGGCAAGTGACGTAAATTTGAACACCAAGTTCATGTGAGATATAGGGCTAGGATTTTGGTACCTCATAAGAGAGTTCCTCCAACATCTGCCTACAGAGACCAAAGAGAGAAAAGCTTTATTTTTATCTTCTTGGGTCAGTGGGTAGATTCCTGTCTCCCCTCATTTCTACCCATTTCCATCTTATTGAAGGTACAGCCCTTGAAGTGTGCTGGCTTTAAGTAGGGGACTCTGTTCTACCTTCTCACCTTTGGAACCCAAGTTCTATTCTTCTCAGTGGGAATATTAAAACCCAAGCCCTCAGACTTTTATTTTCCTTATTGGAAGCATATGACCCTTTAAACCCCTGTGATCACCTGGCTTTTAAATCATACTTGTAATTGAGCTGCCTGAGTAGAATTGACTGTTTTGAATACTTGCTGCACAGCTGTTACTGGGGATTTGTTTTCCTTGCTTTCTCGGTCAGTTCATTTTTTAAAGAAAATTATGAATTACTGTCCTATGAATTGCACATTTTTCTGTAGTATCCCCTCAAGCATTTTTTTTCCAGGAAGGATATATGGGAGAAAAACTTTCTGATATTTTCTCTCTTAAAATGTCATCAATTCCGCTTACATTTGATTGATAGTTCGACTGGGTATGGAATTGCAGGTCAAAATTGTTCCATTCTTGGCGGCATGGACTCTACCTCTGCTCCCTCCACTGAAGGATGAGATAATTAAGGGGACTGAAAAACCAATGTGTGTGATGGGGCTGGCAGAGGTCATGGCTGATAGATGTCTGGCTGAGGTCTATCGAGTTGCAGGGCAAATGACTTACTATGCCAGTGACTTTTTGAGGGTGTGCTCTAAGGAGAAACACATAGGAAAGTCAGGAGAAACACCAAAGCAGGATATGGTGGAGGACACTAAGCAATGACATGGCTCCAGCCTCAGCCTGTTCCTACGGGAAGTCTGCAGTGTGAGTGTCACCACTGAGCTGTCCCATTTTAAAGTGAAGGGGCCCAGGTTGTGTACCTCTTATCAATCAGCTGACAGCCTGCCCCCAGGAAGGAAGGTGTAACCTCCCAGGGGAGGGCAATCCTCTGGGCAGCGCAGCTATGAGTCTAATCATCACAGCAGCTGGGGGTGGGGGCTCTGCAATAGACATCTGGGTGGGGTGCCAACAGTGTTATTTCAATATTTAATAAATGATTGTGCCTTTTCCTCTTCTCTCCCTAGCTGTGCCCTCTCTGGGAACACATGCCATTGTGAACAGTAGAGAATACATGATGCCTGTTCTGGAAGAATGGGCCTCATATTAGTCAACCATAGAGGAGACCGCAAATTCCTGTTTTGGATGTTACTGGGAATGCCAGAAGAATATGACATGCCTGTGTCACATTCAGGAGCTTGGGGGCTCTAGGTTGGAGAGTTGAGACAATTCCTATCTGATGATGAATCAGATGAGTGGTAGGCACAGTGAATACTACAGAGTAAGAATAGGGAGGTAAAGTAGGGGAGACCTAGGGACAAGACCAGAAGAGAGGTTGAATCCAGGTGGAGGAAGGCCTTAGACTGTGAGCAACAGGGCATTGCTGATGAAGCCAGCCAGAAGGAAAAGATGCACACCCCTAAAACCATTAGAGGAAACAGTGGCCAAAATATTGACAACTGCTAGATGTTCCTAAAGGAGCTGAGAGATCAGTGAGGACTTCCAGGGTCTGGGAGGTCTTCTGGGGACAGTGGAATTCCAGCCAATCTCTAGGGGATGACGAGGACTTGGGTTGGGGAAGAAGGGATGGGGAGGGCATTCTAGTCAGAGGGAACAGTACAGGCAAAGGCAGGAGAGGGGGTTGAGCTCAGCATCCTCAGAGCGTCACATGGGGCTGCTCTGTTGGGTGGTAAGTGCCATCTTGCTGTCAAGGAGGGGGCTCCAGGGCCCAGAGGAGCCCCCACGGAGACCTGAATCTTGCCACCATATCCCCCAGCAGAGTCACCCATGTGTCCTAAAGGGCAAAATTGTTTTTCATATTTAAGTTAAAAATGGATAATTCCACGGGGCTATGAGATCACCTGGAAGGGAAGGGAGCTGGAGAGCTTTGGGTTTTTGTGCTGCTGGGAATTCAGAGACTAGTCCAGGGGAGCAGCAAGATCACCACTCCTGGAGGGGTCCTACAGTTTTCCCTCCTCAGGAGAAGATGACACACACTGGGGGACATCTAGGTGTGTAGCATGGATGGGGGTAAAATTTGCCAGCCACAGAGGAGGTCCCAATTTCTGGTAAGTGGCCTGTCTTTGGACTTGTCCTCCGAGGTAGTTTTCTCTGTGTCTCCGTTCCCCCTTGCTGTGTGAACACATCCACACTCTCTGTGTTACGGGCTGAGTTGTGTCCCTCTGTATTCATCTGTGGAAGCCCTAGCCCACAGGACCTCAGAATGTGACTGTATTTGGAGATAGGGCCTTTAAAGAGGGGATTAAGGTAAAATGTGGTCATACGAGTGGGTTCTAATCCAAGATGTCTGTCGTCCTTAGAAGAAGAGGATGTCTGTCGTCCTTAGAAGAAGAGGACTTTTGGGTATACAGAGGCACCAGGGATGCATGCACAGAGGAAAGACCAGGTGAGGACACGGCTAGAAGGTGGGGTCTGCAAGCCAGGAAGAGAGGCCTCAGGAGGAGCCAGCCCTGCCAACACCTTCTCGCCCTCTCTGCTTGGCTTCTTTCTGCTCTTCCATCAAGATTCCCCTGCAATGAGACCTCCCAGGAGAGCTTCCCATTTCTGGGCTCCCTCAGCCCTCTCGCCTCTTTTCTCGGAGCAGTTACTGGCCCCGGGGGCAGGATCTCTTGGTCACTTTCCCTTCAGCTGGCTGGTGTTCTCCCTGGGAGGGGCTGACTTGTCTATCCCTGCGTAGCACAGGCCTGGCTCAGGGTGTCCTGCATTGGCTCAGACGTGTTGATGGCTTCTCTAGGAATCGGTACCTTTCCTGGCCACCTGCCACACCTTCGCGTGTGCTGTGCCTTCTGCTGCTTCCAGATCGACTCCTGCTCATCCCTGCAGGGCCTGCATTGGTGTCACCTGCTCAGAAGCCTCCTCCGTTGGGCTGGTGTGCCACTCCCTGCTGCTTCCACACAGCTCGCCAGCCCCTCTGTTTTTGGCACTGCGTGTCGTGACTCTTTCGGCCACGCCAGGAACTCTGCGAGAGAGTGTGGTCTTCCTCATCTTCGTGGAGTCACCTTTTGTTCCCTGTACTGGACGAGCTGCCCTGGGAAAGGGGTGAAGTTAGGAAAGAACTGGCCAGTCTGTAACCAGAACTGAAAGGAAATTCGAGAGTTCAGTAATTCTTGGGTTTTCTAGGTTAGAAAATAAAACTATTTCTCATCTTTAGCTTCTCCCAGAGCAAGAGCAAGACACAGCTCTGTTAAGAATTCTAAAAGTATGAAGGTGGCACTTTATAGAGTTCCTCACCGGGGACAGAAGGGCTCCTAGCAAGACAGAAGGCATGGTCTCACTGAGCTTGATGCTGCCCAAGTACCGGAATGCAGTCTAGACAGCAGGGTGTGCCTCGCAAGGAAGCTGTGGGCATGCTTGTTGGCATATGGAGGGAGCCATGATCAAACACATGGAAAATACTCATGTCTGAGAGAGAGCTCTGTTGGCAAAGGTGCTGCCAGCCTAAAAGAGATGGCAATGGTTCAAGATGTCAACAGATCTCTGGGTTCCTGATTTGCTGTAGAAGCGCATGTTCCCTACTGCCCCCATCACATGGGATGGGGAGGATGTTGGAGAAGGAAGGAGCTTCCCTGGAGTGGGCCCAGGAGTCGTGGAGAGTGATGGCAGGGATGCTGTCCCCAGGGAGCAGACCCAGGACCTGATCAGAGGGTAGTCCCTGCCGTTAGGGTGTTGGGGCCTGACAGTATTTTCCTAGGAGTGTTTTGAATTTCTCTGGACAGTTGTGGTTCTTGGTCTCTGGATAAAGAGGAGTTGTGGACTTGCCGTATGCACACGACCCTGGACCTCAAGGCTGACGCTGTGAGTGGGTGAGGCTTCTGGAGCGTCTTGGGAAAGGCATGTGTGTGTCTAGCATGTGCACAGGAAGTGATAGGGCAGACTGTGGGAATTTAGATTATTATTCAGCAAACATTGGCTCCCTCTCTCTCCTACTAGAGACAATATATTTCCCACTCCATGGATATATGCTGACCTTGGCCACAGGACTTGCATTAACTGGTGGAATGTTGGCAGTTCATGGATGAGAAAGGCTTGAAATGTGATTGTGGTTTTTGGTTTGTCTTCTTGCCATCTTCACTTCACATGGTCTTTACTTTGGGTCACTGCTGTCCCTGTCCTGGATTAGATTTGAGACCAAGCCACAGGGAGAAGTCAACCCCAGCCAGACCCACAGCTGAGCCAAGCCCATCCTAGATCAGCAGCCTTTCCCAACTAACCAGCATCTTGTGAGTGACGATGCATGAGCGATGATGTTTTGAGTGACAGAGTTTGGAGTGGTTTGTTATGCAGCTATAGCTGACTGATAAACCTTCCTTCCAGGGAGAACAGGTAGCAACCAAATAAATCACAGCCAGGCCTGTTTTCTGGGCTGGGCAGGAACAGCAATCTAAGAGTTTCACAAAACAGCACGTAGTCAAAGCAGACAGAGCTGTGGCCCTTGATCCTTGGGCAAGCATTCATCTCTCTGCTTTCATTTGGCCTCTCTGGACTCTGGTCTGAGTCCCTGCAAGCTGTTCTGAGAATAATGAAAAAGGAGAAGGATGATGGGGCTGTGGGTTCACATAAATACCCTAACAGGATCATTTCCCTTAAATGAAGATGGAATGTGCCTTGTTCTTTTCAATTATAGGAATAATAAACATTCTCTTCTCCTGAGCAACTTTCCTAACTACAGGCAATGCCATTAACTGTAAAATGCCAAACACGGACTCGATGTACTGTCCCCATTACATTACTATTAAAGCTGCTATCAGACAGTTATTGCCAGTGTTAGTTTTGAGCTACAGAAGGGAGATTTGATTTATCAAAAAATCCTACACCCATGTGACAGATTTAAGGGACCTCAGCAAATGTTCTTTTAACGAAAATTATAATTTTAAATACTCCTCTGAAAATGGTGTCATTAAATCTTATGCCAGCCCATGTATTTAAACAAAATTCAAGTGGGTTTATTGTCTTCTCTTTCCTTTGATAATTAATCAGATTAAAGTTGATCTTTAAAATGGAGTTAGCAATTGCCTTGAAAAATACAAATTCTCGATTCTTTTTCCCAATCTGGCTGTCCCCATTTGCCTGTGGCCTCTGACTGGGTCCTTATGGGGCCAGCAGTGATTTTGCTCAGATAAACGTAGTGTAAGTGGGACTTTTTACACTGTCTGATCACATTGCAGTGTGCGTAGTTCTCCTGTGTCTCCCCTATCAGCCTGTGAACTCTCCCGGGGCAGGAATGAGATCGTGTTTGTGTTTGTGCCTCTAGGGCCTCCGAGGGTGTTCTACACAGATGGGTGCTTCATTGTTGATTAGGACTGAATTGCAGATGTCCATCTCCCAAGGCCTTTGGGGAATGGAAGCCCCTGATGCATGATTCAATCACATCTGTGCAAATTCAAGCACAATTGCTATTGGCGCCCACTTACCGTGATGAAGGATGAGCGTTGGAGCCAAGCATGTGCATGGCAAGTCAGGGTAAGGAAGACGCAAGTGGAGGCCCTGCTCAGGAATGTGGGCTCTTCCCTGCTGTTACCCTGTGTCCCAGCCTGACTGGTGAACACACGAGTGGGAGGCCCTGTTGTTAGGGCTACAGCATTAGGTGGGGAAGGAGAGCAAGAACATGCTCTCCCTGCACCCTGGGTGCCCCTACATCGCCACTGGCTTGTTCACGTGTCTTCCTCTTTTGCCACCAGGAAAAAGCAACCTGAAGGCCAGAGGCACTTCATGTCCATTTTGAGCTACAAAAACACACAGCCAGGCTTTGAAACCCCAACTTGGAGGGGCCCAACTCAAGTTGGCCCAGAAGCCATTCATGATTCTCTCAACCTACTGATCTAGTCCTTCCCTGGATTCTTACAGAACTCAAGTTAGGTCTTGGTGAGACATTGATTATAAAGTCACTCAATGCTTGCTTACATCTCTACACTTTCTTCTGACTGAATTAGATTCTAGCAACAGTTTCTGGTCTCCTTCCTGCATCTTCTGTCCATTGTCTGCCAGAGGAGTGTGTGGGCTTTGGAGTGGGACAAGCCCACGGTCTCCCCCTAGCTCTGCCACCTGCCTGGATTTCCAGAGCTGATAAGTTTCTGAGAGCTGGGGCCCTATGGAAAGGCCCTGAGTAGGGTGGACGGAGAATCCCTAGGTTTGGGGCCACCCAGACATGGTCACTCACTGCTAGAGCCTAAGGGCATGAGATGTGACGCAGGCCTGGTGACCTGGCTCATGGGTAGAAGGTTTCTGTGCACTGACATGAAGCTGGAGTGCTGGGCAGGGGGCTGCTCTCATGTGGAGACTGCAGTCCCCAGGAGCCAGCCCACCACCACAGCCTTTTCTCAGGTGGGTCTTTGGGAGTAAACCAAAAGGGTGAGGGTGTGGTGGGGTGAGGGAGCAAAACACCCCAAACTTTGAATGAGTCTAGCTCATTCTTCTCCAGTGCTTAATACTAATGTGTGGCTGGGTGGGGCTCTGCTGCTGACTTCTCAGAGTCCCAGTGAGTCTTTTAGCAGCTGGCTCTGATCAACACAATGGCCATCTTCTCCTTTCCCTTCCATCTGTGACAGAGGGAGATGGTCCCACATCCAAGAGTTTTGTTGGGCCCCTCCGAGTTGGGGTTTCAGAGCCTGGCTGCCTGTTTTTGTAGCTCAAAGTGGATGTGAGGAACCTCTGGCCTTCACACTGCTTGAGATGGCGTGGCTCGGAGGTGCGGGAGGTGGGCTTAAATAGGATTTACTGGAGGCCATTGGTTTGGACTGAGCTCCTGTCCTAGGCCCCACAGATGAGACCAATCCAGAATGGAGTCACTTGTGCTAGGTGCCATGTCATAAAACTGAACCTGGAAATGGGCCAGTTTTTTTAACATTAGGAAAAATTTATCACAACCAGTCAGAAGGGGCCTGGTGTTCCTGAGCTGCAGGCAAAATAAGGAAGTCCCCTCTCTTTTAACCCTATCAGGAAAGTCACTTTGAAACCACCTGTCTGTCTTTTGTTCTCTGTGTCTGCTTCCCTCTACCCTTTTTGTCTATAAAGCCTACCTGCTCTGCTCAGTTCAGTGGAGCATCCATTTCATACACAGGATGCTGCTTGATTTATAAATTGCTAATAAAAGCCAATTAGATCATTAAACTCATTTTGTTGAAATTTTGTCTTTTAACAGTGGGGAGAATGAACAAAAAGAAACAGCCTTTCAAAATAATCAAACGTACTAACTCCTGGGTAAGAGCAGCTTTGTGCATTGTGGGGGAGTTAGGAAAATGATTTTTGTCTTCTTACTGCTTTATGTAAGGAGTACAAACTCAAGGGCCATCAGCAGCTGAGCAAAGAATCACCCTCTGAAGCCAGAGTGGCTTTCCCAGGGCTGTCCCTACCTACTCGGTATGATTCTTTGGTGGCTCATGCCTATAATCCTAGTACCTTGGGAGGCCAAGGTGAGTGGATCACCTGAGGTCAGAAGTTCGAGACCAGGCTGGCCAACATGACAAAACCTTGTCTCTACTTAAAAAAAAAAAATACAAAAATTAGCCAGGCATGCTGGTGTGTGCCTGTAATCCCAGCTACTTGGGAGGCTGAGGCAGGAGAATCACTTGAACCTGGGAGGCTGACTTTGCAGTGAGTGGAGAGCACACCTCTTCACTCCAGCCTGGGAAACTGTCTCAAGAAAAAAAAAGATTGCATTATTTTCAGGTATGGTGAAGCCAGCAGATCAGGAGATGGGTGCCACTGAAGGACTAGTTTGTTATACTCACAGATCCCAAGAAAAGGGGGCTTGCCACACCATAGGGGCCACATGGGGATGCACCAGGGTTGGTCAGGAGGCAGAGGAAGTGGAGGATACTGGGGCTACACCTGGCAGAGACAATGCAGCTGTCTAGATGCAGGGTGCCATCAAGCAGCAGTGCCTTGCCTGGCAGTGGGTGCTGTCTGTGGGATCCAATCAGTGAGCCTAGAGCAGCCTAGAGCATATCATCTCCATGTGGCATCAAGCCATGTTCACTGTGCCAGGTGTTTTAAAGGTGCCTGATTTGTTTTGATCTGGTGTAGACACACAGATGTGGAAATGACGGTCATGACGGAAGAAGTTTTTTATACTCATAGTTTCCTGAAAACAGGAGGCAGGACATGCCACATAAGGCCACATAGGGCCACATAGGGAAGCACCAGGGTGGGTCAGGAGGCAGAGGGAGTGAGGGGAAAATGTGGGCAAGGGCCTTTATTGTGGTTTCTGTCGGAAAGAATGGGCGAGACTGTGTAAGCGGGTTTAGCAATGGGTAGTTTGAATAATCTCAGTGACCTCTGCTGCAGGGGGGCTGAGCCCACTTCTGGTCCCTGGTGCTGAGAGTATCACAGTAGGTGGGTAGTGGTCTGGAGTGTGAGAGCCCCATAAAGGAGGTGGTTGGGTTTATAGGCTCTGGATTTGTTGGTTAGCAATGGAAAGGCACACTCGTAGGTGAGTGTGAGATTACTTGCAATCTCTAGGAGTTAGCTAGCCCTGGGAGGGGTGGGTCTTCTAGGGTCAGCAAGGCCCCAGATGTCAAAACATCAGAATGCAGAAAATAAAAAGAGATGGTTCATGCAAGAGTCAGAGTCTCACTGATGACATTCTGGATACAGAGGGCGAGGGGCCTGTACATTAATCATGCTGCATGCATACAATCACCCAGACAGCTGTTTTTGATCCAATATTCACACTCTTGCCAGTGTCTGGCACCCCCCACTGCAGGCTTCTATGCAAGGGGAGGAGGGGCAGTTTCCAGGGGCACAAAGTGGGGCAGAGGTTTCTTATGCACTCCCCCAGCCCTTTCCTTTAGCCTGCCCCTGCCTGCCCACAGCGCAGAAGACCCTGGCACTGCTGGCCCCGAGGCATTTGAGCCGTGGTGGTTGAGGTCGGGCGCATGGGTGACTCTAGCAGGCAGGAGAATTATATCAGTGTTATTGTTTAAAACTGCCCAAGTGTGGTGATAAGAGCAGCAGACTGCCTGGTCGTCGGTTTTATTCTTGCTTTACTTTTTCTATACATAATACACGCTCTCACTGCTTGCAGCAGGGACCAATGGCTTCCGCTGCTGTCCCTGCCCCTCCCCTGTGGCATGCCACTGGCCTTCAGGATTCTGCAGCACCACTTGGGATGGGTCTCCTTTTCCTCCGTTGCTGGCTTTGGATCTGAGTGTCTTGGGTCTGCTAATTCAGTCACCTCCAGCTACTGAAGTTTAATTGCTGCTGTCTTCTCTCCTGTACTCCCATCTCTGTGGGTTTATGATTTTAACAAATCTTTTAATATAGTTTTAATGGAATTTCAGGAGGGAGAAAAATTAGATAAATACATTCAATCCTCCATCAGAAACCAGAAGACTCTTTAAGAATTATTTTCATAAACATCCTCATATCCCCAATGCTTCTCTGGAGCATTCTGGATCCACAGAACCTAAGCCAGAAGGACCCCAGCATATGAAGGTTTTTAAGTTACAGCAATTGAAATTTCCTATCCATCCATTAAATCCTGCCAACTTGCTCACTAGGCCCCTGGTGTGAAGAGGTGGTTTGCATGGTGGAGGGGGCTTCTGGGACCACAGGTTCAAGTGCTTGGAGTATTGCACAGCTCAGAAAGGGAGGATGGTCTTCAGGGGACCCCACCACATTCATCCTCCCCACCCTTATCCCCTATTCCCATTTTCTACCATCAGCCATTTAAGGCATATGTTAGATCATATTGTTCCCCTGCTTAAAGCCCTCCAGTGCCTTGTCTCACTCAAAAGATGCAACTTTCTGACATGAACCACGTAGTTCTGCATGATGTGGGCTGTGGTTCCTTCCCCTCGTCTTCTACCTTCTCCTCACTCGCTCTGCACCTCCCATGGGCTGTCCTGGGCTTGGAGGGCTCGTCTGTGCTCCTCTTGCCCAGCCTCCCCACTTTCTGGTCTCAGATTGAGTGTCAGCTCCAAATAAGGCCTTTTCTGAGCACCCCTCTGTCCTGGCCTTGCCTCCGCTGGGAGTTCCTGCCTGCTCTACGTCAGGCCAAGCCTCGTCCGTATGGTTTTACCTTAGCTAACATCTGTCCACACGGGAGGGGAGGCAACGTCCAGACTCTAGACATTCCCCTGTAGCGTGAGAGGAAAGCCGACAAGAATCCCCACATAAGGGATTGACTCAGTTATCTGTAAGGGGATCCAAGAGTGGACACAGAAATGTGCAGCTGAAAACTTTGGGGAAGACCCATCAGACGGCCCAAGCGCAGGCCTGAGAGGGTAGCATTGCGAAGTGACTTGCGTAGGTGGACAGTCCTGGGCGAGAACCTAAGCTCTGCTGCTTCTTTGTTCTGTGCTAGTGTTATTTAAATGTCCTAAGCCTCAGTATCCTCATCCGTTAAGTTGGAGATAAAAAAAGCAACCCTTTCATAGGCAGGGATTTGGAGATGATGTGGGTGAGGGCTCTCTGGTTCCTCCTGGCACAAAGAAACTTGGTACACGAGCAATCCTTGCCCTCTGGAGGTTCCAGGAAGGTGCCGTCAGTGGGTGCAGAGCTGTGGCCTGACCCGGATGGTGGAAAATGGTCGTAAAAAGAAATGACAATGGAGGTGGAGTACAGGGAAGATGTACTGGATGGTCCAGAGTAAGGGTGCTGGGAATGAGAGAAGGGTTTTAGTCCTCAGGACTGATAGGGGTTTCTAGAGGAGATGGGCTCAGACAGCCGTGGGTACAGGTCCCTGGTGATGTGAACCAGGTGGGCACTGTGCAGGACGCTGTTGCTGGGTTCAGCAGCAGAGTCAGGAGTCAGTGATGGGTCTCATCAGCATGTCACAGCTGCTCCCCGGGAACTCCTAGCAGCTTCCTGGCTCACCTCCTTTGGCAAGAGATGCTGCGATCTGCAGAGTGTGGGCTCTGTCTCTGGGTGTCCGTTGGTGTCAGCTTCCACACTGGCATTTGACAGAGGTGGTGCTCCTATGCCCCACTCCAAACTACAAACAGAAGTGAAAGCCTTCTGAATTCCCCAAGGCAGAGAAAAATACGGAGCTTTCACTGCAAGCAAACGTGATAATATAGTTCTTTCTCTGTTTAAAACTCTCATCAAGGGGATGGGAGCCTAGTCAGTTTTTACCAGTTAACACTATAGCATGGGAACAGCCTTTCTTCTGGCAGGATGAGCCTTACGTTTTCATTTCTCATTAACTTGTCTCATTTCTGCTAAGATTCTATTCCTGAGAATTGCCTCTGTCTCTCTCACCTCCCTTCATGCAGCAGTTTCAGCAGGAAGTCAGGGTACAAGGAGGAAAGCTTGGTGCAAGGTCTTTGGACCTTTGCCTAATCTCTCTGGGTTTTGGTCTGAGATGCGGCATCTATGAAGCTGTGCATTCTGAATGTGTTCAGGCAAGCACACCTTACCCACACACACCCACACTTTACAGTGGGCCAGCTTGTGGGGGCACGCTGTGTTCCGACATCTGTCCCAGGGGAAGAGAACCTTCATGGGGGGTTATGCCAAGACTGGGGATGGTCTCTATAATGCACCTGGCACAGAGCCTGGCAATTGAAGGTGTTCAACAAATGAGTGACTAAAAAGGAGAAATAGAAAAACTGATTTCAAAGAGCAATGCCCACACTCAAGTGGAATTTTCCATTGCAGACTAGGCAGCAGCCTAGGGGCATAATGGCATAGGGCCAGCTAGTACCCCTTCAGTTGATAAAAGTGGGCACCCACAGAGGAAATGAACTGTAGCTACTGGGGTAGGGGAGAGGGATGACTTCATCTTAGTTCCCAGGTTCCAGATGCCATGGAAAAGTCTAGAATGCTCTTTGGAAAAAAGAAGTGGCTGAGTAAGCAATGTTCTCCCTAGCCCCCAATTTCTTCCTCTGCCAAAAGAGGATTGTAATGTATGCTCCAGGTTGGTATAGTTAAATGAGATAAAGTGACAAGTAGCTGAGAAACTAGAAAGCATCTAGGAAGATGCCTCCCTCTTGCCTGGAAGAGTCTCTGGCTGTATGTGGTGGAGCCAAGACACGCATGAGGAGTGTTTTTTGAGGAAGAAGTTTAGTGTGACCACTGATAGAAGGGAAGGGCCATAAGGCATGTGTGGAGAACAAAGCCTGGGAGATTCAGCCAAGGCTGGAGAGGGTGGGGAGGAAGGGGAGGGTGGAGTGGGGCAGGGCTCTGGAAGGCAGCCCTGCTAGGAGGCTGGGGACCCTTGTTCAGGCTGCTCCAGACTGGTCAGGCTCGGGGGTACATGAGACACTTCCAGAGTCCTGATAAATGATCATTTACTAACAAACTCTCCCACTTGTGAGCAGGAATGTTGGTGGCCTCTGCTCATTGGCCAAGAGGAGGGCCACTCTGGAATGCCATCAATGAATCTCCTAGAAGTGCATGCACATGTGCGTACACACACACACACACACACACAGATATACATAAAGCAGCTGCACCCTATGCCATTGTGGCTTTAATTTGCATTTTCTAAATAGCTAATGATGTTGAACATCTTTCCACGTGCTTATTTGCCACTTGTACATCCTCTTGTGTAAAATGTATCTTCCTATTTCCTATCCATTTTCTAATTAGATATTTTCAACTTTGGCTGTTGCATTTTGAGAGTTCTTTTTTTTTTTTTTGAGACAGAGTCTCACCCTGTCGCCCAGGCTGGAGTGCAGTGGCACGATCTCGGCTCACTGCAAGCTCTGCCTCCCGGGTTCACGCCATTCTCCTGCCTCAGCCTCCCCAGCAGCTGGGACTACAGGCACCCGCCACCACTCCCGGCTAATTTTTTGTATTTTTAGTAGAGATGGGTTTCACCGTGTTAGCCAGGATGGTCTCAGTCTCCTGACCTTGTGATCTGCCCACCTCTGCCTCCCAAAGTGCTGGGATTACAGGTGTGAGCCTCTGTGCCTGGCCAAAGAGAGTTCTTTTTATAGTTTAGATATTAGTCTTTTGTCAGAGATGTGTTCTGCAAATGTTTTCTCCCAGTCTAGAGCTTATCTTTTCATCGTCTTAACAGGACCTTTCTCAGGGCAGAAGTTTTCAGTTTTCATGAAGTCCAATTTATCAGTTTTTCCTTTCGTGAATTATGCTTTTGGTATAACATGTGAGAGCCCTTTCCTAATCCTAGATTCTGAAGATTTTATTCTAAAAGTTTTATAGTTTTATTTTAAATTTAAGTCCATTATCCATTTTGAGTTAATTTATGATGTGTGAAACTTACATTGAGGCTTGCATTTGCTTTGGGTGTCCAACTGCTCCAGTCCCATTTGTTGAACAGGAATCTTAAATATTTTTGAAAGCACTAATCAGTCATTTTAATATTAATATCTGATAACTCACTTGTGGTCACTTATAGATTTGTTTCTTTTGTCTGTTTTTTCTCTTGATCCTGTTTTTTTTGGGGTATACCTGTTAATATGTGTTTGGATACTGGACATTATAAATCAAACATCATAGTGGCTATAGATGATATTTTCCTTCATAAAGTGTTTACCCTATCCTCCATCAGTGAATGTAGAATAATAGACCTCTTTATTTTTGTCAGGGGTTGAATGCCTTGAAACTTAGTTTCATGCTTTGTAGGGACTGGTTTGCCTCCTGTGCACACACTCACTTTCAGAGTATAGCCTTCCCGACTAATATCCTGCAGTATTTACCAAGGATCATCTTCCTATGTGGGTTAAAAACTCTAATTTTTATTTCCCCAGCATCCAGATCTCTAATCAATTGCATTTCAGATACTTTCTGCTTGGTTTCTTTGTCTTTAGCCCTGCACTGCATGAAGGTGCTTTGGAGGGTGGGAAAGAAATAGATGCAGTATGTTTGTTCGACTTTTCTGCACCTCCCTACTTTCAGGTCTCTGAATCCTTCACGTCTCTGAATCCTTCACGTTCTGTTTTGGCATACCTCAGACTCCAACTATTGTCTCCTCTGTCCCGTGATGTTGCAGAAAGCTCTCCCAAACTTTGAGGTCATCCTCAGTCGAGCCCCTGCAGTCTTCCTGAGTCTCCCTGCTGCTGCTGTAGCTCACCCATGCAGAGGAGCACCTGCAGCAGGACACAGGGGTCATCCAGGGCGTCCCTTCTCTCCAGGACCTGAATGCTTAGGGCCCACCTCTTCTTATGCCTTAAAACAGCCTTTTTGTTTTGTTTTGTCCTTTGATGTAAGTTATTTATAGTTGCCCTTGCCTGGAGTGTTAGTCTGCTATAAGTTGCTCTGTCATAGTTGAAAGAAGTCCTCCAGACCCTATGTTTTGACCAAGGTTTGCCTGACTCTAAATTCCTTGACCTTTGTATTCTAGCTAAACTCAATATACAGTTTTCATGAAAATAAGAGAACTCTTTGATAAAAGATTCATACACAAAGACAAACACACCAATTCATGCTTCACATACATCACACCCAGAGTTTTCTATTTTTACTGCACGCATCAGAAAACAGCCACTCTGGATACTTTTGAGGTAATGGTCTAGGTTCTAATTTAAATACAAAAAGGAAAACACCATCGCTGCCTGGAGGGCCTGGCATCTCCTGTATCCTGGATGGCACCAGCTCCCCAGACATGTGGAAAAAGCCACAGCCCCCTGGAGCTATGCCACCTGCCTGGGGGCTCTGACCCATTCTTGCAGAATGGCTGCACCTCCACCCTTGCTATATGGCAATGTCCTTGGAGTGCTATACATCTTCCAAAGCCACCTTACGTCTGTGGACTCCCCAGTCTAGTAAAGCAAGAAGGGTAGAAGGGACACGTCAGCAGAGCCGTGTCTATTCACACCCACCCACCCACTTGGCATCTCTTTCTCGGCCACAGGACTCCCAGCGTTCCACGCCTTCCTGCTGCCCCGGGAGCCTCTGTGGGTTCTTCTGTCTCCTTACTTAGGATCTTACCTCTCACCACATGCTTGCTTGTGTCACCCACTCCAGCCAGACCACAATCCCTGGAGATTCCTGAAACTCTCAAGGTCTCTCGGACCTCTGCTCCTTGGCAATACCAATCAAAACACCCCTCTCTTCCTTCCTGCCCTTCTCTTTGCTGTCACATGGGTGTAAGACACCACCTCAGGGAAGCCTTCCTGGATCCCCCAGCTGGGTGAGAGGGAAGTGCCTGTGGCTGGAGACCCACTGCTGCTCTAGGCCATGGCACTCTCTGCCACGCTGCCTTTTATGCTCTGTTTATGTCTAGGCCTCCTGCAGTCCTTGGCTGTCTTCCAAGAAGCAGCCCTTACCATGGGTTGGTGGTGTTGAAGTCAGCCTGAGTCCAAGCCTTCCAGGCTGAGCTGCCAGCTCCAAGGAGCAAGCACAAACGGCCTAAGGAGACAGGTGTTCTCCTTTTAGGAGCTGGGCTGAGGACCCTGGCAGGGCTTTGGTGGACTGAAGGAGAAAAGGGGAGTGAGGGCTTTGGATCTGCACCCATGGCATGGCCAAATACTGGACAGTAAATATGAGCCGGGCAGGTTCCTGGGTCAGAGCACACCAGCCTGGCGAAAGCATCACACCCCCATCTCCTTGTGCTCAGATGGGGAAACTGAGATGCAGAGGGGGGCGCCTAGGCCACCCCTGGCCTCGTCTCAGGTATTGGAATTAGGTGAGGCCTGGATGAGCCCATAAAACCATCATTTTGGGACCAGGACAGGGTGATTCTGGAGAGGAGGGGGAGGGTGAGGGGATGGGACATGGCACTCAGGGTAACTCGGGAAGAGATGTCATCTCAGCACCCGGCAGGAGACAGACAGCACAGTCAACTAGGCTATGAGGAGGGATTTTAATGAAGAGACTGTTTATGAAGGTGTAGGAGTAGGTAAACCACGAGACAGCGCAGTCTCCTAGGCCTCAGAGCTTTGGGGCCCCAGGACCCAGGATGGAGGGTATCAGGGGAGGGGGTCACCGGGACCCAGAGATGAGTGAACTTCGTGACGGTAGCTGAGGCCTCTGTTCACTTCTGGAAGACATGCGGGCTGCCCTGTTCCTGCTGAGGGAGAAGCAGCTGGGCGTTTCTACCCTGACCTCCCACAGCCCTGGCCTCCTCCCTGTCTCTCTAACCTCCTCCTGGGAGTCTCCCCTGGTCAAACCCAACCCAGAGCAGAGGGCAAGGCAGCCACGTTAATGGTCCCTGCGGGTCAGGGCAGGGCAGCAGGGGTGAAGGTGGGGTGTGCAGGGGACAGGGAGAGCTGGGGAAAAGAGCACTCTGTAGTGAGGGTGGGAGGCCTGGATCTTTGCCATTTCTGTGTCCTGGGCCCCTGGCCCCAATATGTCTGCATATATGGAGGCTGATAAGTGGCACCCCTGAGAGTCCTGGCCCTTGATCCCACTCTATTCTGCACGCCAGACCCCAGGAGGTCAGCACTGGTGTTCCAGGCCCTGCTACTCCCAGGGCACACCCCGCTTTTTCCTCCTGGGAGCCCTAGAATTGGGTCGGGGTCTCCTTTCTCAGTACCTTTACTGCCTCCTTCTTCCTGTGCCAGTAAAAGAAACATCTGGGCCAAGAAACAGGGTGGAGTCAGTCAGGGAATAGGTGTGTCTTCTCTGGGGATGCTGGGGCTTGGAGAGGTCACTCACCCACCTCCAGCTATGGCCAGGAGCAGAGCACTGCTGAGACTCACAGCCCACAGGGAGGTCCGCCGGTTCCTGGCTGGGGTGTGAAAGAGGGAGCCAGGTGTTTGGAGGCCAGGCAGGGCTACCTCGACTCAGAGAGAATGCCACCATCCTCTCATTCTTTGATTCGTTCACTCATGATGTGTTTGCAAACACTTACTGAGCATGCTGTGTGCCCAGCACATATCTAGACAAGCAAACAATCATGGTGTGGGGTTCAAGGGAAATAGGACAGGACATGGGAGGTGAAGTGACAGTGAGGATGGCTGACAAGCCTCTTGGGTGGGAGGTGTTCAGGGAAAGCTTCTTAGGAAACAGGAGTCTGAGCTGGACTTGGAAACACAAATAAGGGATCAGTTCAAGGGCAAGGCTGTGTCCCTGGCACAGGACATGCTCAAGGACAGAAGCATGGAGCTGCCTGTATGCACTTGGTGTGCCTGGGGAGTAGGGGGCTCCCGAGGAGGGTGGGCTTTCTCTAGGGGCATTTGGGAGCCACTGCTGGTTATAAACAGGGAATGTCATGGGTAGACTTGCTCCTTGAGAAGAAGTTCAGAGTGCGATGTGGCCTGGAGGGACAGGGAGGCTAATGGGAAATGTAGCTGTAAGTTAGATGACAGATGAGGAGGCCTGAGAGTGGAGGTTAGAATGAAATTATGGGAACACATAGAAGACTTATTTAGCAAGACATGGTGATTCTCCGTGCTAAGTGGAGGGAGATTCCTGGTTTAGGAGGCTGAGGGCTTGAGTGGGGCCATTTGTTGAGAAGGGCCCTGGAGGAAGAGCAGGTTTGGGGGTTCTATGGGATTGGGCATGTTTCTTTTTCTTTTCTTTTCTTTCTTCTTTCTTTTTTTTTTTTTAAATGGAGTCTTGCTCTGTTGCCCAGGTTGGAGTGCAGTGGCATGATCTTGGCTCACTGCAACCTCCACCTCCCAGGTTCAAACGACTCTCCTGCCTCAGCCTCCTGAGTAAATGGTCATGTTTCTAGGCATGGCATCTCTGAGAACCAAGAGGCCTCCACGAGTGATGTCCTATAGGCAGATGCCTCCAAGGCTCTAGAGCTTGACATGAGGACATCAGGAAATCCCAGGAGGTGCTGCCTTCACCCGGGGTGAGGATAAAGAACAAGAAAAGCTTGAGTTGGGCAAAAGAGAATGACAGAGACAGGAACGGCTCCAGGAATGCAGGGCAGGGAGGGGAGAGGCTGGACAGGGTGGTGGCCACTGACCTGGGCAGAAAGTGGGGTCATTGCAGGAGAGGAAGTGAGTCCTGCAGTCGGCACAGCTGGTGACCTTCAGTGTGGGCTGTATGTCTATGGGAGGGGAGGGACACGGGCTAGGGGGTGCCAGGTGCCTTTCATCCCTCCCCCAGGCCTAGTCCCCATGCATACTCACCACAGGACTCATTGCAGGCTGCCAGGGAGGGTGAGAAGGTAGAGAAACTGAGGTGCTGAGGAGGCAGACAGAGCCAAGGGGGTCTGGGGTGCAAGTAGGAGATGGAGCCGGGGAAGGCATTCATGGGCAGGGGTGGGGCTCCTGGGGATGATCGAGGGGGCTGCAGAGTGAACTCTGCATGACTTGGGTCTTGGCAGGTGTGGAGGGCTGGGCCTTGTGCAGGGATCGTCCCCACCCCTTACCCTTCTCCTTCAGCCCATCAGATATCTTATTCAGCCTCTCAGTAAATAGATTCTTGTGCATGTAGATCTCTTCCAGAAGTACCGTTTTATCTGGGTAGAGCAGGAAAGAAGGGGTGTTCAGTGTTACAACTTGCTCAAGGTTGGGTTTTCAGACCCTTGTTTCTACATGGAAATTCCAAAGAGCACACGGAGACAGATTGCATTCATCTCCCACCTTCACAAGACCTCCCACCCATGGCCACATGGGCCTCTGAGAATGCCTTGGTGGGTGGGCCTTTGTCAACCCAAACCCCAAGGCCCGGGGACTGTTGGCTTCCTCACCATCTCGTAACGTTTTAATGGCTTGGTGTACTTGAGTGAAGAATTTGGCTGTTTCTTCTTCCAAATGGTCACGATCTGAGGATGAGATACAGGTCAAAGGGAAGTCAAGGCAGTAAGATCCCAGGTCAGGTAAAGAGGCCACATCCAATCCCTGATTTCCTGGCTGTGCCTCACCAAGGTACCAGGGTTTCAGAAAATTATTATCCTCTAGGAACAGGGAGTGAATGCTTTGAGAAAGTTCTGTGGGTGGCCCCGGGGTCCCCCAGAGAATCTGTAGGTCATAGTCTATCAAGGCAGACAGTTCTGGCCAGCAGCGGAGGCAGTTCTTCCCTTCGATGGTGGGCAGGAGACAGATGATCAGGAGAGACAGCATCTTCTGGAGTCCTCCTACTCTGCCCCAGTGCCCTGTCTGGTAGTTCCACGTGGAACACTGGTGCTCTGTCCCCTTGGGAACCGCATTCTCTTGGCAGGACAAAGTGCATTCTGTAGGGCAAGGCAAGGCTCAGCTGTGGTGTCATGATATGAACCCAAGCTTTGGGATCGGACCCAAGAGGGAGCCTCGGTACATAGTTCCTCCTCTGAACTTGGAGTCACATGCTCAGCAGGGAAGGTCCTTATGAGGATAAGAGGGATAGCTGCACTGCCTGGTGGTGGGTGCTCAGCTATCCTGACTGTGTTCATCTGGTGTGGAAGAGTTTAACAGAACTGAAATTTGAGAGGCAGAAAAGAGCAGCACAGTGAGAGGGTTAGTTGAGTGAAGAGAATCAGAATCTCTTCACACTTTTCTACAAAGAAGTGGTCAACCAAGGAGAAGTTGATGGAAGAAACATGTTTTCATGGCATATATAAACTGGCAGCTGTCTCGTATTTGGTCAAGCCAGAGGGGCTTAGCTCCTAACACCACAGTGCAGGCAAAGAGTATAGACAAGTTCCAGTCAGCATTGCATGGAAGTGCAGAGAGAGAAGCCACGTTCAGAGCAGTGGTTCTTTTGTGCAATGCGCCCTGAAAAAAAGCAAAACTCCCTACTCTTTTGTGATAAAGAAATCCAGTGGGATCCTTGTCACTCCTCAGCTGGCAAGCTTTGCCCTTCCATGCCATGCTTCTGAGTGCCTTGGGTTGGATCATGGGTAGCTAAGACCACTAGACATTTAAGGAATGCCTCTAATATGACCAAGAGACAAAAACCATAGCAAGAATTCAAAACAATGGCAAACAAAAACTGCAGGAAATAGGAAGAGTACAGTTATGACAAGAAGCAGAATAAAACTTAGAACCTAGCCGGGCACGGTGGATCACACCTGTAATCCCAGAACTTTGGGAGGCCGAGGAGGGTGGATCACCTGAGGTCGGGAGTTCGAGACCAGCCTGACCAACATGGAGAAACCCCGTCTCTGCTAAAAATACAAAATTAGCCAGGTGTGGTGGTTACATGCCTGTAATCCCAGCTACTTGGGAGGTTGAGGCAGGAGAATCGCTTGAACCTGGGAGGCAGAGGATATGGTGAGCCTGAGCCTATATCATGCCATTGCAACTCCAGTCTGGGCAACAAGAGTGAAACTCCAGTAAAAAAAACAAAAAACAAAAAACAAAACAAAACAAAAAACCCTTAGAACCCAGTTACCATTAAATTGACAAAATATTGTTTTTCCCAGACAAAAAGAAGTTGCTATGTAAAAGAAAGAGTTACTGGAGACTAAAAATATGATAGTGTAAATTTAAAAACTCCATAGAAGTGTTGGGAGATCATTTCAGAAATGTTCCAGACAGAAGTACAAAAAGACAGAGATGGGAAATAGGAAATAAAAGACAATAAAATGAGATAATCAATCCATGAGGTCCAACATCCAGCTAATACAAGTTCCAGAAAGAAAATGGAGAGGTGAAAATTATTTATAATAGAAGTTGTGTTGGAAGTATATACAGAAAGAGATTCTATTGTGTAGGGAGAGGGATGTGGCATTGAGGTTTACTAGAAGAAATAGTTGAGGCTGGGTGTGGTGGCTCATGCCTATAATCCCAGTACTTTGGGCGGCAAAGGGAGGTGGATCACTTGAGGTCAGGAGTTCAAGACCAGCCTGGCCAACATGGTGAAACCCTGTCTGTACTAAAAATACAAAAAATTAGCCAGGTGTGGTGGCACGCGCCTGTAATCCCAGCTACTCAGGAAACGGAGGCAGGAGAATCGCTTGAACCTAGGGGGCAAAGGTTGCAGTGAGCTGGGTTTGCACCACTGCACTCCAGCCTGCGCAATAAAGTAAGACTCTGTCTCAAAAAAAAGAAAAAAAAAAAAGAAGAAATAGTTGAATTTATAAATTCAGGTTGTGCTAGTCAGGTGGACTCTGTGATGGGAGGGAGATTCCGAGTACTGCAGAGATGTTGCTCTATTCCTGGCTTTGTATGGAATCAAGGGTGAGGAATAAGCCTGTTTTTTTCTACTCAGTCAATACCTCTGGAAAGGCAAGGCCTGGAAGGGTCCCAAAACAAAACTTCCATGTCCTCAGGATGCATCACCCTCTAGGCACATTGGTGTTAGTCACACCAGAAAGTTCACGCAAGACATGGTGTTCAGAATTTTTACTGGAGTTTCATTATGTAGGTGTGATTGACTGAATCATTGGCCATGTGATTGAACTCGATCTCCAGGCCCTGTCCCTCCCTGGAGGTTGGGCTGATATTCCCTGGCTCAAAGCCCCAGCCCTCTAATCACGTGGTTACTCTTTCTCTTGTGGTCAGCTCCTATCCTGAGTCAGTTTGTTAACATAAAAGGGTATGGTTAGGTAGGGTCTCATAAGCCCACCATGAATAATAGACCCTCCTATCACTCAGGAAATTTCTGACGATAAAGAGATTGTCTCCCAGGTACCAGGGACAAAGGATAGTCAGATTCTTTGCCATACAACAATAGCATATAAAGTTCTGATTACCCATTAACATTTGGGCATGAATTCATTCAGATCTAGGCTTTGTAATGCTTCTGTGGTCTCCTGGAATCTTCAGGAAGGATCTCAAGTCCCAGGCACAAGCTTCTGCTTTGCCCATGCTGAGTTGTGGAGATATTAGAATAGAGGCAATTAGAAATCCAGGGACAAGTGGAACATGACAAGGGCATCTATCTTAGCAAATTAACTCTTGGTTGGTAAAATCATCTTAGAGGTCATTGACCTGCAAATCCTTTCCAGTTATTATAGGAACCTTGTCTGAAAGAACAACATTTGATATATTCAAGAGACTGGCATCTGGTTGGTCAATGCCTTTATAAAGGGTTGGATTTAGTTGTTTGATTTTTTAATGGAAAAATTACAAAAAGTTCATCATCAGATAACCTATCATAAATGAAATATTCATTTCATTTTCTTCCCGGTTAAAACTTGTGTCTTGAAATGCTTTGTTGTATCTACTTAGAATGATCAATGGGGATGCCTGGGGGGAATCTCTCTTGCAGAATTTGTTGGTAGAGAACATTAAAATTGCAGGAAGCCAGTCATGTAATTTTAATGACCATCAAAAGGATTTTGACTAGAATTGGGGGAAATTTAAAGTGAGATGATGCTTCTGGGAAAGGTTGAAACCTTGGGTGTTCAAGGAGGCAAGTTTCTTGATCTATAGGGCACTCCTTCGTCTACCCCTGCTGCTGGGCAGAGACATTCTCTCCCTAGATAGTGGCTGTGGCCAGAGGATCTGCAAAACAAAGAGTGCCTGGCTATCTCCCTCTAGTCCTAGAGAGTCATGCAGGGCTAGTGCTGGCTGTCGCCTTGCCCAGGACTCAGTGTAGCCCATCCACTGCTCCAGGGAGAAGTGGCTGAGGCCCTGAGGGGAACAGATGAGGGTTCACATTCATGCTTTGTGCCCTCCAGACCAGTGCCTGCCACCCCACTCCTACTCCCCTTTCTCTTGAGTTCTTTCCATTTTCCTGCTATTGAGCTCAGCTCTGCATCCATGAAGCCTGCTCAGGTCTCTCCACCCACAGAGATTTCCACCTCCTCTCATTTTTGTCAGGGCCCATGTTTGTGTCTTTCATTAGGCAATTAGCGGCATGCCGACTTGTGACAGGCTTTCTATTGATTCAAAATGTCATTAAAATCTGCTGTAACCTATGCTTTCTCAGGTCTTACCAGCCTCCTTCTAAAAACAGGGTTACAGTCACAACAGCACATCCTTGGGCCATCTCCTTTTGGCAAGGTCTGCTCTCCTGGCTCCCCTGGCTGTCAGAGTCTGGGTGGCCCTCAGGTGCTGTCCCACTGATGTCATGATGCAGCTCATGTGGCTGGCCTGGGATGTCTGCTCCTCTCTCTGTGGCACTGGACTCACCTGCCACTCCCCACACACCATGTTCCCAGCTTCTCCCCTGTTTCAGTGAAAGGTGTTCTCGCTCCTTGAAGGGTCCCAGGGCTCTCTTGATGGCCTTCATGAGGCCCTGGACCCTGACCATGGCCCTGGAGAAACAAAATAATGGCTCCTCTCATTTAGCCACAGGCCCACTGCAGATCGTCTGCGTCCCAAGCTCTGAGTGGGTCCGAGGCCGCTGGCTGTTTTCTCATGGAGGTGAGTGGCAGTCCGGGGAACATGTCTGCTCATCGCCCTCTTGGCTGCTAACCATAGCTTCTTTCTCACAAAGTTCCTTGTCCAAAAGGATGAGCCTCCCCAAGAGTCTTGCAGACAGGCCTGAACTCTAAGGTAACTGAGACAGTGGGGAAAAGGACTGCATTTATGCTGGTCAAAGGTGATTTTGATGGAACAAGTCTCTGGTTCCCAAATGGGGTATTTGTTTTCTCTGGAGAAGTAGGAGCAGAGATAGAGGCCCCCCGCCCCCGCCCAGCCATGGGATGTCTTTACCCTACCTCCTTGGGCTTTTGTGTTTTGTTTGGGACCATGGATACAGCTGACGATGAGAGCACTGTATCTCCTCTCTGAAGAGGTGGCCATCAAAGCTGTCATGATAAACACCTGAGGTCAGGAACACATGGCCAATGCCAGGAAGGTTGAGCACCTTTGAAGGACAAAAAGGGCTTCCTGCCCAGCCCTGCTGACATCCTTCTCTACAGCAATATGTTCTCCCTATCTGGGAAGAATGAACCTCTGGTCTTCCCACACACATCTCTCAGGACTGCTGGCACTGCAGAGGGTCTAGAGACCCCTGCTCCAGTTGGGTGACCGCCCCTCTGTCAAGGCAGGCGGGGTGCTGTATAGTGCTCCCTGGGTGGGGAAGAATACTGCAGACATTAGGAGCATTGTCGTAGGAATGGAAGGGTTCTGTCCCTGAAACTTACTAATTATACCTGTTTCCTTGCAGGTTGTGGCAGATGGTATGTTTCCAAAGAAGATGGAGCCTCATGTCCCACCCACAGACTCTTCTGCAGTGGAAACTGGCCACTCCCCCAATAAGAGGTGGAGTCCCGTTCTCCTCCTTTTGGTTTGGGCTGACCTTATGGACTTGTTTGTAATTAGCAGAATGCAGTAGAACTGACTCCTTGTGACTTCCAAGTCTAGGTGAGAATGGCCCTGCAGCCTCCACTGGTCCTGCTGGGAAGCTCATTCTCTGGATGCTCACTCCTGGGACACTCCTTCTTGGGACCCAGCCACCATGCTGGGAGAAGCCTCAGACATATGAAAAGGGCATATATGGACGCTCTGGGTGACAGTGGTCCCAGTCCAGATACCAACATGTAAGTGAACAAGCCTCCATATGACTCCAGCCCCTAAGCTTTTCGAGTGTTCCCAGTTAAGGCTCCAGATATTGTAGAGCAGAGCAAAACCATGTCCAGGACTGTGTCCTTTTGTGCAGCAAGATTCTGGGAACACAGGGCTCTGCAAAGTGCACAACACAAAGACTTGTTCATTCAACAGGGGAAGGACTTGGCCTTATTAGTGGGTTCCCAGGCCCAGTGGGGCCCCTAGCTGAGGGGGCCCTGCAAAGCAGGATTGGAGGGCTCAGTCAGGGCAGGAAATCAAAGTGGTGGTGGCCTGTTGCTGCTTGTGTGGCCCCAGTCCTGGGGACTTGCGCATGGAGAAGTTTGGGTTCTCCAAGTGTACTTTGACTACAGAACTTCTTGCAGCCACACAGAAGCCTAAAGGCCTAGGCCCCAGCTGAATGAACACTGTGGCCACGCCCACCCACCCCCATCCTCCAAGAAGAAAAAGAGATGGAGTGAAAAAGGCAGACAGGGTGCACTCTGACACTCCCTGCTGGAGAGTAGGATGGTGGAAATGGGGAATAAGCCATGCCATCTTCACTCAGATGGATTTATTTCAAATCTTGTTCAGACATTTCTTTTCTTTTTTCTTTTTCTTTTTTTTTTTTTTTGAGACAGAGTTTAGCTCTGTTGCCCAGGCGGTAGTGCGTGGCGTGATCTCTGCTCAATGCAACCTCAGCCTTCTAGGTTCAAGCGATTCTCCTGCTTCAGCCTCCCGAGTAGCTGGGACTACAGGTGCACGCCACCTCACCTGGCTAATTTTTGTATTGTGTTTTAGTAGAGACGGGGTTTCATCATATTGGCCAGGCTGGTCTCGAACTCCTGACCTCAAGTGATCCACCTGCCTCAGCCTCCCAAAGTGCTAGGATTACAGGCATGAACCACCGTGCCTGGCAGACATTTCCTTTCTGTATGATCCTGGGCTCGATTCTTCACGTCTTGAGCTCAGTTTCTTCATCTTTAAAATGGGGCTAGAGTGCCATCTCTGGAGAGTTTTGAGATCTCTGTCAAGTGCTTAGCATAATGTAGGCCCTCAACTCCTCTAAATCCTTTCTTTTCTCTTTGGAAGGACCTTTAGGCAGCTGGACCTAGTTGCCAATAATGACAGCAATAAATTATGAAGGGCATGCTGTGTGCCAGGCACAGGGCTTAAGGCACAGACCCCTTTGACACCACCAGCACTGGGAAGCTGCCTGCTAGTAGGCCAGTGTGCTGGGGCAGGGGAGTAGATCAGCTGCAAGGGAAGGCCTGCAGTGTCACTGACTAAGCTTCAAAGGAGTCTCTTGGCATCAGTAGAAAATACGAAGTCCCAGGCGGCAGTGCTTGGGCTTCCTCCTTTTGGTCCCCCAGCCATGTGACTGGGACCTTGAGCACACGTCTGTGCCATAAACTCATGGGTGAATATGCCTGTACCTAAGGGCGAGCCAGCACAGATCACAAGAACTGACTGCTATTGGCATTTGCATCTGGGAAATAGTGGATCCCTCTGGGGCCAGAGCATATGGCAAGGTATTTAGCTTTGAAGGCTGTGACAGGTGGGGTTGCTGTGGGCCAGGCCCTCATGGAGATTCCTCTGGTGCCCAAGGAGAGGCCTCATGACAGAAGAGAATCCCACACTCATGGCTGCTGGGCGAGTTTCCCAGCCTCCCCAGGTGTCCTGCCTGGCACGTGGCCTTTCCCACATGGCTGTGAAATGCCATTTATTGTGTGCCTGCTGCCTGCCAAGGGCCGTGCCAAGAGCTCTGCAGAGATGATGGAATGTAGAGCCTCCTGCCACCCCTGAGAGCTGATGCTGGGCTCTCACAGGACCTGCTAGGAAGATCAAAAGTGGAGAGTAATGAATGGGGCATGCACAGCTATGGTCTAGCCACGAGCAGATGCTCAGCAAGGGTCAGTTGCTGTTGTTAGGTTTGGATTGTTGGCTCTGCAACCACTCAGGGGAGGGTGCGCTAGGGTCCTGCCCTCCCTTCCTGGTCGGGGGCTCTGCTATGGGATGCTGCTGCCTGCCAGGTCCCGCTCCTTGCCTTCCTGATCAGTTCCCTCTTCCCTGCTCTTTATCCTCCCTACCCTCTACTGTATTCCGGGATTCAGCAGAGCTGTGGGATGTATTTTCTGATGGAAGGTGAGGAAGGTGGTCGGTCTGGTCTTGGGTGTCTGCTTTCAGCTCCACGGGTCTCCACGCCTTCTCCCACTCCTTCCCAGACTCTGCTCCTGGAACCTTCTCACCACTGTCTGAGCCACAGTTGCTTTTTGGAAAAAAAAATCTGCCCTCCATCACTTGCATGTCAGTATGAACAAGCATGTGTGCTTTCTGCTGGGGGTGTTTGACTTCTTTGCTGTGGCCCGGTCTTGCCCTTTGGAGTTTATGCAACAATGGGACACAGTCATCATTTCAGAGCCTGCTGTGTGCCAGATGCTCTATCCACTGAGTTGCATTTAGTCTTTACAGTAAGTGTATCAGTCAGGGTAGGCAAGGTCAGGCCCGGGTAACAAACACCCGCAAATCTCAGTGGTCTAAAACAACAAAGACTTCTTTGTCTTTTATGTTACTTATCCATATGGGTTGGCAGAGGTCTCTGGTCATCAAAGCCTCTCAAAGGCCTGGCAGATGGCATAGTTCCTCCCTTGGGTGTTAGGGGCCACCCTGCCAGGGGGAGAAGTGAATGTAGGAGGTCTTTAAAGGCTCCAGCTGGGAAGTGGAAGATGTCACCTCCACACACAGGTCATGCACAGATCTAATTGTACGGCCTCTCCCAGCCTCAAAGATGGCACCTTATGATGTGGCCTGGTGGGGGGCTCCTGCCGAGGACCTACCCTGAGGAGAAGTGGCAATGTCTGGTGACCAGTGTGGAGGACTCCCAGCCCAGCCTGTGAGGAAAGTCTGCATTCCCATGTGACCCACGGGGACAGGAGTCACTCCTGCAGGCAAACAAGGATGAAACCGCAGACGGAAACCAGATCCCGGACCCGAAGATCCATGCTCTGGGTGAAGAGTTTCATTTTCCCAGCTCATTAATCTTTATTGGAAAAGTCATTTGGAGGATTCAAAAAGGGTATTGAACCCACACAAAGCTCCAGCCTAGAAAATTGTCATGTCCTCAGGAAACCCAAAGAAGAAACATTTGGGAGCAGTTGATGATATGGGTCCCTGCCCTTTCCCCTGCTGTTCCTCCCAGAGAACTCTGCGGCTCAGGAAGGGGCAGCAGAGACAGAAACAGCAGGGGGCCTGGGGTCTCCATGTGGAGGCCCATTACATGCTGAGCTCATGCCAGCGGGGGGTGCTATCCTTACTTTACATGTGCTGGAAGCAGGGCTCAGGTTAAGGGACCTGCCAGGGCCACACAGCTAGGAACCTCAAGGTGAGGTGATCAGAACCCCATCCTGACCCTACTCCCTGCATTCCCCACTAAAGCCCTGTAAGATAACCCCCCTCATCCCCAATGCCCCTGGCCCAGGAGCGCTTGCCTAAGCAGGTGACTCTGGATAGGAAGATCTGGGGGTATTTACGGACCTAGGAGCCTCTCAAGAGGCTCTCAGTGCCCAGCAAGAATGGATGGTTGAGTCTGGCAGCTCCCAGTGCGGGGAATAAGGCCGGCTGGCCTGTGGCTTGGTGAGTCCCGGGGAGGCAGAGAAGGCAGAGGCCAGAAGCAAAGGGAAGACTCTCAGGTGCTGGGAGTGCTGTGGGTCCTGGCCCAGAGGAAGCAGGTGCAGGGTGGCATCACAGGGTCCATGGGCTGTGTGGATCCTGGGAGCTTGGAGCATGGACCTTCAGGCCCCACTCCAGGCTGGGGCAGCCGTTCTTGAAAGCTCCTTCTACAGCAAGGAAACCCCATCACTCCAAACAGGCCCTGAGGAATGAAACATCTGCAGCTTAATTTTTCTTTTCTGTTTTCCCCCTCCTCTGGCATTTTGCCTAAGTCTGCAGGACGAGGTGTGCTTTGTAGGGCAAAGAGCTAAATCCTCAGAGCAAGGCCCTCTTCGCTGTCAGCTCCCACCCTGCTCAGCACCCTGCAGAGCCTGGCAGGGTTGGAAATGGATAGGGTTAAGTGCTTAGATATTGTTGCCCTCAGTCTTCCGAGTAGCCACGTGTGGCAGGCACGTCTATCTCCATTTCAAAGGTGGAGAAACCGAGGCCTAGGGAGATTAGAGTGGCTTGCTCCAGGCTGCCTGGTTAGTAACGGGTGAGCAAGGCAGTGCCCCAGATGTCTGACCTCAAGGTCAGTGCAGCCTGCACACCCACTGCTGAGAGAGGAGGGAGGGCCCAGAGGGCACAGGGCAATGTGCTGCCCAGTTCTTGGGTGGTCCTCCCGCTGCTGTGGGGAGACTGTGAGAGTGTGGCCCACTGGGGAGCCAGGGCTCTCTCAAGAAGGGGTGGGGAACTTGGAAGCCGCATTTTTGGGGAAGCAGGGTTGGCTTTCGAGTGGGGACAGGCAGCCCCAAGTTGACAGAGTGGAGGCAGCTACTGCAGAGGAGGAGAGGAGGATTCCCCAGTCTTGAGGGAATGCAGTTTTCTGGCAGGTAGACTTGGATCACTCAACTTTGTAAGGATTGGCTTTCTGACACCTGGAGACCCCCATCTGCAGCAGTGTGGGTTCCATGCTCACAGAGATTCAGGGAGAGTCTCAGCACAGCCCCTAACTAGTCTTGTGGCCTTGAGCAAGTCAGTTACCCTCTAGGGGTAATAACAGAGTTGTAGTGGGAATTATTTAAAATAGGTGGTAGAAAGAGTTGGGCCCACACCAGCAGGTAGTAAGCATGAGTGCCAGTGGTGAGCTCTGTTGTTATTACTGCAGTGAGATGGGGCTAGGGAGCGGCTTAGCACTGGAGCTCATCCAGCAGTGATGGGATGGTCTGGCTGGTGCTACTGGGGAGACCTGCAATGGGAGAAGGTAGAATCTGACCGTATTTAGGTCCCTTCATCTCACTTTTGATAATGTTTCTGAGGTGCTGGTGATCCCTGGGCAGGTTACATGGCCCCCTGGGACCTCAGTTTCTTCCTTTGTAAGCTCTCCTCTCTTGCCAGGGTGATAGGATGGCAATTCAATCCAACAAGAGTCCTGTTGGTGACTGAAACACTGTGTCTCAGAGGGAGAAGGAAGAATGGCTTTGTGCTGCAGAGGCAAGGGGTTAGGATATCTTTCCCGGGGCACAGTGGTTCTGCAGGTTTTTTGGGCTCTGATCTAAGCCCCTCCACTGGCTTTGGTCCAGGGGCAGTGGCTTGAGAGCCTCATTTTCCCTGCACTGGGCTCTGGTGCTCACTGAAGCAGAGTGCACGAAACTCCCCCTAAAAGCCTGGTAATGTGGCTCAGAATTGGGCCCCACAGGGTTATTAGAGCCATCCATCTTAATTATACTGAAAATCACTTATGCGTTTTCCTTAATAACACTGCATTCACAATTTCCCAGCTCTGAGCTGTCTCCTGGCAGGGTTGTCACTCTCAGGGTGGAGTGTTTTCTGCAAGTCACATTTCTTTGTTCTTTTTCCCTTGGTGGGATGATGGGCTGGGCATGACGGAATCCTTTCCTGTGGGCCATGGATGCAGGGTCAGGCCCTGGGGAGGCTGAACCCTCCTGAGTGCTGGGTACTGCCCAGATTCTTCACATCCAGTATGTGATTTAACCCTTTGCATAACCCTGTGAGGTCCATGTGCTTATTGCCATTTACAGATAAGAAAATAGAGGCTCAGAGAAGCTAAGAACTTGTGCAAAGCAACTCCCTCAGAAATGGGGGCTTCAGGAAGAAAAGCTCCTCTTCTGATTTCCTTTGATGTGTTCACAGATGCCCCCCTCGATCCTTCAACCCCACCGTTGCAGTTTCCATTCTGGCTTTGCCAGGGAGCTGTGAGAAGAAATGCTTTCCTCAGGCCAGCTGCAGTGGTTCACACTTGTAATCCTAGCATTTGGGAGGCCAAGGCAGGTGGATCACCTGAGATCAGGAGTTGGAGACAAGCCTGGCCAGGATGGTGAAACCCCGTCTCTTCCAAAAATACAGAAATTAGCCGGGTGTGGTGGCATGCGCCTATAATCCCTGCTACTTGGGAGGCTGAGGCAGGAGAATCTGGGAGGTGGAGCTTGCAGTGAGCCAAGATCATGCCACTTTGCTCCAGCCTGGGTGAAAGAGTGAAACTCTGTCAGAAAAAAAAAAATAAAAGAAAAGCTTTCCACCCTTGATGCATCCTCCCCATAGAGCCCCAGAAAACATGCAGATAGCACACACGTACACGCATGCACAACACACACACACGCATAACACACACACGCACGCACACATTCTCTCTCTCTCTCTCCCCACTACCGACAACTCCCTCCCCTGTCTAGTATAGGGTCTCGGTTTCTCTAGCGCGTCAATGGGGAGGGCTAAGGCAGGGTCCCTCACTAGCTACTCACATGCGGGCAACCCTGAAGGTGACAGTAAATTGGACCATGCTCTGCCCGGGAAGAAAATGGACATGGAGCCGGTCTCAGGAGGCAGGAGCCGAGGCAGACCTGGGAGTAGACCTGGAGAGCGCATGTCTGTGGGTGCTCCAGTCCGGGGGTTCTGGTCTGAGGGGGCTCCTCCCACGGGTCTTGAGACTACTGGGTACATAGAAAGCAGAAGCCAAGAGACAAATATTGGGAGGGAGAAAAAGCAAGACAGATGTAGTGTATGCCAACCCCGTGCCATTTTGCACTAGGGGAAATGAGTCGAGCCTCTGAGCTTTGAAGGGCTTGGGCCGGGAAGAGAGAAGGAAGAGGGAAGGGGAAGGAAGCCCTGAGCGCGGAGGTGTAGCGTGGGGAGGGAGGGACTGGGAGACAGGAATCAGGTGGAGCCTCTGACGGCCCTGGGATCAGCAGGTGGTTTGGAGGAGGTGATTCTTGCGGGTGAGGAAGCGGGTGGAGGAGGCAAGAGAGAACAGTCTGGCAGGGATCAGATACGGGAGTTCAGGCACGATTTACTGCCAATGGGAGGGTCACCCAGAGGGGGCTCCGGGAAGGCAGGGGCAGAGCCCAGTCCCTTCTGGGGCAGAGGCCAGCAGCCATCCTTAGGCAGGAGCAGGCGCGCGGGGAGCTGAGGCCGAGCTGGCTGGCGCACGCGAGGGGGCGCTGTGGGGCGGCACCACCGGGTCGACCAGACCACGCCCACCCCGCTGAAGCGCCGAGAGGGTGCGTTTGGGGCTCTGGATGATGGGCCCAACCGGGGATAGGGGGCTGGGAGGGTCGGCCACGTGAGCCTGATCAGTCCTGTGGGGCCGGGCCACGCTGGGCACAGAGCCTTTGCTTGCAGCTGGGCTAGGGCCAGGTGGCCGGCTGCTGGAGGGCGCTCAGCCTCTTCAGACATGGCCTGGCTCCTGGGTTCAACGCGCGGGGCCCTGGGTTGCAAGGCTACGGAAGCGCTTTCCAGCACAGATTTCCAGGGGCTGCCCTGTGGGTTGCCCCTGACGCCCCCACTTCCCTTCTCATCCCAGACACTCTGGTCCAGGAGTTGCAGAGTTCAGGGCCTGCAGAGCATGTCCCCCCACAAAGCCTTCCTTGGGCGAGCACCAAGAAAGCGGGCTGATGAATGGGCTTCCACCCCGAGGTCCAGACAGCTGCCTTCCGTGCTGACTCAGCTCGGGAAAGCTGCCGAGGCAGAAACTTTTCTAAGAGCAGAAAAATAAGGCGCGAGGCCCCGGCGCTGTCTGTGGTGAAGGAGCGAGGCTTGAGAGAGGCCCTGAACCCTGGAGGACCCTGGAGGGGCCTGGAGCTCCCAGCTGGGCCCGCTCCAGCCCAGGAGGGAACAATAGCAGCACAAGTCCGTGCGTCCAGGATGGAGGCTTCATTTGTCCAGAGCCCTCCAGGCGCCTTTGGGAGCTAAGTTGTGGGTCTCCCGGTTCCCATGTGAGGAATCCGAGGCCCCGCGGAAACCCATACACGACATCCAGCAGGGTAGGATGGACCCACTGGGCCTGGCGTGGAGCCCACCGGTGCACTTTGCATACCCACTGCCTCCTCAGCCCCTCACATCTTCCCTTTTCAGCCGCTCCCCGACTTGGAGGCTGGGGGTGTGGCCAGAGGCTTCCTAGAGAGATGGTCAGGGCTCTGCAGAGAAACAGAATCAGTAGGAGATTATATATATATATACACACACACATACACACATATATGATATACTATTATATCTATGTATGTATGTATGTATGTATGTATGTATGTATCTATCTATCTATCTATCTGGAGAGAGGGAGAAAGGAGAGGAGACAGGCCGACAAATTCAAAATCTGCAGAGCTGATGTGCCAACTCGAAGGCCACCAAGCAGGAGGAATTCTCCCTTGCTCCAGGTAGGGTCAGGTCAGCCTTTTCTCCTATTCAGGCCTTCGAGTGATAGAATGAGGCCACCCACTTAGGGAGGGTAATCTGCTTTACTCAGTCTATTTATTTAATGTTTATCCACAGACACATCTAGAACAATGTCTGAACAACTGTCTGGGCACCTCGGGTCCTGGTGGAGTTGACACGTAAAATAGGCGGAGCTGCTGCAGGTGCCTGGGCATGAGCTCCAACGGTCTGATCCTGATTTTTCATCCATAAAGGGCATGTCGTGAGCATGACTGAGGCTAATGAGTCGACACCATCTATAAGCCATGATGTGTGTGGCCCACGGTGGCTTTGTTGGACTCACCCTGGGCAGCCTCCATTGGCCCTCCAAGAAGGGACTATGCAGGCACTAGTAATAATGCTTTTTTTTTTTTTTTTTTTTTTTTGAGACAGAGTCTCGCTCTGTTGCCAGGCTGGAGTGCAGTGGCACAGTCTCAGCTCACTGCAACCTCTGCCTCCTGGGTTCAAGCAATTCTCCTGCCTCAGCCTCCTGAGTAGCTGGGATTACAGGCGCTCGCCACCATGCCCGGCTAATTTATGTATTTTTAGTAGAGACAAGGTTTCACCATGTTGGCCAGGCTGGTCTCAAACTCCTGACCTCATGATCTGCCTGCCTCGGCCTCCCAAAGTGCTGGGATTACAGGCGTGAGCCACCGCGCCCGGCCCGGCCCGTATCAATGCTTTTAAGTACTCACCAGCTGCTCCTTGGCCAGGATGACTGTAGCTGATGTCTGCAGGACTGATGATGGTAAGCTAAGATGACACCTCCTCCCTGGGGGCCACAGAGCCACGATCTACAGATCTGTGAGGTCACCAGGACCTCTAGGGTCAGTCGGCCCTGCAGAGGCTGATTTTATCTGAGGGCAGAGGAGCCAGGGATAGTTACAAGCAGGGCTCAAAGCACTTCACATTTGCTTCACGGAGAAGGCTGGGGGTGCTTCGCTTCCCTTTATGGTGATGGGTCCCAGTCTGGGCTCAATGTGTAGCCCACAGGCCTCTTTGCTGGTCAAGGAGGTGACCACAGTGGGACGTTGGTCCCACACCACCTGCCCTGATGTGCCTCTGAAACCAAATCTGGTGCGAGAACGCCTGTACTTAAGTATGTGAAAGATTTAAGGTGTTTTGGAAACAACTATGTAGGGCTGCCAGAGGGGAACAGATGTCATATTGGCACAGAGACAATTAACTGGGACCAGCTGCATCCTTCACTCACCATCACCTACACCATCAAGAAGAATGGCATTGTAGGGAACAAGATGAGGGCCATGAGTGCTCCGGGCCTGGAAATGTGCTGGTCTCCACTATTCTAGACAAGAGGCTTCTTGTTCCACCCCACCTGCAGAACTTAGTTTCCTCACTGAGTGGGGCACAAATCTCAAATAGCCACAAAGCTGCCCTCAGGGGTACGGTTTTACTGGGGAGTCCAGACCTGGCCATAGGAGGCCGTTCTCGACACGGCCATGTGCACAGAGCAGAGTTCCAACTACAGGCAGCCGTAGACCAGCTTCCTGCACAGCTCTGAGGCCTCAGCCAGCCAGAGTAATCCTTTGCCATATTTACCTGCCTCTAACATGGTCCCTGCCCTATCTATGTACCTTGCATTTTCTGTAAGCATCCAGCATCCAGGACAGGGCCGGGCATAGTGTAGGTAGGCAGGAATGTTTATTGAGTGAATGGATGAATGGATGGATGGCTGAGTAATGAATAGATGAAGAGGTGAGTGGACAGATGAACAGGTGGGTTGATGGGTGGGAGATGGATGGGTGGATGAGGCCAAAGGGGAGCAATGTCAGTATGGGTGGAGGGAGCTTTACAGACTGTTTTCCCTACCGCAGGGCAGAGGCTGTCTCTCCTCTAGGGCTTTTGTGGCACTGGGGTCCCCTTTGTTCTCTATCTTTGAAAGGCCAAGGTCAGACAGGCACCTGATTATGTAGGAGGTAGGCGATGCCTGAATCCCTTTCATACTGTGGCGCTTGATTTACCTACACATACAATGAGGGCCCACACCCTGACCCTTGTTGCCATGGCAGGGCCAGGGCAGCAAAGAGTGTGGGGTCCCAGGGATCTGCTGCTGGGTTTCCAGTAAGCATGATGTCACTCTAGGAAAGGAGAGCTTCAGGGTCAGTGGAGCAAGCTGGAGATGACCCAGGGAGTAAACTCAGAGAGACAACGCATCTTGGCCTCCGGCTGCGGGCTGGGATATGAGATCTGGGGAGGTGAGCAGCCTGCTACGGTGTGGGGCTCCCCAGGCCTGCCCTTCCTTCTTCTGAAGGCTTTCAGGCTGTCCACCTTCCATGCTCAGAGAGGCCTCCCCTGGGATTTGAGAGCCTTGTGAGCTCCCCTGTATGGGGAGGTGGGGTGACAGGAAAATCTGCCTTGACCAGGAGCTCTTTCTCAGATATAGGTACTGATGCAACCCTTTACAATGCTATGTGTCCCTGTTAATTAGCCAGGGCCTGCTCTGTGGTGACTCAGCGTGCTTTGCCCTCCAGTCTCCCTGGTTGATGCAGGGCACGTGGGCTACTGTCGTGTTTGTCTGAACTATTGCTGGCTGCCCAGCACAGGTGAGCACCAGGGTTCAGGAGGCCCAAGGGGGGAGTCGTTCAATCTCTCAGGGCTCCTGGTGGGGGCTTTCTGTGTAGATGCTGAGCTGACTAGTTAAAAGAAAAAAGGGCACAGGTGGGTTTGGTCCTCCTACCTCTCTCTCCCCCACTGTCAGGGATGTGAGTTGTTCTTGGGCTGAGAAGGGGACAAGGCTGAGTCAAGTGGGTTACAGAATGGCTGCAGGGGGATGACGCCATCTGCCCGAGCCATGGGCCAGGTGTGGAATCTTGGAGCATGTCAGAAAGGAGAGAGGCTTTGTGGCCAGACACACCTGGCTTGCAACCCCCCTCTCAATGCCATGCTTGTGACCTTGGCGGCACCACTTAACTTCTATGGGCATCAGTGTCCTCATCTTCAAAAATGCAAATGGCAACATCTATTTAGGATATTTCTTATTAGGATTGATCAGATTTTATAAAAAATTTCTAGCACATGGTGGGCTCCCAGAAAAGCTAGATCCTATCATTTTCTTCAATGCAAGTAGTTCCCGGGTGAGCAAGACTTCCATTTCCCAGCCTTTCCCATGTTGCAGAACACACAGAACGTGGCACTGTTTGTCTGGCACAGGGGTATGTGGAGGCAGGAGGTGTCAGGAGGCTAGGTTGGCTGCAGATGCCCCTCCTCTTGCCCACTGGGAGCCATTCCTGGCCGACCTGGGCTCCCTCTGGGGCAACTCTGAGCTAAAGACCCTCGCCTGGGGGTCTATGTGGAGCTAAGCCGCTCTCTCCCTGCCTACGGGGTGCTGACTCATGTCTTCACCCAGGATGGATTCCAGACAGGACTCTTGAGGATGAGGCGGGGGCTCCTTCTTCCTGCTGTGACCTCCTGCAACCTGCATACATCAGGGGCACGGAGGAGGCAGTTGATTGTGCTAATCATTTCGTAAATGCCTCCTCCAAGCCAGGCAGCCCGCACGGCAGTTTACGTGCATCGTCATTACAAATCCTTGAAATCATGAAAGAGAGAGAGGCACAGAGAGATTAATTTCCCACAGTCAACAGCTGCGACGGGCCAGATCTGGATTTTAAGAAAGTCTGAATTTTTAAAATTGTGGTAAAATTCACATAACAAAATTTATTATTTAAGCCTTTTAAAATGTACAGCTCAGTCAGTGGCATTAAAGTACATTCACATCGTTGTGCAACCATCGCCACCATCCATCTCCAGAACTCTCCATTTCCCCAAACGGAAGCTCCGTCCCCATTCAACACGAACTTCCCATTCCCCTCCCTCCAGCCCCTGGGGCTCCCATTCTATTTTCTCTCCATGGATTTGACTATTCTAGGCATCCCATATAAGTGGAATCATATGGTATTTTCCCTCTATGATTAGCTTAACATGATGTCCTCAAGATTTATCCACGTTGTAGCATGTGCTAGAATTTTCTTCTTTTTTAAGGTGGAACAACATCCTTTTGTATGTGATACCACGTTTTGTTGATCTCTTCATCCCTTGATGGACACTTGGGTGGCTTTCCTTTTGGCTGTTGTGAATAATGCTGCTAGGAACATGGTGTGCAAATATCAGTTTGAGATCTTGCTTTCAGTTCTTTTGGGTATATACCTGGAAGTGGGATTTCTGGGTCATATGGTAATTGTATGTTTAACTTTTTGAGGAAACTCCCTGCTGTTTTCCACAGCAGATGCACCATTTTGCATTCCTACCCCAGTGCACAAGGATTCTAATTTCTCCACATTCTCAACGCTTGTTATTTTCTGCTTTGTTTTGTTTGTTTGTTTTCTTTTTGTTTGTTTTTTGGTAATAGCCATGTGAATGCAAATAGCTCTATTGCCCTGGGGACTGGGGGAGGTCGGGAGTGGAAGCGCTTTGAACACAGTAGCGGGAGGCAGCTCTTCCATGTCTCAGCTTTGAAGCATCAATTGTGTCTTGTTTGCTCCCTCTTCCACTTCTTCCACCCCTGCCAGGCTGGACCACTGCACGACCCCGCTGTCTCCTGTCTTCTCTCGGCCACCCTAGATGTCTTTCCCTAGACGAACCTGACCATGTCACTGACCAGCTTGAGGGCCTGAGCATGCTCCTTGCCACCTAAAGGCAAAGGCCCTTAAAAGCCCCCAAGTTGCACCACTGCAGTGGGTTTCATGTGAGTGGTTGCCTGTCAGGATCTGGCCTTGCCCCCCTCCCACCTCACTGAGCTACACTCCCTGCTGGGTACTTGGCATCCGGCCAGCACACCCATCAGGCCCAGGAGGCTGCCCCTACCCTGCTTGTACATTTGCTGTTCCTACGCCTGGAGTGTCCAGAGCCCCACCTTTCATCTGGGGAACACCCACTCATTCTTTGAGACTCTGCCCAGCCTGCTGCTCCCATATGGGCTGACCTTGCTCCCATGTGCTCCCCCAACACATAGGGCATATATGTGCCTGTGTGTGGTTGCAGGCATGTGCGTGGGGCATGTGCATGGGAGTGGCAGGGCATGTGTGTAGGAGGATTGTAGGAGTATGTGTATGTCTACGCGTGTATGCTTGTAGGAGTGTGTGTGTTTATGTATGTGGTTGTAGGAGTGTGTGTGCATGTGCGCATGACTGTAGGTGTGTGTGTGTCTGTGTGTGTGGTTGTAGGTGCCTGTGTGTACATGTGTGCATGGTTGTAGGGGCATGTGTGTGCATGTGTGCATGGTTGGAGTGTGTGTCTCTGTGTATGTGATTGTAGGTATGTGTGTGGTGTTAGGAGTGTGTGTCTGTGTGTGGTTGTAGGTGCATGTGTGTGTGTGTGTGTGAGAATAGTTGTAGGGGCATATGTGTGCATGTGTGCATGGTTGTAGGAGTGTGTGTGCGCTCGTATGTGCCTGTGTGGATGTGTGAATGGCTGTAGGGGCATGTGTGTGTATATGCGCCTGGTTGCAGGAGTGTGTGTCTGTGTGTGTGGTTGTAGGAGTGTGTGTGTGGTTGTAGGTGTCTGTGTGTGCATGCGTACATGGTTGTAGGGGCATGTGTGTGCATGTGTGCATGGTTGTAGGTGTATGTGTGTTTGTGTGTGTGTTTGTAGGTGTGTGTGTGTCTATGTGTGTGGTTGTAGGTGCCTGTGTGTATGCGTGCATGGCTATAGGGGCATGTGTGTGTATGCATGCCTGGTTGTAGGAGTGTGTGTGTCTGTGTCTGGTTGTAGGAGTGTATGTGTCTATGTGTGTGTGGTTGGAGGAGTGCGTGTGTCTATGTGTGTGTGGTTGTCAGAGTGTATGTGTCTATGTGTGTGTGGTTGGAGGGGCATGCGTGCATGTTTGGGGAGTTTGTAGGAGTATGTGTTGCATGTGTGTGGCCAGGTTGTGCTGTATTAATAAATAACCGCTTATCTCAGTGGCTTTACAAAAGAATTTAGTGCTCCTTACAGAAGGTTGGCAGGGGCTCCACTCTTACTGTCACTCAGGGACCGAGGCTGATGAAGGTCCCATCTCACATGAGTTCTTCCATCACCAAGATGAATGGAAAGAAGTGTGGCAGGTTGTGCACTTTCTCTTAATACTCCTGCCCAAGAGTGACACACATTGTTTTGCCTTATGTTTTATTGTTCAGAACAAGTCATATGGGGAGACCTGGCACACTTGTGAATAGCTCTGTGAACAGCCATGGGGGCCGTGAGCCACTGGGGACCAGCTGGAAGGGCCTTGGTTCCTCTCTCAACACCTGGGAACTGAGGCAGGACCCACAGTCCTGGGACAGGTCTGGAAGCACAGACCGGAAAGCTGAACATTTCACCAGACTCTCTTCCTGGGCTAGAAGTTTGGATATCCTTGGAGGCACTCAGATTAAGTAAAATTCCAATTTGAAAAATATCATTCTCTTCTGGACATTCCAAGAGGAGAGGGTCCATTTCGCACTTCGGTCCTGGGGAGGTGTCTAGCCAGCAGGTGTGGGGCTGATGATAGACGGCATAGGCTCTGAGGCCGGGGAGTCCACAGTCCTCGCCTTGACTGCTCAGCTGCTTTCTGGCTGTGGTCTTGGGAGGCTTCACTGCTCCACTTTGTTCTCCCATCTGTAAACTGGTGCTGATAATCATGGCACCATTCGAGCAGCTGTGCAGACTGAAGGAGGTCATGGCTGGACGGCACGTGGCCCCTGGCCTGGCCTGGAGAGGACACGTGGCCTCCGCTCATCATCCCTGGGGTTGACCTCATCATGCTGTAACCAGCCCTGCTCTGTCACTTGCTGGCTGTGTGAGCGTGGACAGGTTGCTAAATGCCTCCTTTGGTTCTGAATTTCTCATTGGAAAATGGAGACAACGGCACCTCCATTCAGTGCTGTCCTAAGCTTGTGAGGCCGGTGATGAGCCAGCATCCGGTGCCTAGGGAGGGCGGGAGGTGCGCGGGGAGCACAGGCAGGGTTGGCTGTGTGGCCATCCTGGGGACGCGGCCCGCCATACCTCACATCTGTGCAGAAGCCTGCTCCAAAGTGATTCTACTCTTTTCCTTAATTGGGACAGTGCCTTTCCTTCCTTTCATTGAAAAATAAAAAATCTTCATGGGACATGGAATCCTAAGAGCCGGCCATGGCGGGTGGTGGCTCTGTGGACGGGCATACCTCTCAGTGTCCCTCCTGTGTGACGCAGGAGCTGGAAAGACTGAATGGGCAGGGACTGTTCCCCATAACAACATCTTTTTCCCCATCCCATCGGCACAGAACTAAAGTGTTCTCGACAAAGTGGGTGGGGGAGAGAGGCCGTTAATTCCAGAGTGCTGGGGAGCCAGGATGGGCGCCTTCATTAGAAAGTTCAAAATCACATTTTATTTCCATTTTGATGAGATTTTTATGAGTTCGAAGAGATGAAGTCGAATCCCATGAGTGTAATGGACCCAGAAAGATCACAGATACAGGATTGAATCCAACGAACCATGAGGAGTTTAGTAAATTAATTAAATTTAAGAAAATAGTGATTTTTTTTTTTTGCTACTGGATTAAAATTTCTAAAACGTCTTAAAAAGGCAATGGCAATTCTCATTCATGGGAAGTAACAATGACACCAGCACTCGTCAAACTCTTTCTTGTGTTTGTTTTATGAAACTGCATTGGTGGGAGAATGTTCATGGTGAGGGTGGTGAGGGGCCGGGTGGAGGAAGCTCCTCCTAAATGCTCCTACTCGGTTTGGTCCCTGAATCTAAGTTCTTGAACCCACAGATGCTGGGTCACAGCTCTGTCTGCCAACGAGGATTAGGTGTACAAAGCAGGTTTACTGTGCATGGGTTACCACTTCAGCCCACTGACTCTGGCTGCAGTTTCTACGGCTTGCTCAAGTCTGGTGAGATGGAACACTCACACAGTACATGAAACAACTTCATTCCTCACAGACAGGGAGCAAGGGGCAATAGAAGCCTAGGATTCATGACAAGGGTCCCCTAAGGCTCAGGAAGCTGCTCAGGGCAAATGGGTTCTTGTCTGCCTGTGCCCACTTGCACCACAGCTGAAGGACTCTGGAAAGCAACCTGCCCTGGGTTTTATATCCCAAGGGCACCATGACACTCTGGGCTAAAGCACTGAAGGACATCCTGTTGCAGGAGAGACTGGCACAGAGCTGGGGCTGGTCTGGGCAGTTCCTTCTTACTCAGGATGTTGCATTCCCAGCACATTCTATGGTTATTCTTGAGAACCACAAGTGAAAAAGTGGGAGAGAATGGATTGACCCAGGGCCACCCACAGAACTGTCCTGCAAGGGGCAAGGTCAGAATAGTTTTGAATTGGGGTTGTTGTAGTTGTTGTACAAACAAAGCTGACCAGTCACCCTGAGGGGATGCAAAAGAAGCCCAGGCTTACGGAGGAGAAGTTTGGAACAGGAAAAACTGGTTCAGGATGCAGCCCCCATCTGACTAGAATCCCACTGTGATCTCTGCACTTCACCTCCTCAGTGCATTTTAGCCTCAAGAGGAGGTAGTGGTAATAGGTGGGTGGGGTGGGGGGCTCATGTTGAATAAATACTTCACTTATGCTAGAAACTCTACATACATGATCTCATTTAACTAAATCAGCAACCAGACTGTGACCTAATTATTGCCACATTACAGAGAACAAAAAGCTTACAACTACATGGATGTGTTTCATTGTAAACTCAAGACCACAATCCCCAAGTGAACTCTTCATTCTGCCCAGTAATCATGTTGGTTGGCAAACGGGCTGTAAAGGACCAGGTGGTAAATATTTCAGGCTTTATGGGCCACCCATCTCTGCTGCTCTCACTCAACACTGCTGCCATGGGCACTACAGAAATGAAGAAGTGTGGCTATGTTCCAATAAAGCTTTATGTATGGAACCTGAAATTTAGATTTCATATAATTTTCACATGCCAAAAAAATTATTCTTCTTTTGATTTTTTTCTCTCAACCACTACAAAATGTGAAATCCTTTCTTAGCTCCTGGGCCATATAAAAACCAGGCAGCAGCGGGATTTGGCCTGAGGGCCACGGTTGGCAGACTCCCACTGCAGGCCGACCCTCTCCCAGATCCTACATGACTCTTCCATCCTTTCCTCCACAACCTCCTCCCTCATCTTCATGCTCATCTGAAAACCTTGCTTCCCACTTCACTGTGAAAGGAGAAACAATCAGAAGAGATTACATCCACAGATCCCAGCATATCATCCCCCACCTGTTACCATCTTGTCCCACATCCTCTGCCTTCCTGTCTCTTTGCCATAGAGGGTCCACCTGGGTTCTAACTTCAATTCATCCCCACTCCTGGGGATCTAGAGCTCACATCCTCTGTCTTCTCCAGGAAATCACTCCAGCAGTCCTTGCCCCTCTCCTGGCTTATTCCCATAAGCATTCAACTGTTCAGTCATCTCTCTTGTCTTAAAAAATAAACAAATATGTCTTCCTCACATTGCCCCATCAGCTACTGTTAGAAACAAATGCTTGTTCCTCAGTGCTGAAAAGAAAAAATAGCACTCGAACATAAATTTACTTTTCTCAGCAAGGCAATTTTTACTTCTATAGAAGGGTGCAACTTATGGATGGAACAATGGCGAGAACACACCTGAACAAGGGAGGGGAAAACGTTCTTATTCCTGATGCAGGTAGCCCCTACTGCTGTGTTTTTCCCCTATTGGCTAGGGTTGGACTGCACAGTGTAAGCTAATTCTGATTGCCTATTTTTAAGAGAGCACGAGTACAAGCCAGAGTGGCAGGGTTAGTAGTTTGGTGGGAAGGGTGGTTACAGAACAGGTGACTCAGGATGAGTTAGGATGGAGCAGGTGATCAGGAGTGACTCAGGTCAGAGCAAGTGACCCGGGGAACAGATGTGAACTACTGATTAGAACTGGCTGGAAAGTTGTTTACTGAAACTAGAGGCAAGAGGGCGAAGGGAACCAGGAAGTTAAACTTTAAAATGGAGAACCAAAGAGTAAGAGAGCTGAACATACTGACATACTGATTCTTTGAAGAGAAACTTGGAGTTCACTATATCTAACATACTATACCATTTCTCTGCTCCCATTTGTAGCAAAACTTCCTGAAACACTTGCATGTGTACACTGACCCCAAAGCTCCTCCCATCATTTTCTCACTTTAAGATGTTTATTATTTTTTAATAGAGGCAAATTTAGATAGAGGAAAGTAAGCAGATTTCAGTGTATAGTTCAACGATTTTGACAAATATGTACTCCCATGAACAGTATGTGTATTCCCATGAACCCAAATCAAGATATAAAATATTTCCATCCTCCAGAAAAGCTACCTTTCAATCCTTTTCAGCCAAGGCAGTCATTGTTTTGATTTCCATCACAATAGATTTGTTTTTCCTGCTCTCGAACCTCCTATTTATAGAATGTGTCTGGTTTCTTTTGTTTAAACAATATTTTTGAGATTTGATCCACCCAAGTATCAGTGGTTCAGCCTATTAGTTTTTCTGGAGACACCCTTGTTTAAATATATTACAATTTGTTTAATTTGTTTATTGATTATCCTGTTTATACATATATATATATTTTTTCTAGCTCTGAGCTATTATGAATAAAGCTGTTATGAACATTTTTATGTAAGTTTTCTTGTGGGCCTACACCTTAATGTCCCTTGGTTATATTCCTGTGTAGGGTAGGTGTATGTTTAACTTCAACAGAAGTTGCTAATCACCTTCCTACAGTGTTTTAAGCCTTTTTACCCTCCTGCCATTAACGCATAAGAATTTCAATTGCACCACATCCTTATCAGCACTTGGTATTGTACATTTTTAATTCTAGCCCTTTGTGCAGGTGTGAATGACATCACTGCATTCCCCGGGTGATGATGTTGAGCACCTTTTCATGCAATTCCTGGCCATTTGTGTGTTTTCTTTTTCTCCTTTACAATAATTGGGTTGTCTGTCTATTTCTCATTGACTTGGAAGAGCTCTTTACACATTTTGGATATAATTTTTTGGTCCGATATATGTGGTTCAATAATTATTTCATAGACAAATCTATAGCTTTTCTTCTCTTTTTAAAGTAATAGTGTGTTTTTATGAGCAAAAGATTTTAATTTTGATGAAGTGTAATTTATTCGTTTTTTTAATTTTATGGCTTATGCTTTTAGGATGTGCTAATAAATCCTACAATTGTAAAAATATCTCCTATTTTTCCTTCTAGAATATTTTTAGTTTTAGTTTTTATATTTAAGGCTATGGTCCATCTTGAATGAAGTTGTGTGAATGGGGCAAGGTGATAGCCAGAGTTAATTTCTTCCATATGATCTGCAGTTATGTCAGCAACGTATGTTAAAAAGACTGTTCTCTCCTCATTGTTTTTGTGCCTTTGCCAAAAATCACTTGGCCATATGGGTGTGGGTCAATTTCTGGACTTTATTTTCTGTTACTTTGATGTCTTTTTCTATCCTTGAGCTAACAGCACACAGTCTTTATAATTGTAGCTTCATATCAAGTTTTGAAATCAGGTACCATAAGTCCTCCAATTTTGTTCTCTTTCTAGATTGCTTTGGCTATTCTAGGTCCTTTGCATTTCTGTATAAATTTTAGAATCAGCTTGTCAGTTTCTATAATAAATCCTGCTGGGGTTTTGACTGGTGATTTCATTGAATCTATAGATCAATTTGGATTAGAATTGGCATCTGTTACAATAGTCTTCCAATCCCTGAGTATAGGATATCTTCCCATTTATTTAGGTCTTTACTTTCTTTTAGCAATGTTATATACTTTTTTTTTTTGTATAGAGGTCTTGCATATTTTTTAGTTAAATTCGTTTCAACATATTTACTTTTTTGAATGCTATTGAAAATTTTATTAGTCCATTTTGTTATTTAGAATATCTGAAAGTAGGTAATTCATAAAGAAATTTATTTCTACAGTTATAGAGGCTGAGAAATCCAAAGTTGAGAGACCGCCTCTAGCAAGACCCTTCTTGCTGATGAGGACTCTCTGAAGAGTTCCAATATCACATGGTGAGGAGGCTGAGGTGCTACCAGGCTAGCTCAGGTCTCTCTTCCTCTTCCTGTAAAGCCACCAGTTGTGCTCCTGTGATAATCAAACAATCCACTAACCCATTAATCCATGAATGACTTAATGCATTAATAAGGGTAAGATCTTCATGATCCAATCACCTCTTTTTATTATTATTATTTTTTGAGATGAAGTCTCACTCTGTCCCCCAGGCTGGAGTGCAGTGGTGTGATCTCAGCTCACTGCAACCTCCACCTCCCAGGTTCAAGTGAATCTCCTGCCTCAGCCTCCTGAGTAGCTGGGACTACAGGTGTGTATCACCATGCCCAGCTAATTTTTGTATTTTTTAGTAGATACGGGGTTTCACCATATTAGACAGGCTGATCTTGAACTCCTGACCTCATGATCCGCCCGCCTCAGCCTCCCAAAGTGCTGGGATTGCAGGCATAAGCCACAGAGCCCGGCCTCCAATCACCTCTTAAAGGCTCACCCCTCAACACTGCTACATTGGGGATTAATTTCAACATGAGTTTCGGAGGGGACAAATATTCAAACCATACCAAAAATAATATTTTTAATAAAAAATTCATTTTCCATTTGTTGCTAGTGTTTAAAAATAATACTGATTATTTTATTTTGACTTTTAACTCTCCAATCTTGTTAAATTCACTAATTATTCTAGAAATGTGTAGGTTTCTTTGGATTTTTCTACAATCATGTCATCTGCAAATAAAGACAGCCTTACGTCCTTTCTTTGTCTTGCCTTAGAGGACTACTGAAACCTTCAGTACTGTGCTGTATAAACTTGATAGGAATGAATATCTTTACCTAGTTCCTAGTCTTAGAGGGCAAATGTTGAATATTTCATCCTTATATATGTTGTCAGCTATGTATTTTTCATAGAAATTCTTTTTCAGATTGAGGAAATTTTCTTCTACCTTTTGCTTGCTGAGAATTTTTATTTATGAATAACTACTAAGTTTTTTTTTTTTTTTTGAGACAGAGTCTTGCTCTATCGTGGCTCACTGCAGGCTCCACCTCCCGGGTTCACACCATTCTCCTGCCTCAACCTCCAAAGTAGCTGGGACTACAGGCACTCATCACCACGCCTGGCTATTTTTAGTGGAAACGGGGTTTCACTGTGTTAGACAGGACGGTCTCGATCTCCTGACCTCGTGATCCGCCCGCCTCGGCCTCCCAAAGTGCTGGGATTACAGGCGTGAGCCACCGTGCCTGGCTGAATAACTACTAAGTTTTATAAAATGCTTTCTCTTAATCTATTGAGACTATCACATGGTTTTACATATTTATTGTGTTAATATGTTGAATTATATTGATTACCTTTTAAAAATTTTTTAATTTTTGTGGGTACATAGGTGTATATATTTATGGGGTACATGAAATGTTTTGATATTACGCATGCAATGAGTAATAATCACATCATGAAAAGTGGGGACTCCATCTCCTCAACATTTAGTCTTCGTGTTACAATCAAATCACACTCTTTTTTTTTTTTTTTTGGAGACAGAGTCTTGCACTGTCGCCCAGGCTGGAGTGCAGTGGCGCGATCTCGGCTCACTGCAAGCTCCGCCTCCTGGGTTCACGCCATTCTCCTGCCTCAGTCTCCCGAGTAGCTGGGACTATAGGCGCCTGCCACCATGCCCGGCTAATTTTTGTATTTTTAGTAGAGACGGGGTTTCACTGTGTTAGCCAGGATGATCTCGATCTCCTGACCTCAAGATCCGCCCTCCTCGGCCTCCCAAAGTGCTGGGATTACAGGCGTGAGCCACTGTGTCCGGCCAAATTACACTCTTTCAGTCATTTTAAAATGTACAATTAAGCTATTATTGACTATGGTTACCCTGTTGTGCTATCAAATAGCAGGTCTCATTCATTTCTTCTTTTTTTTGTACCCAACATTTATTAATTTTTAATGTTGAGCAAACCTTGCATTCCTATGATACACCCCATACATTTGTTTTTCATCTGTTTCTGGATTCAATTTGCTAATATTTTGTTAATGATTTTTTGCATCTTTATTTATATTAATCTGCAATTTTTTTATTGTACTACTATTGTCAAAGTTTTGCGTTAGGATTGTTAGTCTCATAAAATGAGTTGAGAGTGTTTCCTTTTTTGTTCTCTGATAGAGTTTGTATAAGATTTTTTTTTGCAATATTTGGTAGAATTCACTAATAAAGCCATCTGAGTCTGGAGGCTTGTTTGCTTTGTGTGAGTTTTTTGTTAATTTTTAAAGTGAGACTATTTTAATTTATGGCTTCTATTTAAAAAATAGAAAGTTCTTGAGATTCTTATTTCTTCTTGTGACAGTTTTGGGAAGTTGCATTTTTAAAGGAACTGTTCCATCATCTAAGTAAATAAATTTCTTGACATAAAGTTCTTTGTAATATTTTATTATTATCCTTTTAATATCTGCAGAACATTTCTAATTTCATTTCATTCTTGATATCGGTAATTTCTACCTTATTTTCTTTTGTTTTCTGGATCATTCTTGTTTTTTTATTAATCTTTTAAAATAATTGATTTTTTGCTTTGCTGATTTTCTTCATGGCTAGTGTATTTTCTATTTCAGTGATTTTTTTTTTTTTTTTTTGGGACAGTCTTGCTTATTGCCCAGGCTGGAGTGCAGTGGTGCAATCTGGGCTCACTGCAACCTCTGCCTCTCAAGTTCAAGTGGTTCTGCTGCTTCAGCTTCCTGAATAGTTGGGATTATAGGTATGTGCCACCAAGCCTGGCTAATTTTTGTATTTTTAGTAGAGATGGGGTTTTGCCATGTTGGCCAGGCTGGTCTTCAACTCCTGACCTCAAGTGATCCAACTGTCTTGGCCTCCCAAAGTGCTGGGATTACAGGTGTAAGCCACCCTGCCCAGCCTTCCTGTGATTTGTTTAAACTCTGTAATATTCATTATTTATTTATTTCTCTATTTGTTTTAGAGTTATTCTGTTTTTCTTTTGCTTGGTTCTGAGGTGGAAGCTTAATCTGCTGACTTAAAACTTTCTTGTTTCCTTATATGTAAAATTAAAACTATAAATTTCCTGGTAAGCAGTGCTTCAGCTATTTTCTACACATTTTGATTTGTTGTGTTTTTCAGATAAGAACAGTTAATGATTTCCTTTTGAGTTTTTCTTTGCCCTGATATTTGGAGGGACTTTTTTCCTAGTTAATTTTTTAAATAATTGCTTATTTGTTTATTTTTTAAATTTAATTCCAGAGTGCATGAAAGCGTCCCTTGTAAGATTTCAATCCTTTGAGGCATGTTTTATGCACCAGCATATGGTTTATTTTGGTTAATGTTCCATGTGCATTTAAAAGGAGTGTGCATTCTGTGTTCCACATGCATCAATTGGGCCAAATTCGTTAATTTTGTTGTTTCATTCATTGCTATTGTACTGGTTTTTAAAAATCTGCTTTTTCTGCCAATTACGGAGTCTTAAGATCTCCAATTCTAGCTGTGAATTTGTCTATTTCTCCTGTTTCATCTGTTAAATTTTGCTTCGTATATTTTAGAGCCTTGTCATCAGATGCATCCACATTAGGGCTGTCATATGCTCCTGATTGATTAATCCTTTCATTGTTGTGAGACGTTCCTCTGAATCCCTGGCAATGTCTTGAAGTCTGCCATAGCTATTATTATTTTAGTCACATAAGCTTTCTTGTTATTAGTTTCTACAAAGTGTATATTTCTCTAACCTTTTTTTTTGATTTATATTGTTGGCTAGATTTAAACTCTGTCTTTTGTAAATAGCATAGGATTATAGATTGTTTTTAAAAAAATCCAGTTTAACAATTTTTGTCTTTTAAGTGCTTAGTTAATTTCCATTTAATTATTGAAATTGTTGGATTTAAGGCTATCATCTTGCTATTTGTTTTATATTTGTTCATTTGTGTCTGTTCTTTTGTTCCTTCATTCCTGCCTTCTTTTGGAGTAATCTAGCATTTAAAGAAATTTAAAAAAAAATTCCGTCTTATTTTCTCTGTTGACGATTTAGTTACGCTTTTCTGTATTATCAGTATTATTTTTGCTACCTTAAGCAAAAATACCATAATCTACCATAGGTTATTATATTGTTTAATGTATAAAGTAATTTTCCCTTCCTCCAGCCTTTTTGGCTATGACTGCCTTATATTTTACTTCTACATCTATTATACATTCTATATATTTATTATATATTTTTATTACTTTTACTATAAACAGACAATAATTTTTAGAAATTAATTAAAAACAGTATTCTTTTATATTGACAGTCATATTTAGCTTTTTGGTGCTTTCTGGTGCTTTTTATTTCTTCCTGCATGTCTGGGTTTTCATCTGGCATCTTTTCTGTTCAGTCTGATGGACTTCCTTTAACACTTTTTGGTAGTGCTTGTCTGCTGGCAATACATTTTCTCATTTTTTATATTTGCGTGAAAATGGTTTTTTTTTAGCTTTGATTTTTTTAAAGTGTTTTTCACCTGACATAGAACTCTGAGTTTGCTTTTTTCCCCTTTTGGCACTTAGAGATTGTATGCTTGTCTTCTCAGTTCCTTTTTTTTTCTGCTTGAAATTGTGGTTGTTTCTCTAGATATAAAGTGTCCTTTGTCTCTGGATAGCTTAAAGATTTTTCTTTAGTTTTTATTTTCAGCTTGTTGCCTATGACATGTTAGGACTGGTCTTCTTTGTATTTATACTGCTTTGAGATGTCTGGATTTAGATATTTCATCAATATTTAGAAAAATTTTGGTTATTTTCTCCTCAAGTATTTCTTCTACCCTCCCACCCTCTCTTGCTTTGATATGGCTCCATATGTATTGGACACAAAAAATTCTCTGTTTGTGTTTTAGTTAGATAATTTCTGTCAATATGTCTTAAATCCACTGATTTTGTTTCTTTGTGTTAAGTCTGATGCTAAACTCATCTAATAAATTTTTCATTTGTGTATTGTGTTTTTCAGTTCTAGAGTTTTGATTTGATTCTCTTTTTGTAGTTTAAATTCCTCTTTTGAAATCCTTCATATGTTCGTTCACCCATTCTATTCATTTTTTTCCTCTCAACTCTTTAATATATTTACAATAGTTAAAAAAATTCATTGTCTTCTAATTCCAAAATTTGGATCATCAACATTATTCGTGCTTTTCTTCTCAACTGTAGATACATTTTTATGCTTCTTTGAGTAACTAGTGTATTTTTAATTGTATGATGGATATTGTGAATATCTTGCAAAGACTCTAGATTATGTTATCTATCTCTAGAGGTTGTTGAACTTTACAAGGTGTATGTATGTATGCGTGTAGCAGTTGAATTACTGTTGTATCAACTTGGTCTTATATTGTTTCTTCCTTTTCTTTCCATAACTCTTAATGCCAGACGGTCCCAGCACTCCTTTCTTCTCTGCCCTATTTATACTTTCCTCCTGGGTGAGTACATTCAGTTTCGTGAATTTAAAATACTCTGGTGATGGCATCTGTAGAGTATTTTGTAATTCAGTCTTGACTTCTCTCTTGAAGCCTATTTTTTTTCTAGATTCAATAACTGCGTACATCACAGCTCTTCTTGGATGACTCATAGACATCTCAAACTGAACATGTCTAAAACTGCCTAATGGTAATCCCCAAGACCATAGGGAAAATGTCTCCAGGCCATGTCGGAGACCTTCACAGCAGCCCCTCCTATCACAGGTCTGGAGGCCCACAAGGAAAAAGTGGTTTTGTGGGCTGGGCCCAGAGTCCCCACTTTGTGTGCAGCCTAGGGACTTGGTGCCCCATCTCCCAGTCACTCCAACCGTGGCTGAAAAGGGCCAAAGTAAAGCTTGGGCTGTAGCTTCAGAGAGTGGAAGCCCTAAGCCTTGGTAGCTTCCATGTGGTGTTGAGCCTGCAGGTGCACAGAAGTCAAGAACTGAGGTTTGGGATCCTCCATCTAGATTTCAGCAGATGTATGAAAATGCCAGAAGATGTATGGAAATGCCTGGATGCCCAGGCAAAAGTTTGCTGCAGGGATGGGGTTCTCATGGAGAAACTCTGCTAGGTCAGTGCGAAAGAGAAATGTGGGGTTGGATCCCCGACATAGAGTCCCTACTGGGGCACTGCCTAGTGGAACTGTGAGAAGACCCCAGAATGTAGATCTGCTGGCAGCTTGCACTGTACACCTGAAAAAGCTGCAGACACTCAATGCCAGCCTATGAAAGCAGCCAGGAGGGAGGCTGTACCCTGCAAAGCCACAGGGTCGGAGCTGTTCAAGATCATGGGAACCCACCCTTTGCATCAGAGTGACCTGGATGTGAGACCTGGAGTCAAGGGAGATCATTTGGGAGTTTTAAATTTGACTGCCCTGCTGGATTTCAAACTTGCATGGGCTCTGTAACCCCTTTGTTTTGGCCAATTTCTCCCATTTAGAATGGCTATATCTACCCATTACCTGTACCCCCCATTGTATCTAGAAGTAAGTAGCTTGCTTTTGATTTTATAGGCTCATAGGTGGAAGGGACTTGCCTTGTCTCAGATGAGACTTTGGACTGTGAACTTTTGGGTTAACGCTGAAATGAGTTAAGACTTTGGGGGGATGGTTGGGAAGGCATGATTGGTTTTGAAATGTGAGGACATGAGATTTGGAGGGGCTGGGGTGGAATGATATGGTTTGGTTGGGTCCCCACCCAAATCTCAACTTGAATTGTATCTCCTAGAATTCCCGTGTTTTGGGAGGAAGCCAGAGAGAGGTAATTGAATCATGGGGGCCGGTCTTTTCTGTGCTATTCTCATGATAGTGAGTAAGTCTCATGAGATCTCATGGGCTTATCAGGAGTTTCCACTTTTGCTTCTTCCTCATCTTTCTCTTGCCGCCACCATGTAAGAAGTGCCTTTCACTTCCCGCCATGATTCTGAGGCCTTCCCAGCCATGTGGAACTGTAAGTCCAATTAATCTTGTTTTTGTTTCCAGTTTTGGGTATGTCTTTATTAGCAGCATGAAAATAAACTAATACACTGCCCAACTATGCTAGTAGCCTGGCAGCTGGGCTGTGTGAATTAAAATTTTTCTTTTTAATTTGAGCTTGTGTGAAGCAGCCTGAGAGGAAGGGGTGTTTTTGTCCATTTGTGTCTCCAAAGGCATTTCTGTGGTGGTTGGGGCAGGGGGTTGGTGAATGAGGACACTCAGCAGGGAGCCTGAAGTATGGAAAACAGGTCAAGTTTTGCCATCAGATAGGCTAGAGTTAGGGACTGTCTACGCTTTTTAGTAGTTGTGTAATCTTGGGCATTGTAATATCAACTCTGTAAGCCTGTTTCCTCATTTGTAAAATGGGTATGATGAAGCCTCCCCTGTAGGATTAACTGCCTGACACATAGTCCACACTCCTAGCTCCGTGGAAGAGGGTCAGAGGCAGCAGACACTGGAAAACAGTCCCTTCCCTTTTCCTTTAGCTTCAGGCATTTCTTGGCTTCCCAAGGAGCGCCCCCTAGCAGACTGGATGATCCTGTGCAAGGGCAGTCCTTGGGCCTTTGCTGTGTGGAGGGTCAGCCTGCTTTTACAGGGCATATCTTTTTGAGGGGCTCTGACCTCATGTGGAACATCTCTGAAGAAGCTAACCATTCCTTCTGCCATTTCATCCACACCCCTTAATTTTTTATTAGAAAATATATTTCAAGCATATGAATAAATATATGGTAATATCTGCATGTGTGACATGAACAGTAAGAATAACTCTGTGAACACCTGTGTATCCACCCCACAGCTTGAGCAATAGAACATTACCAGTAACTCTGAGGTCTCCAGAGTACATCCTTCTCAATTGCAGTCACTCTCTTGAAACTGAGCTTATCAATTCTTTACTTTTTGGGGTAGTTTTTGTTGTTTTATAGTTTTATTACATGGGCATGTATCTCTAAAGGTTATAATGTTCAGTTTTTCAGGTTTTTGAGCTTTATCTGAAATGGAGTAATTTTGTACCCATTCCCTTTGGGCTGCTTTTTTCGGTTGGATACTACGTTTGTGAAATCTGTCTCTATTTGATATAGTATTCTGTTCATTCATCCTCCTATTGATGGACGTTTGGGGGATTCCTGTTTTTGTGAGCAATGCTGCGTTTTCTGCATGTGTGGTGGTGATCCTACTCACACATTCTTGCTGATTCCCATTTGGTATCTAGAAAGAGGATGGGCAGGCCACACACCATGTGTGTGTTCAAGTCACAGGACAGTCACAAATCATCTTCCATGATGCTTTCCCTGTTTACATGTCCACAAGCAATGAGCTCTCATTATTCCATATTTCCATCAACTTTTGTATTGTCAGGCTTAATTTTAGCCAGTCTGAAAGGTGTTGAATACATCCTATTGTGGTTTCCATACTATTTATTTATAGGAAACTTCAAGGACCAATGTAAAGGCTAACTCCAGGTGGGGACATGTGACTCCAAGTCCCAAATATGCGAGGCTTGTCTGCCTCTGCCTTTCCTAATCGGACAGCAGCTAGCACTGGGTGATGGGGCAGAGGTTGGAAACATAATTTGCTTGGCCTTGTCTCTTTGAATTTGGAGATTTGTTCTCCCCACCCTGCATCTTTGCCCAACCTGCTCTCAAATGTTGATTAATTTACTGTAAAGCCCTGGAGTGGCACAGCCCAGTGAAGGGTGAGAAATAGGGTTGGTTTGTGGATGGTGACTGGCAGGCCATCCATCAGTCTGAGGGGAAATTGCTCTTTTAAGGAGAAGTAGTGAATTGTTTCTGGTCCCAACGTAAGTCAGGTAGCCATGTGGAACCGTGACAGTCCTCGTAGCCCTGGGCTGGGTCTCTGATAGGTCATTTGTTGCTGCTGAAAGTGTCACACTTTGCAGATTTGCTGTGGATAGGCAGTTTGATGAGTGGGGAAAAGAAGTCACAGTGACTCCATCTCAGCCTCCTAATAGAGATGTTCCAGGGCCTTCCTCCTGCCCACCAACTCTCCTCTGGGTCTGTTCAGGGCCATGTTGGGCCCCCTTCTTCTTTAAGATGGCCAATAGCTGTTCATTTTTTTTATTCTTTGTTTCATTAACACAGTGGCTCCCAGCTGGGTGATTTTGCCCTGCAGGAGACATTTGGCAATGTTTGGAGACATTATTGGTTGTCTCAGCTGGAAGGTACTACTGGCCTTTAGAGGCGGGAGGCCAGGGATGCTGCTTAACATCCTACAATGCACAGGACAGCCCCGGCAACAAAGAACCATCTAGCCTAGATTGTCCACAGTGCTGAGGCTGAGAAACCCTGCATCAATTCACTGGAGGTTCAACAAACATTTGTTGACTACTAGTGATGGGTCAGGAGTTTCTCAGGCGCAGAGGACAGTTGTTTTCAGCTCAAGTTTTTGGGATCTTTCATTCTCAGTGCCTCCTTGGCTACCTGGACCCAGGAGGTTTCATTCCTACATTGTCTCCTTGGCCAAATGGGAAAGGACTTGCTTTTTAGACCCCTTCCTTGGCCATTCCCTATCCTAATCAATGCAGATCCTTCAATGAGCCCAAATCTGAGAGGTGACAAGGAACCCAGGAGCCAGTGGCCCAGGTGCAGGGGGGTCAGCCAGAGTGCAGGCGTGGAGGCTGACCATGGAGAGTGGTACTGTGGCCGTGCGTGATGGATAGAGGGGTGTAGATGCTGAAAGCAGGAGTGTGGGGTGGATGGTCTGTGATCTAGTCCTGGCTCGCCCCTTGCCAGCTGTGTGAGAGTGCCTCAGGACCTTGCTTCCTCATTTATAAAATGCAGACAGTAAGAACACTGAAGATCTGGGGTTGTTATGAGGTTTACATGCACCCTTCCATGTTGACAGGTCATCTTAGTGTCCAAAAGAAGGTTCTATCTTGTGAGTGGTTAGAAATGTGGAGACTGAGTGTTTGGGAATATTCTGGCCTCATTCCTTCTGAGGCTGCCTTTCCCCCCTTAGAATGTTGCCATTTCCACCTTCCTTTATTTCCTTTTAGTGAGTTTCAATACAGAACAAATGACATTGCAGAGGCTCAAGTGCTGCTCACTTATTTCGCTTTGGCTCTGGGCCCCTCGCTGATGTCATATACATGGGGGGTCATTCTGGAGCCTGGGGCAAAAGGAAAAATTGGAAAATAGAATCTCATCTTTGTTCTCATTTTGATATTTTATTCATTGTGATTTTTTGCATTAATTTAGACAAAAAATATTTTTATTTATAACTTATTTATAAATATAAAATTCAAATTTCTTACATATTTATTTATAATACAATATATAATGTAACATAAATACAAGAAATAGTATTTTCCTTGATTACTGAGTTTTTTGGTGCCCCTTTAAATTTTGTACCTGAAGTGAGTACTTCACTCGCCTCACCCTAGTATCTCTTGGGGGTGGCAGCCCTGTTCTGTGCCACCCCATGAGGAGACTGGGGGAGGAGGTACTGGACCACCCCACACTTGGCACTGCCAGTGCAATGAATGGATTTCTTCTGCTATGGATTTTGGCATAAGATGGCTAATTTTAGCTGTCAGCTAGACTGGGTTAATGGATACCAGATAGCTGGTAAGAGCATGACTTCTGGGTAGGCCTGTGAAGTGTTTCTGGAAAAGACTGGCATTTGAGTCAGTAGACTGAGAAAGGAAGGTTCACTCTCACCCAATATAGGTGACACTGTCCAATCCATTGAAGGCCCATATAGACCAAAAAGAGGAAAGGTGAATTCCCTCCCTCTTCCAGAGCTGGGACACCCTTCTTCTGCTTATTGGAACTCCAGGGTCTCCAGCATTCAGACTCCTGATTTGTACCAGCGAGCCTCAGGTTCTCAGGCCTTTGGCCTTGGATGAGAGTTCCACCATCAAGTCTCCTGGTTCCCAGGCCTTCAGACTTGGGCTGAGCCAGGGTACCAGCTTCCCTGGTTCTCCGGCTTGCAGGCAGCAGGTCACGGGACATCTCAGCCTGTGTAGCTGTGTGAGCTAATTCCCATAGTAAATCCCTTCTCATTTATCTATATCGATATGTATCTCATTGGTTCCGTATCTCTGGAAAACCCTGACTAATATGACATATACCTGGGCCAACTTTATCCAACTAAACCTGGCTTCCTCTTTCAAAGTTCCCCATGACTGTAACAAGTCATCTTTTCAATGGCAGTTGTGTCTAGGCTGTTGGCCTCACTGTACCTGAGTTACAATAAAACCCACATTTTACAACAGCTGGTCATTTACTGTCTCCAGGGATTGCCTCGCCCTGGGAAGGACAGCCTCTCAGAGCTACTAAGGGCCCAGAGGTCAAAACACCAGAATCCAAAATAGGCTAAGTTCAAGGAGCCTGTCCTCTTGGCCATACCTATCCAGAGCAGGGCTCAGTAACCAGGAGAAACTGTAGCTCTAGACTGGGAGCTGGAGCGAGGAGGATCCCTGTCTTTTAGATGGTACTCACTTGGATTCTAGCTCCTGGAGTGCTTTCTCTAAGACAGAGCTTGGGATTGAGGGACTGAGCTAGTTCTGTCCACAGACGCTCCCTGTTCTTATGAAGATTTGGTAGATTTTCTTGAATAAATGCTTCTCTATTTTGGTATGCCACTGGAGCAATTTCCAGAGACTTTAAATGATTGCTTTTATAACTTTCTTTAGGTGAATGGTTGTTTGCTAGGGAGAACATCTGCTGCAGTCCTCACTGCCGCATCCCAGAGGTCAGTCTCCTGCAGTTAATCCTAATACAAGATATGTTTCATTTTTATTGTGACTTTGTTCTGGAAAAACTTCATGATTTCTGAAGTTTGCTATTCCATCAGTGAATATTGATTAAACACCCACTGTAGTAGTTATGATACAGTTTGGGCAGATATACAAAATATGAACCAGTGCCCTAATAGGCTAGAACTCGACTTCCCTCTCGTGTGGGTGTCCAGCAGGTGGCCAGGGCTGCTGTGCAGCCTGACAGCATTGGACTCAGACTCCTCCCTTTCTGCTCTAATGTGTTCAATGTGCAGTTTCCACCACACAGTCCAAGGGAACTGGTCCAGCTCCTTCCCTCAAGTTCGCATCCTGGATAGCAGCAGACGAGGCAGGGGCAAGGAAGGGCATCTCTTTCTCTTTGAAGACATGTCCTGAAACTTGCATGTGTTGCGTTGACCAGAACTTGGTTATATGGTCACAGCCAACTGCAAGGGGACCTGGGGTCTAGCTGAAATCCAGGTGTTCTGTTGTTAAAGAAAAAGAGGGCTGTGGACATTGACTTGCTGGCTGTTAGCGCCACATCCAGTGTGTGCCAGGCATTGTGAGCTGCTGGGTATACTTGCAGAAGCAAAATAAGATGAGCCCTTTCTTGAAGAACCAATGAGACCTTCCCATTTTAGACATGACCCCAAGAGCTGCATATCCCTGGAAGTGGTCCTGGTCAGAGCCTGGTACCCAGGAATGGACACTCACAAATCTACAGTTTTAGGAGGGATTTGGACAAATTCATCTTCTTTCAAAAATCTCCTTATGATCACATTAGCCATAGCAGAAGTGGAGAGATTCACCCAAGCCCACGGTGCACATTTGTTTTTGATTCAGAGGAATGGGGGGACGAAGTCAGATTTTACTAAGTATCTCCTCTGTCCCAGCTCCAGGCTGCTTGCTGTGGACATGTCATCTCACCTCATCCCACTCCCACCTCCCCTCCACACACACATAGTGAGAAGCTGGTGCCATTGTCCTTCCTGCACAGAAAGCCTGTTATTCAGGGAGGTTAACCCCATGCACAGAGATGGGGAAGGAATGTGGTGTGGGCAATTGGATGACCTTGACTGCAAGTCTCCCTTGTTCCCCATCCCCCCTGCCCAGTGTGGGGCAGTCTGGAGGTTCAGCTGGAGCAGCTCCCCTCAGCCGTCTTCAAAAAGCTGCACCCTCAGGCGCCAGGGTGGCAGAAGACAGCGGTGCCCAGGTATCCTGGCAGTCGGCAATGCACATGCGTGGTGTGTGTGTGGGTGGGGCTGGAGAGAGGCGAGGCCATCGGCCTTCACCATGAGCAATCCCTGACAGCCTTTTTAGTGATGTGGATGCATAGCCTGCTAATTACATTCAGAGAGAATGTGAAATTGGGAGGGAATGTGAACACCAGTGAGAATAACAGAAAGAATTCCGCAGAATCTCAGCAGTTATGATAATGGGCTGAAAACAATGAAGTGCAATTTAAGCTACCAAACAAATTAGATGAGAGATTTTTTAAGGCGCCAGGGATGACAGAAGGGAGAGAACATCCTACCTGAGTTTTAATGTGTGCCCACAAATCCCTGCCAAGCGGAGCTGCCGGTCGGCATCCTGGGCAGGAAAGACAGACAGCATTTCAGCCCCAGTGTGCTCTGGGGCAAGCCGCCCGTGCGGGGGTGGGCACCGGAGACCCCAGCACGCCATCCTGGGCCTGTAAAGACGAAACAGGCAGAGAGAACAAGAGGGAGAAATATCTCACAAGTTATTCAGGAATGAAATATGCCAGGTGAGGAGACCCAAGGAAATAAAAATGTATTCAGGTCCCAGAAGCCCCAAGCGATCTTCCTGCCCACGTGGTTGTGAGGAGGGGGCCGGTGGGGACAGGTCTCCACAGGGTCATTGAATCTTTCTGCACCTCAGTTTCATCTGTCCAACAGGCTTTTGGCTGGCGCAGGAGGGAGGGGGACCTCTCCACTGCAGGAGCTTAGGAGGGGCTGGAGAGTCGGAGTTGGAGGAAAGCAGGGAGAAAGGGCCTTAAAGGGGACAGATGAGGTAGCACCCACTTCTTTTCTGTTTGGGCTGGAGGAAGGGAGGCGGGTTACTCTTGTTTGGCTTCCGCAGCAACAGACCCTCAGACAAAGAATGGATTCTTCTGGAGGTGATCCCAAGCCACACTGGTAGGAAGTGGGAGGGGAGGCCTGGAAGGGCAGGACGCCTTGGTTGTAAAGCAAATTAGCACTGTGGATGCTTGGGTTTACTCCCACTGGGGAACTTTGGGGCCAGTGAAGAACGCACACCTCACAAGTACCTCATCCAAGGGTGAGGAAGCTGGGGTATGTGCACACTGCACCCTGTCATTGGTTGGGGGTTGCTTTCTAGGGCGATTCATTCCCCAGCACCTCTGTGCTTCAGCAGCCAGAGAAAGGCCCTAGGCAAAGGGATGCAAAGACTGGCACCTGGGAATTGTCCGGGGAGCCCTGAGGTTGCAAGAAACAGAATAGAGGAGTGGGCACTGATAGACCCTGCAGCACCGAGGTGGGGGAAGGGAAGGGCCAGAGCAGCAGCCTGGCCGGATGACAGATGACAGGGATCCTGATACCCTATTCAGCCAGCAAGCAATGAGAGCATCTATTTGCAGGGAATCTAGACCCTGTGAGTAATGACTTGTGTGTCAGCTTCATGGAAAAATTGGATTATTAGAAACAGCTGCCAAGAACGGGAGTACATTCAGGGGCCTAGCCATGCCCAGGCATTCTAGCTGCCTTGGGGAGCAGTGGTTAGGAGTGCAAACCTCAGCTATTTAAGCTTCTTCTGGCATTCCCAGGCTGTGTGCTTTGATTTCATCCCTTCGCTTGTAGGTGCCTCTGTTTCCCAATCTGCAAAACGGGGATAATGTTGGTCTGCACCTCTGGAACAAACGGTCAGTCCATGCTTCAGTTGTAAGACATCGGAAATGTGAGAGAGCCATGGACCTCTCGTCTTCGAGATGGAGACATGGCCACAGGACCCTCAGGGGATGGGCCACCTGTTGGTGGGGGACAGCTCCAGGCTGCCCCAGCTTGGCCTGGCTTCGTCTTCTGCCAGGTGGACTCTGTGTGCACGGTGCGTGGGATTGCCCAGGGTCAGCATCTGCTTTACCCTAGACTCTGCCCTTTCAGAGACTTCCTAAGAGAGGATGGCCAAGCTTCCCTTGATCCCTGTCAGGGTCCACATCCAAACCCCTCTCTGGGTGGGTTTCCACCTGTCTTGGTTCAGCAGCCACCACAGCCCTTGCCTCCTCCTCCTCTAGCCCCTGAAATTCCCTGACATGAAGCCTGAGAACTGCCAGGGTCCAACTCTGCCTCCCAAGGAGCACAGAGACCCGGTGGTATGTGCCCTCAATGTGTTCTGCCATCATTATAAGCTTCAACGAGTATTCTGCTTTCAGAAATCCCCAAAGAAGAAACGTGCACTGGTTTCCACATCCACGTTCAGCCCCCCAGCTCTGGGGGTACATCTCAAGTCCTCCCCCAATTGTCTTCCCACAAGCCTCTTTTTTCCGGGCTAGCCCACAGGGACCCTGCAGCTTCTAGTGCACCCAGCCTCTAGCCAGGCAGGGTGCCAGGCTTCCTCCCTGGGGGTGTCCCCAGTCTGTGAGGGGTACTCATGGAACCTCTCACTTTTCAGCTTTTCTGTGGAGGGGCAGTGGCTGTGGGCACAATGTCCCTACATGGCACTCCTGTTTATCTCAATTCCTACAGGAATTCCTACAATTCCTCAGTTCCGCTCTACTTCCTTCTTCCTTCCCTCCAGTCATCTCCTTACCTGGACTGGGATGGGGCGACTGTTAACCGTGCAGGGGCCAGCCCACAAATGTGACCCATGACTGGTTGGGCAGCCTGGCCTCTGCATTCAGTCAGGACAGGGCACAGGAGTGGCCCAAAGGCCCAGGGCCCTTAGGAGACTAACCAGGGGCAGATGTGAAATGAGTTGTCTTAATAAAGTTGGGGAGGAGGGGAATGCTCCCTATTGAAACATCCCCATTCTGCGGGAAGTGTTGGTGGGGAAGTAGGTCAAGCGTTGGTCCCTGAATGCCGGGAAGCCACCTCTCATGGAAATTACCTGCCTTGAAAATTGGGTCATGCTTGCACAGCTGGGACCTGGGGGATCTCCGAGCTCATCTACTCTGGCCTTCCCCTGCCCCCAAGCACCAATTAGAGTGCCTAAGGCTGGACTATTTTTAGCCACCTGTGAGCTGGTCATGTGCTGAGAAGGAGTTGGAACGTGGCACTGCTGAGCGTCCTACAGCTACAGAGACCTAAGCCATCCCCCTCCTAAGGCCTAGGTAAGGCATGGAAGTCCCAGACCTTGGAAAGATGGTGAACATGACATCTCCATGCAAATGGAGTTCCAGAGAGAGTCTTCTAGAAGGTGGACCCACCACGCCACTGACCTAAGCACACAGTTGATCATTCCCTACCAAAAACCTTCAGTTACTCCAGCCCCTGGTCTTGGCTGAGGAGGATCTCCAGACTTGGGTGCTCCCACTCATGGCACATACTGCCTCCTATTTCCACCAACCCCAGCCACCTGCAGCTTCCCAAACCCTCCAGGTTCCTCCTGAGCACACACTGCAATGTCCTTTCCTCTCATGCCTGGCTGGAACATATTGACTTCGACCTTAAAAGTCCTGTTCTCTGAGTATTTCACCCCTTAGGATCCAAGCATCATACCTTGAAAGGGTTTGTTTAAATGTCAGTCTCCCTTATTGGTCTCGACTCCTCAAGGCCTTAGGTCAGAGCTTGGGACGTGGTAGGTGCTCAAAACATGTGATGGATGGACCCGTGCCATGCTCATCTATTGGGCAAGGGTAATGATCTGGCATGGGAAAGTCATGAGAAGCTCTTGGAAAATAGACACTCTCCTTCAAATGCTGGAGGAGCTCACTGCCGCAGGGTGAGGTTCTGGTCTCAGCAGAGTTCCTGGCTGACAGCCTCTGTGTTGGGAAGGTGGGAGGGGAATCTGACAGCCTTGGTGTAGGTTTGAAGGATCTGGGGGCTGACCGTGAGGTGGCAATAGCACCACAAGCTTTATGTGGGTGGCGCTTTGACAGATTCGCATGTCCCTCACGGCAAGAGGTCATCTAGAGGCTATGGTATGAGGGTTACCACCTGGAGGAGGAAGAGGACAAGGGAACCCCTGGGGGAGAGGGGGCTCGATGAGTGTGTGTCATGTGTCTAGGTGAGGTTGTTCAACACCTTTCCAGATCAGAGAGCTCCAAAGGGCAGCAACAGCTTGAGGTCTTAATAGCTCTAGGGTTGATCTTATCTGTGGCTGCAGATGCTGGGTCCAGTTCTGCAGAGTGTGCAAAGCAAGCAGGCTATAAACAGCTGAGAATCTACTTATTTGGGCTATTTTTAAGACAATTGAATGTGTAAACATTTGAATGTGATTCCAGCAGGCTTTTGAACTAATGGGTCTTAGCTTGCTGTGAAGAAGTAACCAACCTAGGGGCCAAGACACAAAAGTCATCTTTGGCTCATTTATCTAACACGGGGGGAGAGCAAGGCTCAGCTGGGGTCAGCGTGGTTTGTATCTTTCCTGTTTATGCCACAGACTTCTCTGTTGGCTGAATTGATACAGTTGAGCTGAATTGATACAGCCACAGACTTCTCTGTTGGCTGAATTGATACAGTTGAGGGGATTCCTACACATATTTGAACACCTGAAGGATTTTAGGACACCTCAACACATATTTACTGAGTTTCTGATGATTAAGATACAATGTCTGTCCTCAATTATTGCACAACTTGGTGGGAGGAACAGACTAGAAATAGCTGATCACAACTCCATATGATGAATGACGTCTACAGGGCACACTGGTGGCTCAGGGAGGGAGGAAATGAGCAGTGATTGGCAGCAGGGATACCATACCCAAGATCGTGAAGATTTAGAACTCAGAGTGGATGTGCTCAGATACAGCAGGTTCACCCTACAGGGGCCAGTTAACCTCAGTGGGTTTCAGGGCCAACCGAACAGCTCACCATGCAGAGGTGGGCCGAGAACTTGGAACCTGCTGATGTCTGCACAGCTCTGCAGCCTCTGCAAACTGCTTTCCCTCCATAAGCCTCAGTGTTCACTTCTGTAAATCAGAGTAAAAATCTGCACCTCTTCTGCACACCCTCTAAATACTGGTGCCTCTCAGGTTCAGGCTCTGGCCTTCCTGTATGTATGGTCTTTCCCAAGGTAAAGTCTGGTGTCAAGGCTTTAAATATCACCTTGGCGCTGATGGTCCTAATTTTTTAAATCTTCAACCCTGAGCCCCTGGCCTTTCTCTAGAGCTCTAGACTTGTATTTCCAATTCCATTCAGCTTTATAATTTCTTACCTGAATTTCTGTGCACTAGATGTGTTTTAGAATTCAGAATTTTTAAACTGTAGAAACAATAGCTCCAGCAGGATCTGTTAGAGCATCCTGTAATCAAACATATTGATATTTCTGCAGTGAAACATGTGGATATTCACTCTAAGTGGGATTACAAAAATGTGTAAATAGCCTCTGTATTAGTTCATTTTTGCATTGCTATTGAACTGCCTGACACTGGGTAATTCATAAAGAAAAGAGGTTTAATTGACTCACAGTTCTGCAGGCTGTACAGAAAGCATGGCTGGGGAGGCCTCAGGAAACTTACAATCATGGAGGAAGGTAAAGGGGAAGCCAGCACGTCTACATGGTCAGAGCTGGAGGAAGAGAGAGCGAAGGAGGAGGTGCCACACACTTTTAAACAACCATATCTTATGAGAACTCACTCATTATCATGAGAACAACAAGGGGGAAGTCCATCCCCATGATCGAATCACCTCCTGACAGGTTGCTCCTCCAACATTAAGGGTTATAACTTGACATGAGATTTGGGTGGGGACACAGAGCCAAACCATATCAGGTTCCTTCTCTGAGCTTTATTTCATATCAGGTCAAAATTTGCTGGTAAATGATATACGAAACACCGTTTGGTTTTCTGTGTTTTGTAGATTTTGGAATTATACATTCAATGAGGCTTTGTGGACCTGTGCTGTCTCTCCATTCATTTTCTGAGAGGCACCCAAAGTTAACACGCTTACTGTGACCTTTGATTTTAACACTCCCCACCCCAACTTGTCGATTTTCTGTTTTTCCCATCTCAGCTAATTTTATCACCATCCATACAGTTAATTTCTCAAGCACACATTCTAGCAGTTACTCTTCTTTTCCCTCAATTTCTTTCTTCTCCTCCCATGTCTAACCCATCAGTAGGTCATTGGCTCTTCTTGAAACCAGACCCCAAAAATTCTCTGCAAGGGTCTTATAGGGCCCATCTTATTATACCCCATCCACAGCCCCATTCATGCATTACACAGTGATCACAAGGATCTTTTAAAATGCCTTTCCACTGAAACAGGTAGATAGAAGATAGTATTAGTCTTCTGCTTAGTCCACTGCAAATGGATAAAATCTAACATTACCAAGTCCTCTCAGACCTTCAACACTGGCCCTGCCTACTCCTCTGACATCATCTCATATGATTCCATCTCTTAGTCCCCATACTTCAATCCCACTGGTTTCCTTTCTGTTTTCCTACCATGCGAAGTCTTCCTGCTTTGGGGAATTTGTGCCAGGGGCTCCTAAGACTGAAATACCTTCCCCTAGATATTGTGTGTTTCGCTGAAGGTTCCCTTGCTTGGACAGGCCTCTGCCCATAATCTGCTTAAATAATTACTTCCTCTTCTCATTATTCATTCTGTCTCCAACAGATTTTATTTTCTTCATAGTACTCGTGGCTCCGGAAGTTATGTTACTCACTTGTTTACTTGTTCACTATTTGTCTGTGGACATAAATATCCCTGTAAACTAAACACTCTTGAAAGCATGGCAGGGAGGGAACTGGCTCGCTCTGTTCCTAATGTCAGAGGCCTAACACAGTGACCTGCACATAGTAGGTGCTAAACAAATGTTTGTTGAAGAAAACAATGAATGAATACATCTTCCATTAAGGGGGAATGCTATGAAGCCCTATATGTGAATGATTCAGAACCCAGGCCTTGGCCTGGACGGAGCTGGGTTTGAATTGAGCTCTGGCCATGTGACCCTGGAAAGCTACTCAGTCTCTGTAAGCTTCCATTTCCTCATCTGGAAATGAACTTCATAGGTTGGTGGTGAAGAGGAGGTGAATTTATGTGAAGCCTATTGCACCATCTGGCATGGTATCCATGATCAATGCCAACCACTGCTACATTGCAGAGCACAGGGACACTTTGTGCTGTGAACATGGCCACGCCAGGCATGGCTGGATGAGCCCAGTTCAGCTCCCCTTACTAAAGTGAATTGGCTTGGTGAGTGAGAGGCAGTTGATCTGGGGATACTGCCATGGACCTCAACATGCCTCCTGCCACGAGTTTTGCAAGCCCTGTCTTGGTGAGTAATGAGGAGCAGGAGAGCCAAGTGGAGGCTTGAGAAGGGGGAGGGCTGGGGTGGAGGTGGTAGGTTGGTGAGAGAGGTTGAGGGTGGGGGCTATTGCCAGCAAAAGTGTAATGTCTGGGATCTGATGTGATGGGGACACCAGCCATGCAGAAAAGTAAGGCTGGGTTGCAGAGCAGTCCCTGGAGTGGCAGCAAGCAGATGCAGCCTGAGGGATACACGTTGACAAAGAGCTGAGTGACATGTGGTGTCCAAGGGGCAGGTCCGGGTGATGAACCAAGCATCCTGCTGTGGACTGAAGCTGAATCTAGGATCTAGGACTCGGGAGAATGAGACAATTTAGGGGGAAAAAAGCAAATATGGAGGCAGTGAACAAGTTCTGGACACTTTCAGGATTGAGTTGCATGGGAGTTGGCAGAGAGTTCTTCTTCCTGGGGGGCCCTTCCTGGCATGGGGGTCATCTGCTAGTTTAAAAGCCCAAGGCTGGATGGACTGGTGGTGGGAATGGGGTGCATGTGATATGGTTGGGATAGACTCAGGGACATGGTAGGTTGAGCTGATAAGGGTAGGTTGGGGGATAAAGTGCCAGGGGAGGGTTGAAAGGGCCCTGTAGTCAAACAATGAGCTGCCCGCTGCAGGAATCCCTACAACGGGGAGCTCATTTTGTGGCCACATCCACATCAGGGAGTCAGCTGGAGAACTGTGGGGAAAAAGGCCATAGACTCAGTGTTTAAAACAGAGGCTTTGATGCCTGTAAGAACTGCAATGTAGGCAAGAAGAGAGGATGCTCACCACCTCACACCGAGACCACCATAAACCTGATCCTTAACACATGGAAGCTACAGGCTGTGGTCATAAGTTAGCAAAACATAGAAGTGATTGGCAGGAGGTGCTGTGCCATATATTTGAAAGAAGTCATGGTACTTGTCCATCAAGATATTGAGACCCATAACAGGGCTGCAGTGTTTACCTGCACAGTAGATGGCTGAGTGTCAGCTCTGAGTGTGTGTGCATTTGGTTGATGTCCCATCAGCAGTTTTGACAGATGATAAAGGTGTGCCTAGAGACCTGGCGGGTGAGGTCTTCCTCAACATCTCACTGGTGGACAGGAACTTACACCTGAGCCTTCAGGTGTACAGGAGAGACTTAGTCTGAAGGATACGGTGTCCTGAGCTGAGGGCTGTCTCGGAATAGCTCCCTCCACACCCTCCTGACCAAGGAGGAGAAGCCCTTGCATGTGGCCTCGATGGCCCAGTGCCCTCTTCTGACTCTCCCCAAAGTGACTGAGGCTGCCTCTGCCCCACCCAGCCTCCTGTTGGCTCCACATTCAGGAAGACCCCAGCAGCAGCTGCCCAGGGAGCGAGGCGTAATCTCTGCTGCTTCAGCAAAGCACAAATCACTAAATAAAACACAGCCCTCCCTGGGAGGCTGCCTGTCACTGAGTGTATAAATGAACAGTCATGCTCCATCCGTCCTGGGTACAGCTGAGTGCTGCGCTTGCTGCCCTCCCCCACTCCTAGGATGCTCTCTCTCTCTTTCTCCCTTCTCTCTCTCTCTGCACCCGCCACCCTTCTCATCTTCCAAGGCCTCTCCAGGCCTGCTTTGTCATTGTCTCAGCTCTGGAGCCCTTGAAATTGAGCAGCACCCCACAACCCTGTCTGTGCTGCGGCCATCTTGGTGAACTGGCAGGTGTTCCCAGGCTCCCAGCTCTTTCCTGTCCATCATGCACCATTTAGAATCTGGTCTTTGGGCACCGCCTTCTTAGCTGTCCCATCCTCTGCCCCATGAAGAGGGGTCTCCCTTCCTCAGTCAGATGTTTTGGCTTCTGTGATGCAGAATCATGAGGACGGAGAGAAGATAATTAAAGTCTGGACTCACCAGTAACGTCGGGCAGAGGGAGCAGGAGGCAATGTGGAAATTGAGGCCAGGAGGGGAAGAAGGGGATTTGGCACGGGTGCTGGAGCAAGGGTGAGAGTAACAGGGAGACATGTGTTGCATTTGGAGTCTGGTATTCATCAAGAGTTGTGAGAAAAGTGAATCCCCTTCATTACTTGTGGGTCTGAGCTCTGTTTCTTGAATGGGACCAGGCAGGTCTCTGGGTTCCTAAGGGTCGCCATCCTTTCTGGTTCTACTAGAGTGGATGAGCTGGCCTTGTCTCCTAACTGGAGTGCATCCACTGTGAAGGCAAGGAGTCATGTTGCACCTTGTCCGCTAGTGGGTGGTGGAGACCTTTTGAGAGTGCTTTGCAGTGGGCGAGGCTGAGCAAAGCCTAGTGACATCTAGGACAGACTCCGTGATCCTTCCCATCTCTGTCCTGCAATCGTGCCCAGCCTGTTTCCATGACCACACAGCACCATTGGAAGACGGAACACTGCCTTTAGCCTGGAAATTCTCTTCTCATTGCTTACTCTTGGCAATGCCTGGGGGCTGTGTGTGATTCCAGAAGTCAGGCTCACTTGCTTTAGAAACCAATTCTGTCAGAGATGGTGTGAGTCCAAGAACTAGGACGACGGTTTTGTCTTTTTCTTGTAGCTGACAGACTCATCCCTTCCTGCTCCTCCTCCTCCTTTGTCTTTCTCTCCTCTACTGTATGAAAGGCACCAGGCAGGCACTCAGGTGGTGTTCCTGGGGGACCCAGTGGTGGATCAGTCCCAGATCCATCTTTGGGGCTCAGAAGGCCAGGAGGAGAACCAGCTAGACTAGACTGGGCTGCAGCCAGCTCAGATAATTTGCCTCACCCTCCTTCCGCCATGACATGGGTGTATGATTGTGCCTTCTCAGCCAGAGTTTCAAGGGACCCTGCTGGAGATCACAGAGTCGAGGGCAGCTGTGACATGTGGCCTGATGCCTTTGCAACTGCCATCTCTGCGTCTTCTCAAAGGTGGGAATGATAACACCAACTCTAGAGGGAGCGGGGAGGCCCTAGTGCAAATTGCAGAGCTTGGACAGCCAGGGGGTTCTGATCAGAAGCCAGTTACTATTGCTAAGGGAAGGAGACAGGAGGGGTCAGTTTGGGGGTCTTGCCTCCTCAGTGGCTGGATTTGAGGGAAGGAGAGAATAAGCAAGAAACCGCCTTTGCTTTTGTGAGTACACATGGAAGCATTGCAGACCACAGCTGGCCTATGGGAAGGTTTTGCTTAATGAGAAAGCAGATACAGGTGGGGGCTGCATGGTGGCATGCCAGCTGGGACAGGCTCTTTTTATGTCATCTTGAATATTATGCTTCAGATAATATGATTGCTTGCTCAGCATAAATACAATGGTCTCATCGCACTTTTTATTGAGATGAAATTTATATCCTGTGAACTCCATAAATCATAATTTTATGACCCACTGAGTTGTGACAAATGCATACACTTCAATCAAGATAAAGAACAATTTCATCATTCCAGAAAGTTCCTTCATGCTCCGCTTCAAATCAATCTTCACCTGTCATAGACAATCACTCTTCTGATGTCTATCATCAAAGTCAGTTTTGCCTGTTCCTGAACTTCATATAAATGGAAGCTTACAGTGTATGCTCTTTGGTGTCTGGTTTCTTTCATTGAATGGAATGTTGTTGCCTATGTGACGATATGGAAACTTTGAAAAAATCTCTTCCAGTTGGTAGACACTTCAGTTATTTCCAGTTTTTGAATAGTATGACCAAAGCTTCCATAAACAATCTTTTACAGGTCCTTTTTGTGGACATATATTTTCTTTTCCCTTTGGCAAATGCTCAGGAGTGGAATTGCAGGGTCATAGGGTAGTGGAAGTGTACAGAAACTTCCAGACAGATTTACAAAGTGGTTGTGCCGCTATACGTTTCCACCTGCAGTGTGTGAGAATTCTCGTCATCCACATTCTTACCAAGTGGCGGTGTTGTCAGTCTGTGCTATGGACTGAATGCATGTGTCCTCCTGCATTTCACATGCAGAAACCCAGTGGGATGGCATTTGGAGGTGGGTCCTTTCAAGATAATGAGCTCATGAGAGTGGAGCCCTCAGGAATGGAATTAGTACCCTTATAAAAAGAGATGTGTAGGCCGGGCGTGGTGGCTCTTGCCTGTAATCCTAGCACTTTGGGAGGCTGAGGCGGTTGGATCACCTGAGGTCAGGAGTTCGAGGCCAGCCTGGCCAACATGGTTTAGTACAAACCCTATCTGTACTAAAAAAAAAAAAATTAGCTGGATGTGGTGGTACATGCACCTGTAATTCCAGCTACTCTGGAGGCTGAGACAGGAGAATCGCTTGAACTGGAGAGGCAGAGGTTGCAGTGGCAGTGAGCTGAGATCACGTCACTGCACTCCAGCCTGGGTGACAGAGCAAGACTGTGTCTAAAAAAAAAAAGAAAGAAAAAAAAAAGAGGGAGAGAGAGGTGAGAGATTATCTCTCTGCCATGTGAAGATACAAAGATACAAGAAGAAGTCAGGAAAAAGGTCCTCGCCAGACACCCAATTGGCCAGCACTTTGATCTTGGACTTTCAGCTTCCAGGATTGTGAGAAATAAATGTCTGTTGTTTAAAACTCCCAATATATGGTATTTTGTATAGTATCCAGAAACTGATTAAGACAGTCTTTCTAAATTTAGCTGTTTTAATGAACATGAAGTGGTATTTCATTGTGGTTTTAATTTTAATTTCCTTGAATACAAACGATCTTGAGAAATTTTTATGTGTTTATCATGGCCGTTTGTATATCTTCACCTGCTCAAGTCTTTTGGTCTTTAAAAAAATTAAGTTGTTTATGTCTTTATTATTGATTCGTAGGGCTTTAAAAATGCATAATCTGAATACAAGCCCTGTATCAGATATATGTCTTGTGAATATTTTCCCCGGTCTATGACTTGCTTTATTTTCTGAATAGTGCCTTTCAATAACCAAAATTACATTTTTTTCATTAAGTAGCATGCGATTCCAAACTTGAACACCATAAATCAGAGGAGCTAGTGATTTTTTAAAGGAATTTTAAAAACTTTGTTCAGAAATTAAAAAAAATTCAACTGACACATAATAATTGTACATATATATGGGGTACAATAGGATGTTTTGATACATGCATATCTTATGATATGATCAAATCAGAGTATTTAGAGTATCTATCACCTCAAACATTTATCATTTCTTTGTGATGAGTACATAGAAAATTTTCTTTTCTAGCTATTTTGAGATACACGTACCTTATTGTTGACTGTAGTCACCCTACACCAGAACATACTCTTCCTTTCTAACAGCAACTTTGTACCCATTAACCATCCTTTCTCCATCCTCCCCTCCCTCTCCCTGTCCTCTGGTAACCAATGTTCTATTTCTATAAGTGATATCAGCTTTTTAAGATTCTACATGTGATATGGTTTGGATTTGTGTGCCTGTGCAAATCTCATGTTGAATTATAATCCCCAGTGTTGAAGGAAGAGCCTTGTGGGATGTGATTACATCACAAGGGCAGATTTCTCCGTTGCTGTTCTCGTGATAGTGAGTGAGTTCTCATGAGATCTGGTTGTTTAAAATTGTGTGACATCCCCCCTTTGTTCTCTTCCTTCTGCTCTAGTCACGTAAGTTGTGCCTGCTTCCTCTTCACCTTCCCCCATGATTGTAAGTTTCCCGAGGCCTCCCCAGTCATGCTTCCTGTACAGTCTGAGGAACTGTGAGACAATTCAACCTCTTTTCTTTCTAAATTACCCAGTCTCAGGTAGTTCTTTATAGCAATGTGAGAATGGACTAATACAATATGTGAGTGAGATATGTGAGTGAGATCATGCAGCATACGTCTTTCTGCGTCTGGCTTATTTCACTCATCATAATGTCCTCCAGGACCATTCATGTTGTTGCAAATGACAAGATTTCATTGTTTTTTTTTTCTGCGCTGAATAGTATTCTATTGTGTGTATATACCACATTTTCTTTGTCCATTCATCCGTTAATTGATACTTAGGTTGGTTCCATATCTTGGCCATTGTGTATTGTGCTGCAATAAACATGGAAGTGCAGATATCTCTTCAACAACATGATTTTATTTTACTTCGTTTGAATATATACCCAGTAGTGGGATTGCTGGATTATGTGGTAGTTCCTTTTTACATTTTTTGAGGAACTTCCTTACTGTTGTTCATAATGATTGTACTAATTTACATTCCCACCAACAGTATATAATAAATGTTCCTTTTTCTCCACATTTTCACTGACACTTGTCATCTTTTGTCTTTTTGATAATAGCCATTCTAATTGGAGTGAGATGATATCTCATTGTCATTTTGATTTGCATTTTCCTGATGATTACTGATGTTGAGCATTTTTCATATACCTGTGGACCATTTGTGTGTCTTCTTTTGATAAATGTCTATTATGGTCTTTTGCTCATTTTAAAATAGGGTTATGAGTTTTTTGTTGTTAATTTTTAAAAATATATTCTGAATATTAACCTCTTATCAGATGTATACTTTCCAAATATTTCCTCTCATTCTATAGACATCCTCTTCACCTTGGTGATTATTTCCTTTCCTGGGCAGAAGCTTTTTAGTTTTATGTAATCCCATTTGTCTATTTCTGCTTTTGTTGCCTTTTGTTTTTGAGGTCTTATCCAAAAAAAATCTTTGCCTAGTCCAATTTCATGGAGCATTTCCCCTAAGTTTTCTTTTAGTAGTTTCACAGCTTTGAGTCTTACATTTAGGCCTTTAATTCATTTTGAGTTGATTTTTTTATATATGGCAAAAGAAAGTGATCCAGTTTCATTCTTCTGTACTCAGATATCCAATTTTTCCAATACCATTTATTGAAGAGACTGTCCTTTTCTCTGTGTGTGTTCTTGGTACCTTTGTCAAAAATCAGTTGGCTGTTTTTTGTATGTGTGTAGGTACATATGTTTTTTTGTATATATGTATAGATTTATTTCTGGGCTTCTGTGCTGTTCCATTGGTCTGTGTGTCTGTTTTGATGCCAGTACCATTCTGTTTTGGTTACTAGTGCTCTGTAGCATATTTTGAAGTCAGGCAGTGTGATGCCTCCAGCTTTCTTTTTCTTGCTCAAGATTGCTTTCGCTATTCAAAGTCTTTTGTGGTTTCATATAAATTTTAGAATTGTTTTTTCTATTTCTGTTATTGGTATTTTGATAGAAATCGCACTGAATCTGTAGATTGCTTTGGGTAATATGGACATTTTAACATTATTTCTTCCAATCTGTGAACACAGGATATCTTTCCATTTATTTGTGCTCTCTTCAATTTCTGTCATCAATATTTTAAAGTTTCAGTGCAGAGATCTTTCAGCTCCTTGGTTAAGTTTATTTCTAGCTATCTTATATATTTTTGTAGCTAAAACATTTAAAAATTTTGATGAAGTTTTGATTTATCATTTTTCTTCTTTCATGGTTAGAAATAGTGTCTTTTATAAAAAGTCTTTGCCTATTCCAAAGGTGGGAAGGTATTTTCTCATACTTTTTTCTAAAAGTGTTACTGTTTAAACTATTTGTTTAGATCTGTGATCCATCTTGAAGTAATTTGTGTGAATGTGTGTGGTATGAAGTAGAGTTTGAGATTAATTTTTTTACCATGTGTTTTTCCATTTCCAGCACTAATTTTTAAAAAGAGTTTTCCATAAGATTTTTTTGACGACTTTGTCAAAAATCGATTATATATGTGAGTCTATGCCTGGACTTTTTATTCAGTTCCATTAATCTATGTTTAAGTAAATACCATACTGCCTTGATTATTGTAACTTTATTACAAGTCTTGAAATCAGGAGTTATGGGTCTTCCAACTTTGTTCTTTTGTTTCAAGGCTGATTTTGTTACTCTAGGTCCTTTGCATTTCAAAATAAAGTTTAAAATAAAGATGTTGATTTCTGTCAAAGAGTCTATTGAAATTTTGATTTGAATGATACTGAATTTATTGATTAATTTGGGGGAATTAACATTATAACAATATTAACTCTTCCAAATCATGAACATAATATATTCTGCACTTTATTTGGGTCTTTAATTTCTCCTAGCAATGCCTTACAGTTTTAAGTATGGAGGTCTCGCATGTCCTTTCATATATTTATTCTCAAGTACTTTATTTTTAAAAATTTCTTGCAAATGGTATGTTTTTCAAACTTAATTTTTAAATTGTTTACCATCAATATATAGAAATGCAATTAATTTTGATTATTGACATTGTCCCTGTGACTTTGCTAAATTAACTTATTCATTTCATTATGTTTTTAGATTCTTCAGATTTCCTTTTAACAATCATGTCATCTGAAAATAGAAACTTTTTTACTTCTATTTTTTGTGATCTTTTTGCCCTTTAATTTCTTCTTCTTGCCTTACTGCATTGGTTAAGACCCCTAGAGCAATATCAAATAGAAGTGGTAAGAGCAGGCATGCTTATGAAGAAAGCATTTAATATTTCACCGTTAAGTATGATTTTAGATGTAGAATTTTGGTAGATGTTCCTTACAAGATTGGTAACTTTTCCTTAATTTCTAGTTTGCCAAGAGTGTTTTGTTGTTGTTGTTGAGTGTTGAATTTTATTCAAGTGCTTCTTTTTCTCTAACTATAGGGATGATCAGATAGGGCTTCTCATTTAATTCTGTGAACATGCTGAATTATATTAATTTTTGAATGTTGAATTGACCTGGCATTCTTTGAATAAACTCCACTTGGTGAACTTAATGCTATGTATGGCTAATATTTTGTTAAGAATTTGGTGTATATGATCATGAGGGAGATGAGTCTTTAATTTTCTTATCTTCTAATTATTTGTTAGGCTTTGGCATCAGAGCTATTTTGACTTGATAAAATGAGTAGGCACATGTTCTTACCTCTTATATTTTCTGAAATATTTTTTCTTAATGTTTGAAAAAAATTATCAGTAGAATTATATGGGTCTGTAATTTTCTTTTTGGGGATTTTGGGTAAAGAATTAAATTTCTTTAATAACTATAGGTGTAGGTGTAGTAGCTAATCTCCCGGAGGCCCATCAGTGATACCTACCTGCTGGTATTCACAGCCTTGTGTAGTTGTGTAGTCTCCTCCAACATTGTACCAGGGTTTGCCTGTGTGGCCAATGGCATGCAGCAGACTTAATGATATGTCAACTTATATTATAAGGGACCGCAGCTTCTAGCTCTGTTTCTCTCTTAGATCATTTACTCTGAGGAAAGCCAGGAGCCATGTTGTGTGAACACCAAGGAAGCTTGTGAAGAGGCCCTTGTGGAAAGAAATAGAGCTTTTGGCTGACAACCAACCAGGAGCTGAGGCTGCCAACAACCCTGTGAGTGAGAGTAAAAGTGGATTCTCCAGCCCAGTCAAGCCTTGAGATGACTATAACCCTGCCTGGCAACTTGGAAAAGACGCTGAGACAGAACCACCCAGTGAGGCTACTCCTGGGTTCCTTAACCTCAGAAATTTATGAAATAATAAATGTTTCTTATTTTAAGCTCCTCTGTTTTGGAATAATATTTATTACCCAGAAATAGATAACTCATACAATGGAGCTATTCAGATTTTCTATTTTTGTTTGTGTCAGTGTTGGTAATTTATGTTTTTCAAGAAATGAGTCTATCCCACCAAAGTTGTCAAATTTATTGACATAAATTTTTTCACACTATCCTGCTAGTTTCCTTTTAATAGCTATTGGATCTTTACTGATATCTTATTTTATTTTTGATATTCATAATTTGTGTTTTCTCTTTATTTGATCAGTCTTTCTAGACATTTTTCAATTTTAATTCTTTAAGATAATAGATTTTGGTTATGTTATTATTTTTTATTTTCTAATTTATTGATTTCTGTTTTTATCTTTATACTTTGCTGTTTTCTGTTTACTTTGGTTTTAATTTACTTCATTTTTGAGTTTATTAACTTAGAAAGTTAGATCACTAAAATTATACTTTTCTTTTTTTCTAATATATGCATTTAAAACTCAAAATTTCTCTCTAAGCATCACTTTAGCTGCATCCTACAAATGTTCACTGATTATGTTAATGTGGTTCCTTTGTGTTCTTAAATGTACTACATACTACAGTATGTTAACTGTTTTAAAGTCTTTGTCTGCTGTTTTAAAGTCTTCGTCTTGGTCACATTAGGACCTATTTTTTTTGACTTTTCTTTTTCATTCTGGCTTACTTTTTCCTGCTTCCTCTCGTGCTTAGTAATTTGGGCTAATGCATTACCCCTGCCTCAGCCTCCTGAGTAGCTGGGTCCACAGGTGTGTGCTACCATGTCCAGCTAATTATTTGCTTAGTTTTATTTTTTGGAAATGAGGTCTCACTGTGTTGCCTAGGGTGGTCCCAAATTCCTGGCCTCAAGTGATCCTCCAGCCTCAGCCTCTAGAGTAGCTGGGATTATAGGCACAAGCCACCATGTCTGGCTACTTTTTCTTTTAAATTTTTTTTAGAGATGGGGTCTTGCTATATTGCCCAGGCTGATCTCAAACTCCTGGGCTCAAGAGATCTTCCATCCTCAGCTTCTTGAGTAGCTGGGGGCATGCACTGCTCACTGCACCAAGCTTAGTAATTTTGATTGTATACTAGACATTGTGATGACACACTGACAGATGCCTGAACTATGTTTTCTTCCTTGGTCAAAGAGCGTACAAAGATTTCGACTACCACCATCCATGATACCATTTCAAAGGAACATAGAAATAGAAAATAGGAATAATATGATTAAGCTAGGCTTTTATGGAAGGCAGTTATGTTCACCGCTATGCCACCAACATCACTTAGGCAAGTCTTTTATGAATTGACATTTAGCCTTCGGATGAGAAGGAATGAAAGCACAAAGAGTAAAAAATAAAATCTTCATGAAGGAACAGTGTAAGAGATTGATGCCTGGGCTTGTCATTTTTGGCAGCTGTCCTCTGAAATGTAATTAGTTTATATCTAACTGCTGTATAGAGTGAAAAATATATTTAATTATTTAATGTAAATTATGCAACTAATATTTTCTTGGAAATTTGCTAGGAAGTGGTGCTGCTCAAACCCATACTTTCATAAGTTCATTTGAAATGCTACCAAAGCATGGATGAATGATTGTAACCTTATACTTCCAAGAAATTTGGAGTCAAAATCTTTAGGACTGTACTCTTCAGCAATGTTTTTCTAACTGTATTTCATACATAGTGGGCCATAAAATCAATTTGGTGAGCTATGACCAGCATATTAAAAAGTGATATAAAATATAACAGCATAAAATAGTATATAATAGCAAACAACAGGAAATAGTAGATGCATTGCATACTATATAACTACATTTTTTTTTGAAATGGAGTCTTGTTCTGTCCAGTCTGGAGTGCAGTGGTGTGATCTCAGCTCACTGCAACCTCCGCCTCCGGGGTTCAAGCGATTCTCTTGCGTCAGCCTTCCAGGTAGCTGGGATTACAGGTGGCTGCCACCACACCTGGCTAATTTTTGTATTTTTAGTAGAGACGGGGTTTCACCATGTTGGCCAGGCTGGTCTCCAGCTCTTGACCTCAGGTGATCTGCCTGCCTCGGCCTCCCGAAGTGCTGGAGTTATAGGCGTGAGCCACTGGCACCTGGCCGGCTAAATTTTTTTGATACTTTGTTTGGTTTTGTATGTGTATGTGTTTTGAATTATGATTAAAAATGTGTTTTTAAAGTTACATTCATGAAAGTTTTAAAAACACTACACCATGTTGTAGACCTTTGGAGTCTTCCATTTCATAGAATGATCAGGAACAAACCAAGATGATAGGGGACTAAAGTATCTTGTAATCCAGAGATCTCTGGAACAGATGGGAGGAGTATGGAGAGAAGAATGGACATGAGTGATCCATTTGTGTGTTTCTTCATTCATCCATTTGTTGATTCATGTGGCAAGCATTTATTGAGTTCTCGCACTGATTAAGCATACTGTGTGTCTTTAACAATACAAAAAAAGAAAGAAATGGTTCCTTCTCCCAGGAAGCTCACAGTTCAGTTGGCAGAGAACCAGTTAGCCAGATATTTCTCATACAGTGTGATGAATCCTATGCTATGGTAGAGATGTAGTTGCAATTCAGAAGTGCCTAACCAATCCTGGATTGGAGGTCCTGGAAGACTTCTGGGAAGAGGTGATGTCTGCACTAGGCCTTGAAGTTCGAATAGGGGTTATCCAGCAAAGAAGATGGGAAAAGTGTGCTCTACAAAGAGGGTATAGTACAAACATAGCCCAGAGGCAAGGGGAGTAAGGAGTTTTGGAGCCATGCACACATGTGGGTGCAAAAAGTGGAGTATTTGAGACTGTAAGCGGGGCTGAGAAACTTACCTTTTATAAGCAGATTGTGTTTTTAAAAGTCACTGTAGACTTATTGGTGGGGAGCAACCTGAAAGCAGGTGACTGTTGCAGGGACTAGTCCTGGGTCGGAGGGAGGGGAAAGCATGCATTTGAGGGAATCTGAGCAAGTATCATTTGAGGATCAGCTGACAACAGGATGAGGACAAAGGTGCATGAGAGCAAGATGTCTTAGATGACTCATGAGGCTCTGTGTGGGGCCTCAGTGGATGTTGGTACCATTCTCTAAGAATGGGTCCAGCAGGAGTGATAGTTTTGTAGTGGGTGGGGACCGGCTAAGAAAATGATGTTCCCATTGTTATCATGTTGCCATGGTTACTGGAGCCTATCTAGATTGAGATCAGATGGATTCACAGGGCTGGATTTCAGATACATGAATCTGGGAATTTGCATTACACAGATAGGGTTTGAAATGTCAACATGGCCAACCCTGTCCAGAGTCTGGGATTCAGTCAGCTGGAGAAAATGGGGAATCTCATAAATCATCTCATAAATAAAATTGCGAATCTTCAGGCCCTTATTTACAGTGGCTTTTGTGTGCTACATTTGCAGGGAAATATATGTTCTTGTCATCCAACTTCAAGAGAAGTAAATGAACTTGAATCACATGAGTGGGTTTAAATGCCAGCCTGGAATTTAGGAAGCTACTTTGCACCTTCTTTGCTCTCATCATCTTCTTCTTCTTCTTCATTAAGAGCATGCCATTTTGTCTCTGTCTTTGGGTATATAGATTAAAATAAGGCTGATTGTGGAGAAAAAAAAGACAGAGGCAGTTAAGGGAACAAGAAGTTCCTGTTATGAGGACAAGCACATCTTTTAGTGAGCCTTGCTAAACCATATATCCTGCCGGAGATCTGGGGAAAGCCAGGTGATGATGAGCTGAGATCTCTACCTCTTCCTGGACCCACCTGATGACCCAGCGATTGCCAGGATTTTAGGGGACTCCACCTGGTTTCATGACATCCTGGTCTGCAAGCTGCTTTGGGGCAGGGACCCAGTCTTTCTTGTTTGTTACTGTATTCCCAGGACTGAGTCCTGTGCCTGGAATAGGCATCCAGGGAAGTGTGGAATGAACGAATCGGTGAATGAATACAAAGAGTAGCAAAAATAACTGAACTAGACACCATAAGTGACCAGGAGTCTGGTTTGAGTCCTGATCTTAGCTTCTTAATCTTTACATTGAGGGTAATAATGTGGAGTAACAGTTCACTTATAGCTGCCATGAGGGTTAAATGAGCTATCTGTAATGACTTGGTGCAGTGCTTGGCATGTGGCTGACAGTGGTTCAATAATTCACACCACTGCTATTGTTATTTTGCTGTTATGTGTTCCTAGTAGGTCACTGCAATATATCGGCTGATAGATTGCATGAGCTGCCCACACTTTAGCTTCCTCGTTTGTAGGGTAGAGATGGTAAAGGCTGGCTTGTCCCCTCTTGGCTGATAAAATGATTAGGAAATGATAGGTCTGGGATGCTGATGTTGAATCTCATTGTCTTACTCTCCAGGGAACTTCTCTCCAGGGGAGGCGAGTAACTCAGGGTGAGTGGCAGAGCCAAATGGGAGATGAAGGTGAAAATATTCTGGAAGGCTGAAGTTGCTAAGCAGAACATAACAGTAACTGTAACACAATCCTCACATAGCTTTTGAGCAGCTGCAGGAGCTTTGAAATCTCACATCCTCGTTTCCTAGCCTCACTTCCCCTGAGCTGCCGCATGAGCTCGTGCTATCATTTATATTCCCCAGACCTCAGTTGAGATCAGGGAGTTGAGGCCGAGTCTTCAGGTGGTAGTGAAGGTAAAAGAGAGAATGGCTGTGTGTGAGCCCTCAGTACGCCCGGTATAGGCGTTTGACCTGTGGCAGCTGTCGCTGTCTGATAGCATAGCTGAGAAGGGGCGAGACCAGGATACGGACTCGGGTCTGTGGCAGCAATTTGAAGTGTCTCCTATGTTTTAGGAGGAATATGTGTCACCTGGAGGACTCGGAGTGCGCCTGAGCACCTGGAGGTCACTCTCAGGGCATGGATGAGGAGGCAGGAAGTTGCAGCCCAGAAATAGCCATCATGCTGTCATCTCAGAGGTGTCCACAGAATGTCTTTGAGCTAAGAGAGGCCAGGCCAAAGGTGCAAGGTAGGCAGGACCCTCAAGGACAATTGTCTTGGGTATCCGCATATCTGCATATCTGACCGAGCTCAACTCCACCCCCCAGTCAATTTTGAAGTGCCTAAGGGCAGCCAGTTGTCAGCCAGAGTATTAGGGTGGTGAGCTGTAGAGTTGAGTGGTGGACTCTGGAGCCATTCTGCCTCTCTCATTTGGGTCTGCCACTTCATAGCTGTGTGAAACGGGGTAAGTTACTTGACCTCTCTGTGCCTCAGTTCCCTCATGTATAATGTGAGCTTAACAATAGAATTACCTCAGGGGTTAAGGTATATCAACCACACGTGACAGGGGCAGCAATAGGTAAGTGTTCAGTATTAGGATTGCCCTGGCAGGACAATTAGGATATTAGAATATTAGAAGAATAGCATCCCAGGCCCTGGTATCTTTAAGGAGCCTTTCAGCCCCACTACCCTGCCATGGGCCTGGCACCATTTCCTCTGCCTGTGCAGTAATGGTGGTTGCCTGAGGCACCAGCTGATGAATGATAAGCCTGGAAGGTCCCAGGGCTTGTAGCTGCTTTCTCCTCTCCAGGCTGGCCCACATCTCACGTAGGCTCCAACTTGTACTCTCAACTTCAACTTGACCTGGGCAAGCATAGGCCAGCCCAGCACAGTGTAGGGCCTGAGGCAATGCCCAATCTGGAAGCTCGGGCTGAGCTGGGGGCCACACAGAGCTTTGGCAGCAGGCAGTCTTGGTAGCTCAGGGCTGCCCATCCACCCCAGTGGGCTGTGACTTTTCCCGCCCATCTGCCACCCTCTTTAGGATACCTTCTCCCCAGCCCCAGGCTCTACGCCCCTCTGATTCCATGGTACCAACCATCTGCTTTTTGGAAGCTTGGTCTGATGATCTCATGAACCTCTTTGTGCAGCCCAGAGCCAGCTGGACGCTGCCACCCAGCTGGCTGTCCCTGCTGACAGAGCCTGGAGTGGGCAGTGCCCTATCTGGTCCTCACTCTGCAGTCTCGAGCCTCTGTTTAGTAGGAACAGCAAAGCTGCCATTTTCAGAGAGGCCGACTCCCATGCACTGAACTTCCCAGTGTGTAGACGTCAGCCTGGTTGGTAGCTGTCCCACCAAAGAACAGAACCCTCATGCCAGTGTCGTAAGCAGGAACTGGGCCGGAGGGCTGGCGTGGATGTTGTGATCCCTCCTGGCAGGGGTGTCTGATCCGGCCAAGGCCCAAAACACAGGGGTGTGTTAAGCATTTGCTTCTTGCCCAGATGGGCTGGTGGGGGGTCCTCCATGGTGCCTCTGGCTGTGGGCAGACCATAACCCTACTCCCCTAGCATAGGCCTGGCATGCTGTAGGAAGATGTATGCCATGTGCTGGTGCCCCACACCTCTCTCGTGGAGGAGAACCAAGGTGTCTCCTGCTCTCACTTCCATTTCTCAGGTTCCATCACGATCCTGGTGCCTCTGCTAACACCTTCTTCTGACTGACAGCTTGCCATAGGATCCCTTACCCTCACCTCCAGGGTGACAGCTTTGGGCACTGTGATTTATTTTTAAAGTTTCTCTCCATACCCCATAGAATGAGGTCCTGCATGCTCCCTGGGAGAACCCCTCTATCACTCGTTGTGGTGAGGGCCTGCTTAGGAGATCGCTGCCCTTACCTTCCCAGGGTCAGCCACAGGCCCCAGAGGAAAGAAGATGAACCCACGAGAGGGCCCCAGAACTCAGCACACATCTACTGCAAGATGAGAGCTGTGGGCAGGAATGCGGAGGCGTCAGAGCCAGGATGCATTTAATAAGCAGTGTGACAAGGAATAAAATAACTATTAATAAGGTACATTGCAGACTTGATTCCAGCCCCATTACACTTTCCTTTACCTTATTTCACACTCCATTTCCAAAGCACCCTCTTCTCTCTCCCACACCTTTAATAGTTCTGGCAAACTTCGGCCCTAATGAAGTCTGGCAGCATAAATTTAAGGCAGTGTCTGGCTGAACTAACAGAAGCCCGCGTCTACGGCACAATAGTCTGAGTTGCTGGAGACATAAATTCGGCCTCAAGACTGTCCGAAGGATTCAGCGAGGCAGGCCAGGGCTGTGACAGCCATGAATGATGGTGCCTCAGGCATTCCCGAAGCCCACGGTGGCAGGCTGCTGAGTGGGGAGGCCTGCTTGCCCGGAGTGCAGAGACTTTCGTTCATTCACGCATTCATTCATCCCACAGGCACTCACTGGGGCTGTGTCCAGTGTGTCAGGAGAGCTTTCTACCTTCACAGCCTCTTCATCCTGCCAGGTGAGCATCACCTCCATTTTACAGACAGGGAGGCTGAAGGGGGGTCGTGGGGTTTGCTGGCTTGCCCGAGCTCACACAGATAATCCTAGCGCAGGTGTTAGCCAGTGAAGGAACGAGAAGACACCAGGCCTCTTTGCTCTCTAAGGTTGTCTGTCCTCTTCTCTGACGGCCTCCCCCACCTGCAGGCCTTTGGTTCTATGGACTGTCTTTCGTGGTGAGCAGGCGCTCTGCTCTCCCGGGAGGTCTTTCTCTAGTCCCCTCTGGCATTTCCTGGCCCTGCACTTTGTTTGTCTCACTTGAGTTCGTGAGCTGGCACAGGGTTCAATCAAGGCTGGGTCCCCCAGGTTCCTGGAGGTCCCTGTGGCTGGAACCTGGGCCTCCAGGGTCCCCGTCTGGGGCTCAGTGTGTGAGATTTGAGACTGGGCCCCTCTGTGTGGGGCCGTAACAGCTTCATTCTTCAAATAGCTGAGCAATGCCGGGTCTGGGGTGCATGGGTTCAGCCATCAGAGATGGGCAGATGGGGAAGGGGCTGGGAGAGCAAAATGAGGCAGGTGGTTGGAAGTGGGGGGAAGAGAGACCAAGCCTCAGCTTCTCATATGCAGCTCCAGGGCTCCAGGGGCCCTTCCTGGTCAAAGGAAGCCTATTCTCCAGGCTTCTAGGCCTGAACTAACTTTGAACTCAGCTGACATTGAGACATCAGTCACTCGGAGGCTGGGAGTTTATTATCATTCTCTTCTTTTTGTCTTGATCTCTTATTCTTCTCTTACTTTTAAATTTTCTCTCAGGCTCCCTTCCCCTTTTCTTCATAAAGTGGTGTAGCTGTTTGAGACAAATCTTTGTCTTTTTGATGCTAATGATGATATTAGTGCTAGCCTTTGTGTTATTGTTGGCAATGGTGTTAGTGTTGGTGCAGGTAAGGGTGCTATCAGTGCTGGTGATAAGTGTGCTTGTGATGAGTGTGCTGGTAATGATGGTGGCGATGGCTGGTGTTGCTGGTGACAGTGGTGGTGATAATGATGGTATTTCTGGGGATGATGATGATATTGGTGGTGGTTATGACAGTAGTGGTGTTGCTGATTAGGTGGCAATGATGGCTATGGTGGTGGTGATAGTGATGATGGTACTGGTGGTGATAATTGCATTGTTGGTGATAATGATGGCGGTGGTGATATTGGTGGTGATCACAACATTGCTGGTAGTGTTGTTGGTCATGATGGTGTTGGCATTCCTGTTGGTGCTTGTGGTAGTGGTGATGGGTATGAAGGTGGTGGTGGCAATGGTATTGTTGGTGAGGATGGTACTGTTGGTGGTGTTAGTGATGGTGATGGTGGTGATTTTGCTGTTAATAGTTGTGGTGATGATGATAGTTATGATGGTTTTGGTAGTGATGGTGTTGTTGGGGATGATGCTACTCTAGGTAGTGTTGGTGGTTATGATGGTGTTGGCATTGCTGTGTGTGGTGGTGGTGGTGATGGTGGTTAGGATGGTGGTGGTGGCAATGGTATTGAGATTGGTGTTGATGATACTGTTGGTGGTGTTGGTGGTGATGAAGGTGATTTGGCTGTTGGTAGTTGCGGTGGTGATGGTATTGTTGGTGATGATGATACTCTTGGTAGCAGTGTTGGTGGTAATGATGGTGTTGGCATTGCTGTGTGTGGTGGTGGTGGTGATATTTGTGGTGGTGCTGGTATTGTTGGTGATGATACTGTTTGTCATGTAGGTGGCAATGATGGTGGCGATTTTGCTGTTGATGGTTGTGGTGGTGATGATGGTTTTGATGATGGCGGTAGTAGTTTTGGTGATGGGTGCTGGGCCTCTGAATCAGGAAGATGTAGTAGAAAGAAGAAAAGCTCTGGAGCTAGACAGACCTGCATTCCATTACTGGCTCCAGTAAATTACTTAGTGTCCTGTACCACTGTTTCCCCATCTATAAATTGGGGAAAATAATACTCACCTTACATGGTGTCGTGAGGATGAGGGATAGTGTGTGTGTCCCACCCACTTTTATTTGGGGGTCCTAGAGCTCTTTCTCCTTCTTCCTGGGCATAGGAGCCTGGACAGTGTCACATAAGAGGTGACATCATCACTGATGGAAGTCTCTTGACCTTTGGCCAGGGATTTGACAGCCATAGCCTAGTGTGACCTTGGCTACTTCCATTCCCACTAGCGGGCATATCAGGATGTGACTCCATGCCTGGTTGAGACCAATGTCCAGTTTTCCCACCACCTATGTTCCCCTACAGAAGATGAGCAGCACAGATGTCAGCTGTGGTCTCTTCAGTCACGAGATCAAATAGAATTGACTCAGTCCTTCAGCCCTATAACCCCTGGTCCTTATAGGCATGGTACTCCTATAGCCAGATAAGAAAAGCTACTCCTTTGAGTTCTATAGAAGGCTCCTTCAACATGACAGTGTTTGGGAGCAAAGTAGACCTCACAGAAGGTTGATAGAGGAGGCAGGAGTGAGCTTTTATTGGAATCCTCAGAGACCTACCTAGACATCTTTACTGAACATTTCTATTACTCAGTGCCCTTCTTGCCTGTCCCAGCCCATCTCTGATCTGCAAGGGCTTCTCCTGTTGGCACGTTGTCCTGCAGAACCCAGCCTTACTCTCCTTTCTCCTGCTCTTTGCTTCCCATCCAGCTTGTAGTCTTCCTTCCACCAAACAAAGCTACCAGGGAGCAGGTTCTCAAAGTCTCTATCTCAACTCATCAGGGCCCACCCATGGTGCAGCTCATCCCCCTCTGTACAATGCAGCCAGGGTTGTAAAATATGCAAGATGTTTCCCCTGCTTTTCATACTTAGACTGGGGCCTGAGCTGGGACCTGTCTCTTAGAGGACATGAGTTCTGCACAGCCCTGGCTTGTCTCAGTCCCTTCTCTCCAGGTCAGCCCACCACCCCAGGCCTCACTGAGCCAGGAGTTCCTGGGACCACCTCTGCCAGGCCTCTTTCCACCTCTGAAGAATTCTGTCCTTAGGGAGTGAGAAGGAGGCAGGCCTGGTGTGACCTGGTGTAAAGGCCATTAGTGACAAGGGCCTGGGTGATGGACAGTCCCCTGGCCCTCCCCCTACCAGGCACACCCCCCCTGCCTGTCATTCTCACTTCTGAGGCCCTCATTAGGCAAATGTGAGAGGGGCTTGCCCTGTTCCCCCAAAGAGCTGTGTGCCAGAGGAGGGGCCCCAGGAGCACAGAAGCTCATCGTTCCCCTCGTCTGCTCTCTCTGCTGAGTCATCTATACAGGGTCGCTGTTTCTGGATCCAAGAGGTGAATAGAAGCTACCAGCTCTCCTTACTTTGCCTCTGTAGAGATCACAGATGTGTCTCTACCTCCCAGGCCTGAGGGTCCTTTCTGCAGAAAATGCGACGGTGACAGTGGTAGTGGTGATGCCCACTATTTAATTATCATCTGCTATGTATGATTTCATTTAATCCTCACAACAACTTTGCAAGAGAGGTCTCAGTAGCACCACTTTACTGGTGGGGAAACTGAGGCCCAGGGAAGTGCAGGGAGTTGCCATAGTCTCACACTGAATAAGCAGTAAAACCAGGTTTCCAAACCAGCCCGCTCCAAGTCTGGAGCCCTGCTGGCCCTTCACTCCCATGATCTCAGCAGCCTGAGCTCTGCACATCTGCTCTGCCAAGTTCATGCACTAGGGGGGAAGGATTGCTTAAAGCAATCTGATTTTTACAGGCTTCTGTAGGATTTTCTGGATTAAAAACAAAATTAAAACAACACACCAAATATTTCCCTTTTTGTAAATTATAAAGTTCAACCTGGAAATGTTTGGGAATTTTTGTCTGAGGGTTTAAGGAAAGAGACCAACATTTACCAAGAGCCTCTATTGTGCCTATCACTTTTCATATGCCATGACATGTCATCCTCACGTCAAACTCAAGTGGGGCCAGCCTTCTTATCCTGTCTTCAGATGAGTAGACTGCGGTCGGGGAAAGTGTGGCCAGCAGTGGGGCGGGTTTTCAATCTGGCTGCTATGATTCCGGAGCCTGTGTGTTCCTTTCTCTCTGTTGTGCTGCTCCCAGAGGGCAGCCCATGGCTCTGCCAGCTGTGAATGGTGGAAGTAGGAGCTTCTGTGTCTTAGGGTTGCCGTGAGGATGTGTGACTCACATTAGTGCTTGTGTGGGTTTTGTGCACAGTCGGAGCTCAATAATAGCAGCCATCGTTATTCTCAGGAAGGAGAAAGTTGGCTCACTCTGCTCCAGGTCACCTAGTGGGGCTGTCTCCAAGCCCATTGTTCTTTTCTCTGTTTGTTTTCCCTTGTTTGGAGTTTTCCTTTGTCTCCTGGTGAAAAGGTGAATGACAGAGACCCTACCTGACCTCTGTGGCCTGTCGCATCAGGGCTCAGGACTCAGTGCTGAGGAGACCAGGACCCTGGTTCAGTAGCCAAGTGGTCTTGTTGTCCCTGCTTCCTGTCCCTGTATCCCCTCCTCTGGTCCAGCCACCTGGTCACCAGGTGGAGCTAGGCAGGAAACAAAGCTGGCTCTGTGCACCCAGCCTCATTCTACTTGGACTCGAGCAGGGACTACTATATCTGCGTCACGTTAATAGAGAACATCACGTGTTCCAATTATCCAGTGTTACATAAGAAACTACCCCAAGTTAGTGCCTTAAAATTACTCATTGTATTATGCTCATTATCTGAGGGTGAGGAATTTGGATAGGGCTCATTGGAGTGACTCTTTTGCTCCATGCAGTATTGACTGGCTATTCTAAGAAGACTTTAGGCAGCTGGAGGTTCTAAAATGTCTTCACTCATGCCTAGAAGGAGCAAAGGGTGGAGAAGGGAGTGGTTGGGCTCAGGGGGACCCCACTTCCTCTCTGTGGAGTCAGAGTTTCTCCAGGTTGTCTTTCTAGCAGGCTAGCAGGGCTTCTTACACAGCAACTCAGGGCTCCAAAAGCAGGCGTGCCCAGAGATGAGATGTGGAGGTTGCTAGTCTCAAAGCCGGGGCCTGGTAACTGGCGTAGCATGACTTCTGATACATTTAATGGATGAAAGCAGATGCAGAGCCTGCCCAGATTCAAGGAGAGGGAATAAATATTGCATCTCTTCACCAAAAGTGTGTCAAAGAATTTGTGAGCATCATTTATCCACCACAAGACTGAAAAATATGTTAGACCCTCATATCCCTCCCAGGGTCTTGCTTCTCTTACATGTTCCTGGCTCATGACAGAGGCCACTCTTCTCCTCACACTTGGTGGCAGGCAGCTTTCTTTAGTAAGACTCTAAGGTATATAATCATCAAAGCTGCTCTCTCATGTGCACCCACAGCTCAGAAATCTGTTTTCAGTTGGTGGAAGATGAAAAGCGTGGGCAAATAAATATTTCATCATGGTTATTGGGAAGCTGCAATTGATTTTTTGGATTCAACTGCAAAAAATTAAGGATGATTTAATTTCAGTCAACTCAATGCAACAGGTGTTTAGATATGTTTTGGGTCTGATTTTTTTTTTTTTTTTTTTTTGGTCAAATGGAGTCTCACTCTGTCGCCAGGCTGGAGTGCAGTGGCGTGATCTCGGCTCACTGCAACCTCCGCCTCCCAGGTTCAAGGGATTCTCCTGCCTCAGCCTCCAGAGTAGCTGGGACTACAGGCACACACCACCATATCCAGCTATTTTTTTTTTTTTTTGTATTTTTAGTAGAAACGAGGTTTCACCATGTTAGCCAGGATGGTCTCAATCTCCTGACCTCATGATCTGCCCACCTCAGCCTCCGAAAGTTCTGGGATTACAGGCGTGAACCACTGCGCCTGGCCCAGTTGCTTCTTAATAATCCCTTTGGAGTCAGTCACTCTTATATGCGTTTAAGTCTTTTGAGATTTCTATTACTTTATTGCCATTCCATCTTTTTGCCACTGTCATAAAGAAATCTGAATTACTATTTCATTCCATTTCAAACCATCCCATCCAAATCATTCCATTCCACTCAGGTTTTCCCAGCCAGCTCAGTTCAACTCATTTCATTCTATCCATTTTATACCATCTCTTCCCAAACTTTCCGTCCTATCCCACATTAGTCTATTGTTTGATTCATTTCAAATTATTGATTCCCCCCATGCTATTCATTGGATCGAGTTCATCATTCTAGATATCCCTCCTGGGTGTCTGCAATGTAGAAATACAAGAAAAGCCCACCATGCCCTGTCAAGTGAAAGCCGCCCAGGCATGACCAGCCCACCTGACCACCATGCACTGGAGAGGCTGGACCTAACCATGGGGCTCACTGGAGAGCCTGGAGCTAACCGTGGGGCTCAATGGGGAGGCTGGAGCTAAACGTGGGGCTCACTGGAGAGGCTAGAGCTAACCGTGGGGCTCACTAGAGAGGGTGGAGCTAACCGTGGGGCTCAGGCTCTAATGTGGGTGTTTCCACCGGAGGTGAGAGCTATTGAGGTGTCCTCAGATGCAAAGGACAGTAATTAATGCATGTTATTATTCCTTTGATCACTATTTCTGCACTTTAAAAAGAGCTTTAATCTTTTATTGTGGATAATTTCAAACACACCAAGAATAGAGAGACGAGTAATCCTTATATATTCATTACACAAAACAAATCTCATTTCATCCATTCCCTTCTTGAGCATTTTAATAGAAATTCCATGTCATATTATTTCAGCAATAACTGCTTGCATATGTAAGTCTAGCCTCTATTTTAAGCATAGCCACAATACCAAAATAAACCTATCAAATAAACAATTACTCCTTAATACCAGAATGTGTTCAGATTTCTCTGATCATCTCAAAAATGTCTTTTTATAGTTAGCTGGTTTCTTGTTACATTTGGCTGATTTGTCTCTTATGTCTCTTTTATGCCCTGCTCTTTTTCATGTCTTTTTGTTTGTTTAAGAAACTTGGTCATTAGTCCTGCAGGATTTCAATATTCAGGATTTGGCTCCTTGCGTCATTCTGGTGTTTTTCAAGATGTTATGCCAACTTCTATATTTCTTGCAAATGTACAAATTCCTGTACATATTTTGCCACAATGTACACATTTAAACCTTTTTCTTTTTTATTGTAGTAAAGGCACAGAACACAAAATTTACCATTTTAAAGTGTATAGTTCGGTGGCATTAAATACATTTGCATTATTGGGCAACCATCACCACCGTTTAGTTTCATAACTTTTCATAACTCCAAATGGAAATCTCATACCCATTAAGAAGTCACCCCCCCATTTCCCCCTTGCCCCAGCCCCTGGCAGCCATGAACCTGCTTTCTGTCTCTGTAGAGCTGCCTAATCTGGACATTTCATTTAAGTAGAATTACATCAGGTGGCCTTTTGTGTCTGACTTTTCTTTTTTTAATAATTCTTAATTTTAGATTTACAAAAACTTTATGAAGATAGAAAATTCCCGTATACCCTGCATTTAGTTGTAGATGTTTCTAAACTCATGGATTTTATATATTTAAAGTGTTCTAATCCATTACAGATCTTATTCTTTTTGATGTTTGAATTGCCTTAACTTGGCTAGTGGGAGCCCCCTCAAGTTGGCTTCTGTATTCTTTTTGATTTATGAACCTAAAGAAGACTAATCCTTTTAGGGTGGCACCTAGAAGCCAGCTGTTGAGTTAGGAAGTGTGCATGCCTGGTGCTGGATGAGGAAGGAGAGTGGAGGGGAGGGACGTAAAGAGCTTAGAGCAGTTAAAAAAAAAAATAGGATGCCAGCCGGGCACAGTGGCTCACACCTGTAATCCCAGCACTTTGGGAGGCCAAGGCGGGTGGATCACATGAGGATGGGAGTTCAAGACCAGCCTGACCATCATGGAGAAACTCCGTCTCTACTAAAAATACAAAATTAGCCGGATGTGGCAGCGCATGCCTGTAATCCCGGCTACTCCGGAGGCTGAGGCAGGAGAATCGCTTGAAACTGGGAGGTGGAGGTTGTGGTGAGCTGAGATCACGCCATTGCACTCCAGCGTGGGCAATAAGAGCGAAACTCTGTCTCATTAAAAAAAAAAAAAGAAAAAAGAAATAAAAGAAAAAAATAGGATGCCAATTCAATTTCTAGGGAAAACGGCATTTTGTACAATATGCTCTGGAGTTTTGAACTCTGCCAGCACAGCTCCCGCTGGGCTGGAGATTCTGTCTTTATTAACAAACCCAAGCTGGCCTCCTTCCTCCAGGGCTGCGGGAAGCCAGGCCTGCTGGGCTAGCTTGCCCAGCCCATCCATAATTAAGCAGGCCCACTGCTGTCTTCCCCTAGAGCTCATCAGCTATAGGCTTTTGGGGGATGATTAGCAAGGGCTGCAGAGCTCCAGGATGCCTCTGCTCGGCTGGGAAGAGCTGCTGTATTCCCTTCGCATCCAGCATCCAGGATGGCATCAGAGGAGTTGGCAGAGGCCCTGAGCTTGCCTGCCCAGCACCACTCTGCTGTGTGTGTGTGCGTGAAGGCGGCCAGAGAGGGAGGACGTGTATTGCAGAGAGGTGCCTGTCCACTGACATGTTTTGTGTTGCAAATTTGGAGTGGTTTCCTCCTTTGATCCTCACAATAGTAACTGTTAAGAATTCTGTATGGCCGAAGATTCTTGTATGCACTTCGGGCATAAGAAGTGAGAATGAGTCCCTATCCTCAAGGAGTTTGTTAGGGAAGTGTTGGGTAGCACTGTCAGGCCATCTAGGAGAAGCTGATAAAAGGAAAAGACCAGACAGCCTGCCATGAGGGCTGAGTTGTGCAGTGCCAGTACCTGTAGCATTTGCAGTAGCAGGTCAGAGAGGGAAGGCAGCATCACCATCATAATCAGCAACATCAACAGCTAGACTGTTAGGCTGTGATATGGGCCCATGCTGGGTTGGCCAGGCGGGGGACCACCTCTGTGCCCTGGGTGTGCACACATGGTTTCCGGCCTCTGCAGAGGACAATCAGTAATGATGCCAGAGGAGATGCAATGCAGGAGGAGCTCTGGGATAAAGACAGAGCCTGGAGGCTCACCAGGCAGGCAGCGGCATAGAGAGTTGTGATGGTGGATGAGGCTCTGGGGCCTCATGGTCCTAGTGTGTGCTATGGGCAGGCCTCAACATCCTCGCCAGCAGATGGAAACTGCCACCTTCTTCTTCTGGGTTGCTGTGGGAATGCAGTGAGAGTGTACTGGGGCCTGGCTCAGGGCAGTTGCTAAATAGGGCTGGTTGGCATGAGTAAAAGTCTCATTGCATATGCTCAGGAGGAAGATGGGGAACCCTGTCAGCTTCCTACAAGAGAAGCACCTTGGGGTGGAATAGCCAGGGCTACTGTGACAAGAGAGATGCACAGTGAGTTTAAGCATGAAGCTCAACCCCTGCAAGACCACAGAGGAAGAGGAGAAAGTTCTGCCCCAACATCATGGTGGGCCCCCAGATCCACACTCTATGCTCTGCTCCCTGGTGCGAGTGTTCCATGGCATGGGTGCTGTGCTTCCATGTATTTCAGGGAACTTGCAGATCCTGGGCCCCAGCTGCTGCTGATAAAGCCAAAAGGAAGAAAAACCTTTGGTTGTCCTTTTCTTGATGTGCTACAGCCCCCTCAGCTCCTGAGGTTAATGCACTGATGATCCAGCAGACCTGTCTGTGAGGAGGGCCTGGGCAGGAGATGGGGTGAACCAAAGCTTTGCCTTTAGTTTCTGTCCTGTGTGTCTGGTGAAGCAGGACACAGCCATGTGACGGTAACGATGGTGTATAATTAGGTATGCCTAATTATCATGTTCTAGTAACACATCATGTATGATGGTGTATAATTCAGTGTCACTGTGTGGCAGTCAAAGAGGGCTTCTTAGAAGAAGCACGCCTGAGCCTCATCTCAATGAACAGAGGGGATTTGAATGGAGAGAGTGGAGAGGAGTTCAAGGGGAGTGACAGGAAAATGCACCGGACTTGGAATCAGGAGATCTGGTTTTGGCTCAATCACTCATTGACTATGTTCTTTCCTCAAATCACTTCACCTCTTTGAATCTTGGTTTCTTTATCTGTATGATGGCTATGATAATATACAGGGTTGTCATCAGTATTAAATGAGACTGCATTGATCCATAAAGCACCCTGGCCAGTGCCTGGGATGCAGAAAGCACCCAAAAATGCTTACGCTTTCAGAAAGAATGGGCATGGGGCTAGCAGACCTGAATTCAGGGTCCATGGGCAGGGACAATGGATGGGCTACTGAAATCACCTTTAAAAGTTTGTATATTAGTCTGTTTTGCATTTTTATAATGTAATACCTGAGGCTGGGCAATTCATAGGAAAAGAGGTTTATTTGGCTCACGATTCTGCAGGCCTCACCAGAAGCCAAGCGTGGTACTGGCATCTGCTCAGCTTCTGATCAGGCTCACAGAGCTTTTACTTGTAGCAGAAAGCAAGGGGAGCCAATATGTCACATGGTGAGAGAAAGAGCAAGGGAAAAGGAAGGAGGTGCCAGGCTCCTTTAAACAAGCAGCTCTCACATGAACTAACAGAGTGAGAACTCACTCATCACCATGAGGAGGGCACCAAACCATTCCTGAGAGATTCACCCCCATGATCCACCCCCACCAGGCCCCACCTCCAACACTGGAGGTTACATTTCAACGGGAGAATTGGAGGAGACACATCCAAACCGTATCAGTTTGTGTATTTGTTCTTTTCTCTTTTTCTGGAATGAGTGTTTCATAGATTTATCAGAATCCCCCCAAAATAAGGAGCCATTGACACAGAGCTTCAGACATTACGAAGTGAGTTTGCTCATGTCATTTGAACCCGCAGTGCTCTGCTCAATATACTGAGCGGTTACTGTCACCAGCCATGCTTAATGGTTGGAGTAAGTCTCAGAGGGACTTAGGACCATCGTGGCCTCCCATGGGCCTCCTGCCCCAGCTTTTTCCCTATTTTCCTCCCAAGAGCCTGGGTGTCCATTGGAGGACCATGAGCTCCACAGGAAGGGCCGCTTGAGGGGCTCACAGCCTGGGCAGAGTCAGTCACATGTTCCATCTTGGTGGTCATGCTGGTGACTCACGCATGAACATGTGACCCAGGGGCCTAATCAGAGTGAATTTCCTGATTCGCCACCATGAATTCTTGGACACATACTCTGTGTCTTCCTATGGCCTGGGTCTTTCAGGGGAGAGGCCTGGGATTGTCACAGTCATTTTGCTCCTATAAGTGAAGTCATCTTGAGAGTAAAGGTCACCCAGAGGAGAGGGTGGAGCCAAGAATCACTGAGAAGAGGAGCTGTTTTCTGGATTAAACTGACCAAATTCACTCTGGACTTCTTCAGTCACATGAATCACAAATTCTCTTTTGTAGGCCAATTTGTGTTTTCTTTTACTTGCAACCGAAAGCCTCTTAGTTGATCCAGGTGCCCCACAACACAGTATTGACAGAACTGGGATGTGAGCCCAACATTCTCTGGCTCCCATTAACGACTATTTGGGTCATGACTCTTCTCAGGTTTGTGGACAGCTCAGCATGGCACACCCCTTGGGTGAGAAGTTCTGACTAATTCACTTCCCAATGGGCAAACAGTACTTTTAAAATCTGGTTCCCAGGTAAGTTCTATCATTAATTCCAAGGGAGAAGTTGCGATTCTGGTTCCTGAGATTTGATGAACTTTCTACCGTTTCCTTCCTGGAACTCTCAAGATCTGCAGGAAGGATGTCCAGGGCTGGTGGATGGCAGGGCTGAGTGGGGTGGCTGTTCAACCCTCTCTCATGCCCTTTTCTCCATCTCTCAACGGTCCCTCAGCCCCAACCATGGCACATACCTGGGGAGGCACCAGTAAGTGAAACACATACAGGCCCTGCCTGCCTGGTTCACCATCCGGGGGGAGATTTTCTGGGGTTGCTGAGCATGGGGAGGCCTGGGGGTGCAGGAGCACTTGGCAGTGCAGCCAAGCCTCATCTGCAGCCATAGGACAGCCCCCACTCAGTGCTTGCTGTGTGCCTGTGTGCTGTGGTGGACTGAGTGCGGCAGTGCCATGGGCAGAAAGGAGGTCCCCACCCTGGCTGTTACACAGGAGCAATTGGACCTTGGGCAAGTAAGGGCATTGAAAGCTCATAACCTTCCTTTTCCATTGAATAAATGCATACACTCACAAGAACTCACTCAGTGTTCTAGTGATTACTAAGATAATGTAGATGGCTGTATGTTCTAGTAACTAGCACACACTAGGTGCTCCTATGACTTAACATTTTCTATGCATGCTGATGACACCATGCCTCCCCTCCAATTTATCAAAAACAAAAACAAACACAGTCACCCCCAAAGAATGGTGAGTGTCCAGGTGTGGTGCCTTGCAGTGGTGGAGGAAGGGCTGCCTCTTTTTTTGAGTCTTTTTACTTCTAAAAGAAGATTTACCTTCATTTCCCCACTTCTTTGGGAGGGGTACATGGGAGGGAAAACAGAAATACACACACAGTGACGGAGGAAAAGAGAGACAGAGAGAGATGGGCAGAAACACAGAGCCCAGGAGAGGGAAGAGAGGAGAGGAAATGTGAGAAGTGGAGAAACACATTCAGAGGAAGCTGGCAGAAGGAAGAAAAGCCACCTATGGTGGTCAGCTGTTGAAAAGATGAACTTTCTCCAGTACCGTCAGGGTGACTGAGGAAGGGTCAAAGTGCCCACGCCCAGGAGGAGGTCCATGGGGTCTGGGCAGGGCTGGGAGGGCTGCGCAGGGCAGAAGGTGGGGAGCCGGGGAGCCTGTTTACCTGGGACCACTCATCACGCCTGCCCTGGTAATATTGGGTAGGCAGTGAGCCCTTGCCCTTCTGTGGGGCTGAGTCCTTGTGGCTGGAGGGTGTCTGAGAGCACGCATGGCCTGGACAGGGAGGAGGAACCCCACGTGGCAGATCCGCCTGCCTCTCTTCTCAGTGTATACCATTCCTCAGGGCTTGTAGCATGTTCATGAAAGATTTCTGGCTTTCTTATGTTAGAGAACAAAACAAAACAATTACCTTATTATACAATAAAATTTGCTATGTCCCCAGTCCCATGATCATGGATGTACCCTATTGTCAATATTTCCCTGGTCCCCTTTCTGGTGTCCGAGAAGCCTGGGCGGGCCTGTGTCCTCCTTCCTGGCTGGCCCTGACCCAGAGGGAACACCTCACTTCACACGGTCCAGCCAGGGGCTCTGACTGAGCCACACCCTTCCCTTTGTGGGATTTATGCCCCGTAGGCAACTATCTGTTAATCCTTTCCTACAGTCTTTAAAGGTCACTTTCCTCCTTCCAAAAAACAAATCTCTTCTGAAGTTAGAGGAAGCATCAGTGATTTAAGTGAACAGACTAAACACAAGGGTTCTTAATAAAAGAGTATCTTAACAGAAGGGTCTAGGGATCTCGTGCTGACAAAATGTGTGTCTTCTCCCACCTAGACACTGGCCTGAGCTGCCTCAAATTCTAATTCCTCAAATGCTGAAGATGTTTTCCCCCCTGAAATCATACTATGATCTGATTTTTTCCTCTGAATACCAACTGGGTCCAGACACTAACAATTCAATTTAATGCTGACACTAAGTACTGCGACGTAGCACAGACCCCACAGGATAAGGGCTCAGTCCCTTGAGACTGCCCCCCACTTCAGATGCCAATTGCAAGTCTGTGCCCATAACCGCCTCCTCATGTTTATTAGTTTGCTATAATGGCTCACAGAGCTCAGAAAAGTGCTTTCCTTACTACTACTGTTTTTTTTTTTTTAAATCTCATATGCAATTTATTTATTTACTTTTGTTTCTTTCTCTTCTGTCTAGCTGAAATTTTCTAGCCTTTGGTCAGCATCTCCCCATTTCTCCCACCCAGCCTCTGGTAGCCACTGTTCTACTCTCTGCTCGTATGTGTTAGACATTTTTAGATTCCACATATGTGTGATACCATGTGGTATTTTGCATTTCTTGTGCAATAACTTTTTTAGGAGTAAATTGTTGGCTCTTTTAAAATAAAATTAATTAGCTTTCTGTGTACCTGTGACTAATTTTTCCCATATTTGTGAGCAATCTGAATGTCTCAATCTGGTCTGGCAATTAGGTACTCCGTCAGTTCTTAGCACCTTCCCTTTTGGAGCCTCCTACCCTCAAACTTCCATTCAGACAGGCTGCACCAGGCCATGCACACAGCTGTTGCTCAGGAACTTCCTTTCGCTATTTTTATCTTAACCTTCCAAAGGCTTAAGAAAATGTTTGAGACATGAAAAACAATTTTGGCTCCAATAATTGCAACTTATAAATAAACAAACAGCTAATTAAGTTGCATATTAGCATGTCAACCAGTTGATTGCAACTCAACACAACTGAACTCCACATTTCCATAAGCAGCTCTTTGACTCTGATTCAATCTGCACGTGTAGCTAGAGCCTGAGACATCCCTGAAGATATCCACAAGGCAGTTCTTTCACATGGGTGGTGCTGCTCTGGCAAACAGAAAGATCTGAACAGGTTGGCTCCTATCCCCACAGAGAAGGTTAATCTCAAAGAGAAGTTTAACCCAATGGGAAGGTCAAGTTTTTGGAGTTATCTTCTTGCTATTCCCATGTCTGACTCTTCGCTTCATTTTCTCACCTGCCACTGTTACCAGTCTCACTCTTCTGGTGTAATCCACCATGCATTTTCTAAGATTCTGGCTCATATCCTGGTTCTAACCTTTATCTCTCCTTCTTGGACAAGGGATTCTGTAAATGACCTTGTGGGTGTCAGCTGTATTGACTAAAGTGGCCTCCAGCTCCTCCCTCCTGGGCTTAGCTCTTCCTGTGTCTCTGAGGGGAGACCAGATCTGGAAAGTGATCTTTCCAGTTAGTTCATTTCACTGAGAATATTGTCACATGGAATTTTGGACATCTTCCCTTTGCTCCCCAGATACATTCTCCACCCGTCTCCACCCGACTCTTAATCCTAGGAAGCAGATATGCATGCACTATGTCACCCAGCCCCTCTTGCCTTCTGCTTCCAGTTGGATTTGGCTGATGGGGGCTCTGCAGGAGGTCTTCAGGCAGGGTCAGAGTGAGATTGGGTGGCTCCTGTCAAGGTGATCTTTTATACAGCTCTTTTGGCTCTGGAAGCTGTTCCCTCTCCTTACTGGCTAGCCATCAAGCTGTTTTTAATGTAAAAAGTAAAATAAAAGTCAGAAGCCTTGGGCTTTCTGTAGAAGATCATGTAGCTTGTTGGACCCAGGAAGATCAGAAATGTCACATCCTTCTTGTAACTTAATTTTTGAGACTCCATTTTGCTGAAGATGCACATATATAATTTTAGTCAAACTGGTGTTCCTCCATTTTCTTTGAATTTGGACTTACTTTCTTTGGTTATTAGCTTGGGAGTTAAAAAGTCTCAGTGTGATCTGCTCTTAGTAGCCGTTGTTGAGCTGTCTGTCTTCAGTGGTCATTCTGCTGAGGACACTGCTAAGCCATCCCTTATTGTGACTTTCAGGATACTTTCAGGCCTGCCTCTCTTCCTCTAACCACAACACATCACCTTTCTTCCTTGAGACCTTGACCTTATTCTGGTGTTGTTCCTGGGAAGTAAAATAAATTTTTCCCTTGGCTGTTGATTATCTTAAACCTAGCTGGAGGTTCTGTTATTTTCTACCTAGAAGGGAGTAAGGTTTCTTTCTCCGGGACTTTTAAAATCTCAGCTCTCACCCCTTCCCCCTAGACTAAAACATTCTTCCCCAGTTTGAGGGGTGGAGAATGGAAAACTCTGTTCCATTTCCTTCTGGATGCTTCTAAATCTATTATATTTGGCCTAAGCCATTTTTCTTCCCTTCAGAGCCCACAGTCTTTGGAAACTAAAAATCAAGAAAGAGTCTAGATGATCTAGGAAGGAAGCTGGAGGAGATAGGAAGATCAAGAGACAGACTGGAGGGACACATGGGTTACTCTCTTAAATATTTCATCCTTCTCCCACCTCACCCCTAACTGCACTCTTTCGGGTCACATGAGGGAGAAATGCTGAGGAATGGTAAGAAATAATTGAATAGTCCACAGCCCAGAAGAGGAGAAACTGACGGTAGAGAGCCTGGGGAAGAGAGGTTGAGGAAGTGTTTCCTGGGAGATAGAGGGCTTGTGCTCAGCTCCATTGAAGGGCTACAAGAACCCTGGCTGCAAATATTCAACAAGAATGAAGCCCTATGTCAGGACTGGATAAGACTGAGCCTTTCTCAGAGGCCAGGAACAAGTAGAAGCAAAAAAGGGCCAGATGCAATGGCTCACACCTGTAATCTCAGTACTTTGGGAAGCTGAGGCAAGAGGATTGCTTGGGCCCAGGAGTTTGAGACCAGCCTGGACAACATAGGGAGACCCCATCTCCAAAAAATGCTTTTAAAAAATTAGCCAGACGCGGTGGTTGCCTGTGGTCCCCGTTACTTAGGAGGCTGAGATGGGAGGAGGATTGCTTGAACGTGGGAGCTCAAGGCCACAATAAGCCATGATTACATCACTGTACTCCAGCCTGGGTGACAGGGAAAGACCCTGTCTCAAAAAAAAAAAAAAAAAAAAAAGAAAAGAAAAGAAAAGAAAACAGTCCCATGTGAACCCCAAAAGGTGAGAAGACAGGGTAGTTATCAGGTTTTAAGATTTGGGCCCAGGACCATGGACAGAAGCATAAACATTAACACTAACTTTTATGGGGGACTAATGACATGCTAGGTACTAAGTGTTGCTCATTTAGTCCTTACAATAACCCAAGGAGGCACTATGTAGAATCATTTCCACTTTTTAAATAGAAAACTGAGAATGGAGAACTTAGTATCCTAATTGGGGTCACAGAGTAAGTAAGTGAAAGAATAGGATTTGATGGTCAGGTGCGGTGGCTCATGCCTGTAATTCCAGAACTTTGGGAGGCCAAGGCGGGTGGATCACCTGAGGTCAGGAGTTTGAGACCAGCCTGGCCAACATGGTAAAACCCCGTCTCTATTAAAAATACAAAAAATTAGCCGGGCAGGCGTGGTGGTGCGTGCCTGTAATCTCAGCTACTTAGGAGGCTGAGGCAGGAGAACAGCTTGAACCAGGGAGGCAGAGGTTGCAATAAGCTGAGATTGCGCCATTGCACTCTGGCCTGGGTGACAAGAGTGAAACTCTGTCTCAAAAAAAAAAAAAAAAAAAAAACAATATGGTTTGACTGCAGTTCTGTCTGCTGCTAAACTTGGGTCTTAATTATCTTGCCTTTGTGTTACCTGCTCTTACTCTTTAGTCAGAGAAATGGAGTGGATGAGTAGTGACAGATTCAGGAGTGAGGTGATAGCAGTGATAACCAAGGATGATAATAAAAAATGTTAAAGGCTAACATCACTGAATAGATCATATGTTCCATGAACTCCCAGGCCCTTGTACATATCTTCACTTCCTTCTATATTTTCAGAAGGAAAGACTAAGAGAATTGATTAGTGGGGTGTCTTGCACAAAGCAAATTAAACAATTTCAGCTTCTCCTACTTCCCAGAATTGGAGTTCAATTAATTAGTAGGTCTTCAGATGCTTGACATTGGCTGCACTAGAACTCTATTAAATTACTACAGACCTGTTCTTCAAAAGAAGCTGTTAATTCGGAGATCAGTAAAATGGTGAAATAGATAGCTATAAGCATTTGTATCCTCATAGAAACATTGAAAAACAAGCAAAACTGGTCAGAACCAACTTTGTCAGAACTTTGGAAAGCAGTAAAAAATTCCCAGCAACCAAATGAATGCTAAATTTTAAAAAAGGCAATTTAAAAACTGCTCCTGGCACTCAAGAAAATATCCATCAAAACACAAGTTGATCATAAGGAGCAGAGATTTTAGTGACCACACATGAAAATAGTCATTGCAAAAATCATTTGCAAAAGTCATTAAAAGGACTACTACAGATTTCAACAATTAAGAAAATACAGTAAACCCTGAGGAAGAAAGAGGATCTCATTTCCAGAGCTATCATACTATAATATTCAAATATTCAGCTTTCTGCGTAAGAAATCACAAGGTATACAAAGAAATAGGAAAGTATGGCTTATTCAAAGGAATAAAATAAATTAAAAGAAACCGTTTCTGGGCAAGACTAGACATTCAACATACTTGACAAAGATTTTAAATAACTGGCTTAAACAGACTCAAAGAACAACAACAACAACAAAAAAATGAACAAAGAATAAAGGAAATAAATACATGAAATATTAAAACTTAGAATATCTAAAAAGACATTATTAAAAAGAACCAATCAGAAATTCTGAAGGTAAAAAGTACAATAACTGAAATTAAAAATAATCCAGAAATGTTCAACAGCAGATTTTAGTAGACAGATGCAGGTATCAGTGAACTTGAAGATAGAATAATTGAAGATATCAAGTATGAAGAGAAAAAAATAATGAAGAAACATGAACCGAACCTAAGGAATATGTGGAACACCAACAAGTATGTGTGTGTGTGTGTGTGTGTGTATGTGTGTGTGTGTGTGTGTGTGTATTTTACCGAAGTCCTAGAAAGAGATGACGAAAATAAAGGAGCAGAAAGAATATTTAAAGAAATAATGGCCAAAAACTTCCCAAGTCTGCTGAAAGACATGCATCTATATATTCTAAAAGCTCAACAAACTGCAAGGAAAACTTGTAGTAGAAAAACTCCAAGGGACTCACACTGAGACATATTATAATCAAACTGCTGAAAGTCAAAGAGTCTTGAAAGCAGGAGGAGAGAAGTGACTTATCCTATACAAGGAATATTCAATAAAATTAACATCCAATTTCTCATCAGAAACCATGGATGACAAAGGGAGTGGAATGATATATTCAAAGTGCTGAAACAAAAAAAATCTGTCAATCGAGAATTCTAAATACAGCAAAACCTTCCATAAACAACAATTAAGACTTTCCCAGATAAAAAGATAAAGCTGAAGTTTTGTTTGTTTTTTTTACCACTAGGCCTGTCCCACAAAAAATGGCAAGGGGACTCCTCTGGGTTGAAAAGAAAGGACACTAGACATTCGTTAGAAATGCATATAGGGCTGTGCGCGGTGGTTCACGCCTGTAATCCCAGCACTTAGGGAGGCCGAGGTGGGCAGATCACCTGAGGTCGGGAGTTCGAGACCAGCCTGACCAACATGAAGAAATACTACTAAAAATATAAGATTAGTCAGGCGGTGGTGGTGCATGCCTGTAATCCCAGCTACTCAGGAGGCCGAGGCAGGAGAATCGCTTGAACCTGGGAGGTAGAGGTTGCAGTGAGCTGAGATCATGCCATTGCACTCCAGCCTGGGCAACAAGAGTGAAACTCTGTTTCAAAGTAAATAAATAAATAAATAAATAAATAAATATGCATATAAAGAGATAAAGATCTCCAGTAAAGGTAAATACACAAGCAAATATAAAAGCCACTATTTCCATATTATTAGTTTGTAAATCCACTTTTCAGTTCCTATATCCTTTAAAACACAAATGCATAGAAACTAATTAAAAATCTACATTCTTGGGCACCTAATATATAAATGTAATTTGTGACAACAACAACATGTATAGGAGCAGAGTATTTGTATGCTATTAAAGTTAAGTTGCTATAAATTCAATTAGACTATTACAAATTTAGGTTGTTAAATATAGTCATAATGGAAATCACAAAGAAAATATTTAAAAAACACACAGAAGGAAATAAGAATAGATTCAAATCACTTCACAAAAAAACAACCAAACACAAAATAAGCAGTAACATAGGAAATGAGAGGCAAAAAATACATAAGACATACAGAAAACAAATAGAAAATGGTAGAAGTAAGTCCTCCCTTTTTTTTTTGAGATGGAGTCTTGCTTTATTGCCCAGGCAGGAGTGCAGTGGTGCGATCTCAGCTCACTGCAACCTCCGCCACCTGGGTTCAAGTGATTCTCCTGCTTCAGCCCCCTGAGTAGCTGGGATTACAGGCATGTGCCACCATGCCTGGCTAGTTTTTGTATTTTTTAGTAGAGACGGGGTTTCACTATGTTGGTCAGGCTGGTCTCGAACCCGACCCCATGATCTGCCCGCCTCGGCCTCCCAAGTCCTGGCATTACAGGCGTGAGCCACCGTGCCTGGCCGAAGTAAGCCCTTCCTAATCATCAGTGACTTTAATTTTAAATGGATTAAACTATCCAGTCAAAAGAGACTGTCAGGGTAGTTTGAAAAACATAATCTAGCTATATGCTATCTACAAGAGATTCACTTTAGTTCTAAGGACATAAGTAGGCTGAAAGTAAAAGATGGAAAAAGATATTTTATTCAAATAGTAGCCCAAAGAGAGGTGGATGTCTATATTAATATTAGGCAAAATAGGCTTTAAGTCAGAAACTTCTACAAGAGACAAAAAAGAGTATTATATAACAACAAAAGGCAAAATTCATTAAAAAGCATAACAATTATAAACATATATGAATCAAACAAAAAAGCCCCAAAATATAGGAAGTAAACACTGACAGACTCAAAGGGATAAATAGTTCTAAAATGAGAGTTGGAAACTTCTACTATTTTCAGTTGTGGATAGAACATCTAGACAGAAGAGCAGTAGGAAAACAGAGGGCTTGAAAAACATTATAAGCTAATTAGACCTACAGATAAATATAGAACCTTTCATTCCCAAACAGCAGAATATACATTCATCTCAAGTGTATATGGAACATTTTCCAGAAGAGACCACACGTAAGGCCACAAAATGAGTCTCAATAAATTAAAAAAAATTAAAATCATACAAAGTATCTTCTCAGACAACAATGGCATAAAGATAGAAATCAATAAAAGAAGAAATATTGGAAAGTTCATAGACACGTGGAAATTAAAAAATACACCTTTAAATAACCAATGGATCAAATAATAAATCACTGAGAACATTAAAAAACTTAGAGATAAATGCAAAGAAAAGCAAAACACACAAAAATTATGGGATGCAGCAACAGCAGTGCTTAAAGGGAAACTTACAACTGTAAATTCCCATTAAAAAAGAAGAAAAATCTCAAGTCCAAAACCTAAGCAAAAGAAAACAAAACATACCAAAATTATGGGATGCAGCAAAAGCAGCGCTCAGAGGGAAATTTCCCATTAACAAAGAAGAAAGATAAAAAAAGTCCATAACCTAACTTTACACTTTGAGGGACTAAAAAACCAAACTAAAGTCAAAGCTAGCAGAAGAAAAGAAATACTAGATATTCAAGCACAGATTATAGACATAGGAAATAGGCTGGGTGTGGTGGCTCATGCCTGTAATCCCAGCACTTTGGGAAGTCAAGGGGGGTGGATCACTTGAGGCCAGAAATTTGAGACCAGCCTGGCCAACACGGTGAAACCCCATCTCTACTTAAAGAGAGAGAGAGAGAGAGAGAGAAAGAGACAGAATAAAAAGCAATATAAATGATCAATGAAATCAACTGTTGGTTCTTTGAAAGAACAATAAAACAACAAACTTCTAGCAAGATGAGAGAGGAGGGAGGGAGAGAGGGAGACAGACAGAGAGAGAGAGAGAGGACACAACTAAAATAGAAAATGAGAGTGGGGACATTATTACTGACCTTAATAAAAAAGAAATAAAAGAGTACTATGCACAACTGTATACAAATGAGATAACCTAGTTGAAAGGGAAAAATTCCTAGAAACATACAAAATTACAAAATTTGACTCAAGAAAAAATATGAATTCTGGACAGACTTATAACAAGAGTTTGAATAGGTAATAAAAAACCTCCCAACAAAGAAATCCGAGGACCTGTTGGCTTCTCTTGTGAGTTCTACCAAAGAGGAATGAATTAATACTAATCATTTGAAAATGCTTCCAAAACATAGATGAGGAGGTAGCACTTCCTACTTGATTCTATGAAAACAGCATTACCCTGACACTAAAGTCAGATAAAGACATCAAATGACATGAAAGTTACAGACCAATATACAGTATTAATATAGATGAAAAAGCATAAGTAAAGTAATAGCAAAGTGGACCTAATAGCATATTAAAATGATTATACACCATGTTTAAGTGGGATTTATCTGAGGAATGCAAGGGTGATTCAACATAAGAAAAATGATCAGTGTAATACATCATACGGATAGCAAAAGGGAGAAAAAATGCATGACTATCTCAGTTGATACAGACAAGTAATCTGAGAAAATCCAGTATCCTTTCACTATAAAAACACTCAGAAAATTAAGAAGAGAAGAAAACTTGTTAATATTTTAAATGATATTTATTAAAAACCCACAGATAGCATCATACTCAATGGTGAAAGACTAAAAGCTTTCTCCATAAGATCAGAAACAAGACAGGGATGCTCACTTTTACCACTGCTATTCAGCACTGTACTGGAAGTTCTAGCCAGAGAATTAGACAAGAAAAAGAAATAAAAGACATTCAAGTTGGGAAGAAAGAAGTAAAACTGTTTCTATTCACAGACAATATGGTCATATATGTAGAAAACACCTAAGTATCTAGGCACAAGCTCAGCCCATAAGGATCAGTTGTTTCTGTCCACCAGCAATAAACAATTCAAAAAGGAAATGAGGAAACAATTTTATATAAAGTAGCATCTAAAAGAATAAAATACTTAGGAATAAATTCAACCAAGGAAATGAAAAACTTGTACACTGAAAATTATAAAACATTGCTTAAAGAAATTAAAGAAGATCTAAATAAATGGAAAGACAGTCCATGTTTATGGATAGAAAGACAATATTGTTAAGATGTCAATACTCTTAAAAGCAATCTACAAATTCAATGCAAGCGCTATCAAAATCAGACTTTTTGTTGTTGTTACAGAAATGAAAAAAGCCACTCCTCAAATTCATATGGAATTGCATGGGACTCTTCATAGCCAAAACAAACTTGAAAAAGAAGAGCAAAGTTACAGGTTTCACACTTCTCAATTTCAAAACTTATTACAAAGCTACAGTAACCAAAACAATGTGGCACTTGCATAAGAATAGACATAATAGGCTGGGTGCAGTGGCTCATGCCTCTAATCCCAGCACTCTGGGAGGCTGAGGCAGGTGGATCACCTGAAATCAGGAATTCAAGACCAGCCTGCCCAACATGGCAAAACCCTGTCTCTACTAAAAACAGAAAAAAATTAGCAGGTCATGGTGGCAGGTGGCTGTAATCCCAGCTACTCGGGAGGCTGAGACAGGAGAATTGCTTGAACTCATGAGGTGGAGGTTGCAGTGAGCTCAGATCACACCACTGCACTCCAGCCTGGGCAAGAAGAGTGTGACTCCATCTCAAAAAAAAAAAAAAAAAAAAGACATAATAGACTAGAGGAATATAATTTAGAGCCCAGAAATAAATAAACTCATACATCTATGGGCAATTGAATTTTGATAAGAGTGGCAAGTCTCATCAATGAGAACAGAATAGTTTCTTAAACAAATAATATTGGTGTAATTAGATTTCAAAATGCAAAATAATGAAGTTGGACTTCTACTTCCGTATTCAAATATACCCCACCATATAGAAAAAATAACAAAAAATATATCAATGATCTAAATCTAAGGGCTACAGCCCTTAAAAGAAAACATAGGGATAGATCTTCATGACTGTGTAATTGGCAAGGAATTCTTAGAACACCAAAAGCATGAACAACAAAAGATAAAGTGGATTAATTAGTTTTCATCAAAATTAAAAAACTTTTGTTCACCAAAGGATATTAGCAATAAAGTAAAATGGCAAACTACACAATGAGAGAGAATAGTTTCAAGTCATATATCTGATAAGAGTTTTTAAGGAAAAAATTATGTATGATACTCCTAAAGGTGGAAATGCAGACTTTATTCAAGGGTGCCATGGAGATAAGTACAGAGAGCTCTGCCACAGGGTCTTGCAGTGGGAGAGACAGATTGGATTCAATTCTGAGTCCAGCAAAGACAAGTGGGAATTTATAACCAAGGAGCAGGGTTGAGGTCAGTGGATGGAAAATGATTGAGAGGAAATATCAAGTATATGGGGCTTCTGATTAAACTGACTTAGCAGGATCTTTTTCTCAAACGAGATTCCACAAGGACAGAGAGGGAGCGCAAGGTCAGGCTTAGTCAGAAAGGACTTAGGAATCTGACTGAAGTTTTGGTCAAAGGAGAGAATTTCTGTCAGAGTTTACTATTCAGAATTTATAAAGAACTATTACAACTTAACAACAATACCAACAACCCTAATTTTTTTAAATTTGGAAAAACTAATAAAGGATTTTGATAGGCATGTCTCCAAAGCAGATGCATGAATAACCAATAAGCACAAAACAAAGATGCTCAACATCATTCGTCATTAGGAAATTGCACATTAAAACCACTTCTCACCCACTAGGATGGCTATGATGAAAAAAAAAAAAGAAAAACAAAAGGAAAATGACAAGTGTTATTGAATACATACAGAAATTGGAGCCCTTGCTCATTGTTGGTAGGAATGTAAAATGGTGAAGCCTCTGTGGATATTTGGTGGTTCCTCAAAAAGCTAAACACAGAATTACTCTATGACTCAGCGATTCTGCTCCAAGATATATACTCCGAAGAAATGAAAACAGAAACCCAGATCCTATACTCCAATTTTCTTTTTTCTTTTTTTTTTTTTTTGAGACAGAGTTTTGCTCTTGTTGCCCAGGCTGGAGTGCAATGGTGCAATCTCGGCTCACCACAACCTCTGCCTCCCGGGTTCAAGTGATTCTCCTGCCTCAGCCTCCCAAGTAGCTGGGATTACAGACATGCACCACCATGCCCAGCTAATTTTGTATTTTCAGTAGAGATGGGGGTTTCACCATGTTGGTCAGGCTGGTCTCAAACTCTTGACCTCAGATGATCCGCCTGCCTTGGCCTCCTAAACTGCTTACAGACGTGAGCCACCGCACCCAGCTTATACCCCAATTTTCATTGCACCACTACTCTCAATAGGCAAAAAAGATGGAAATAACCTAAATGTCCATCAAGAGATGAATGTATAAGCTAAGTGTGTTATCTACTTAGAATATTATTTATTCATAAAAAGGAATGAAGTTCTGATACATATTACAATACGGATGAAACCTTGAAAACATGCTAAGGGAAATAAGTCAGATGCAAAAGGACACATATTGTCAGATGACTCCACTTACATGAAATATCTTGAATAGGTAAATTCATGGGAACAGAAAGTAGCTTAGAGGTTACCAGAGGCAGGGGGTGGGGGAGAATGGAGAGTTACTGCTTCACGGTTAAAAAGTTTCTTTTGGTGGGGAGCGGGGGTGAGAGGGTGGGTGATAAAAATTTTAGAAATAAAGGCCAGGCGTGTTGGCTCACACCTGTAATCCCAGCATTTTGGGAGGCCAAGGCGGGTGGATCACTTGAGGTCAGGAGTTAGAGACCAGCCTGGCCAACATGGTGAACCCCCGTCTCTACTAAAAACACAAAAATTAGCCGGGATGGTAGTACATGCCTGTAATCCCAGCTATTCAGGAGGCTGAAACAGGAGAATTGCTTGAACCAGGGAGGTGGAGATTTCAGTGAGCCAAGATCACACCTCTGCACTCCAGCTTGGATGATGGAGTGAGACTCGGTCTCAAAATAAATAAATAAGTAAGTAAATAAATAAATAAATAAATATAAATGTTAATGTTTGCACAACATTGTGCATGTAATTAATGCCACAAGATTGTACAATTAACAATGGTTAAAATGGTAAATATTACATTATATATATTTTACCACAATTCGTAACATTTAAACAGTTACAAAAAAGTTCTGTCCTGAGTGCTGCTGGCTGCTTCTCCAGCATATAGTCAGTCCATCACTCCTCAGAACATTTTCTATTTGGTTCAGGAACGTAACCCTCCTGAGTGTATTCTGTAAACAGCACACAGGGCTGGACCCAAGTAAAGAGCCGTCCAATCACGATTGTCCTATCCCTTGCCTGTGACTGGCTTAAAAAGCCAGGTTATAAATCATGCTGCTATAAAGACACATGCACACGTATGTTTATTGCAGCACTATTCACACTAGCAAAGACTTGGAACCAACCCAAATGTCCAACAACGATAGACTGGATTAAGAAAATGTGGCACATATACACCATGGAATACTATGCAACCATAAAAAATGATGAGTTCATGTCCTTTGTAGGGACATGGATGAAACTGGAAACCATCATTCTCAGCAAACTATCGCAAGGACAAAAAAAAACAAACACTGCATGTTCTCACTCATAGGTGGGAATTGAACAGTGAGAACACATGGACACAGGAAGGGGAACATCACGCTCAGGGGACTGTTGTGGGGTGGGGGGATGGGGGAGGGATAGCATTAGGAGATATACCTAATGTTAAATGACGAGTTAATGGGTGCAGCACACCAACATGGCACATGTATACATATGTAACAAACCTGCACATTGTGCACATGTACCCTAAAACTTAAAGTGTAATAAAAAAAAAAAAAACGCTAGGTTAAAGCCCATGAAGGCACAGGATTTATTGTTGTCTGTTATTGGTCCAGGAGTGGTCTAAGTAGCCCAGTTAGACTGAAAGGAAAAATGTTTGCTGTTAAAGATTCATTTTCTCTCCCCTTTCCTCCTGATGAACACCGGAAGGGGAACATTTCCTGACTAAATGCTTCCTAATAGATACACGCACGGGGGTGAGGGTGGTGTAGTCCAATAAGAGTGAATAATCTCGTCCCTTCTTTTCCTCTGCTGTCCACTGTCAGTGTTGAAAAAGCAACCCAGGCATTCCTGGATTTGACATATGGGTTCCTTTATATGCCCTACTCTGCCCAAGTCCGGGGAGGGCTTAACTGGAGGCTTCTCTCAGGGAGCTCCCTCTTGCCCTCCATCCCTGAGACTGGCACCTGTTCTCTCCCGGCTGCCGAGGAAGGCGAGTACCTCCTACCTGGAGCCTTGGGGATTTTTCCCAGCATAGCTTCAAGCCAGTGTCCTTGAAAAGTAAGTCACAGGTGCTTTCTGACTTTGGGGAAATCGCCTGCTCATTTTTTATGACATGGAAGAATAAAATGCAGAGGGAGAAAACAGAGGGGTACCAGCTCTGTTGTTCTTACAACCTCATTTCCTAAGTACCACAATATTCTGTTGAGCTTCCTGCTGTGTGATTGATTCTCAGTGACTCATTCCCCAGTGGGTCTCTCTATCAGGAGACAGGCCAGCAGGGAGTCTGTCTGGGTGTGCTTATCCTCACATTTGTTTGATTCTTCTTTTGTTCTATCTTCTCGGTGGAGGAAATGGCAAGGGGCTCACACCTTTTCTGTCTGTCTCAGCACCTCTTAGTCCACTGATGTTCTAGTGAGTCATGGAACTACCACTCATTGCTCTTGCCCTGACATCAAGTGGCTTCCCAGAGGAAAAGGCGTCTTATCCAATAAGTGATGCAGGGACAACTGGGTAATCACATGAAAAAAAAAATTAAAACTAGAACCACAATTTCACCTTACCTCAAAATAAATTCCAGATGGATGAGAGTGTTAAAACAGGGAAAAAATAAAACCATGAAATTACACGGAGAAACTATGCTAATACATTTGAACACTCTGGCAAAATGGACACATTTTTTGAAGATTAGAAAGTGTTACAATAGAGGGAAGAAGACATAGAAAATGCTAACATTCCAATAGACACTAAATAAATGGAAAGGATAGTCTAATCTTTCTCCTCCACCAAAAAAGACCTCAATCCAGATAATCTGTGAGTTCTACTAAACTATCGTATCTTATTCTAGCTATTCCAGGAAGCAGAAAAGGATATCAAGTTGCCCAGCTCATAGTTTAACCACTATTCCAAAACTGTATAAGAATAAAACAAGAAAATCATAGGCTCTTTTCACTTTTTAGAATAGAGATAAAAATAATGACCAAATGCCACAAGCATTAACAAGTTCATTTAACATGCTCAAAGAAGGTTTATCTCAAGAGGATAAGGATGGTCCAACACTAAAAAAACTCAATCAAATTATGTCAATATATGCAGAATAAAATGGGTAAAGTTCAATGCCTCATCATTTTCTAATTAAAAATGTATTGATGAGTAATATACTTAACAGAAAAATATACAAATCCTAAGTGTAGAGCTTAATTAGTTCTCGTAAACTGGAAGCATGCAGGCACCCATCCCCCATAACCCTAAATGTCACCCTGTGCCTCTCTAATCACCAACCCTTACCTCTGACAAGGGCAGCCACTATCTTGATTTCAAATCAGCAGAGCAAAGGTGTATTATTCAATAAATGGTACTAGGACAATTGAGTAGCCATGTGAAAAAAAAATGAAGTTGACCTCATAGATTGGTTTAGTCTGTCTGCACTTTATATAAACAGAGTCAGACCACATGCCGGCTTTGTGTCTGGTTTCTTCCTTGCAACATTAGATCCATCAGAGTCATCCACCTTGTTGGCAGTAGTTTAGTTCGCCCATTCTTACTGCAATGTGGTATTCCATTCTGAGAGTACAAGGCATTTCATTTACCCATTTGGATAATTTGATGAACATGTGGGTTGTTTTCATTGTGGGACTATTAAGAATAATGCTGCTATAAATATTTTGGTATATGTTTGTTGGTAAGCCTACATACACATTCTGCTGTGTGTACCTAGGAGTGGAACTGTGGTTGCAGCGGATGCATAGATTCGGCTTTTATACGCACTGCCAAGCAGTTTTCCAGTTACTGTCTTTTTTTTTTTTTTTTTTTTTTTTTTTTTTTTGAGATGGAGTCTGGCTCTGTTGCCCAGGCTGGAGTGCAGTGGCACCATCTTGGCTCACTGCAACCTCTGCCTCCTGGGTTCAAGTGATTCTCCTGCCTCAGCCTCTCGAGTAGCTGGGATTACAGGCACCCGCCACCGCTCCCAGCTAATTTTAATAGTTTTAGTAGAGATTGGGTTCTGCCACATTGGCCAGGATGGTCTCAAACCCCTGACCTCAGGTGATCCGCCCGCCTCAGCCTCCCAAAATGCTGGGATTATAGGCGTGAGCCGCTGTGCCCAGCTAAAGTGATTGTCTCAAGTCAAAAATAAGGGTATGAAGAGGACGTGGAGAAGAGCATTCACATACACAGGATTTAATAAGGGTGTGCCTTCAGGAAATGGGTAAGGTAGTGTAGTGGAGAAGCAGGACAGACAAAGGGAAGAATCTAAGTAAGGGTGTGATTTAAGGCAAAATCCCATGGAGGAGAGTGTTGTAGATCTCACAGGAGAACTTGGGAATCTAAATTATGCCTCGGAGTTGTCCAGCTGGGGCAAGGTTGCTGGGCTTTCTTACCTCTTCTGCCAGTCACTGGTGGAGGGCTGCCCACGGGGGGTGTATACTCACGCATTGCTGGCTTCCTGCTCGTGTGTTCAAAGCAGTCCTAGATGCATGAAGCCCATCCTTTGAAAAAGAGTTGCTCATGTGGGCAGCTGGGGGTAAGAGCACTGTGAAACTGGGGAGAGGCATGCTGAAAAGGGGTTGAAGGTTCTGGGTGAGAACTGCTGTGGACTGAGTGATTTTGCCCTTCACAATTCATATGTTGAAACCCTACCTTCCAAAGTAATGGTATTAAGTAAGAGGTGGGATCTTTGGGAGGTAATAAAAATTAGACGAGGTCATGAGGGTGGAGTCCCTTGAATGCAATTAGTGCCCTTCTAGGAGTCCCAAGAGTGCTTGCCTCTTCTCTCTGCCGTTAGAGGACACAGCGAGAAGACGACCTCCTATGTACCAGGAAGTGGGTCCTCAACAGGCACCACCTTAGTCTTGGGCTTCCAGCCTCCAAGACTGGGAGAAATAAATGGTTGTTGTTTAAGTCATCCAATTTTGGTATTTTGCTACAGCAGCCAGAGCTGTCAAAGACAATAATTGACTGTGTGTGCCCCAGTGGTTGTGCCAATTCATACCCCAGAAGCCATTGTTCCCTTCCTTATCCACACTTGATGTGTCAGTGAGTCTTTTTCAATGTGGCCATTCTGGTGGTTCAACATCATTTAGCTATGAAAAACATTTTAGCTAATTAAGACTAGCAAGGGACTTCCTTAACTTGATGGAACTTGTAAACCAGAAACCTACAGCAAACATCATACTTAATGCAGAAATTTTTGATGCATTACTTTTAGAATTAAGAAAAAATTAAATATGACGTCTTTTGCTGCCAGATTTTACATGATCTTAAAGGTTCTGGAAAATAGACAAGAAAAGGAACCAAGATTATAACATTTGGAAAGAGGAGATACAACTCTATTTACAAATGATTTTATACACAGATAATCACAGAAAATACTTAAATCTAATAAGCACAGTCATTGGACTTGCTAGATTCAAGGTCAATTTACAAAAATCAATAGCATTTATCCACAATATCAATAACCATCCACAAAAACAATAGAAAAATAAGAGATCCACTGTGGTTATAAAGACTACAAAGTACCTAGAAATTAACAGAGGTTACACAAAATATCAATGGAGATAATTTGTAACACTTAACAGACATAAAAATCTGAGTAAATACTCATGATTTAATAAGTTAACTTCATAAAGATGTTAATATTCTCTCTATTAACCTGTTGATCCAATACAATCCCAACACAAAGTCTAGGTTGATAGCCTAAGGATTCCAATAGAATTATGTTTAAATTTAAAGAGAAGAATAAACACTTATAAATAGTTAAGATGATATTGAGAAAGAACAGCCAGGAGGGAGGACTTGCTCTACCATATATAAAGAAGCACTGCAAGATTACTACAGTGAAAACATGGTGGCACCTGCATAAAAAACAGGCAAACAGACCCATGGATCAGAGTAGAAACGGCTCAGGAGATCAAGCACGGTGACTCACGCCTCCCAGCAATTTGGGAGGCTGAGATGGGCGGGTCACCTGAAGTCAGGAGTTCGAGACCAGCCTGGCCAACATGGTGAAACCCCATCTCTACTAAAAATACAAAATTTAGCTGGGCGTGGTGGCGCATGCCTGTAACCCCAGCTACTCGGGAGGCTGAGGCAGGAGAATCACTTGAACCTGGGAGGCAAAGGTTGCAGTGAGCCGAGATCATGCCATTGCACTCCAGCCTGGGTGACAGAGCGAGACTCAGTCTCAAAAATAAATAAATAAATAAATAAATAAATAAATAGTTCAGGAATAAACCCATGCCTATTCGATACTTGATGAAAGGTACACATACATCAACAAGCAGATAGGATCGAGGAAACTGGCTACCTGCCTTTACCCATATGCAAATGGGGAATCCAGTTGCATTAAAGACCTAAATGAGAAAAGTAAAACTATGAAGCTAACAGAAGAAATAATAGGAGAATAAGGATGACTAATGGGTTAGGAAACGACATCTTAAAAATGAACAATCTGTTCACAGACAATGATATACAAATGCCTCCTAAACTTAAAAAAAGACTTTTAACTTCACTCATGTTAAGAGAAAATCAAATTAAAATTAAAATGAATACTTTTTTTCCTTACCGAACAGATTGGCAAAAATGCCAAAGTTCAATAAGGGTTAAGTTGCAGGCAGCAGAATCCAACTAGCTGGGCTAAGCACAGATATTTTTAATACAGGGAATTAGGTGTTTACAGCTGGGACCAGGCCCAGTGGCTCACCCCTGTAATCCTAACCCTTGGGAAGCTGTGGTGGGAGGATCACTTGAACCCAGGAGTTCAAGACAAGCCTGGGCAACAGAGCGAGACCTCGGTATCTACAAAAAAATTAAAGGCCGGGCGCGGTGGCTCACGCCTGTAATCCCAACACTTAGGGAGGCCGAGGCGGGCAGATTGCGAGGTCAGGAGATCGAGACCATCGTGGCTAACACGGTGAAACCCCGTCTTTACTAAAAAATACAAAAAATTAGCCAGGCGTGGTGGCGGGCGCCTGCAGTCCCAGCTACTCAGGAGGCTGAGGCAGGAGAATGGCGTGAACCCGGGAGGCGAAGCTTGCAGTGAGCCGAGATCACGCCACTGCACTGCAGCCTGGGCGACAGAGCGAGAATCCGTCTCAAAAAAAAATAAATAAATAAAAAATAAAAAAATTAGCTACATGTGGTAGTGCAAACCTGTAGTCCCAGCTATTTGGGGTGCTGAGGTGGGAGGATTGCGTGAGCCAGGGAGGTCAAAGCCATAGTGAGCTGTGATTGTGATACGGAAGTGCTGGGAAGGGAACAGCGTGGTCCCTTCAAATGATAAGGAAGTGGGGAGGGGAGGTGCTGGGTAGGATAGGGTGTGGTCCCTGGCTAGGGCTCCACTCCCACGGACCTGGGTGAGGACAGACATTTTTGTTTTCCTGCCCACATGTTGCATTTCTTTCCCAAGACCTCCCCTGGCCTGCCACACTCCCATCCTGTGCCCGTAAAAACCCAAGACCCTAGCAAAGCAGGGACAGAAGCGGCTCGCCGTCGGGAGGAGCACATCAGCGGAGGAACACGCTGGCGGCTGGACGTCGAGAGGAACGCACCGGCATAGGAGCACACCTGCAAGCCGCAGGCCATTGACTGGCTGAATGGCGTGGAGTTTGGCTAGGGAGGTTGGAGGAGAGCCTGACTCCAGGGGAAAACCTTCCCACTCCATCCCCTTCTGGCGTCCCCCATCTACTACTTCCACTCAATAAAACCTGGCACTCATTCTCCAAGCCCACTTGTGATCCGAGTTTTCTGGTACATCAAGGCAATAACCCCGGGATACAGAAAGCCCTCTGTCCTTGCCATAAGGCGAGGGTCTAATTGAGCTGGTTAACACAAGCCGCCTATAGACGGCAAAACTACTAAAAGAGCACGCTGTAACACACGCCCACTGGGGCTTCGGCTGTAAACATTCACCCCTAGACACTGCCGTGGGGTCAGAGCCCCACAACCTGCCCGTCTGTATGCTCCCCTAGAGGTTTGAGCAGCTGGACACTTAAGATGCGAGCCACTCCCCCATCGCACACCCTGCAAGAGGGACAAGGGAACTTTTCCTGTTTTAGTTGTGCCACTACACTCCAGTATGGGCAACAGAGCGAGACCCTGCCTCAACAAAACAAAAGAACCCAAAAAACAGAATGGTTGATGGGGCCGTAAAAGAACCTCCATCAGTTTCCCGGGAAAAATGTTCAGCCCGGAGAATCACTGTGCTGAGATGAAGTCTGTGGCTATCACTACAGAACAATATGGAAACCTGCCACTTTCCTTTCCTGTTGCCAGATCAGGAAACCCCTGAGTGAACTGAGAAGCTGCCACTACAGCGACTGGCCTTAGTACTCCAGCCAGTGAATGCTTTGCCTCTCTTCTCGTGGGGTTCAGGTATAACCCAAAGTCTGTGGCAGTGTGTCTGACGGGTAAACTTCAACCGTGTCTGGAGTCCTTGCTGTGAGGGTGTCTGGATGGTCCTGTTTTTGATCTTCTAGCCTTGGTGGACTAGAAGGGACTGGGGTGGAGGCTGAACAAGCCAGTCGATGGGCCTGCCATGGCAATGGGTGGATAGCAGGCCTCTCCTGCACCACTGGGAAAGGGCGCCGGTGCTGGTTTGCATGCCAGTGGTTGGCCCTGGGGCTGGATGTTTGTGAAAGGGTGAGTGTGTGTGTCTTTTGATCACTGTTACAAAGGTAGTGCTTTACCATTCTTTGAACATAAATGTATCTGTGGAAATCTGCCAAAATGCCCTTCTCTTTGCCAGAGACTTTGTACTTGCTTGTGAGCCTGGAGAGATATAAAGGGTTAGGCAATTTTATGGTCACAGAAATAGCCGAGCTGATCCCCATTGCACAAAGACACACTCCTTATACCTTCTATCCAGTCCTTATGGGAGAAAATGGCAAAGGTGAAACGAGCCCTGGGTTGAGGGTCAAGAGTTCTGGCTTCTAGTCCAGGCCCTGCAGTATTTCCCCACGGCAAGGACTAACTTTCCCTCCTGGGCCTCCATGAGCCTAGTGTTTTCCCTACAGTTTACAACCCCACAGTCTTGTGGTCAATGGACTTATAGGGAACTGTATTAAATGAAACGCAAAAACAGAATTGCTCTGGCTGGGTTGAGGGGAGCCAGGTGTCTGGAGGGGAGCCCTGCCTTCTGCCTCTTTTCGCTTCTGCAGTGGACTTGAAGCAGCTCTGTAGAGCATGGCTTGCAGATCACAGGATCAGCTTCTTTCCAAGGTGCCTTTCAGCCTTAGGTGTTTTGCACTAAGAATCCAAAGGCTGATGCCTTCAGAGGCAGGAAACGACCACTAGCCAAATACGCCAAATAGTCCCACACAGGTGGTGGGTAGGAATTTGCTGTAAGCCCTCGGGCACAGACACCGTCGTTTTGTCTTATTTCTCTAAATTGAACTAAGTCAGGCTGTTTGAGCTGTGTCTCCTCAGTTATCACTGGAGCTCCCTGCTCCTGTCTGGGAGCGCCTGTGAACATCCCAGACTTGCTGGGGCCAGAGCCAGGGCCAGACAGCTCTCTCAGCAGGCTCCACAGTTCACACTGTGCTTCAGGTCCCACATCCAGGGCTTGGAGGTGCCCCAGTGCGGGGCTCCTGGGTCTCAGTCCACTGCTGCCTCAGGGCTGCATTTCTCAGGGTCCTGGCTCTCTGGGGAGACCACAGCCAGGACTTGTTCTATAAGAAAGAGAGGAAGGGGGATGCAGAGGACAACGGGAAGACCCAGGATTTGCACTTTCATCCTTCACAATAGCTCATAGGACAAAAGCTCACTAAACCATACTCCTGCCTCTGCTTTTTCTTAAAATTACAAAATAAAGTTTAAAGAATAAAATAAAAATCACTTTTAATTTTACCCTCTGAAAATATCCTACTTGTAAATTTTGATGTGTTTGCTTCCAATTTTTTTCCAAGTACATTCTTTCATCATTAAGGTCATACTTTATATGGTCTATTTTGCAAACTTTCCTCTGTATTTAAAGTATATTTTATGAATTTTTACATTTTAAAGTTCCTCTTTCACCACTTAGTGAATGTGCATTGAGTTCTTACAATGTAGGTGCCGAGGATTCCATGGAGAGCAATGGCCCTCGCCGTCCTTATAGAGGCCTGCAGTCTGTTTGGGGGTCCTGGGGAGGAGTCCGGTGGAGGGTGGGGAGCTGGGAGTCACTGATATGCAGGTGAGTGGGGGATTCTCAAGCTGGAGCCAGTGCCTCCCCTGAACTGAATGCAAAACTTTGTAAGTATGTGTGAGCATGTGAATTTATTTCTGAATAGAAAACTCCCAGCTTTCAAAGGACCTTGGAAAGGTCAAACCACTGAGTGATGTGGTAGTGAAGTTGTGGGTGGGGATACGATGGCCCAGGGAGAAGGAGGAGAGATATGCTGGGGACCGGTTGTGGAAAAAGCAACGAGGAAGGCAATGGAGAAAGACAGGTGGAAAAGGTAGCAGGAAGACCTTGGCTTCACATCAGCCAATATGAAAAGGGAATCAAGGAAGTGAAGGAATGGAAGAATCTCCAAAAAATTCAAACTAAACAAAGGGCAAAAATGTACTTCAACTCCACCTGTTACTTATGCAAAGAGCATATTTCTCCTCTGGGCATCCTCTGAGGCTCGTGGCTCCGCCTACATACCAATACTATTTGCGCAGGGACCAACTAATTCAGTTTCTCACTGGACTTGAGCAAGAAAGGACAGTGAAAACTCATAGCTTCCATCCAGATCATATACCCAGAGAGTGTTTTTCCAGGACCTATGATTTTGCAACAGGCGCCTGTCAAGATGAATGTATGTTTTCCCATAATATTTTTGTGGTTTTCCAAGACCATGCTCCTCTAGCCATGGTCTGCATTTTTAGTTTGGAATTTGTTTTAAACAATAGGACCTAGTGTTCCTTCTGGTCTTTAGTGTCCCGTTAAGTAGCTCTCTATTTGTCATACAGGTAGTCAATATACAGTCTCAGTTTTCTTTTGAATTTTATGATACTTTTAGGTTACCCTGGGTCAGCCCGGGCCTAGAACTGAGCTCTAGAAGGTCCTAGAGACGTGATGCCATTTTTTTCTGAACAGGTTGATAAATGCCTGGATTTAAAATGAGCCTTGGGAAAAGATGCACAATAGATACTTAATCCAAGTTGGAACCCAGGCATCAAATGTATTTACTCGGACAGCGAAATATTTAAATGCCATGTTGCCAGGTTGCTGGTGTGTATGAATGACATACTTACCCATGTCTATTTAAAGAAAGGACCCAAACACTTCAAAGTGATTGTTTACCGGAAACTGGAAGAGTGCAGACAGTTGAACAAAACCGCTGCAGGTTTCTGGAAATGTCTCTAAAGATGCATTAAAGTGATGCAGCTCATAATATTATTTTAGGGATGATGGTAGAACTGACAGGGAAATTTGTGCATGACAGGGAAATCTTGAAATAGTGAAGTGGCTCAAATCATTAGTGCTGGAGCTTTGAACTGGTTCAAGATTACCTTTAATTATTAACCTTCTTTAATATTTCAGAATGTCTGTAATAAAAGAGGCATGGTGCATTTAATTTATAGTTATACAGTCAGAGATTGTTCGACCTGAAATGGATGTAGATCATCTTGGGCGACTGGAGATTCACAAGCTTTTATCTTCTCCAGCATACCCCAGAGATGCTGCACTGTTTCTCCTGGTAACGGTGCTCTCGAAGGCACTGATTCTTTGGTTGAAGATTTAGGGTGAGAAATGGGGAAGGGATTGCGTAAGAGAAACAAAGTCTCCAGTGTTGCGTTTAGTTTGAAAAATGCCTTGTTTAAGAGATCCTAAATTTTAAAAATCATTGAGGATAAACTCGTCTGGTATTTTATTTATTCATGCTTCTCAGTATACAAACAAGCAAAAGTGCAATGGCACCTGTGCTGATATCTTCATCATTAATCTCTTCCCCGAATTCCAGACTTATAGTGTACATCTCATAGGCATCTCAAAATTATTTTGGCATATTTTATTCTTCCCACTCACTGAACTTACTCTTCTCTGAGTCTTCACCAGCACAGGAGAGGATACCACAGTCTATATTAGAGACTGGAAGGGTAGTGGTTCATATCACATGAAATATCTGATAACGGCACCACTGCAATAGTTTGAAAGATAGATAATTCCCCGATGAACTCCAGTTTAAAGAGAAGAGCTCACAAAACAGAGCTGCAGCGGTATGTGTTAACTGCAGTTGGCTGAAAATAAAAGAGAACAGAAAGTTCAGAAATCTGGGGACTTGTACCTCTGAATGAGGCAACTGCTTTCCAATTCCAAACAGTAAAAATTAATATTGAGAAACGCTTGAGCAAGAAAGGACAGTTAAAACCCAGACTTGCAGCCAGTACCAAGACAAGAGCTTGTTCATCACACTCATTGCTTAACATTTCTGAATGCATTAAGATGATGACCAATAAACCATTTTCAAAATGGGTCTTGGAGAAAAGATGGAGGAGTGTGGGTAGCTGAAATTAAGAGGTGGGGGTGGAGAGAGAGAGAAAGAGAGGAAGAAAGAGGGAGGGAGAGAGAGAGAAGGGAGACATTTTTCAAGAACTCTAGTGTGACAATGGTACATCGAGCTGCTTAGTATTAAATAGGTAAGCAGCTGCCTGGATTTTTAGGTTTCTGAGAGAGGTGTGTTGCCAAAGACACCAAAAGTCTGGGCCAAAATGATCACTGGATCCCAGCGTTCTACAGGAAGGAGGCAGGATGAGATGCTCAGCCTGAAAAATGCCCTCTTCAGATGCAGCCAAAGAGGAAAGTGGAAGGCCTGGAAGCCCCCCTGGGAAGCCCTGGCTGGAGTGAATTAGCACCTAACTCAGGAACATGCCCCTCCCGGGTGAGGAGTTCTGGGAAGGCCACCCAGTGGGATTTCAGATTGCAGCAGACCATCCTGTGGGGCCTTGTGTCTCCTTTTCTCCCTGGAATCATGTATTTTGGTTATTCCTGAATCTCCCGTGTGTGTGTGGTGGAGGGTGGGGGTGGTGCGGGGGGAGAAAGACAGCTTTGATGCAGGGCTTGAGTCTCTGGGGTAGAGCACCCTGATGGGACTCATGCATAAGTGGTCTGCATGGCTGCCTGGCATGGGGACCCCTGCAGGAGCAGGGCACAGAGCCCTGTGCTTTGAGTCTGGTGTCCCACCTAACAGGGCTCTTGGGAGTCTAGACACACACCACATGCAGTCTCCACGTGACCACTGAACAAATGAACCAAGGGCTGAGTGAACTGATGAGCTAATGATCCATTTGTTAAAGCCTGTGTCAAGTTACTCCTCGTTTTAGGCCCTGGGAGTCAAAGATGAGAGAGGGGGTCCATGCCCCATCCTGGGTCTCTAGGGAAAGGCTCACAAGAGGGGAGGTAGTGGGGTGGGAAACTCTCTGAGCACAGAAACCCAAAGAGTTGGGTCTGAGCAGGAAGTGTGGCAGTGGGAGTCTGTTTGCCTTGTCCAGGAGAAGCAGCCTAAGAGTCTTCATGGGGAGAGGACTTGTCTGTCTTTGGACCAAGGATGGCTCACATGGGAGTACTCACACTGGGGGACTCACATACCAGGTGAGTTGCATCAAGGTGATTCACACACCATGGTAACTCCCACACACAGTGACACCCACACGGGGGTGATTCCCTCACACTGGGCAACTCTCACACCAGATGACTCTCCCACACATGATGACTTCCACACAGGGTGACCCCCCCCACAGGGTTCTCACACTCCAGGTGACTCACCCAGGCTGTCCCGCTGCTGCCGACACCCTGGAATCTGGGCTGAGTCCATCTGTATGTGAGGGTGTTGCAGGCCTCACCTTAGGGGCTCGGGGGAGCCAACGCTTTGTGATTCAGGGTTGCTGTCTCCAAGCCACCTCTAGCCTGGCGCTCCAGGCTCTGTCCCAGAACCTGAAGAGCAGAAGGCAGTGGACGGCAGGACTGCCTTTTCCAGGCCGCCCTGAGGGAGGTGGTCTTGACTGCCCTGCCCCCTCTGAGAGCTGGCCAAGGCACTCGCCCTGGCAGGGTTGGTGGATGTCCCCTGGTGAGTGGATGGCATTGACCTCAGGGCTGTGACTGTGTTCCCAGGTGCCTGATAACTCACCGGAGCTTGCCTGGGAATGGGCTCCCGCAGAGCTTTCCTGAGGCTGTCCTCTCTTCTTCCAGTCTGGGAAACAAGTTCTTTAAGTTTATTATCCACAACAAGGAATCTAGGAGCCTAGTGGGTCACCTCCAGAAATTCAAGGACTTGGTCACTTGCAGAGGTTCACCAGTTTCTTCTGGTCAGCAGACTGTGCTGGGAGCCAAGTGCCCACAGCTTCCCGGGGCAGATGGGGCCTCCACAGGCTACAGCATGGGGTGGGGAGTGTAGGGCCAGTGAGAGCCTCAGCGGGGCCTCCACGTACAGAACGAGGCTTCCCGGAAGAGGTGGCTGAGCTAAAGATTTTAGCAGTAGCCAGGGGAAGGGGAAGGAGGAAGAGAGGAGGTGGCAAAGAATGGAGGTGTGTGCCGACATGGAGCTGCTCAGTGTGGCTGCCTCTGTCTGTGTGCCAGTGTGCACATGCATCCGGGTTTCTGTGTGCACATACGTGTACATGAGTGTGGCTGCATCAGCATATGTGTTCACTTGTGTTTATGAGAATGACGTGCACATGTGTGATGTCTGTGTGCATGTGTGTTGTGTGTATTTGTCTTTGCATGCATATATGTGTATGTACACACACTCTTTGGGTGCATGTCTCTGTGTGTGCACACGTGAAAGTAAAGTTGTGCTTGGGGTGGGAGGAAGAGGAATCAGCCAGAGGGGAGACTACAGAGCCATGGTCATGTCTGCCTCCCTTCTGGGGGAGTCCACGTGACCAGCTCACTCAACAATATCTGTTGGAAGAATAAATGGGAGAACTGTGCTTCCTGGACCCTAGGGAGCCACAGAAGACCCCTCTTTGGGCTGTAGTGGGGAGCACAGGGTGGGGTGGGGTGCTGCTGAGGCTGTAGGCAGTTTCTGCTCTCCCAGAAGTCACTCTTTTTTGTTTTAATTAATTAATTAATTTTTATTTTTATTTATTTATTTTTTGAGACAGAGTCTCGCTCTGTCGCCCAGGCTGGAGTGCAGTGGCCCAATCTCAGCTCACTGCAAGCTCCGCCTCCTGGGTTCACGCCATTCTCCTGCCTCAGCCTCCCGAGTAGCTGGGACTGCAGGCGCCCGCGACCAAGCCCGGCTTATTTTTTTGTATTTTTAGTAGAGATGGGTTTTCACTGTGTTAGCCAGGATGGTCTCCATCTCCTGACCTCGTGATCTGCCCGTTTTGAGACGGAGTCTCGCTCTGTCACCCAGGCTGGAGTGCAGTGGCGCCATCTCGGCTCACTGCAAGCTCCGCCTCCCGGGTTCATGCCTTTCTCCTGCCTCAGCCTCCCGAGTAACTGGGACCAGAAGTCACTCTTACCCTGCCGGGTGTAGGATGCAGAAGACCCCACCCAGGAGAGGATCCAGGGCTATCATAAAGGTACAACTTCTACCAGGCTCCAGCTGCTATGTGGGCAGGGAGAGGGCGGTGCTAGGTCAGAAACACAGAGGAAAGGCAGCAAAGGGCCAGGCCAAGTCCTGTCCAGGCAGGACTTTTAAATTTGCAATTGACAGTGGGTTTACTAAAGTTAAAATTTAAATCTACTCAAATTAAAATCAAATTTAAAGTTTTAAATTTGCAATTTGAGTGGGTTTACTCAAATTAGCTTAAAAACAAAAAGGAACATATTGGTTCCTAAAACTGGAAGTCTAGGGCAAGACAGCTTAGGCATGGCCAGGTCCAGGGGCTCAGAGGATGTCCAGGACTGGGTGGTCTTCATATGTGATGGCTTGGCCTTCTTCTGAGTTGCCCGTTCTCAGAGTAGTGGCACAGATGAGTCCCATGGCCCCAGCCCTAATGGGTTCTCTGCCTCATTGTCGGTAGGGATCTGCTCAGAAGGTCCTGACTGGTGACACATCTGCTTTGTAGGCAAGGGAGGCAGGTAGGGAAGGAGCAGAGGGGAAAAGCTGCCAGGCCAGCAGAGAGGACAGGAGGTGACCCACCCTCAAGGACAGTAGCACCACAACTGCAGTCCTGTCCTCAGAGGAAGGGGAAGATGGGACTCTGGGACATTCTCCTGTTTTTAAGACCTGGGAGATGTGTATTTAAAGGCAAATGGAAAAGCATGATCAAATAGAGAAGTCCTATCCAGCAATGCACTCAGAGAGAAGAGGACCATATGATTTGGGGGTGGAAGAGGAAGAAACTGAGTTGACAAACAGAAAATATAGATTTTCTAAAAGGATCTGAAAGCAAACTCTTTGTGGAAAAACACACCAAGAAACCTTGGGGAATGCCCCCAGAGCCCAGCAGTCCCCGAAGCGTGATTTAAAAACACTGGGCTCTACAACTGCCATCTCCAGCATTTGATGTTAAGGACTGAGTTTGCATTTTGCAAATCATTCCCTCCATCATTTTGTTTTTCCACAGCAATGTGGGGTTGCCCTCATCATGTAGTATCTTATAGCAGCTAGTTCCCTTCCATCTTTTTAAAATAATGCATTTCCACGTAGCTTATGCTGTCCTCTGGGATTAATTAGTGACTGAATAAGTTCCATGAGGTGTAGGTGGCCAGCACTTCTTGACAGATGGCAGCTGGAAAAAAAAAATGGGAGATGATTGCAAGGATGGTAATTATGATTTTCTGGATGTGAGAAGTTTATGAAATACCTACGGGGTTAAAGTGCCCACAGAAGTTCTTGGAGCCGCTGAGCGTGGTCAAGCAGCCATTCATCCTCTGTCTGAACTCTGGTTAGAAATGGGATTTCCTAGTACACTGAAAGCAACAAAATATAAATTGACTTATACGCAAATCTCCTGCTTCATAATTATGGTCTAGAATTAATTGAATACTCTGTAGCTTTTTGCACTGTATACGCTAATAATGACCAAAAATTCTTTCTCTTCTATATTTCCTTATTAACTTATCTTAAAATGACATATTGTGAATAATGACCTCCTATACTGCTGGACTAGGCAACTTTATAATTTGCAATTCAAGCTGTTTATTCTTTTCAATTTGTTTAGGTAATTTATTTTCACAGGAAGAAAAAAAGAACTAAATTATAGGAACGAACAGTCCCTGTTGGCTGGAAAGTGCTGGGGCTCTGGAGTGAATAAATATTCCTGAAATGAGACGATCACGACCTTGTGTGGGGAGCTTGGTGAGTGGTCATGCTAGTTTTATTTTATGGACCATATTGAATTAATTTAATTATGGGATATCAGTGCTCTGCCTGGTAATTAGCGCTGTGGCTATTTCTCCGTGTGCTCCAGTCCCGGGCAGGGCTGTGTAGTTCCGCAAGTCGCTGTTGCCTTGCTCAGAGGTGGCTGCTGACCCCAGGTGGCTGCTCCACAGCAGGAGGCAGGTTGGGGAGTTCTCATCCTGTCCTCTCCCTGTCCCAGCTCCTCTCTTCCCTGAGAGAGCAACACAGAGGCAGGCAGATGGAGGTCCATAGAGTGCCTTATTTAACGCCAAATTATAATTTAGTGTTATTTTATTAGATGATCTAATTAGTAGCTCTGAGCTAGAGGAAAACTTAACTTTTTGTGTCCAGCTCAGCAGGCATCTCCACAGCAAGCTTTGATCGCAACCCCACACCTGTGAGCCTCAAGTTGTTCCCCAGGGAAAGAAGTGGGTCTCAGGCCAGCACACTGTCCCTGTCACCACAGCTACCACTGAAACCCGGCTTCTTTCCTGCACCTGCCACGGCTTCATGATGCTCCCCTCATCTCAGGGACGGTTGCTCCTTTTTTTTTTGCTGAGTGATTAGAAGATTTTGTCAGACAGAAATTCCCTGCCAGAGGTTAACAAACTGAGTTGTTTGGGTCCTGCTTTGGCCCCTCCCTCTCCCCCTCCCCCATATCCCTTCCACTCTTCTGCCTCCCTTCCTTTCTCCCTCTTCTCTCCCTCAATGGGGGTAATTCCTCCACCTTGTAAGATTCCAGCCCTTCCTCCCTCCTTGGGGACTGACACTATTGACTATCCTTTCTCTATCCTATACCTCCAGGCCTCTTTGTGTGTGTTCCTTCCCAGTGCATTTAAAGCCACTCAAGTCCTCCAATGCTGAGAAAATTCCACTCAGCATCTTTCTCCAGCTATCGCTCTCCTCTCCTCTGCCTCTGTTCCACAGCTGTGGTGTTTCTCTTACCTGCTGTTTCCCATATCCATTGAAGTTGGTACCTGCCCTCCACATCCCCAACAAACCTGCTTTAGCTCAGGGTGCCCATGGCCTCCTGCCTGTGGAACTGGCCATTCTCAGCCCTTCTCGTGTTTTCCTCTAGGAGAGGTGCACAGCACAGTGGTTAAGAGCTTGGGCTCCCAACCTCTCTGTGCCTCATTTTTAAAAATCTGTATAAAGAGGATAATAATGGTTTGCATGAAGGTGCTTGGAATACTCTGGCATCTCATAAGCACCCTCTAAGTGCAATTTATTATGACAATTCATCACTCCCTCCTCAGCTCCAGGCTTGTGCACACAGTTGCCTAGTGGATATGTCCGGATTCCCACCTTAGCCCAACCACACTGCTCTGATGCCTTTCCCGCCCGCCTCCCTCTGCAGCCTTCTGCCTCTTCCTCTTCATGAACAGACCTGGCAGACACAAGACTGCCAAAGCCCATAGCCTGTGCCTGGATTTGGACCCAACCTTTTCCCTTAGCACCCAGGGATGATCAATACCAAGTCCATTTCTAGAACCTTCTTAATATTTGTCCCCTCTTTCTACTTTTCTTCATCTTCACCTCCTGTGCCTAAGGTCAGACTGCCACTGCATCCTGACAGGTCTATTGAATCTGGAATCCGTTTTCTGGAGTGGCTTTTCTGGAAACAGACACACGTAGGAGTCGGTGTCCTGCCTGCACCATCCTTGGCACGCAGCACTCCTGGGAGGCTGTGCCAGGTCCCCTGTGACCTGCCTCCCGCTGTTTCTCTGGCCCCAGGCCTCTCCAACGTCCCTGACACCTGAGAATACTGTCTTTGCAAATGTGACTCAGACTTGGGGTGAGAATGCAGCAGACTCAGTGGGGAGACATCCAAACAAGGTAGAACTGGAAATGGCTCCTGTGCTCGCTACCTTTTGAGATTTTCTGGGCACCCACACGCTATTTCTACACACCTGTGGCACTCACTGCCACGCTCACACCTAGAGCAAGGGAAAGGAGGAAGGGGCATTTTATAGGGGGCAACCCTGTGCCCAGCTAAAAGTCAGAGCTCTCTTTCAGAGGTCAAAGGGGAGTGGTTACTGGAGCTACTGGGGACACCACAGCCCGTGACAGATGGCCTCAGTTCCACATGAGCCATGGCCCTGATGTATGAGTGGAATGGTGAGCAGTGAGGTGCTCTGGGCCTGGTCACAGGTTCTGTTCAGGCGGCTTTGGGGGCTTGTCCCCTGCATGGGGCATCAGGACTGGGACCTCTCACTACAGTCCCTGCATGGATACTCCTGGCCTGGGCTCCAGATGTTCTCTGGGTCCCCTGAGGTACATGTGTCCCCAGAGGCCCTTCTCTCACTTCCCTACGTGGGCTCCATCCTGGCTCATGGGAAGGGCATGGTCTCCAGGAGCTTGTGTTGGCTGGGAGTCCAGGTAGGGCCACCTGTGTCCCCTGGGGATGCGCACCAAGCTCTCTACAGGGTTCTTATGAACCCCCTTCATTTAGCTTAAGGGGGAAGGTAAGAAAAATACAACAGCACTACCAAAACAGCCTTTCTCTAGAGGAGTCTTCTTCCAGATCCCTCTTGCTCTGTCTCCTGGGCTTTCCTTATGCACCTCCCTCGAAGTGAGTAATGGACTTGTTTTTTTGGGTCACCTCTTCTGAACAAGTGATACGCAGAAGGATGGATCGTTAAGCCATGCGAGGGTTGGACTTGTCACAGCCAGGGCAGTCTCTGCAGGACAGTTCTCTGGGTGGCCTTGGAACAGCCCAATTCTTTCTCCTTTCTCACTCATACTTCTCAAGAATAATAGTAGAATGTCCTGGGAATGCAGTGTTCTGAGATAAAGAGAAACTGGCTGGAACAGCCCAGCTCTGCTTCTGTCACCTTAGAGACAGGAGTTCCTTCAACATTTTAGCCCAGCAATCATGTTGCCCCTGGGCTATAAAACCCTGGGCGGGCTGCTTTCCAGGGTCCCTCAGCTGTGGTGCAGGTGGAGGCAGAGGCAGACAAAACTCCATCCACCCTAGGCAGCTTCTAGAGCCTTGGAGAACTGGCTTGCCATGAATCCTAGGCTTCTGCTGTCCCTTGCTGTCCACTGTGAATAATAAAGTCTTGTTGCTTAACTTTGTGTGTGTGTTCATTCTTACTGGACTCATGCAAGTAGTAGAGATTGCAGCCCAAGAGGCAGCGGGCTGAAGTGGAAACAAAGGGACCTGCTTCTCAGCTCCCCAGGTTCCTGGAGGCAGGTGCTGGTGCCCTCCTCAGCTGCAGCCCACACAGGAGCTTAGGGGCTGAGGGTAGACCTTGGACTTTCTGAAGGTGTTCTTGTTAGCAGTGGCACACTGTGTGGGCTCATCCCGGGAGAGGACTTGCCGCTGATGCCAAGGAAGGAACCGTCTAGCTCAGCGTATCCAGTGGAAATAAAATACAAGCCATAAATGTAATTTTAAATTTTCCCATAGCCATGTTTAAAAAATAAGAACCAGGGTCTGGGTGCAGTAGCTCCATGCCTATAATCCCAGGACTTTGGGAGGCCGAGGCAGGTGGATCACAAGGTCAGGAGATCGAGACCATCCTGGCTAACATGAAACCCCATCTCTACTAAAAATACAAAAAATTAGCCGGGTGTGGTGGCGGGCGCCTATAGTCCCAGCTACTGGGGAGGCTGAGGCAGGAGAATGGCATGAACCTGGGAGGCGGAGCTTACAGTGAGCCAAGATCATGCCACTGCACTCCAGCCTGGGCGACACAGCAAGACTCCGTCTCAAAAAAAAAAAAAGAACCTGGTGAAATTAATTTTCACAATATATTCTATTGAATCCAATATATAAAAATATGATTGCAACTTAAAATATGAAAGATACTAGTTAGATATTTTATATCCTTATTTATACTAGTTAGATATTTTATCTCTTTTTTTTTTTGCACTAAGTTGTCTAAACCCAGTGTTTTACACTCACAGAACATCTCAGCCCACAAGAGATACACTGCAAGGCTCATTGCCACACTGGCCAGTGGCTGCCGTATGGACAGTAGGGCCACCTGTCAGCTACCAGGTTTCTGTTCCTGAAAGAGGCCTCACCCTCCAAGTGTCCATTACCTGGTCTACAAGTGGGAGAGATGCTATTGCCCATGGGCTCACTGGAAGCAGTGAGGTAGGTAAGTGTTTCCTGGTAACATTTCAGATCCTCACGAAGTTTCCTCTTTAACCACATTGAGTTGCTACCCTGTGTGCACCTGCCATTGGTTCAGAGAATAGAGGCACAAATGGAGAGAACACAGAAGCCAAATGCATTTCTACCTATCAATAGCTACATTTTTGAGTGATCCTTAGTGCTTGATCCTTTTGAGCCCCTTTTGGTGTTGACTCATGGTTATTATCTTCATTTTATACATGCAGACATCAACACATGGTGAGGCTTGCCAAATCCCCTGAAGCCACACACAGGTAAATGGTGGAGTTGGATCTGAATCTTGACAACCTGGTTTCCTCCACACGATTCTCATCAATTTATTTATTATTTTTATTATTTTTTATTTTTTGGAGATGGAGTCTTGCTCTGTCGCCCAGGTTGGAGTGCAATGGCGTGATCTTGGCTCACTGCAACCTCCACCTCCCGGGTTCAAGCAATTCTCCTGCCTCAGCCTTCTGAGTAGCTGGGACTACAGGCGTATGCCTCCACACCTGGCAATTTTTTGGTATTTTTTAGTAGAGATGGGGTTTCACCACGGGGGGTGCCCAGGCTGGTCTCAAACTCCTGAGCTCAGGCAATCTGCCTGCCTCAGCCTCCCAAAGTGCTAGGATTACAGGTGTGAGCCACCATGCCCGGCCTAATTTATTTTTAATCTCATAAAGACAGTCCCCTTTGCACAACTGCTGAGTGTTTTCCGGGGAAAAGATTCCTAGCTTTTGGGTTTCTAAAAGCAGCAGAGGTAGATGGCTGAGACTGTTCAGTACAGGAAGGTTCCCTGGCTCCTGAGAGGGTCCAGCATCATGCTGTGACTCACAGACGCCCCTGTGCAGGATGCCACCTGGGCCCAAGGGAGTCCACGAGCCCTGCGGTACCTGTGGCTCAACCTTACTTTATGCCATTGTCATTTACTGAAGGTAAATTCTGGCTATGCAGCCTCCAGCAAGGTAGGACTGAGGACCAGCTGGGATGGGCTGGGTGCATGTGCTATAGAACTGGAGACCCTGGTGTTCCAAAAAGCCAAGGAGCGCTGTGAGGGGTGCTGGGCCTCAGTCCCCGCACCCAGGTGGGTCAGCTCCTGTGCTCAAGTCTCATTGTCCTGCAGCAGAGAGGGTGGGGGAGGGACTTTCTGGTCACCCCACATCCAGCTGAAGCTTGTCCCAGAGGAGGGAAGGAGGGAAGGAGGGAGGGAGAGGACCAGGGATAGAAAGGAGGAGGGAGGGAGAGACTGGGGGAGACAGAAAAGCAACAAGGAGAATGTGAATGGATCTTTTTTTCCTCTTTGAATGGGGCAATCACCTGAATAACACTTGGGCCAGGCAAGGGCAGGAATGGAGGAAAATATTTCTGATGCTCATTCATCCTGAAATACCTGGGTCAGACGGTTGATTCTGTGGATGCTGCCAGAATTCATCTCAGATAGAGGCAGGCACAGGAAAATATTCCTGTGGAGGCAGCCATCAGGATACGTGCACTGCAAGGCTCAGGGATCTAGAGTACTTGTGTGCATGTGTGCGTGTGGTTGCATGTGTGTGTGCATGTGTGCACATGTGTTTGTGTGTGTGTGTGCATGTGATTCTCTTCAGTGACACAACAGCCCATTCCCAGTCTTCTCAAAGCTCAGGCAGCCCCTTGAACAGGTGCAGCAGGCACCTAGCATCCAGAGGGCATGCCCCTGAGTTAGCATTGCCTCCTCTGATCTTCTCCACCTGCAGAAAAGGTGATGTGATCCTGACTTTAAAGATGAAGAAACAAAGGCTCAGGGAGATGAAGGAACTTGTCCAGCATGACATTTAGTTGGTTGAGCAGCAGGCTTTGAGCCCAGATTTTTCTGTAAAGCTCCTGGGTTTCCTACTGCCTCACGCTGTCATCCCAAAGCCAAAACAGTTAAAGACTCCAAGATATGTTTATACATGTAATTATGTATGTATGATGCTGCGCTCCATGGATGTGGAGAGACTGGCCTCTTTTTGGTCCTGACTCAGGAGCCTCTCCAATGCAGCTCTGCAGAAGCTGGGGCCAGCGTAGGGCAGGGACAGGACTTTTGTGTCCTTGCTGTGCCTGATGCTGCCCTGTGTGTGACCTGGTGGCCCACGTCAGTGGTGGCCACAAAACAGGCTGTGTTTTATATCATCCAAGGGCAGCAGGGTGGGCTGGGCTGGAGAGTGGGGTCCCCTGAGGCTCGCAGGTGGCGCTGAGACAGCTCCTCCCACCAGCCCTCACCAGGCTGTTGGCGTAGGAGAGCATGAAGGGCTAATTTCATGGCTGATAAAACTCCCTGTACATGAGCCTTCACAGACAAACGAGAGCTCTGCTCCTCTCTTTTTTACTATGACATTTATTTTCTCTTTAAACTGAAAGAGGTACGTGTTCCATCCTTCCTTGGTCCTGGCCCCTGCAATCGTGCGAGGAAGGATCAGGGCTTTTGTGATGAAAGTCAGGACACCCAGAGAGGTGAAGGAGCTGGCCTGGGGCAGCCAGCCTTGAGGCAGGCCAGGAACAGATGGGGCTGTCTGGGGAGGCTGGTGGGAGGCTCCAGGTGGGTCTCCAGGATGCAGCTGTCATTCAGAGTGGGTGAGGCCTGATTGGGTTTGATGTGATCTTGGCATCCTGTGCCTTCCCTGGCCTCCCTGAGCTATGCCTTGCTCTGCAATGGATTCTCCAGAACCTGACTCAACCGGCCTGTTCCAGGAGGCCTTCCTGAGTGCTTGGCACTTGGCCACCTCCTTTCTCCCCTGAATCTGTATCCAAGGCCACTCTCCTAATGCTGCTGGCTCTCTCTGTAGGCCAGGTGCTGCCATGTCAGGGTGATCTCATGGGAGTCCCTCACTGCCTTCTCTCAGAGATGAGGCAGCTGAGAGGCCCAGTCCATTGAGTGGAATCTCCCAGCTCATAGATGATGGGGCCGGATGAGGTCCTTGGCTCATCCCATCTGACCCAGGTCCAGTGCCCTATCCTGGCCAGGTCACATGACTTAACTTTTTGCAGGTGATGCTTTACCCAAACACCTTCTTGCATCTAATGTTTCTCCTTAATGACACTGGAAGCTTCTGGGGAATAGTCACCATACTGTTTTTTCTCCTATGCCTTCCCCCAAGTATGAAACGGGGCACACACATGCATCCCACAAGCACAAAGAGCCACCCACAGACAAACACATACATGGTACACAGAATACATAATGCACACAAAACCACAGGGCTTGCACACACATGCCTGAATCCACCTGCATGCCTGCGTGTACATGACACCTGCCACCAAGTGCACACAAACAAACTCACCTACCTGTACTTCTTGAGCACACAGGTGTATTGAGGAAAAACAATGTGAAAGGGATTTTGGCAGAAATCAGGACTTAAGACTACCTTGTGTGTCCCTGGCTGAGCCACTTCCAGGCCTTCTCCACCTCTGAGTCTGGCTGGAAGGTGTGGTGGGGCTCGGCTCTGGTCTGTGCACCAGACAAGGACAAGGAACACCCCCAGGCTCAGTTTCCCCTTCTGTGAAGTGTAGTCAGCCTGCCTTGCCCATAGGTGGTTGTGAAGATTAAATGAGAGGGCAGATGCCACCTTGAGTGATTTGATAAGAAATGAGCCTTTCATTCCTCTCTAAACAATGAAACTTAGTATTCAGAATGAGGGTGAGGAGGCCCACATGGTGGTCACTTGGCAAAGAAAGATGCCCTTCTTGGCTTCAGACTAGAAAAACATTGGCAAGGGAGGGGACTCAGAGACTTTCGCAAATTAGCATTTAAAAAAATGAAAAAAATGGTCACTTATTACAGTTTTTTTCTCATTTTATAGGTAACACAATCCACTTTAAACTATTTGGAAAATGCAGAAAGATGCTAAGAAGAATATTTTTAAGAAACACCTAGGGTCCTGCCACCTTGGCACAGTCATTCATTTACTCACTCGACAACCTTTCCCAGGCACCTCCACCAGGGTGTGCAGTCATTAGTCCTGATTTCTGCCCAAATCTCTTTCACCACTGTGTTTCCTCTACTCACCCGTGTACTCAGGGAGTGCAGCTAGATGAGCATGTTTGTGTGTGCTCGGTGGGCAGATGTCATGCAAACACAGCCATGCAGGTGGACTCAGGCGTGTATGCACAGGCCCTGCAGTTGTGTGTTTCATACATGCATTCTGTGTATGCTGTCTGTGTTTATCTTTGGGTGGCTGTTTGTGCTAGTGCCAGGCCCAGGGTTAGCAGTGAGTGAGACAGGATGGATGCCTGGGACCATGGGATGTAGGTTCTGGTGGGAGGGAAGCATGCCACAGGCAGGTCCTAAGTGTTTTCCCCATTGTAACTGCAGGCGGTGAACATGCATTCAGGGAGTATGACGATTAATTGTATGCCTCAACTTGACTAGTCCACAGGGTGCCCACATATTTGGTTAAATGTTATTTTGTGTGTGTCTGTGTGATGTTTCTGGATGAGATTAACATTTGAATGGGTACATGGAATAAAGCAGATGGCCCTCTCCAGTGTGGGCCTCATCCAGCCAGTTGAAGGCCTAAACAGAAAAAACAATGAGCAAGAGAGAACCTGAGCTCCCTGCCTGATGGTCTTTAAGCTGAGACATCAGTCTTCTGCCTTTGAACTCAGGCTCAGGCTGCAACTTACACCATTGACTCTCCTGGTTCTCGTGCCTTCAGACTGCAGATCTTGGAACTTGTCAACCTCCAGAATTGCATGAACCAATTCCTTATTATGTATGTAAACACGTGTGTATGTATGTATGTATGTATGATCTATATATCTCCTATTGGTTCTGTTTCTTTGGAGAATGCTGACTAATACAGGGAGAAAGCTGTCTTTTTTTTTTTTTTTTTTTTTTAGAGATAGAATCTCACTCTGTCACCCAGGCTAGAGTGCAGTTGTGCTATCTCGGCTCACTGCAACCTCTGCCTCCCACGTTCAAGCAATTCTCCTGCCTCAGCCTCCTGGGTAGCTGGGACTACAGGCGCCCGCCACTACACCCAGCTAATTTTTTGTACTTTTAGTAGAGATGGGGCTTCACTGTGTTAGCCAGGATGGTCTTGATCTCCTGACCTTGTGATCCGCCTGACTCGGCCTCCCAAAGTGCTGGGATTACAGGCATGAGCCACTGTGCTTGGCCAGGAAGGTGTCTTTTTATGGAAAACTATTTGGGAAGTGGGCAGGGGCCTGGGGGCTGGTTGGCAGGTGCCGAGGCTATGAAGGAGAGGCCAGCTGCCCTCACAGGTTTGAGGACCTGGGAGTGCCTTGCACAAGAGCCCTTGACTGACCAGTGTCCAGCATGGCCCCATGTGGCTGTGTTGTGTGTGCTTTAAGAAAGCCAAGATGCAGGTCTTTTTTCACCATTGCTGCAGTAGCAGGCATGCAGCAGAGATGGTGAGGTCTGCATGGTTGCACCGAGTAGAAGCTAACACATGATGATTCCTCTGAGGTGCAGTTCGGAAAATAATTACTCTCAGCTCCACTCAGTGAAATCACTCCATGGGAATATGGGGCCTGCTGGTTTGCACCATTCCAGGATGCTGCCATGAATGAACCATGTTGGCATCCCAACAAGTAAAGTTTGGGCACTATCTGGGGCCCAGACTGGGCCTACTCTTGCTTCACCACCATTGATAGGAAGGAGTGAGTATACAGACAAGATCTGCGGGGTTCAGGGCTCTGGAATGTTCGATGCTTCCTTAAATGACACAGATGTTATAAAAGAAAGCAGAGACCTCCAAACCGGGATCCAGAGCATGGGGCATGGAGAGGAAGAGGACACCCCAAGAGCTGTATGGCAGTGGGACGTGTGGGACATCTCTTTGTCTTTTCCTGTCTTCCTCCCTGGAGCCAGGCAGATGGAGCTGAGTGGGCAGGCACAGCATGGATGTGTCCCAACCCATCCATCCTTCCAGCTGCTGTCTCAGTGTCACACACCCAATGGAACTTATGTTCAGGTTACACAAAAATCCTTGCTCTTCTCAGAAAGCACTGTGGTCTCTCAACTCTTGCACCTTTTCCCATGCCATTCCCTCCACTTGGAGTGCCCTCCCTCCCATCCCCACTGCTTCCCCAGCCCCTTCACCTCCCCCTTTTCCCATATGCTCAAATTTCACTATTTTTAAGGGCTTATGTCCATGTCACATCCATGAAAAACTGTCAGGAAATTGTCACTTTGTCACTGGACCCCCAGACAGCCATTGGCATCCCCACTGAGCCTTGTATGCATGCTTACAGCAGCACTTATCACTCTGAATTGCAGCTTTGTTGCACTTTTCAGATCTTAAAACTAGACTGTGAACATTTGAAGACAGGGGCTGACGAGGAGCGAGTCCCTATACACAGTGGGAAAATGGCCTTTTCCACACCGGAGAGGCCACAGCACAGCAAGAGAATCCACGGCCAGAGGGTTCTTGTCGAAGCCCAGCTGACATGCCTCCAGCCATGGCAGAGAACACCTTTGCTTTCCTTCCAGATGGCACCCGAGAGCATGAGCAAGTGGTGCCGCTAGTCAGTTGCTCTGGGAACTTTGGACAGCAGCACCACTGTGAGGAGCAGCAGAGCACAGGTGCACACACCCCTGGAGCCAGCACCTACTCTAGACCTCTTGAGAGTGGCTATTCTATCTTTCTCTTATTTTGTTCTTGTTCTTCCTTTATCCATTTTCAAAGAACACTATCCATGACCAATTAAATCAATTTCAGGGCCACTAATGGGTGACCTGCACTAACTGGCAGACTGTCCCCCACCCCTGCACTCTGTTTGTGAATTGGCATCTGTGACTAAGCCACCTCTCCAGAATCTATGTGTGTGTGCGTGTGTGTGTGCACTTGTCGGGGGCGTTCGTGTGTGCATGTGCATGAACTTGGGAGTGTGTACAGGTGTGTGATTGTCTCAGTGAGGGTGAGTTGCGCCAGCTGATGGATGTACAGGTTAGTGCTTCCTTTGTAGCAGAATGGATTGATAAACAAATAGTGCTCCACCGTGTGTTCATTCATTTATTCCTCAATCTAGGCACTCATTCAATATTAGTTGAGTCTGTTATGTGCCTGGCACTGTGCAAGGTATTAGGAATTGTGCAATGCCCAAGACAGACACTTTTTAACACATCAGGTACCATCTGGGCCACTGCCCCATTCTTGGCTTCTAAATGTGGCTGTCTGGAGCTAGTGAGAAGGTGCTACCCAACGTGGGATCTCCTCTTCACTTCAGCGCTTTTCAGTCCACACTTGGCTTCTGGGACCAGAAGGAGGGCAGTGAGTGGGTGAGGATACCTGTGAGAACTTCCAGTGCCCACCAGCACCTGTTGTCCATCCTGGGGAACTGAGCACCAGAGCCCACCTCAAAAGATTTGGCCCTTGTAAGCCACCACCTGCCCTGAGCCCCTCATTAGTCCCTTCATCTCCAGGTGGGCTCATCCCCAGTCCCAACTCATACTGCCAGCTCTGAATGCCTGTCCCCCACTCTGTGCGCCCTTGGGAACTAGACACGGTTCCCTCTGCTTGGAGGTCCCTGACCTCATGGTGCATGGCCAGATCCTGTTGATTTTTTAAAACCAACTTTTCTGGATCCTCCTTTCGGGAAGACTTGCCTTCCCCTCTTTGCCTCCCCAGATGGCTTTTAATGGCTGTCTCTGCAGAACACACCTGCCTGGTGCATAGGCTTTGCCTGTAACCATCCTCTGCCCTGGCATCTGAGGCAGGAGCAAGCCTGTGTCTCCTTGTTCACTGCCTGGCACTGAGTAGGTGCTCAGCAGAATTACTGAATCTGGTTAATGCCCATCCGAGAGCTCACAATCACAGCACCAATGCTGGGATAGTGGGTGGTTCTCAGCAACTGGTTGGGGGGTGGGGACCACAGTTTTAGCAAACTTCAATCATACCCTGCAAGGAACCGCCACCGTCTCAGGTCCTCATGGATGCTCCTGTTGGGGTCAGTTAGCCCCCGCGTGAATCCCACCCCCAGCATGCATTCCAAGTGTGGCCTCATGAGAGATATTCAACTTCCCTGTGCCTCAGTATTGTTATCTTAAAAATGGAAGTAATAAGACCATCCTCATAGAATCTCATTGTGCAGGGAAATCCTGCATGTAATAAGATTCTGCAAGCGGATGCACACGACCCCTGCCACTAAGACAGGGTGCATCTGCATTACCCCAGATCCTCCTGCGTCCAGCGGCCTCCCCTTGCCACCCATGTCCATCTCTCCCCGTGCAGGCCTTCCCCCTCACAAACCGCCGGCTCACTCTTGGAAGTCTGTTTCTTCTTGGGGAGAAAGGACAAAGCTGATTTAAGCGCAGGCAGCCTGTCAGTGGAACAGAAGCAGGAAATGAGGATGGAAACAATTACAAATTAAAACCTGTCACTGGTGAAGAGTCCCTGCCCCCTCTCATGGCGATTAAAGTCAGCTCCCTTTGAGAGGCCTCTGTGCGGGAGTCGGGTGCCTGCCCTCCGCTCCCGTCCCCTTGGGCATCGCTGTGGAAGAGTGCTCCCCTTCCTCGGCAGGACTCCTTGCCGTGCTTGCACATTCGGTCATTCATCCATTTGTTCATTCGTTCAACAGTATTTATGGAGAGGGTAAGGATGTGCCTGGCAGTGCTCCAGGGCCTGGAGATAGAGCCACCCAAAGGCGAGAATTAGCTTGACTGGTGGTGATGATGATTAGGTCATTTCAGAGAGCAGGGGCCGTGCCATGTCTGTGGAGACCCAGGTGCAGAAGGAGGGAGGGTGACAGGTGCAAGGCTGGAGGTGGTGGACTGTGGGATGGTGAGGCAAGAAGGGACAGCCAGAAAGAGTGTTCCCAGGGCAATGTGTTGGATGGATGGAGCTAGGGGGTCAAAAGATTGACCAGGGGGCCAGGTGCAGTGGCTCACACCTGTAATCCCAGCACTTTGAGAGGCTAAGGCGGGCAGATCACCTGAGCTCAGGAATTCAAGACCAGCCTGACCAACATGGTGAAACCCTGTGTCTACTAAAAATACAAAAAAATTAGCTGAGCATGGTGGCGGGCACCTGCAATCCCAGCTACTCGGGAAGCTGAGGCAAGAGGATCCCTTGAACCTTGGAGGCGGAGGTTGCAGTGAGCTGAGATCGCATCACTGCACTCCAGCCTCCAGCCTGGGCAACAAGAGCGAAACTCCGTCTCAAAAAAAAAAAAAGATTGACTAGGGAGTAGTGCCACTGGAAGGAAAAGAGTAAAGCAGGACAAGGCAAGGGGCCCCCAGACCAGTGAGGCCTGACGAGTCTTTATCCACACTGGGAGGGTTCCAGAGCAATGGCTGCCTGTCCCGGGTCCTGCCTGTCCTGGCTCCTGCCTGATCCAGGTCTGTGCTGGGGACATGGCCAGGCCCTCCTGCCCCTGGCATATTCAATTATTGGCCATGGATGACCCAGAGAAATATGACTGCTTTGAAAACTGAAGCGCCTGAAGGAGTTAGCATCTGGGGTGCCAGGGAACACACTCCTTGTGCTGCTGAGCAGTGAGTCCTTTCCTGAAGGGGGTCTGGGTAATGCATCTCAGTATCTGCCAGAGTAAGAAGTGAGTTTTGCTGGCCCAAAAGGGAGAAGCACCCCGCCCCTACCCCTGCACTTCTAGGCCCCAGAAGGTTCTAATGATGCATCTGCCTGGTGAACCAGGAGGGCTGAGCAGGACTGCAGCTGTTGTGGGCTCTGGCTTTGCAGAGGCTGGGGTGGGACCTCAGGACCTTCACTCACTGTGGGGCCACTGCTGGAGGAGGCGGCTGGGGCTCACAGGCTGGGGCTGGGAGAGTCTTGGCTGCCGTGTAGTGCTGGACAGTGGCGTTGGACAGGGAACCAGCATTCCAAGGCTCCTGTTCAGGTTGGGGGTGGGTGAGGGAACAGGTTTTTATAGGGTGAGACCGCTTGGTGTCTCCCGTGTTGAGACACTTTTGGCTGGTGTAGGTGCTACCGTGGAATTTCTGTCAATTACATTTTAAAACGATGAGAGAAAAGGCTTGGTTCTTATTTTAGACATGGGTGGTAGTAGTGGTGGTGGAGAAAAGGGGCACTTCACCTGTCATTATTCCTGGAACCAGTTACCTGGAGAGATGATGTAACATGTGTGATGATCAACTGGGGTGCTCAGACTGAAGGCTTGGTTAGGAAAAGAAAACAGATGACTGAAGGCAGGTGCAGGCCCTCCTATTGGCAAGGGTCGAGTAGCTCCTGTTACACACGCTGCCACAGGTGACTCCGCACACAGCATTGAAAGCAACTGTAGGGAGGCACGGGAGAGTGGCTAAAGGCAGGTGGAAGCTGGAGGTGGCGCTTTGGAAGAAGGAAGGTGCTGGAGAAGGATTATCCCTTCCCTAGCTTGATGCTGGGAACAGTGTGTGTCACTGGGACATGAGAGCTGGGACAGAAAATAACCAAGGATTTTGCAGCATTCACTACAGAGGAGATGGCTTTCTCACTGGGAGTCCAGCCATCCTGACTCCCTGCTTGAAAAATCAATTCTTGTGGGAGAAAGTAGGTGCTGAGAGGGGTGAGACATTAACACTGGGGGACCATGAAGGGACCTGGGGTGCTGAACTTGGAGGGGTGCAGGGGAGGGGAGACAGGCAGTGGCTATCTACTACTTACAGGGTCACCGTGAGTGACAGGAGTGGACTCACCATGTGGTCTTGAGGGTGAAATGGGCGCTCTGAGTTGACATTACAAGCAGACACTTCTCAGCTCCACATAAAGAACCATTTGCTAAGAAGGAGTCTTATCCATTGAACCATTAATGGAAGGAGCTGCCCTGCATCCCTGGAGGAATTCGAAGAGAGACCCGCTGGCATTTTAGGGAGACTATTGGAGGCTGTATGGTTGCAGGAGGAAATAGACATCTACATACTGGAAGATCTGGGCTCTGGGGCCAGGTGGCCCTGGGTTCCAGTCCCCATCCAGCTGCAGATATTTCATCCTTAAAAAAGAGGAGAAGTTTACTGTCTCAGGACATGGGTTTTTGGGCTTGGGACACATGGAGTGCACCACGAGGGGCTGAGTGGAGGAAAAGCCTACAGGTTTGTAGAAACAACACCACTGGTTCCATGCTCTCCCCAGCTACTGCACGGCCACTGCATGGCCCTCCCAATCTGCACTCTGGTTCCCCATCCTGTTGGTGAGAAGCAACTCTCAGGACCTCCGTGGGATTGGTGAGGCCACACAATGAGTGCCTGGTCCGGTGAGGAGACCAGGTCTCCAGCCTCCCAGCTAGCCTGTCTGCTTCACCCAAGAGCTGCTCCTGAGGCCTGCCCGAGGGGCTGTCGCACCCAAGGCACCGTGATGATTGGTTAAATGAAGCCTGGTGGTTTGGCATATCTTCCCCTCCTGTGTGCACATTCAGAAAGGACAATAACCAGAAAATTGAGGCGAACGATGGTGCCTGCCGGACAGCAGAGATGAAACAGATCTGACTACACAGATAAGGAGGAGAAAATGAGCTATCGGGGCCTCCTTACCCCTGCTTTGATCAGCAGAGACATTGTCGGGTCACAGCGAAGAAGCCCTTCTGGAATCAGACACTATTTTTAGCCCCTTTAATTGTGCTGTATTGAAATCCGCAGGCTCCCTGAACAAAAGGAGTGGGCTAGTAGATTGCCAGGACCTGGGGAGGAGGGAGGTCATGCTGTTATCACTGGAGGCTGAAAGCACCACCCTGTGCTGCTGCTCTGTGATTACCATCAAAGCTAATTAACACAGCTCCTTGAACCAGCTGTCCCAGGTGAGGCCCAGCCTGGGGGAATCATGGTGAGGCCAGTGGGGGAGGAATGGGCTCCTGTTTACTAACTGACATCTCCCCCAGCACCACCCCTAACCCTGTCAGTGTGAGGGTGGGCAAAGCTGCCAGTCCCAATGGCCCCCACTGGACTCTCCTGGCTGGGATCCTGTGCCTCTGGCTCTCCCCACGCCTTGCTCTCCTGTCCTGTCCTGGGGCAAGGGATTCTGGCTGTCAGCTTTACGGCAGGTGGATGGGGCCGAGAGTGGGAGCTCACTCCAGGGAGCAGCAGCTTCTGTGTGGGCGGGTCACTGGCAAACTGCCCTCTTTACTACCTTTGTTCCTCAGCTACGTCCTGAGCACCTCTTATGTGCCAAACACTTAAGACACTGGGGATGTGCCCATTAGATGTCCTGGTGGTGGTAGGGAATAAGGCTTGGAGGGAGAGACGCATAGAGGGTGTGACCCTGATGATGCGGAAGTTCCTCAGCAGGGATCCCCAGGAAGGGATGAAGTGGCTGAACCCACAGGGCTGGTCATGCCCCAATTCAAGGATAAGGAGGGGCAGCCACGTGAGTTGGGAGGGGGCTTTCCAGTAGAGGAAAAGTTGATGCAGAGGTACGAAATAAAGGGAGGACTTGGGGCCGGGGGCCGTGGCTCACTCCTATAATCCCAGCACTTTGGGAGGCCGAGGCGGGCAGATCACGAGGTCAGGAGATCGAGATCATCCTGGCTAACATGGTGAAACCCGGTCTCCACTAAAAATACAAAAAATTAGCCGGGCGTGGTGGTGTGCGCCTGTAGTCCCAGCTACTTGGGAGGCTGAGGCAGGAGAATGGCGTGAACCCGGGAGGCGGAGCTTGCAGTGAGCCGAGATTGCGCCACTGCACTCCAGCCTGGGCGACAGAGCGAGGGGGAAAAAAAGGAGGACTTGGGGTGGTTGGCCACACAGAGAAGCTTCACACCAGGGGATGGGCAGATAAGAGAGGGTGGGCAGTATTTCATGTCATCCATAGACACAGTCTTATCTGCTGTGTGACTTTTGTTATAAATGACATGTTTGAAAATGGTCACCGGCAAGGCTCATTTACTCTGTGCGCGCATTCCTTTTGAGTCCATTCATTCATGCGCTGGCGCACTCATGAACACTCTCCTATTATTTCTTCATTCTGAGGTTTATTTACCCATTCCCTTCCCTATTGACTCTTCTGTTCATCAGTTCACAATAATGACAATGTATGGAGTTCTTCCTTTCCTCCTTTCCTGGGGCGCCCTTGCCCAGCGAGGACCGTGCAGAAGCGGGAACCGGGCACTGGAGGGCGCGCGCGGCACGCGCATCTCGGCTGGCACCTCCTGGCTCCGCGGGGCCGGAAAGAACCTCGAATACTCGGGCTTAAAAGGCTCCTAGCCATCCCGTTCCTTCCAGTCCTCATAGCACAGATGGGGAAACTGAGGCCTGGCGAATAAGCGTGGCATGCCCAGGGTCACCGGAGGAGTAATGAGCTGAACTAGAGAGGAGGAACGGGAAGCGAGACTTCTGCGCAATGCGGGGTGGCCCCGGGGCCACCGGAGGAGGCATGGTCGGGCACGTCCCCAAGTCTCGGTACCCGCCGTGGCTGTGCCAGCCGATATGAGCCCCTCCCCCTCTAGGAAGGCGCAGGATTCGGAGAAGCCTCCGCGGCCAGGCCGCCTGCCTACCCGCAGAACCCGGGCGCCGCCCGCATTCCCTGCCGTTCACTTCCCAATCCCTGCGTGGCCCCAGGGTCCACAGCCCTGGAGTTTTCGTCCCCAGTAAATAGTGCTGTCCCCCACTTAACAGCAGAGGCGCGCAGGAGTTCAGGCGATGTGTCCAAGGCCGAACAGAGGGACAGCAGTGAGCTGCTCAACCTTTCCAGCTGCGCAGCCAGGGTGGAGATGTGGCGCAGGGTTAGGGTCCGGGTCCCGGCAAGTAATGACCGAGGGCGGTGACCACTGTCCTCAGCTTCCCAGCGGGCTTCCCTCCAAGGGATCCCTAAGCCCAAAGGTGCCCGGCTGGGAGAGCAGAAAGGGTACTGGCACTGGGACAGACCGCGGGGGCGGGGCGGGGGCGGGGCGCGAAGGGGTCTGTGAGCGACTCGTTGCCCGCTTTCGCCGCTGTACAATGGGTATAGGTGTGCTGCCCCTTCTACTCCCAATGGCTTTGTCCAGAGTGACCACACTCGGGAATTAATCGTGGCACACTCCCTGTGGTTGTCTCCGGGAAACTAGCAGGGGCCTGGGATGAAACTGGACTGTGTGGCCCTGAAGTGAGGTCCTCAGTATGCCTCTCAGGCTGGCTGAACCCAGGGGGAAGCCGTGCCTGGCTTATGGTGGTCCCCAATCCCGCCCTTCTCCTGGCTTCATGTTCTTACTGAGGCCACGTGCCCCATCCCCAAGACACCCGCCTGCCCATACAGAAGCTTCCTCCCGCATCCTTCTCTGCTCCTGCAGGACTTTTGGGGACTCCATCCCTCCCTCTTCCCAGCTCTGCCCTGGCTAGGTGGGGCACCTTCATTCAGTGTTATTACAACAGCCTCAGGACTTGCCTCTGTGCCTGCAGCCAGAGAGCAAAGCAGAAACCGATCTTGGACACTCATCCTGCCTAAACCTTCTATGGCTCCCCAGTGCGTTCTGGGATCAAGTTAAACCCCTTAGCATGAATTGCCCCTGATCGAGTGATCAAGGCTATGACGTCTTGAAGTCTTGTTTTGTCTTTTCTTCTTTCTTTCCTCCTTCCTTCCTTTCTTTCTTTTCGTTTCTTTCTTCCATTCTTTCTTTTTTCTTTCTTTTTTTTTTTTTGAGACAGGGTCTTGCTCTTCACCTAGGCTGCAGTGCAGTGAGGCAATCTCGGCTCGCTGCAACCTCCTCCTGGGTTTAAAGGATTCTTGTGCCTCAGCCTCCCTGAGTAGCTGGGCTTATAGGTGCACACCACCATGCCGAGCTAATTTTTGTATTTTTAGTAGATACGGGGTTTCACCATGTTGGCCACGCTGGGCTCAAACTCCTGGTCTCAAGTGATCCACCTGCCTTGGCCTCCCAAAGTTCTGGGATTACAGGCCTGAGCCACCGTCCCTGGCTGCTCCTGATCAAGTCTTCAGTCTCAACTCTGGACACACAGCTGCCTCCCTCTATCGCCTGTGCTACATCTGCAAAGCACTCACACATGCACACACTTGTGTCCACACCCACACATGTGCACATGAGCAGCGCCTGCACACACAATAGATGGACACACCGGTACTCCCACAATTTGCCATATTCTCTCTCCCGCCTTTGCACTTGCCTTGAACACACCATTCTTCTTTTTCTGTCCAATACTTTCTCAGGTTTCAGAAATCAACTAAGTCATCACTTTTTCCAGGAAGCAGCCTAGACTGCTGGTGTGTTAGTTGCTATCCCCTGGGCTCCCCTCATCCCTCTGGTGCAGCACTGACCTGTTCCTGGTCCCCCACAGAAGACAGGGCATGTCCTGAAGGTAGGGCAAGACGTGTTTCTTCTTTGTTGCCCTGCAGGAGGCCTGACACAGAAAGAGCCTTCTTCTGGAGGGTTTGTTAAAATGAATGAATGAGGAAAGCCAGAGTATCCATCGCATGGAAAACTGAAGAAATGTGAGTTGGTTGGATGGATACCCAGAACAAGGCTGGCTCCAGAATGTGCTGGAAGCTCACAGTGCCTACAGCAGGACAGACAAACCTGCTTCAGTGAGGACAAACTAGCTCAGGCGGTGTCACAGCGACCCACAGACCAGTGGCTCAAAACATGGACAGTTTATTTTTCATTTGCACTTCAGGTCATTGTGGTCAGCAGGAGCTCTGCTCATCACCGTCACTTGTGTGCAGCTGACAAAGCAGCCCAAGTCCAATGCAGCCTGCCTGTGTCACAACAGAGCAGGGTTCTGGAGAGAAACTTGGCATATCCCTTCTGCTCACAGCTCACTGGACAGAGCTAGTAACATAGCCCCACCTGCCCCAACCACAAGGGGCTTGGAAGTGCCATCTGCCTTGGGCTCAGAAAGGTGGCAACCTGGAAAAACGGCCAGTGGTACTAATGACAACCACTGTCCATGTGTCACCAGGGAGCCCAGAGAAAGGGGCTTTGAGAAGCCCTCGGAACTATATAAGCCAGCCTCCCATAGCACTCCTGTTTTCTGTTTGCCCCCTCCCACCACACTAAGCCACCTACCATGGCCAACAGGAATACCAAGAATTATAAAGTCAGAAGAGATCTTGGGATCTAACACAGACTGATTCTTCTAGGGTGTGTGTGCATATGTGCAGGTGTGTGTGTGTGCGTGTATGAGTGACCATGTGTTAGTGTGTGGATGCAGGTGCACTGTGTGCATGTGTGCGTTTGTGTGCACATGTGCATGTGCAAGTAAGTGTGTGTGTTTGCTGGGAGCAGTGATGTTGTGTGTAGTGGGTCAATAGTTCCCCTTACTGACCACCGCTGTGTGTCAGGCTCTGCTGTAGATGCTGGGCACACATTATCTCCTAATCCTTCCCATAACCCTGCAAAGGTTGGCATTGATGTGCATGTATGGAGGATACACGGATCTCAGTGAGGCCCAAGGAGGTGACAGGCTTGCCTGGCACCATTGGAGCAGGTCTTGGCATTTGTCTCTGCCTGAGTCCTGGACTGCTCACATCTTACCAGAATGTAGCTCTTGCCTGACCTTTTCCTTGCTTTCCTGGCTGATTTCCATCCCATTTCCTGGGATGCTGCCTTGTATGCAGGTTTCACTCAGCCTCCAGGCCTTCCTCCAATTTGGAGCTCCTTGAGAAAGGGGGTTTTCCCTCTGCTTCTCTCTGCAGGCCTGAGGCCCAGCCTATGCTCAAGCAAGGATAGAGGGTGATGTGACCAGGGAACCTTCCTTCACCTTCATTTGGGGTAGGAGTTTCCTTCTCTTCCTAAAGCCTCCTGGTATAACAGCAAGAGCCCAAGTTCTGGTATTAGAGCTGTCTGTCTCACTTCCAGACTCACTAGCCATGTCCCCCTGGCAAGTCACTTCCCCTTCTTAAGCCTCAGTTTTCTAGTTAGCCAAGTGGGTAGAGGTGCACGCTACAGCATAGAGGTGCAGGGAGGATAAAAGTAGATAGCGTGATGTGGCTATCACAGATCCTACATGTCAACAGGGCACACATATGGCAGCTATTTTAATTTGTGTAAATATATTACTGTACGGGAGCTCTCAGGACTGCTGCTGAGGGCTGGGAAATGAACATGCCCCAACGGACTGGGCATTTTGTGCTCTCCTGCAGAGGAGCTGCATGCAACACAGTGGGCTGAAGCCTCCACCTGAATTTCACCGGACAAATATCGACAAGTCTTCATCCCTTTCCTGAATGTCTGTGATTTGTCCTCAGTGTAGAATCAGGGATCTGCGGAGGACAAGGAAACAAAGGCCAGAGGGAGGAGAGCTGTCCTCCCCTCTTGCCTGTGAGAGTCCAGGGCAGAGGATCTCAGAGTAGGCCCGATGGACTGGCTGATGGAGAGGGGCCCAGCTGGGTTTATTCAAGAGAAACCTGGAAGAAAATTTTCCCTGCTTGACCCATTCTGGGGCAGGCCACCACAATTCCACCCCTTTGCTCCCCAGTTCTGTGATCTGAATGCCTTCCAGCCTTTCCAGTCTCCCAGTAAGATTAGGGGGCCTCACATTCCACAGCCTCCAGGCAGGATTCCCAGAGCCCTTTAGCTACACCCACTTCTGCCTCCTGGAAGTCTCCACACCTGAGAGTGCCTGCATCATGCCAGGCCTTTACAAACAGCCTCTCTTTTATTTCCAGGACAACCAAGAGGTGCAAGCTTTGGTTGGTGCAACCAAACAAAGGAGGTACTGACCTCCTTTACAAATGTTGACACGGAGCTCAGCAGGTAAGTGCAAGGACAGCCCGCAGCGACCCAGCAGAGGAGCTGCGATTTTGAACCCAGGTGGTCCTGGATCCAAAGCTCTTAGTTCTAACTTGGCCACCTGAGGCTTCCCAGGAACAGCCCTTCACATGAAATCCCATGTGGCATTTGCCATTAGCCTGTTGTTTTTGAGGGACAGGCACAAGGATTTTACACATTTTTAAAAAATTCACTTCTCAGAGCTTGATATGGTTTGGATATGTGTCCCCGCCCAAATCTCATGTCTAATTGTAATACCCAATGGTGGAGGTGGGGCCTGGTGGGAAGTGAATTGGATCACGCAGGTGGTTTCTTATGAATGGTTTAGCAACATCCCCCTTGGTACTGTCCCCTTGATAATAAGTGAGTTCTCATGAGATCTGGTTGTTTAAAAGTGTATAGCACTTCCCCCAACACTTGCTCCAGCTCACACTATGTGAGACACCTGGCTCCCCCTTCTCCTTCTGCCATGATTGTAAGTTTCCTGAAGCCTCCCCAGAAGCAAGCAGAAACCTCTATGCTTTCTGTACAGCCTGCAGAACCCTGAGCCAATTAAACCTCATTTCTTTAGAAATTACCCAGTAACAAGTATTTCTTTATAGCAATGTGAGAAAAGCCTAATACAGAACCCAGACCCCAGAGTGGTATATTCACCTTCTGTATCGTGCCCCAGAGCACTCATTGGCTTCTTTTCCCATATGATCAACTTAAACTCCTCTGTCTGGTTTCTATAATTTTAATAGTTAAGCTTTCTGATCCCCGTGGGATCCTCATTCCAGTTGGAAGATGTGTGGTTTGGAACCGAAAGCAGTGCTTCATCAGAAGGGAACCTAGACGCGGACCCACTGTCAGACCTAGCCTGAGATCAGCTGGACCTGGCGGCAGGTTCCAGGTGAGTGGTACAGGACCCGCAGGGCGTGGCCTGGCCGCGGTGTGGGCGTGGTCTGGCCACGGTGTGGGCGTGGGCATGCGCACACAGCACACTGACCCTCAGCGCTTTCCAGAGCGCCTGAGCAGGCCTGGCTCCCAGCAGTTCTGTGAAACTGCACAATCCGGAAGTGGGGCCCTTTTTGAGTCTATGTGTCTCACCCTCATGTTCAATGTCAAATTCCATCAATGCTTTCTGGTCATTGCCCCAGCTCCTCCCCTTCTCAGCGTCCCTACTCTGTGCTCCCCATGGTCCTTGGTGCCTCCTGCTTCGCGTTGTGCCCTGTTTCCTAACGCCCCGCACGGCCTCGGCCGCCTCACACACCCTCCACCTCCCCGTTGAGGGGCTCATTATCAATCTGGGCGTTTCTTCGTGGCTCCCTTGTTTAAAGGTCCATCACTTCTTCATTTAGAAAACCTTTAAAAGTGCTTCTCATGTGCCAGAACTGGGGTCTCACCTATAGCATGAAGCCCCTGCTCCTACAGTGTGGACCCTTCCATCCCCAGCCGTGTGCCCCAGCCTCAGCTGCAGTCTCGGGCTTCCAGACACCTCTGCACCCTGGCTCTCACTGCTCCCCGTCACGGAAATGCCCCTTCCCTCTTGTCACGGGGCTGCTGTCCTCACAGCAGCAGTCTTCTCCCCCAGGGGAGAAAAGGGGCTTGGTGTCCTTGTCCCACTGCTGCCTCTTGGCTCCCCTCGTGTGTCCTCTAGTCAGAACTCTGCTGGGGCCTTGCTCCACCGCCCGTGGCCTTTCCGGTGGCTGGGACCTCTGGTGGCCCAATCTGTTCTTTGACATCCGAGGCATGCACCTGCCTCCAGATCTGCTTTCCACTTGTTCTTTATGGTGTCAACTTTCATCTTGATGACCTATCTGATACACACTGGCCTCTGTCTTCCTTGATGTTTTCTCTGGGGACCATCTCTGGGGGTTCAGGTCAGCCGGCTCATGACCCACATCAGTCAGGAACCTTGCTATTACTGGGAACTCTTCACTTTCAAATAACTTCCTCCACTCTGTGCTTAAAGCTTCCCTGCTCCCACACGGCTGTCCATCTTGGGACCTCAGATCTCATCCCTCTACGTCCTCCCAAGGCAGCAGCCCCTTTCTGCCCTCTCCTTCCTCCTGACCCTGGAGGATGAGACCCTGGCATTCCTCTTATGTTTCTTGGTGCAATCCTTCATGCTTGCTTTCCCACACCCTAAACTTCCTCACCTATGTTTACCTCCAGCAAATCTGGTAAAGTCGCACTCCTGGGCGAGCCCTTCCTTCACTCTGCTTTCTCTCCATCTGCCCCTGCATGGCCAAGCGCTGCTGGAAAGAGGCACACAGTGGGACACGGGAATTCATTGACCTTGAATGGGGCCTGCACCAGGCCAGCAAGTATGACTGTAGAGGGGACACTGGCTTGGTGTCATTGGTTCCTGCCCTCCCAGCTCTCCAACCCCTGTTGACTTTGACATACAAGAGGCAAAACATAGGATGGTAGCAGAGAGTGACAGATTTGTCACAGTAGGAAAAACACAGCCCTGTTGGAAAATCATTTAATTAGAGGGCTGTGTGTTTGCTAAGAAGTCTCAATGGCCCCCAAGGAAGATAACACTGGGAAGACCAGATCTGGAGGAATTCACAAAGACACAGAGCCAATCCATGAGAAGCAGCCTTGGTGGGCTAGCAGTCAGAGGCATGCAGAGACCGAGGGACCAAGGGCCATCATCAGAAGCTACAGGGAGACAGGGAAAAGAAGATAGCTAGAAACAAGTGTGGATGAGATTGTCTTGGGAAGCGCTGAGCAAAGAAAAGAGAAAGAGGTCCACAAATCCCCAGTATTGAAAGAGAAGGCAGAGGAGGGATGGCCAGGAGATAAAGGCACCCAAGGAGAGAAGGAGGGTACCCAGCAGCCAATAGCCCCAGATGAAAAGCCGTATTTCCTAGCTTCTCAGCATTTGTCAAATTCAATAGGGGTAGGAGTAGCAAATAAGACAAAAGTCATTAGATAGGGTTACTGGGAAAACTTGTCTTTCCCCACTTGCTCCTTGCTGCTACTTGGAACTTGAATATGATGCCTGGAGTTCTCACAGCCACCCTGGATCATTTGGTTACCAGGGGAGCAAATCCATGTGCTAAGGAGGGCAGAGAAGAAGGGTAGAAGAAGGCTGAGTCCCTAATAACCTTGGAGCCACCACAGCAGCTTTGGGACAGCTCACCTATAGGACTTTATTTATGTGAGAGAAGGCTAATCCTCTTGGACACTTATTGACAGTTGAGGGCATGGGTCCCAGGTAGTGGGAGGGTCCCAGACCTATGGGCTGAGTAGGATGTGGTCATTAGGAGGCTGTGAGACACCTAGTGAGAGCAGTGGGTCGTGGGGTGGAGACAGGATGCAAGGTGTGAGGCTTGAACAGAAAAGAAGGATGGGGCAGGGGCCCATGAGAATTGAGCACTTTTTTATGGATTGTGACTTAGGAGTACAATGGAAAGATGAGATCAGTGTGATATGGACAGTGTGAGCCAAATGCATTTCTATGGCAGATACAGTCATCCTTGGTGCCCACATAGAGCCCAGCACACCCTGGAGTCCAATGTATTGGTGCAGGCAGGTGGAAAGTTGCCCAGCAGCCAGGCCAGGGAGAGGACATGTTTTGCTGAGCTGTATCAGGCCCTTTGCTGTAAGGGCTGGTTGGGTTTCATCTTGTTGCTTTCCCCAGAACCACTGGTAGGGGAGGGGCTTCTGAGTGACTCCCACCTTTGTCACTTAACCGAGCTGTATCCCAGCCTCTTCATTTGTGAGCTGGGGGTGCACCTTCCCACCGGAGGCAGGTGCTGTGAGGCTAACTCCAGATAATGCTTGTGACATGTTCATCTCTGTGCCTGGTGTCTTCTCCATCCCTGACCTGACTCTAAGATCATGTTTCCAATGATGAAAGGCTTCATGAAGGATGGTGGCACCTACAAAGTATGTAGGATTTGGGGACAGCCTGACCCTTCTCCTGGCCCTACCTCTTCTGTTTACTTTTCCAGGGACCTTGGGCCAATTCTTTCACCCTCTGGCCTTGGCTTCCCATTTGTAAAACAGGAGCAACACCTCAAATTAGCTGTGCAGGGGTTAAAAGAGGTGATGGGGGTTATACACCCACTTGAATGTCTTACATTAAAGACTTGGACAGTGAGGAAGGAGACCTGCTGTGGAGGGCTGTTCCATGGCCCCCACCTCTCCTGGGGACACAGCTTCCTCTTGGCTTCACTGAACTCCTAACATATGCCTGTTGGGGTTCACTGAAGCTCTGAAATGGCTGTTGCAAAATTTTTCAAAGGAAGTTTGTCTGTTTAATTCGTTTTCTGGAAATACCCACATTCTCAACATAAAGTAAGAATTATTCCAGAAATGACCAAATTCCCCTTCCTTGGAAGGTTTTTAGAATAAAGATGCAGAGGACGAGGTGGAGTCAGGCTCTCTCTCCTCATCTGGGAAGACCTGGGGAGCAGGAAGTGGCAGAGATTGGCTGCCCAGAAGGTCATGGTGACCATGTCCAGTGTCTAGGGGTGCCAAGCATGGGGTGGGGTCTAGAAGAAACTGGCCAGGCCCTTATTGGCCTTCTCCTCTGAAATTATTTGGCTCTGTGTCCCCACCCAAATCTCATCTTTAATCGTAATAATCCCCACGTATCAAGGGCGGGACAAGGTGAAGATAATTGAATCATGGGGTCGGTTTCCCCCACACTGTTCCGATGATAGTGAGTGAGTTCTCATGAGATCTGATGATTTCATAAGGGGCTTCATCCTTCACTTGGTACTCATTCTGTCTCCTGCCACCCTGTGAAGTGGTGCCTTCCACCATGATTCTAAGTTTCCTGAGGACTCCTCAGCCATGCAGAACTGTGAGTCAATTAAACCTTGTTTCTTTATAAATTACCCAGTCTTGGGTATTTCTTCATAGTAGCATGACAACAGACTAATACATCTTCTTCAGAACAAAAAGGCTGGGTAAGGGGGTGGGCACGGAGGTTCTCAGCAGTACTGTGCTCATGGCATTGTGCCGAGTGCATACTTGTCCTCCATCTGAGCCTCCACAACCCTAAGAGGAGATGTGGTCAGAAGCAACCCAAGGTTTTGCCAAGTGAAACTCCGTAAGGAGACAGAGCAAATTTCCAGATGGGCCGGGATCGGAGCCCACCCATGACTCCAGCTCTGTGTATGTTTCCTCTGAGTCTTCCCACACATTGCTGTCCCAGAGAAAACACTCTGGAGCCCCCAGGAGTTGCCTCCTCTTGTGCTACTGCCCCTGGGGAGGGGGCTTCCTTCCCAGGTGGGCATGGGACTGTTGCTGTCCCTGTTTATAAAAGAAGGCACCAATTATTGAGATGACAGAGTGAGAGAGGAAAGGAGAGAGAGAGGGAGAGAGAGAGAGAGAGCACAAGAGCAAGCAATGGAGGAGCAGCAACTGCTGCGAAGGGGAATGTTTTTATTTAATTTTCCATACACTAGTCACTCGCCAGTGTGGAGATGATGCCAGGGAAGATGGGTAATCACGTGAAACCAACATCACAAGACGGGGTTAGAATTACTGGGCCCTGCTGTCTCTTAATGTTAGATGTTGAACACTTGGGCCAGTTGACTCAAACATGATTTCAGTCTTAAGTGTCCAGCAGTTTCCACCTGTGTAGAAGCTGCTGGCTCTAGGTCCTGCTATCGGGGGCTGTTCCTGGCATAGACACTAGGGTTAGGGGTCCTCACTGACACCATGCTGGCTTGCTGTGTCCTCCTCTGGGGTGGGGCGCAGACCTAGGATCCCGATATGGAGCTCAGCGCTGGGCACTCCGCCTAGACTCCCTCCCAAGGCCGTCACATCAGAGCGCTCAGAGCTGCAGGGAGCTGAGCTCTGCAGAGTCCTGGGATCCACATCAGGGAGGCCAGCGAAGCCTAGAGGATCCTGCAGAGGGGAGGATAGCGGGCTGGGGAAGGTATGAGGAGGTTTTCCAGAAAATCACAGCTTATCCCTCTCATCACAGAGATGCATCTTTTTCTGTGTGTGGTTGTGCTGTCTGGAGTCATATACATTGTATCCAAGGGGCTGGCAGTATTTTGATATAGTAACAGTGTGGATTTTGTTCTTGGTAATTCCTCTTTTAACCCAACTGCTTTTAAATTTAGACTTTGACGCTGAAACATTTTGTACTCTCCCTGGGGGAACCAAAGGAAACGATGCTTGCCTGTAGGTTCCTAAGTGTGGAGGAACAGCAGCCACTTCAGGAGGATTGGGAATCTCTGGGGGGAGAAGGACTTTGCTTCCTTTCTTGGGATTGGAGTGGGAAGAGGCTCAGGGAAGCAGAAAATTCCTTGAGCCCCCTGTCTTCCCACCACCCCTGGCCTGACATAGTAGAATGGACGGGGCAGTGAGATAAATGAGAAAACCTTGGAATGTCCCAGACTGGGGCAGGAGAGCATCCGCAGACTTTCAGGCTTCTGAGAGGGATACTTGCTGGTGAGAGAACAGTGCCCAGAGGGGAGCCTGGAGCCTGGGTAGAAGAACATCTTCTCAGACAGTGGAGACCAGAAATGACAGTGGAGTGCTGGTCATCTCAGTAGCTCCCAGGAGCACCACAGGCCATGGCCAAGGACCAGACACCCTCCCTATGAAGCCCTTCAGAGCTCAGATACCACCCTGGTGAGAAACTTGGGAAGAAAACTGAATGGACTAGAGGAAAAGAGTATCATGCACATGGAATGCATGTGATTAAATTTTCTGGAATCAGCAGAATTGGGGCTTGAAATAGAAATTATGTCCAATTATAGAAAATATTTTTTTTTAAAAAAACATACCTTCCGTATTTTTGAGTTACATCCCAGATTGACATCTTTGTGGCCTTTGTAGTCTTTGTGGCCTTGGAGATGAAAGTAAACTTGGTTTACCCCACCCCCCAATTCCACAGCCTGGCAGCTCAGCAAGCACTATTTGAGCTTCACCGTGTATCTGGAGAGCAGCCTTCACTCTACGTTTTATGTTGAATCATTTCTTTAAATACAAACAGTGCTTGCCATTAGAATTTTTAAAATGCACTTTCTACCTTTCTTTTGCACTTACAATCTCACACTGTGTAATAATTTTATATAGCAATATTTTTAAAATGTACTGCCTTCTTCCCAGGTGAGCGAACAGGAGATGACCCAGCAGGACCAGCTCCTTGATGCCATGGCCATTGCCAGTTTGCTTTGTCCGTGTTCTGTGATGCCTGATCTTGAATGGAACTCCTAGCTGCTGCCAGCTGATCAGCTTGGTTAGGAGCAAAGTGAGCACAGTGCTTGGAAGCCCAGTAGTGGCCTCAGAGCACTTGGGCTATTCCAGGCCTAAAACTGCAGACACATTTCACCACCCGCTCAGACTCAGACCCCTCTGACATCCTTCAGACCCCAGGCTTGGTGGGCATCTTCAGGGCTTGCTGCAGAGCCTGATGCAAAATGAGCACGCCATAGATGATGGCTTGTTTCATTATTATTTACTGCTACCCAGATCTAGACGATGGCTGTCAGAGGCAACAAAATAAGCGAGATCCTGTCAAGTTTAAAAGGGAGAGAGATTATTAAATCACTACAAGGTTGAAGACATTTTTAGCTAGTCAATTTTATACAGTATTGATTGACTCCCATTTATGGAGGATGAGAGTATCAGTGCCATTTACATTTTTCCCCTGTATAACTTCTGAACAACTTTTCATTGTTATTTGTGTTTTATTTGATCTGGACATACAACATCCATATTCTGTTATATAAACAGGATTCCTATATTTTTTCAATATTAGTTATAGATGTAAACAGATTCACTGCTCACCATTTTTTAAATCATCATTTCTTCATCCCTGAGTTTTTATTTTGATTCCTCTTTTGTCTAGATTTTTTTTTTCTTTTTGCAAAATACTGTTTCAGGGAAAGACTACTGGATTTGGTAATCTCTGAGCTTCTTATTTCATGTTTGCATAAATTGATCTATTGCCTAAGTGATATTAAAAGTCATCTTGGTTTCTATACTTAGATGGTGTCTTGGCTGGATATTACGCTCACCACCATTTTTTAAATAATCATTTATTCATCCCTGGATTTTTATTTTGATTCCTTTTATGTCTAGATTTTTTTTTTTTTTTTGCAAAATACTGCTTCAGGGAAAGACTACTGGATTTGGTAATCTCTGAGCTTCTTTTTTTTCATGCTTGCATAAGTTTACCAATTGCCTAAGTGATATTAAAAGTCATCTTGGTTTCTATGCTTAGATGGCGTCTTGGCTGGATATTATGATCTGCTATTTCCTTCAGGACTTGTAGATGATACTCCCTTGTCTTTGACATTGCTATGGCCGTGGATTGATATATATATATATATATATATATATATATTTTTACCTTTTTAGGTTATTTATTGTCTGCCAGAATGGCTGGAAAATTATTTCCTTATTCTTTAATTTTAATAGTTATCTAGGAAATAAGACATTTCAGTATTATGTGCTTTATATAAAAATTTCCCCGATTAGAATGTGCATTCTTTTAATCTACAGGCTATTTTTTTCTCTGCAATTTCAGAAACTTTAAAAAGAAGACATTATCCATTGCAGGTGTCAGGACAGGCTTTCATTCCTATTGTCTGTTTCCCCTCACTGCTATAGTGGTGTCCTTTATCCACAGGAGATACATTCCAAGGCCCCCAATGGATGCCTGAAACCCAGGGTAGTACCAAATCCTATGTATATAGTCATCCCTCTGTATCCACGGGGGATTGGTTTCAGGATTCCCCTGAATACCAAAATTTGAGGATTCTCAAGCCCCTTAAACAAAATGGCATAGTATTGGCATGTAATCTACAAACATCCTCTTTATATTTTAAATCACTTCTAGATTACTTATGATACCTAATATAATGTAAATGCTGTGTAAATAGTTGCTGGACTATATTGTGTAGGGAATGATGAGAAGAAAAAAGTATGTATATGTTCAGTACAGTTGCAACCATCCACTTCGTGTGTGTCAACCAACTATCTACAGTTGGTTGAATCCACAGATGTGGAACCTATGGATATGGAAGGCCAATTGTGCTGTGTTTTTTTGATCTGATAACTGGGATGGCTACTGAGTAACTAATGGGCATGTCACATATACAACATAGATGCATGAGACCAAGGAGATGATTCATGTCCCAAATGGGATGGAGTGGGTTGGTGGGATTTCATTGCTGCTATTCAGAACAGTGCATAATTTAAAACTTATGAATTGATCATTCCTAAAATTTTCAATTTAGTATTTTTAGACTGTAGTTGATCAGAGGTAATGGAAACCTCAGAGAAAGGAAAACTACTGATCTCTTCTGCTTTCTTTCCCTTCTTTGTCTATGTTCATTATCCAGTCACTTAACCTCACTGAGCCTGCTGCCTCATATAAAGTTGGAATAATATACCTATCTCAGGACAGCTCCTAGGATTAAAAGACTTAATATATGTAAAGCTCTTAAGAAACAGTGCTCAGACCAGAGCAAGTCATGGAAAAGTGGTTGTGATTTTTATTATTATGGATTTTTAACATTATTATTACTCGTCATAGTGAAATGGTTCATTGCAAGGACTCTGGAGCCAGACTGCCACATATTAGCTGTGTGACCTTGGGAAGATACTTAACCTCTCAGTTTCTTGTTTTTGTCCTTTGTAAAATGCAGATAATACTTGTCCTTACCTCAGGATTATTATGAGGATTAATAGTTAGTGAAGTGCTTAGAACAGTACTGGCATGCAGTAAGTGTGCTGTATGTGTTGTTAAGTAAACATTTCCTAAAGCTTTTCCTGAAGACAAGCAATTATTTTCAGTAGTGTTTATTCTGTTTCTTGCTGTTTCTAATGTGTTATCTGTAATGATGTTTTGATATTAATTTGCTTCTGTATGTCTATAATGTTTTTTCACTTCATTCTGTTTTATCATTCTGTCACAGAGCTCTCTTGTTATTGACTTTACACCCTTTTAAGTTGTACTTTAAAGCAATTCTGGAACACTTCTTTTCACTCCTTGAGTGATGTTTTCTTCTAGGTAGGGTTCTTTGTTCTTGCATGCTCTTTCCCTTTTCTTCATTGTTACTGTGTGTGTACGTGTGTGTGTGTGTTAGTGTATACTGTGCACATCTGTTGCTCCTTCGTGTAAGTGAATCTTTTTTTTTAAATCTTCTCTCCTGCTCAGGCAGCATTGTCTAGAGCTTCTGTCTGCTCCACTTAACACTGTGGTGACTTTCTTCTTTATCTGAGACACCTTACTTCCCCCTTGAGAGCCTCTATTTCACTGGATTACTGCAGCCTGAGGGCATGACACAGGGATGGATAGGGTACAGGCTCTGAGAGCCCTGGGCTGGGGCTTGCCTCAGATGGCTGAAGTGTTGACACTGGGAAAAACACCTGCATGAACCTGTTCCCCATTACTAGAGGTGGGGTTAGGGGAGGGTTAGACCTTTACTCACGTCCCAGTAGCCAGCAACCACTTCCATTTTTTTCAGTAAGAAAGGACAAGACCCCCACTCCTTCAACTCCAGTTTTCTTCACTCTGGGCTTGAGGGTGCTCGTCAGAATGCTCAGCGTTTTTCAGACTTGCCAGTGTGTTCTTTGGGGTGGGGCAGGTTAGCCTCGGTGAGGTGGGCGGCTTCCTGTCTGGGTGTGTAGAGCACCAGCTTGTGGCCTGCTCTTCCTTTGGTTGCTGTTGGAGAAACTTTTTTTTGGAGGGGGTGGGGCCTTTAATGTATGCTTTCACTTGTTTTTAAAAAACATGGTAAATTAGTTTTCTTTTATTTTTCCCCAGCTTTACTGGGATATAGCTGACAGTTAAACATCACATGGGTTTAAGTTGTCCAACTTGAGGATCTGATACCCATATATGCTGGACTTTCAGTAGCTGTTGCTTATGTGTTTGGAGACTGGGCTCAGAAGCCCTGTGACCCAGTTGCTTTTAGTCAGCTTAACTGTCTTTTGATTAATCCTTTTCTTTTTTTGACACTGCCTACCCAGCAATCTTTAAGAGACTACTACGTTATCAAATCTATACAGTAAGCCAGAAAAATGCCTCTGAAACTTGAATAAGGGCTTTAAAATGTGGCTAATATCTGCTATTCCCTTCTTCCCTTGACTGAATGAAGCAGCACAGTCACCCCGAAACTGGGCTGATTCCAAGGCACTCCCAAGTTTGCAAGGAAGTATAAATTCTCTCAACTGTCTTATAGCCTGGAGGACAGCAAGGGTCAGGTTGGGTAATTTTAATTATATTCAGTTAGCATGTCTTGAAGCCCATAAATCTAAATGCCAATAAATTAATATATCATTCTGAGTGCCTCCCAGCCACAGCATGAAATCACTTATGCAGGGAGTGCCACAAAGAATGGGGCAAACTCCCAGAAGCACAAGCATTTCAGTTTTTCTGTAGTAATCTGTTATTAATAGGGCCTGCAAATTCCCGTGTCCACACATGTGAGCAAGAACAATGGAACGTGCTCCCTAAGCGTGAACTCAGCCCACTATGCCGTTGGCTTCTGCGCAGCTGTCCATGCCCAGAGCCACCATGATGGGGGTCTAGTCATCCCTCTCCGGGAGCCTGGTCTGGTTTCAGGGGCAGGTGCTTCTTTTTGTGTATGATGTTTAGAGTCAGGCTGAGTTAAAGTGCCTCTGGCCTTTACTGTTTGATATCAGGAAGGATTTCAAACTCCACCTTTGAACTCAGGCTGGTGCAGGGAGCCTTGGGTTTGAGCAGGCTGGGATCAAGGTGAGGCAGGTGAGGTGCCACTTCCAGTTGATGATGCAGTCCTGCTGTGCATGCACAACATTAGGCCTTGATGGGCCAGACAACATCCCACTCATGATGAGGGGCTAAGGTTGCATGGAAACTTGGCCTCTTCACTAAGACCCAGTAGCAGCCAAGAGCTCTTTCTCAAAAGGAGAGTAGTTATCTGCAGAAGATGGCTCAGTTTTACTCTGGAATCCTGGACTATGATTCACCTGTAGGAGCTTGCTGCAGGCCCCAAACAGTGTCCCTGTCACTGCCACTTCAAGCTGGATTCAGTAGCCCAAGTGGCAGATGAGCTTTCATAGCAGCCTGGACCCATTGCAGAGTGTTCTTTCTTGTTTTATGCCCCATTCAAAATGAACAGCTTTTCAGGGTTCTCAGGAAACAGGCTGGAGTAGAACACCCAAATGAGGAATATGTTGCTGCTAAAATCCAAGTCCTCCACCATCCCCTGGGTGCTGTGCCCTTCGTTTGGTTGTGGGAGGGGCCAGGTGCAGTAATGTGTCCTTTATACTAGCAGAGATATCTAAATATGCCCTAGAACACTGGGCCTCTACAAGTTTTGATGAAGTGGAAGGACCCTGAATTTTTGTGGGATTTATTTCCCAGCCTCTAGCACATAGATGTTTTACCAACATGTCTGCAGTAGTTGCTGCATCTTGCTCACTCGTCAGTGTCATGTCATCAATTTCATGGACTCTTTTGGAAGAGAAAAGTGATCAAAATCCCTGCAGACTAAACTATGAGAGAAGGGTGGAGAGTTGCTATACTCCTGAGATAATGCCCCTGAGACAGGCCTGGGCAACTGAAAGCAGACTACTTCTGTGGTCTTTACTAATAGGTAAACAGGGAAAAGAAAGTACTCAGCAGATCAATGGCTGCAGAGCAGGTACCAGGGGATGTGTTAATTTGTCTAAGAAATGAAGCCACATCTGGAACAGCAGCTACAATTGGAGTCGCCACCTGGTTAAGCTTATGATGATCCACTGTCATTCTCCAAGATCCATCTGTCTTCTGCACAGGCTGGATGGGCATGTTGAATGGGGATGTGGTGGGAATCACCACCCCTGCATATTCCAAGTCCTTCTCTCCAGGAGTGTGGAATTGATGTTGGTTTACTATTTTTGTAGATAAAGGCAATTCTAGTGGCTTCTACTTTGTCTTTCTCACCATCATAGCCCTCACTCCACAGACCAGGAAACCAATGTAGGGATTCTGCCTGCTGCTGAGTATGTCTGTGGCAATGATGCACTCCAGAACTGGGGAAGTAACATCAGGATGCATTTGGGGACCCCCAGGACCCACTGTAAGATGGAACTGAGCTAAAACTCCATTGACCACATAGTCTCCATAAGCCCCATGCTGACTGGTGGGTCACAGTGATGTTTGGGGTCTCTTGGAATCAATGTCAATTCAGAGCCAGTGTCCAGTAGTTCCCAAAAGGTCTAATTATTTCCTTTCCCCCAATTCACAGTCAACCTGGTATATGGCCATAGGCTCCTTTGGGGAAGGCTGGGAAAAAGATTAATAGTGTAAATTTTGGGCAGTATAGTGGGGGTCCTTCCTCAAGGGGACCTGGCCTCCCCTGCATTCAGGGGGCTCTGGATCTGTAACTTGGCTTGTCTGGGAATTGGTTGATTGGGAAAATTTTCTGTTTTGGTAATTCAAGTCAGAATCCATTCACTGGACCTAGAGATCTTCTGATGACACAGATGAAGTAAGAATTTAGTAGGCTGCCCATCAGTTTCTCTTCTAGGGACACTGTGATCAACCAACCAACACCATAGATCTCTGCACATTGGGGTCTTCTGACTGCTGCTTTCCTTCTCTGACGAGTACGGTCCTTAGTCTGACATAAGAGGTTGTCCAGGATCTGGCCACAAGCTCTTTCTTCAGCCTCAGCTCTCTCCTCTCCCTGTCTTGAACTCTGGGCCCCAACAACACTGAAATGTACATACTCTATTCTCTCCCTAGTCAGGCCATTTGTCACCCCTAGGCCTTTACTGGGGCTGTCTCCCCTGCACAGAATGTTCCACTCACTCTGTATGATCTGACTCCGTGGGAAAGAGCCTCTGTGTCCTCAAGACCTCCCCTATACTTCTCTGTTCCCATCCTTTACCCCAGTGTTTGGTCCTCGTCTACTTTCTTTTCTCTTCCCCCACTGTCTGTGAGTTCCTCCAGGAGAGGGCTGTCTGTGGGACTCAGCCTTGCGTCCCCAGTACAGGCATTGGTACTGAGCCAGCATGCAAGGAATGTTCTATGGAAGTGTGATTTTAAACTCTGGTGCTGAAAGTGTCTGAAAGATGCATTTGATGACTCTCTGACTCACCTGTCCAGGTGAGAGATGCGGACATTCCAGTGCATTCTTATGGATTTAGGTGAGATGTAAAATGTGCATTCTCAAATGTCACTTAATATTCTCCATTTTGTGTGTTCAGTCAGTGAGGCTGGAGATGGAATATACCCTGCATGATTTTTTTTTTTTTTGCTTTTGACAGCCTTTGCTGTCTGTCAACATGATTCCCCATAAATTGTTCTAATTTATAAGTTGTTTCACACTGCAGGAGGCTAGCAGAGGCAGGAGCTTGGTGGGGTGAAGGAGTCAGCTCCTTGGCTTGTAAAGCTGTTTGTGTTCATGTAGAATGTCAGAGAGAGACTGCTTCCTTGGCTGGGGCACGGGATCAGCTGGGCAGGAACTTTAATTAAAGGCAAAAAGTTGCCACTCCTGGGCTTCACAACCTCCACCAGCTCTGAGTTCTGCTCTGCAGCCCCTGGAAACTCCTGCATCAAGCAGTGAATTATTCAACAGAGCAAGGCAAGTAAACAAAGAGGTGGAAGAACTCACCTTAGCCCCAGTATGCAGAGGTGAGCAAAGAGATACCACAGTGGCAAAAAGCATACATTTAATGCAGAAACAAGATATTTACAATGCAAATTATTTTTAAGCAGCCATATCGAACCAAAAGCAAAAAAATCAGTGCATTTTTTTTCTACTATTTTTGTTAGTCTCCTGTTTTATTTATCTATCAGTCCTCATTAGGGGCTGGTAATGTAACATACCTATTTATTTGTTAGTTTTTTAGAGATTTAGTGATTTCTTGTTATTTTTAAGGGTTATATATTGAATGTCATTTCACAAAAACACACATGGTTTTGATTTATGTGTTGACTTAGAAATTAAGCTTATAAAATATGTTTATCTTATGAAGTTGTTTTCAATGCTTAACTTTGCAAGTTATATCAAGGTTGTAGGAATCACTTCTCTCAGGCTTTTGGGAGCAAATTGATGTTCTTATTTCAGGTCTTAAAAAAGTCAGACAATTTACTTCTAAAATTGTTTCAGTAGGGAGATATGTTAGAATATTGAGGGAAGGGTTCTTTTTCAAGCTACACCTTCTCCCTCCACCTTGCCTCCTGCCCCCAGAGGATTTGCAGCCATTCTCTTCCACCTACCTGAGACATGGTTAGTGTTGAGCCATGATGGGCATGAGTGTTGTGTCTGAATGTAATGAATAAGAGAGCTACTTGCATCATTGCTTAAAGGAACGGTAACAGACAGTTGTATTAGCCCATTCTCAGGCTGCTAATAAAGACATACTTGAGTCTGGGTAATTCATAAAGAAAGAGGTTTAATTGACTCACAGTTCCGCAGGTTGGGGAGGTCTTAGGAAACTTACAATCATGGCAGAAGGGGAAGCAAATACGTCCTTCTTCATATGGCGGCAGCAAGGAGAAGTGTTGAGCAAAAGGGGGAAAGATCCTTATAAAACCTTCAGATCTCATGAGAACTCATTCACTATCATAAGAATAGCTTGAGAGTAATTGCCCCCATGATTAAATTACCTCTTACCAGTTCCCTCCCATGACACGTGGGGATTATGGGAACTACAATTCAAGATGAGATTTGGGTGGGGACGTAGCCAAATCGTATCAACAGTGGACCACTTTAGCTATCTAAAATGTTCCCCTTAATTAAAATAGATTTATCACTCTTCCCTTTAACTTTGTAGTCATCTTTGCACTATTGTCTGTGCTTCCAAGACTCTTTAGCAAACAGATCCTCTTAATGAGAAATAGTCTTTTCTCAAACACTTTATTTCTATCTTACACCATTTATCCCATTATTTATTGTATTTAAGTTATTCTGTTTATATACGTTATCTCTCCAGACAATCAGCCACCTGACTTTAGGAATCATGATTTATTGTCTTTCTATTACTCAAAAAAGTATTGCTAATAGTAATAAATAGATGTCTTATATATATGTTTAATAAGTCAGTGAATGAATGAATGGATAAAATCTCAGATCTTAATATTCTGTAAAAAGAATTCTGTCTGTTATATATTTATTTTTCACCTAACAATTAGCTCAGGGACAAAGAAGCAGACACAGGCATATTTACTCCTTTGGTCAGGAATGAGCAGTGTTGCTGTAATATGCAAAGTGCCCTTACAGGAATGATTGTCATCAGTTGAATGTATAAAGAAAGCATCATGTTGACATGTGAAAAGTAAGCAGTTTGGCTTTCCCCAAGACTAGTTGCAGGCCATTTGGGGAGCCAAGAGAAGGATATGAGGTCAGAGACACAAGTCTCCAGAAGATACCACCCATTCTGATTTTCCATGCACCCAAAGACCTGGCTAAACATGAGCTAGGAACCTGTATGCACCAAATAGTATTTGTAATGTGTCTGAAGTGGTGATGCTATTGAGTATGCCTCTGACAGTTATCCAGAATTAGAATTCATTTAACAAAGACTTCACGAAAAGGAAACAATACTGGCCCAGAGGAGCTCAGCCCAGACAGGCAGGCAGAGGTGTCAACAGGGAATTCTAAGTGGCCCCATGGCTGCAAGGACAGGACTGTGTCCTGGGTGTCCTAGAGCTCTGAGTCAGCATGGGGGAGTCAGGGCTGACTTCCAGAGACGGCAGCATTTGAGTGGAGAGTTGAAGGGGAAGTAAGAATTAGCTGGAAAGATGATGGGGAAGACATCCTAGGAGGAGGGAGTAGCACAAGACGTGAAGCAATGACACAGCAGCAGTAATGAGCACCCTTGGTGTACAGACCTTGGTTTCTAACAACCATGTCAACTAAAAGGAACCAGGGCTCCTTGGGGCCATGGGACAGAGAGACTGGGACAGAGAGAATACAGAATGAGGCTGAAATCTCTTGTGCAGGAAAGAGAGTGTTTCAAGAATGATAGGGACCGGGAGGAAGGGCCCACTGGCCACCTCCTGAGACAATTCAAGCATCAAAATAAAGGATGATAGTGATGAATTATAACACATGAGAAAAGTAAGAATCCTTGAGTCCCTACTCACAGTAAATGAATTGGGGGGGAGAAGAGAAATGTGGAAAGAATGATGGAGCTGGAGAGCCACACTTCACCACATTCAAGAGCCACCCTTCATCACTTAATTCAGATAGGAACTGTCAGTGGGCGCTAAGACTATAGGGAAAGTTTGATGACAACAGGCCATTTACACAAATTCAAAGTATCTCCCCACAAATTATATACACTAATTACAATGGGAAATATAGCAGCTTTATTGTGGAGAAGCCTGGCAGGCATCACCTTAAGCAAATGATCAAAGTTAGTATCACCAGAAATGGGACTAAGTCACAATCATGTGCCTGCTAATATGATGTGCTGAGAGCACATCATTTCTGAGTACTCCTGTCAAAAATGCATAACCGGAATCTAATTATGAGAAAACATCAGACAAACCCAAATTAGGGATTTTTTTTTTTAAAAAGCTTTGTACTCTTAAAAAATGTCAGTATCATAAAAGACAAAGAAAGGCCAAGAAATCATTCCATATTAAAGGAAACCAAAGAGACACAAAAATTCTTTACTACAAAATACAGTAGCCAAGAAAAGTATTATTAGGAATGGATGAAATATTAATAAGTTTTTTAGTGTAGAAAATAGTATTACATCAGTGTCAAATATCCTCATTCTGATAAATACAGTCTGGGTATGTAAGTGAATGTCATTATTTTTAGGTTTTCCATGCAGAGGCATTTAGGGCTTAAGGGACATGCCAGCAACATATTTTTCAATATTCAAATAACTGAGAGAAGGAATGAAAAAAAGATGATGATAAAACAAAAATAGAGTAAAATGTTAACCATTGGTATATAAGGTTGTTTGCAATATTCTTACAACTTTTTTTTTTTGTAAATTTGAAATTATTTTAAAAAATCCAGCCTTTGGTGCCAGAATATCTGGATTTGAATCCAAGCACTGCCACTTACTAGCTGTGTGTCTGTGGGCAAGTTATTTAACCTCTGGGGTTAAGCTGGGCTTCAGCTTTTTTATCTGTAACATGAGGATAATAACAGTGCCCACTTCGGGGTGTGATGAGATTGAAGCGTTAAGACATGTAAAGCACTTAGGAGTGTCTGGCACAAGGTGAACCCTGGGCTGGTGGTTGCTGTTGTTGTTTCTAAGAGATAAAATCATCACAAGCAGAAACTTGAGACAGGGATGTCTCCTGGAGACTTGTAGAGTGAGGACACCGTATGAGGAGGTAACCAGTGCCCTGGAGGGCACCTTAACTCAGGCCCTGGCACAACCCCAAACTGGGCCTGTGTGGTGTGAAACTGGAGTAAGATCAGGGTCCCACTTCCTGTTGCTCTGATGAGACTGAGTCTATTTTGAAGGTCCAGGAAGGGAGGTGGACCGGCTGATGAAGCCCTGGCCCCAGGTGCTCCTCCTCTGTCCCAGCTGGGATGCTGTGTGCCCTGGGACTGGCCCCGTGGCTATGCCTGAGCAGCAGCTGATGTGTTTGGCAAACAAGGGCCCCTGTGGCACTGCCAGATACCAGGGCCCACCGCTTGTCCCATGGCAGCAAAAATAAGACCCCACATCACCTTTGGGCCTGCCACTGCCTAGCTGGCGGCCTTCAGCCTGTTGCCCCACCCCCCTGAGCTGCAGTTGCACCATCAGGATTCTAATACCCACCGTCAGCTATTCACTGTCGCAAATAATCAACAGGTAAGATTTATCATGCATGTTTATCAGGCCAGGCATTTTTCATGGATTATCATTTAATCCTCACCACAAATCTCTGAGGTAGGTGCTATCAGGATCTGCATTTTACACATGGGGCTTTGAGGCTTAGAGACGTTAATTAAATTGCCCAAGGTCACACAGTGAGTAAGTGGTGACGTGGCTTCCACCTGGCCTGTGGGGGTAACTGCTATGCTCTTATCACTGATTACGGTGCTTTGCTTGCTCTTGAATATTTTTAAATTCATCAAATGGTGTAAGTTTGCCCAGCAGCTGTATCCAGTCTTGGGCCTGCTGGCTAATCTTGCGGGGGCCAGGAAGGAGCCCCGAATTTGTCCGGTGTGTGTTCCGGGGCATCAGTTTTGCCTTTGGTCATTCTCACCCAGCAAGTGTGAGGCTTGAGGCAAATATCCTGGAGACACCCAGAAGCTGCTTCTTCCTCCAGAGAAGGGCTTGCAGCTGGCACCGCATCTTCGGAAGCTCCAGGTGAAAGTCAGGGCTGCGCACCTGTGAGGAGGGACGGGATGGAGCAGTGAGCTTGCCCACTCACCTGAGGGGCATTATGGAGCCTGGTTCTTCGCTGCTCAAACCTGGGCAAACAGCGTAGGCAGAATTGAATGAGTTCCCCCACCTGAAGTTGGGCAGACCAGGAAAGGATGCCCTGTTTCATGCCTCAGCGTCCATGCAACAGCCCTGAGATCAGGGAGCCGGGTTGTGTGTGTGCAGGGCAGGCCCAGGCATCTCCAGGCATGTGTGCCCCCATCCCCAGCCCCACACTCACAGGCAAACTCACCCACCCTTCCTCACACACACAGCACACGCACCACAGACTTTCCCTGTAAAACATTGGCTTCCTGCTTTACAGTTGCGCCTGGAAGCAGGGGCAGAAATGCCCCTGTTGAGTTATTTTCCTCCCAGCAGGGAATAGGGTAGTGTCCCAAAGTCTGCCCGCTCACTGAGCATGGGTGGCTCATGCAATCAAGGTGGCTGCAATAGCCCATTTATCTGGGGTCCCGGGCTGCAGGCCTGGGCTCCTTGCTTACCCGCTGTGCTCCCGAGTGCCTGGCCCATGCTCCACCTGCCAGTCTTGGCCTAAGGCAGCCTAGACCCCTCTGCCTTCCTGGGTCCCTCTGGCCTCCTCGGCCCCTGCCAACCTGCTGCTTTTCCTAAGGATTGCCTCACATTGGGGCAGGGCCAGGGAGGAGGGCCTCAGGCCTGTGGGGAATGTACCCTTTCCCTGGAAGACCTTGAAGATGCCCACTGAGGAGTGAGGGTGATTTACACTCAGGATCCAGCAGTGGAGCCAGGAGCAGTGTTTGAGGGGATGGCCCACGGTTGGCTCCTTGAGAGCTGTTAAGTGCTGGGCGGGATTATTGATGCCAACTCCTGGAATCCCCTTCCTTGAGTGTGCTGTATGGGCTGCTCCTCCAGTTTTACAGAAGAGGAAACAGCTTCGAGCAAGTTAAGTGTCTGCCTGAGGTCATCTCTTGGTAAGGGTACCCCAGAGTCTGTGCTCTTTCCACACCCAGATTTCCTGGAGTTGGGAGGGGAGAGGGTGGTGGGGAGATTGGAACACACCAGTTATATTGAGTGTCTGAAGGGAGCAGGAGGCCCAAGAGATGGGCAGGAAATCCCAGTTCATCATAAGGAAAAAGTTTTCTGCATTTGGAACTTTCCATAAAGCAGTGATACCCCCTCACCGTCATCAGAACAACTTGGCCAGAGGCTGGATGGTCAGGTGTGAGGAATGTACAAGGAAGGCACTCTCTGGAGGCCGGACTTTAGAAGCCCATGGGTCTGAGAGGTGGCATGCTAGACACTCTCAGTCCCTCCCATCTTAGTGAGGATTTGCCTCTCAGACTGGAGCTCTCCAAAATCACCTGCTCCGAGTGCTGGTGTGCTGTGGCTGTGGCCTCCTACATCTCCCAGATTGCTATTCCACTCTTTATCCAGCTTTTTCTCGTCTGCAGCCACAGTGATTGCTCCCAAATGTGAAAACGTCAATGTCCTCCCCCTGCGTAAACTTTTGGCATGGGTTTGCACCACTCTTAAGATAATGTCTCTCGATGTGACTACAGGACTGGTGTGGTCTGTACCTGCTGCCCAGACACACCTCATGCCCCTACCTCCTCTACTCTGGTCTGCGGGACAGTTGGGTCTGGTGCTGTCCCACCCACCACAGGGCCTTCCCACAGGGCCCCCCATTACTCTCCACCACCTCTTCTCCTTCCCTTTCTCTCAGTTAACTCCTACCCAACTTTCAACTCTCGGTGTAGGCACTGCTTCCCAAGGAAACCTTTCTTGATGCCTGCCCCCACCATATTCCATCCTTCACAGGTTCACACCCTGTTATAACTGCACACTGTGTATGTGATTATTCCTCCATCTGACATCTGCTCCCTGCCAGGTTGCAGGTTCCATGAGCGCAGACACCGTGGTTGCTTTGCTGGACACCTGTCTCCAGCACCCGGAAAGAATAGACACCCCCAAATAGATCTGCTGAATAAATTAACTGGCAAGTCCTTGAGGCAGTGGGGCCCAGGAGGGAGGATTTTGACAGATGAAGGGCTTGCCTGCCCTTGCTAGCAAGAAGGCTGTCTGGGGGCATCAGGGTGGGCATCTTCAGTGGTGGCTGAAAGGCCCTGGCATGAGAGGCCCTTCACCTGGGCACTTCCTCCCTTAGGAATGACTCCCACTTCTCCTTCAGTGTAGGGATTTGTGATCTGTGGAGTGGCGGGGGGTGGGTAGGGGATACAGATGGGAGGGGAGTGCTCAGACCCAGAGGCCAGACTGTACACAGCCTCGAGTGTCTTCGGGTCCCGCCTGGAACAGATGCTTACTGGTAGTTCAGTGAGCTTTCCTCCTTGCCCTGACAGCCTTTGTATTTGTGTAGTCATGCCTTCATTTGTTTGGACATTCATTATTCCAATTTATCTTTCTTGAGGATCAATTAGATGACCAAGAGAGAATTATGTTCATTGAGACCACTGCTTTACAAGTAATGTTAATTTGGGTGAATATTCTTATTTCCTTATTTGGATAAATATCCAAATTTCCTTGTAATGGAAATACTTCCATTCACTATCTTTTTCCCCCCTCTATTGAAAATGCATAGAGGTTATACTCCTCTTCTTATAGATGAGAAAAGCAAGAAATCAAGAAGTTAAGCAAGTTGGCCAACCAGAGAGTCTCAGTGTCTCCTTCTTTAAAATGGGACTAATATCACCAAACTGAGGGGGTCCATGTGGGTTAATTGTGTAGGGAGAGTGGCTAAAAGAAAATAATATTCTTTTATTCCTAATAATAAAAAGGTAGTTTACCCTTTCTGAAAGTGGTTCAATATTCAGCTGTAATGAGAAACCAAAATCTTGTTAAACGGTCTCCCTTCTGCTTGAGATCTGACACCCCGGCATCTGGCTGATGGGAATGTGATCTCATCAGACTCCTGTGCTAAGGCCTGAGGTTTATGCTGACTCGGTTGTTCTAATCCAGCTAAATATTTAATGTGTGTCTAGCTCACATTACCTCCTCAGCCCCAAGTTAGTTTATCCTTCATCACAATCGAATCCCATTCTTCCTTTACTAAAAGAGCTTTCTTGCAGAGCAGAATACTTGGGGGCATTAAGTAATATAGAATTGTGCTTCTCAAGACCAACAGATCCAATACCCGCTTTGTATCAAATATTATGTAACATTCTCTTTATTATATAATAATGAAATATAGATAGCATAACTTACTTGTACACATAATTGTATAAAAAGACAATGAAGCCCTGAGCATAATTATAGTATAATTATAGTAGAAAGGAGAAATAAAAGCAAAGCAATCCATAGTAAAATACAATATATTGTAATTGCTAAGGTCTGGCTTTCCTAGAAAATATAATAATGTAATCAAATGTTTGCACGTACTTAAAATGAATAAATGTGTATGAAGAGAAGGACAAAAAATTTATTAAAGGTTTCTCTTTACATTTGACATTTTGAAGTAAGAGCTGCAGAAGTACTTATACATAGAAGGTACTCCCTTGTGGGACTGCAGTGACAGCCACAGATGCAGGTGTGTCCAGGTGTTTGGGGCTGGAGATCACTCAAATTCTTGGAAAGGCATTGCCATTGTGATAGTGTTTTTCCAAAAGAAGAGCAATTCTTGGTAAAGGAGTAATTCTTCCCTTGATTCACATAATTGTTGCATTTGAAAATTCAGTATATGTGAAACTAGGTGAATATACTTTGTTTTTATATATAAAATGACACAAAGTTCAAATCATAAACAAGCCTATCATCTACACAAATGTCCAGCAGCACATTCAGAAGTGAGGCTGGGACTCTTCCAGGTACTGCAGAAGTACCACCCATCATATCGATAATCCCAAACACCCCACAGAGTTCCCAGACACCCCCTAGGGGTCAGCATCCCCCGTGTTTAGAACATTGATGGAGAGGCTTGGATGTTAACGTGGCCCAGGGGAAAGTCAAAGCTTCTGCCTCTGCCTCTGTGTCTCTGATGACCATGCAGGTAACAGCTGGGATATGATTCTGAGCACTCACTACCTGCTGGCCACGGTGGTAGCTGTTCTCCCTACACCATTAACCCACATGGACCCCCTTGGGTTGGTGATATTAGTCCCATTTTAAAGATGGAGATACTGAGACTCTCTGGTCGGCCAATTTACTTCTTGATTTCTTACCTTTCTAATCTATCAGAAGAGGAGCATAACCTCTATGCATTTTCAATAGAGGAGGAGAAAAGATAGTGCGTAGAAGTATTTCTATTACAACGGGAAATCTCGGTGTAGATTAATCTGTGAACCAGGAAGTAATTATAGAGTACTCCTCTGTTGTGTGTGGTCAGAGGGGATGTCCAATGGTGGTTATCAGGAAGCATAAAGGGGTCTATGTTTTCATAGTGCAACCCGGAGGTGACTTGTGTGATCAGTTGGGGTTTAAAATGTTCCTGTTCTGACGAAAGTAGAGAAAATGTAGATGGTACCGATGGGCTCTTAGAGTGAACCTCTGCAGGAGGACAGGTCGCGCAGCCTCAGGAACCAACCTCACCCACCGTGGAGCTGCTGACCACACAGCACATGCAGCCTGCAGGAGGACAGCACACCCTCTGAAAAGCCAACTGCTTCCTAAGGGCTGGCTACTGAGGAAGCTCTGTGACCTGAGTGAGCTGAGGATTGGGCAACTGAGAGACCATCACCCAGAGTGAGCACGGCTGGGGACCCATGTGGTGTTCTCAGAATCTCTGCTTTAGTTTCTCATCAGGGCTTTGGTGAAAGGCACTGGAGGTTGATATTATAACCCACTGAAGCCCCTCACTGAGTGTGTGTGTGTGTGTGTGTGTGTGTGTGTGTGTGGTGGGTTGTGGGGGAGGTGAGAGAGAGAGAGAGGAGAGAAAGATGAGAAGATGTTCTAGTTGAATGAGGCACACTTGGATCAGAGCAGAGGACCCTCTTTGCTGGAAAGGGAGAAGATCCCTTGCTAGGGATTCAGCTTGGTTTTATTTCCTTCTACTTATCTCTTGGCTCCAGCCAGCAGAGCTATACCCAGAAGAATCACAGTTAAACAGAAAAGCAAACATTTTGATTAAGAGCTGGAAAGTCCCCACTGCCTACCCTCTCTTCTGGAGCCCAAGCACAAGGGCTGGGGAAGACCAGCCACAAGAGGGGAAGGTGGGTGCAGGGAAAAGAGGCTACTGGTGAGCCCTACCTCCATCACAGGGGGACCCCCAGGTGCATTTGGGCCTGTGACAGCCAGACCGAGTGATGCCCTGAATGAAGGTGTGTCTCCACCAGCCTGAGGAGCTGCCTGTGGGATCCGAAGGGACAAGCAGCCCAGGCTACCATGACAGCACCACAGTTTGAAGTCAGTCTGCATTCGAGGAGGCTGGGGAAGCCCTGGGGTGCCCAGATGTGCCCTGTCTGCTGGCTCCAGAGATGGGCTAAGATGGCCAGGCTTTGACTTTTGGAGGATAGTGAGCAGCCCACGTATGTTGGGATGTCAAAGGAGGGCATCTCAAGGTGATGTTTGTGGAGAGAATGGCTCTGCAGGCCTGGGCTTCCTCCTAATCTGGGCATGCAGAGGTTCTGTTTGTTCTATGGACAGCTATGTGGTGTGGAGTGACATTATTTGAACCCCAGCTTGAAAAAGTAGGATAACCTAATTACACAGAGTAAATTTCATATCATCTTCATGGATATAGGATATCATTTTCATCCATATAGAACAATTAATTGCATTTCTGTTAAAGCATTTTCATGTTAAAGCATGGGCTTAATTATTCACCGTCAATTTTCATTGTTATCTCAATAAAGTACTGAATTAAACAGCCCATGCAGGTATTGTTACAGACTGATCACCTGGGTTGCTTGAAATGCTAGAGCCCCAACCACTAACTTCACATGACTTGAGTTGCTCTGGGCACCTGCACCTTCAAGTGTTACCTGTCCTGTTGTCATCAGCGCTTTTGAAAGATGGTCCATGAGAGGAAGGGATTTTTGGAGTTCCCATTTCACTATGCAGAAAACTCAGTGAAACGCTCATCAACTTGAGCGCCCTTTTAAATTTGTATAGATTTAGGGGGTACTAGTGTAGTTTTGTTACACGAGCATGGCTATACACACTGTTGGTGGGAATATAAATTAGCAAAACCCTTATGGAAAACAGGGATTATACAACCCCTATGGAAAAAAGTATGGAAATTTCTTAAATAACTAAAAATAGAACTACTATTCAATCCAGCAATCCTGTTACTGGGATTATATAAAAAAGACACCTGCACTCATATGTTTATTTCAGAACTATGCACAATGGCCAAGATATGGAATCAAAATGAGTGTCCATCAGTGGATGATTGGATAAAGAAAATATGGTACCTATAAACAATGAAATAACTCCTCCTCTTGGGGGAGATATCCCCAAATCTCCACTTGGGAAGGGAATTCCTGCTAAGGCCACAAGGGAAAGCTTCTTGGATCTAGCTGGTTTTAACTAGTGCAATTAGGCAGGAAGACAAAATAAATGTCATCCAGATTGAATAAAAAAAGAGAAAATCTACCTTTAATTTTGAGTGCACTAGAACTAATAGCTGAGTTTAGCAAGTTTGCAGTATTCAAGATCAATACAGAAAAATTAATTGCATTTCTGTAGACTGTCAATAAACAATCAGAAATTAAAATAAAAACATCTTTGAATAACAAAAATTTAAATACTTTGAGATAAATTTGACCACAAAATGCTAGACCTTTACTCTGAAAACTACAAAACATTGCTAAGAGAAACGAAAGATCTAAATAAGTGGAGAGGTATATGTTATGCACGGGTCAGAAGACCCAATAGTATGATGCCAGTTCTCCTCAAACTACAGATTCAATAAAATCCAGTCAAAATTCCACCAGCCTTATTTATCTATTGATTTAGTAGGGATGGACATAGTACTGTCTGGGGCTCACAGGGGTTACATCAGTGCCAAGCTAGTGAGTGGCAGAGCTTGGATTCATAATGGCAATAAGAAGAATCAGAGAACTTTAGAGCCGGAAGGGACTTTTTAAAGGAGCCAATCTAACTTCCACAGGGTACAAATGAGAGAAGCAAGTTCAGGAGAGAGGAAGCAGCTTCCCAGGGTCTCACTGCAATTAAATCACAGCCCTCCGGACTCTCACATGAGCAGTCTTTCCCTAGCAGAGTAGGAGCCAGGCAGGCAGAGCCAGCCGCTGCATCGCCAGCCTTCCTTCACTTCTCCTTAAAAAAAGAGATTTATGCCTAAAAATGGATGCCGCTTGCTACTTTATTTTTCCCTAGGTGGGGAATGGAGACAATATAAGAAAATTGTATTCCTCCTTCCCCTGTGGAAACACCAAGCATGCACGTGGCTGATGAGCTGTCACTCCAGCCAAGATAGGCACTATGAAGCTGCAATATTGAATTTTATTAAAATACTTGATTCTGAAAAAGGAAATAATGTTTTGAACCCAGGTTTAGCCCTAGGCATAGGGAAAAATGTAAAATCAGGCAATTTGAGGAAAAACGGTCACGATATCAAATGAACAGGCACCAGCACAGTCGGTGGTGAATCAGAGAGGAGGCCTTTTGAAATTCCTGGAGACCCCATCAGAAAGAGGCACATCTGGCCTTTTATGGTCAGAGATATGGTGGCCAGGCCATCCCTCTGAGTTTCTGCAGCTTTACATGCAGCTTAAGAAGTAATGAGGAGAGATCCTGTGTGCCCCTTACCCAATTGACTCTAAAGCAACGTCCTGGAAAACTATAGCACAATATAACCAGGACACTGACACTGACACAACCCACAAGCCTTATTTAGGTTTTCCTAGTCTTATTGCACTCATGTGCATGTGTGCGTGTGTGCGTGAAGGTGTGTTTGTGTGCATTTAGTTCTGTACAATGATGTCTCATGTGTAGGTCCCACGTTCCTACCACTGCAGTCAAGATACAGAACAGGTCAGCACAAGGATCTCTCATGTTGCTCTTTAAAAAAATTGAGGTGGCTGGGTGTGGTGGCTCACGCCTGTAATCCCAGCAGTTGGGAGGCCAAGAGGGGCAGATCACCTGAGGTCAGGAATTCCAGACAAGCCTGGCCAACATGGTGAAACCCCATCTCTACCGAAAATACAAAAATTAGCCAGGCATGGTGGTGTGTGCCTGCAGTCCCAGCTACTCGGGAGGCTGAGGCAGGAGAATCAATTGAACCCGGGAGGCAGAGGTTGCAGTGAGCCGAGATCATGCCACTGCACTCCAGCCTGGGTGACAGAGTGAGATTCTGTCTCAAATAAAATAAAATAAAAAAAAGAGGTGGTATTCACATAAAATAAAATTAGCCATTTGGTATTCACTACATTTACAATGTTGTCTAAATACCACATCTATTGAGTTCTACAACATTTCTATCACTTCAAAGTAAAATTTGTTACCCTTAAGCAGTTTTCCCCACTATACCCAGTGTCTGGCTTTCACTTACATGGCGTTTTCAATGCTTATCAATGTTGTAGTATCAGTACAGGTTTATGGCTGAATAGTGTTCTTTTGTACAAATATACCATGATTTGTTTATCATGAACATTTGGGCTCGTTCCACCTTTTGGCCATGTGAATGGTGCTTATATGAACAAACTGACGTATGTACTAGTTTGGGTATCTGTTTTCAGTTCTTTGGGGAATATGCCTAGGAGTGGAATTCTGGGATCACAGGTCATTCAATGTTTCATTTTTTCAGGGAAGGTTAAGCTGTTTTCCGCAGTGGCTGAGCCATTTTATTCCCATTGGTAATGAATGAAGGTTCCAATCTCTCCACATCCTTGTCAGCAGTCTGGGAGATTGTTTTTATTGTTGATTCAATCTCTTTGTTGGTTTCAGATTGTATTAGTCCGTTAGGGCTTCCAGGACAAATGCCACCAACTGGCCTCAACAGCTGAAATTCTGCTCCCCTGCAGCTCTGTCCTCACTTTATGTTGTTGTTGTTGTCAGAAATTACATCTTTATATATTGTTTGCCTAATAGCATAAGCTTTTTATTAGACCTGGTGATTTCTTGTTAAAAGTTGGACATTTGAGTATTATAAGGTGGCATCTCTGGAAATCTGATTTTCTCCTTCACTAGAGTTTGCTGTTTTTAATTGTTGAAGGCTGCAGTTGTCCATTTGTTTAGTGACTTTTCCAGATAATTTTTGCAAACACTCTATTTTTTTTCTTTGTTATGTGTGGTCTCTGAAGTCTGTTCCTTGAGCTTGTGTTCAGTTAGGATTTTGAAAGATATTTTTTCGAGTATCAGTGGTTAAAAACAAAACAAAAAAGATCCAAAAGAAAAATGAAAACAACAACAATGAAACCCCACCACTTTTTTTTTTTTTTTTTTTTTTTTGCAGATTGGCTTTGTGCTGTGTGGTACTGTTTAGCCAGGCGGTTTACTCCTCTGCCTTAGCCTTCACATCCTGCTTGTCTTAGAGATCAGCCAGCGGTGAAAGCTTAGGCTCTTCTCAGGCTTTTTCTGAGATGCATCTTGTTCCAGGCACGCGAATAGCTTTCTAAATTCCACAGCATACACAGGTGTTTTTGAATGTTCCAATTTCTCAAAGAAGCTCTGCAGCTTTTCCTCTCTGACTTTAGAGGTTCTACTCTGTATTTCAACTCTTTCACCCCCAGAGGATGCAGATTTCTCATTTGACTTGTAATGTTTTGAGCGTTCAAACACTTGTAATGTGTTTGAACAGACAAACATGAATTTGGAATTAAGGCCTGCTCTGCTCTCTGAACTAGGGACTTGAGGGGCCCACGCTGGGAATATGGGCTGCTATATTCAAGACTGCCACCAAGTTGGAGAGGGTGTGGGGCTGACAAGTAGAAATGCAACAGTGTTGTTCTACCATTTGAAGTTGTCTTTCTTGATTCAATGTTTGTTATTCAGATTTTCTTACTTTTTACCTAAAGTTCTTTTTCTGTTCCAGGATCCCATCTGGAATACCAATTACATCTTTTTTTTTTTTTTTTTTTTTTTCCTGAGATGGAGTCTCGCTCTGTTGCCCAGGCTGGAGTGCAATGGCATAATCTCGGCTCACTGCAACCTCTGCCTCCCGGATTCAAACAATTCTCCTGCCTCAGTCTCCTGAGTATCTGGGATTGCAGGCGTGCACCACCACGCCCAGCTAATTTTTGTATTTTAGGCGGGGGTTTCACCATGTTGGTCAGGCTGGTCTCGAACTCCTGACCTCCAGTGGTCCACCCAAAGTTCTGGGATTACAGGTGTGAGCCACCATGCCTGGCCTGGGACACCAATTACATCTAGTGCAATGTCACTGTATCTAGAGTTTCAGGCTTTCCTTGTTTTGATCCTGTTGACAGTTTTGAGGAGTACTGGTTATATATTTTGTGAAATGTCTCTCGATTGGGATGTGTGTGATGTTTCTTTCATGACTAGACAGGAGTTATGGGTTTGGGGAGGGAAGCACATAGAAGAAAAGTGTGATTTTCACATATCATATCAAGGGTACGTGCTATCAATATGACTTATCACTGTTGATGTTTGACATCCCCCTATCATTTTTTTTTTTTTTTTTGAGCACTTACTTTCTAGTCCTATAAGATGTTTTGGATGCTACAGGATGTTCCTGTCCTGGTCCTAGAATCAGCCATTTATCCAAAGATCTCTGGGTTCCTTTATTGGAATATGATGGTAGAAACCATACTCTGGGCACTAGGTGTGCTAATTGCTACTGGGATGTCATTGCTTTAAATGTATATTAACCTGTGTATGTATACATGTCTATTCCTATTTCTATATGTAACCATCTCTACATATACTAAGCTAACATGAGTTCTTACTGATTATCTGACTCTAATCCATTATCATATAAATAATTCTAGTCTCCTTCTCTTACTTATCTTTAAACTCCCACTCCAACAGTGAGAAACCTAGCTCCCACCATCTCCCATTCTTTTACTTAATTGTTCAATTCCAATAGATGTGTGCAGTGATATCAGAATTATTATTATTATTATTATTATTATTATTATTATTTGAGATGGAGTCTCGCTCTGTCGCCCAGGCTGGAGTGCAGTGGCACAATCTTGGCTCACTGCGACCTCTGCCTACCAGGTTCAAGTGATTCTCCTGCCTCAGCCTCCTGAGTAGCTGGGATTACAGGTGTGCACCAACACGTCTGACTAATTTTTATATTTTTAGTAGAGATGGGGTTTCACCATGTGGGCCAGGCTTGTCTCGAACTCCTGACCTCAGGTAATCTTCCAGTCTTGGCCTCACAAAGTGCTGGGATTATAGGTGTGAGCCACCACTCCTGGCCGTGATACAGAATTATTAACCAGTGCCCCATTGTGGGAAAACTTTATCAGGTAGCATTTATGTACAATTTCTTTCATCTTTAGTCTTACAGACGCCACTCATTTCCAAAGTTACTTAGGTCAGTCCCTTTTCTTCCCATTTCCTTCAGTGAGGTTGTTTCATACATTTGTAAGTCAATTTCTTTTGCCATGGCTTGCATTTGCAGTCCAGTATCCCTCAACCATTTTATCAAAATTATTTTGATAAAATGATTATCAAAAACATTTGCATGCAATAAGGGTTCACTCTGTGTGCTCTAAAGTTCTATGGGTTTTGACAAATGCTTAATGTGACATATCCACCATTTCAGCTTCATACAAAACATTTCACTGCTCTAAAATATCTTCCATGTTTCACCTGTTCAAACATCTCCTCTCCCCAGCTACCACTGATCTTTTTGTCAATGTCATACGATTGCAATGATAGAGTATATTGCTTTTTCAGAACTGGCTTCTTTCACTTATCAATATGTATTTAAGATTCATCCATGTCTTTTACAGTTTAATATCTCATTTCTTTTTATTGTTGAATAAATTTTTTATCGTATGAATATACCATAGTTTGTTTATTCATTCACCTATCAAAGAACATTTTGTTTACTTCAAGTTTTTGGTCACTATGAACAAAGCTGCTATAAACATTCACAAGCAGGTTTTTATGTCATCATAAGTTTCCAACTGAATTGGTAAATATCTACAAGTGCAGTGTATTAGTCCATTTTCATGCTGCTGATAAAGACATATGTGAGCCTGGGTAATTTATAAAGAAAAAGAGGTTTAATGGACTCCCAATTCCACGTGGCTGGGGAGGCCTCACAATCATGGTGGAAGGCAAAAGGCACGTCTTACATGATGGCAGACAAGAGAGAATGAGAGCCAAGCAATAGTGTTTCCCCTCATAAAAGCATCAGATCTGGTGAGACTTATTCACTACCATGAGAACAGTATGGGGGAAACCACCCCCACGATTTGATTTTCTCCCACAGAGTTCCTCCCACAGCACGTTGGAATTATGGGAGCTACAGTTCAAGATGAGGTTTGGGTTGGGGACACAGCCAAACCAAATCATGCAGTTTCTGGATTATAGGGTAAAACTATGTTCAGCTTTCTAAGAAACTGTCAAACCACCTTCCAAGGTAACTCTACCATTCTGCATTCCCGAAGCAATAAGTGAGTAGTTATGTCTGTGAGTGTTAACCATTCTAATGGGTGTGTAGTGGAATCTCATTGTTTTAATTCGCATTTCCCTAATGATAAAATGATATTGAGCACCTTTTCATGTGCTTATTTGCCATCTATATATTTTCTTTAGTGAGATATCTGTTCAGATATTTTTCCCATTTTTTGACTGGGTTGTTTTAATTGGTTGCATTTTAAGCATTCTTTGTATATTTTGGAGACAAGTCTTTTATGCAGTATGTGTGTAGTGGAATCTCATTGTTTTAATTCGCATTTCCCTAAGGATAAAATGATATTGAGCACCTTTTCATGTGCTTATTTGCCATCTATATATTTTCTTTAGTGAGATATCTGTTCAGATATTTTTCCCATTTTTTGATTGGGTTGTTTTAATTGTTTGCATTTTAAGCATTCTTTGTATATTTTGGAGACAAGTCTTTTATGCAGTATGTGTTTTGCAAATATTTCCCCTTAGCCTGTGACTTGCCTTTTGATTGTGTTAACATTGTCTTTCACTGAGCAGAAGCTTTTCAATTTAATAAAGTCCAAATTTCTGCTTTTTAAATTTCATGGATTGTACTTTTGGTATTGTATCTAAAAACTAATAATCAAACCAAAGGTCACCTAGATTTGGGGGCAGATTTTTACCATCCAAAAATTAAATTCCTGGTCCTTATTTGACTTTGTAAGTGGTATTTGACAAAATGATTTACTACTTCTGGATATATTTTCTGTGTGCAGCTTCTAAGATACTACACTATTCTTTTTTTCTCCAACATCATAAACCACTCTTTCTCAGTTTTCATTGCTGATTTCTCCTTAATTCTCTGATCTCTCTTTTTTTTTAATAGTGTCCCTTTTTTAAAAATTTATTTATTTATTTATTTATTATTATACTTTAGGTTGCCAGAGTGCTCCAGGGCTTAATCTTACAACTGCTTCACTTTTCTACGTACGCTCACACTCTTGTGACTTTATCCAGTCCTTTGTCTTTAAACATTATCTATGTAACGTTGACTCACAAATGTTTATATCCTTCTAGGACCTCTCAATTACAGATTCATATATGCCTGATTGAATCTTCACATTGATTGCATCTGGAATTCAGTGGGCCTTAATCCAAACTCCTTATTTCTTCTTCTTCTTCTTCTTCTTCTTCTTCTTATTATTATTATTATTTTGAGATGGAGTCCCGCTTGTAGCCCAGGCTGGGGTGCAGTGGTGTGATCTTGGCTCACTGCAACCTCCTGCAACCTCTGCCTCCTGGGTTCAAGCGATTCTCCTGCCTCAGCCTCCTGAGTAGCTGAGACTACAGGCGTGTGCTACCATGCCCGGCTAATTTTTTTATTTTTAGTAGAGACAGGGTTTCACCATGTTGGCCAGGCTAGTCTCAAACTCCTGACTTCAGATGATCAGCCTGCCTCAGCCTCCCAAAGTGCTGGGACTACAGGTGTGACAAACTCCTCATTTCTACACCAAGTTTGTACTTCCTAGTCTTTTCCTCTCAGTTACTGACAATTGCCAAGGGGTCAGCATTTTCTTGGGTGGTGAACATTAAAGATGGTATCCATTTCATGGAAGCAGCCTGGGGCTGGGTCTGCAGAGCAGGCAAGCAATGCCTCCTGTAGATTATTTGCCATGTGGCTGCCATTGTGCCCTTTCCTATATGCAAGCAGTGTCCTCCAACACTGACTACAGGCTTGGCCATGTGAATTACCTGGACCAAAAGAATATGGAAGAAGTGATGTGTAACTTCTGATCCTAGGCCTTGAGAGGCTTTAGCTTCTGCTCTCATTCTTTCGGCATACTTCTCTGGGATCATCATGTGGAAAAGGGCTGATCGAGTTTTCTACAGGATGAGAGTCCACATTGAACAGAGATGATCCTTCCCAGCTAAGATTCCCTAAATTACCAACCCCTAGTTAGTGCTAACATCAGACATGTGACTGAAGGCATCTTTGACCATCTGTCTTTAAGTCACTCGATGACCACTGTCATATATATGACTTCAGACAAGACAAGCAGAAGGACCTCTCCCTGGAACCTGGGCCAAACGTCTGACTCACAGAATTTTGAGCAAATGAAAAATAGTTGTTGCCTTAAGACACCAAGTTTTGAGTTGGTTTGTTATGCAGCAAAAGATAACTGTGATACAGGAAATCCAAGCCAAACTTCTTATCTTTAGTGTCCAATATGGCATAGTACGGGTTTGGGAGCTTTGGAGAATGTGCTCACTTGAATGTGACCAGATGGCCTGTGTTATGTGAGCCAAGCTGTATTTTTGTTCAGAGAAAACTGTGTTTAGCTTTCTTCTTTTCCCTTATGATTTAGTAAAATTTGTAGAGTTCCTTTCTTTAACAATTGGGCCCACCTTCCAAAATACCAGCTTGTGAACTTCGTGGGGACAGTGTGTCAAAGGAGGTCCCTTGGCGTCCATGTGAGGGTGGCAGTGTGACCAGTGAGAGTCCAGCCAAGGCAAGAACAAGTTTAGTCATTTAGCTGCAATTTCTTTGTTGTTGTTGTTTTTTGAGATGGAGTTTCACTCTTGTTGCCCAGGCTGGAGTACAGTGGCGCGATCTTGGCTCACTGCAACCTCCGCCTTCCAGTTTCTAGTGATTCTCCTGCCTCAGCCTCCCGAGTAGCTGGGACTACAGGTGCCTGCCATCACGTCTGGATAATTTTTGTATTTTTAGTAGAGACGGGGTTTCACCACATTGGCCAGGCTGATCTCGAATTCCTGATCTCAGGTGATCTGCCCACTTTGGCCTCCCAAAGTGCTGGGATTATAGGCGTGAGCCACAGCGTCCGGCCTCAGCTGCAATTTCTTTCCTCAGAGGGCCAATCTCTGAATGTTGTAAGACCTCTCTTATTGATGATGTCTGCTTCCTTCTTAGATTCCTTTTTAGTTCCCATACTCCTTTTCCAGGCACTGGACTGGTTTTACTACTCATCATCATCCATGCAACAAACAGCTATTGAGCTCTTCCCTAGGGTCGGAGCCTGTAGGCCCAAACATTACAGAGATAAAAGACTTAATTCCAGCCCTTAAGAAGCAGATAAGTAGGGCTGGGCATGGTGGCTCATGCCTGTAATCCCAGCACTCTGGGAGGCCAAAATGGGTGGATCACCTGAGGTCAGGAGTTCGAGACCAGCCTGGCCAACACAGCGAAACCTGTCTCTACTAAAAATAAAAAAAATTAGCCCAGCATGGTGGCAGGCACCTGTAGTCCCAGCTACTTGGGAGGCTGAGGCAGGAGAATTGCTCGAACCTGGGAGGTAGAGGTTGCAGTGAGCCAAGATCTGGCCACTGCACTCCAGCCTGGGTGACAGAGTAAGACTCTGCTTCAAAAAAGAAGCAGTCAAGTAATAAGACAAGTTTAACACTGTCTAATAAAGAAAGTAGAAAGATGAAATATATTGGAGACACAGAAAGGCAACAGTTAACTAAGCCAGGGAGTATTCCCAAAGTTGACGGCACCTGAGTGAGTCTAGAGTAAAAATAAGAAAAATAGAGGCCATTTCCATCCCCAAGGAGGTCTCATGCTTGTGGGAAGACACACAGTGCAAAGGTGGAGCAATACAGGAAGATTAGGGTCCTGACTTTGGCTTATGGCTCCATGTCCTCTGCGGGAGGCCCTGCTACACTGCTGCAGGGAGCTAGCAGCATTCCATGGCATGAACACACACTATTTAAACATCCATTCTCCTGTTGGTGGAAATCTGGTTGCTCCAAGTTTAAAGATACTACAGATTGTCTGGAATGAACACATTCAAATACATCATTTGGTGCATATAGATACACATTTCTGTTGAGAAAATACTTACGAGTGGGATGGTTATGTTCAGCTTCGGTAAATACTGCTAAACAGTCTTCCAAAACAAGTTTCCATTGCTATCTATCTATCTATCTATCTATCTATCTATCATCTATGTATCTATCAATCAATCTTCTATCTTTCTATCATCTTTCATCTTCTATCATCTATCTATCTATGTATCTATCAATTTATCTGTCTACTATCTATCATCTATCTATCATCTATGGATCTATCAATCAGTCTATCTACTATCTACCTTTCTATTATCTTCGATCATCTATCTATCTATCTATCTATCTATCTATCTATCTATCTATCTATCTTCTATGTATCTATCTACATATCTATCAATCTGTCTATCTTCTATCATCTATCTATCATATTCTATCTATCTTATTCTATCATCTATCTATCTTATTCTATCATCTATCTATCTATCTATCTTCTATCATCTATCTATCCATCTATCATATTCCATCATCTATCTATCTATCATCTATCTACCTATCATATTCTATCTATCATCTATCTATCTATCTATCTATCTATCTATCTATATCTATCTATCTATCTATATCTATCTATCTATCTATCTATCTACCTATCATATTCTATCATCTATCTATCTATCTATCTATCTATCTATCTATCTATCATCTATCTATTTATCTATCTACCTATCATATTCTATCATCTATCTATCTATCTATCTATCTATCTATCATCTTCTATCATCTATCTATCTATCTATCTATCTATCTATCTATCATCTTCTATCATCTATCTATCTGTCTATCTATCTATCTATCTATGCAGTGGATGAAGCTAATTTCCTCAGATGAAGTGTGCTTTAATTGGAAGTGTGGCAAGAACCTCAATCCCCCAGTTGTCTCTGTAAGGCTTTTTGCGGCTCTTACAGGCATGTGCAGGTCACAGGAAGTATTGGGAGAAACATTAAAGGGCTTTGCAGCCAGAAAGTCCTTGTACTGAATCTTGACACCGTCACTGGCTGTGGGGCCTGAGCAAAGTTCATAACTGCCTCAAGGTTGCATCATCATATTCCATGGAGTTAACCTGCCAATCTCTCAGGGCCACTGAAAGGAGTTAAATGTTGTGTATACTGTGGGCTGGCCGAGAGCCTAGCCTGTGGCAAGTGTGCAATAAACAGCTGTTGTTATTACGGTTGTAAATGCTTTCTCTAAGTGGTGACAGGATGTGAGAAGGGCTTCCAGTTGAAACCACAGGCTTGCAGCAATCAAACTGTTGGTATAAGGGCCATGCAGGAAAATTTAGGTACTTGAGGTTTGTTAAGGCTCCAAGGTTCTCATTTCAGCTCAGTTATTCCTATTTTATCCCGAGTTAGATAAGAAGTTTCTATTTCTTTGGTCTCCAGGTCATAGCAGATTCATGGAAGTCATATGTGGTCGTGGCGGTAGTGGTGGTTGTGGTCATTGTGGCGAGGAGGCCTGCCCTTCACAGACATGCGGACAACAGCGGGTATGTGTACCCGAGGGTTAGCAAAAAGGAAAAGAACAACAGAAAGACAGCCACGCCCCGTCTCTGCTTTTACAATGCGCTCAACTCACCCACGGTGGTCAGAGTGGGAAATGTTAAAAAGCTGCTGCAGCCCCCTGACCTCAGATTGTCCTCGGGCTTTCATTCCACTCGCCTTGATGGTTCCCTGGTGCTTTTACCCACCAGGCTCCATGTGGCATCCCCACCTGTATTGCCCTTCAGGTTTTGTGTCTGTGCCACGCTCTGAACTCACATTCTTTCTGTATAACACTTTGGGTAGAAACCCCACCTCCAGGCTGCCCTGATTCGCTAGGTGGGCCAAGGTCAAAAGAAAAGCTGCTGAGAGGTCGGGCACAGTGGCTCACGCCTGTAATCCCAGCAGTTTGGGAGGCCGAGGAGGGCAGATCACAAGGTCAGGAGTTTGAGACCAGCCTGGCCAACATAGTGAAACCCCGTCTCAACTAAAAATACAAAAATTATCAGGTGTGGTGGCATGCACCTGTAGTCCCAGCTACTTGGGAGGCTGAGGCAGGAGAATTGCTTGAACCTAGGAGGTGGAGGTGGAGGTTGCAGTGAGCCGAGATCACACCATTGCACTCCAACATGGGTGACAGGGTGAGACTCCATCTCAAAAAAAAAAAAAAAAAAAAAAAGAAAGAAAAGCTACTGAGAAAGAAAGGGAACACTCAGTCTAAGTCCCTTTAGAGGAGCCAGAGTGCCCCCTCTGTCCGCAAAATGTCCAGGGGCAGCACAGCACAGTCATGGTAAACCGGAGACTATCCCCACCCATAGTGGTATGTTCAGTTGGATTTAGGATGCTAGAAGACAGGGTGGTGTGGGAATATTTCCACCACTAAAATTAAAAGAGAAAAGAAGTTTTGAATCAGAGAAACACTTTGTATTATTTGGATTCCACTTGGCCATATTTGACATTAAAAGAGAAAGTGTTTTGATCTACATTTGAACTATTAAGACCTGCAGGAGTCACACAGCTGGTCCATATGGCTGGACCCCATAGCTGGCCCTTAGTCCAAAGATCACACTGCTGGCCAGAGAAGTCCTCGAAACTGGAACAGGTTATGAGTGTGAGAGATATATATATATAATGTTTAGGGGTCCTGAAGCTGCAGGAGTCCCGAGACCCTGAAGGAGCAAGGCTTGAATATCTCAGGAGATGAAACAGAAGGTGATAGTTATGACTACAAGGCTGGAGATAGGCTGCAGGGAGGCCTTTATGAGCAGCAACCCCAGGGCACAGGCAGAGAGGAGAAATTCTGTAAAATAAAGAAGCCCAGTGGTGGTCCATTAGTCGTACTAAATATCTGGGGCTCAGAGGTTAAGTGCATTATCGAAGTGCCAAGTTAATCTAGGCAATTGAGTTTTGTTCAGTTGCAGCACACGGGCTATGCAGCTGAATACATAGCAGTGGTTGAGGAGATGGGAGCAGTTACATAGGTAGGTGAGGCTTCCTGGGCAGCCAGCTCCCCCTCTTCCGCAGCCCCCAGGCCTCTGCTGCTTGCTTCCTCCTTGGGCACAAATGCTCTGCCCCTCCGCTGCGACTGGCGTGGACCTGTGTCCCTGCACCCTGCCATCTCTGCTGCTGAAACACTCACAGCCTCAAGTCAGGTGCATTTGTCCAAGCAAGCATGCCACCTGGAAGTGGGATCCTAGACTGCATTTTCTGAGATGCCTGTGAAATTTTTAAAAGTTGATATATTGAAAGGAATTTCATCTGTTAATTTCCCAAATTAAGAAATTGTAAAAGTCAACAATTGCTAATCAGAGCTTATCAATCTCCAAGGAAAGTCCATTTTGACACTGAGAGAAGGAAAACAATTTCTCAGAATAAAGGACAATCAATTATGTTGACTAAATCGATTAAATTTCTGATATTTTCTTTCTTTCCTCTTTCTCCTTTCTTGAAGGATCAGTGTGTAGTTTACTGTGGACCAGGGCAGCTAGGGGGGTTTCAAGCTGTCCTAGATTCAAATCTGCTAGCCTCATACAATTGGCCGTCTTTGGGCATGGAACTTAAGCACAGAAGCAACAGGGTGTGTTTGCATGTGTTTGTGTGTGTGTGTGTGGAGAGACAGAGAGAGAGATTTTAAGGGATTGTCTCATGTGATTGCAGAGGCTTGGTAAATCTGAAATCTGCAGGTTAGGTTTGGCCAGCAGGCCAGAGACCCAAGGAAGAGTTGCAGTTTGAGTCCAAAAATATCTGCTGGCAGAATTCCTTCTTGCTTGGTCCATCTTTGTTCAATTAAGTCCTTCAACTGATTAGATGTGGCCCACCCGCTTTGTGGATGGCAATCTGCTTTACTCAGAGCCCATGGATTTCAATGTTAATCTCTCCCAAAAATCACCTTTACAGAAACATCCAGAATAATATCTGGGCATGATGGCCAAGCCAAGTTGACACATAAAATTAACCATCACAGTAAGCTTTAGTTTTCTTGATATATAAATGAAATAATAATCCCTTCTTAACCATGGCCTGGTTAAAATGACTTCACAAAATAGCACCTAAAGCCTGCCCCAGAATGCCTGTCCTGGCATCATTTTCTGTCCCTCTCTCAGGCTCCCCAGGCTCCCTGCAGGCAGTCACCACTGGGCTCCAAGTCCCTGGGGGTGCAGCTGTATCCTCCTCCCAGAGGCCTGGGTGGGCAGGGTCTTAGCAAGCTCTGTGCCATGACTTTGCCATGACTCCCATCCATGATGGTCCACCCATCTTCCCCACCAGACGGCCCTGAGGGGTGGACGGTTTCATGCTCATCTCTTCAGCTAGTGCCCATCACAGACTCTGGCACATAGTACGTGTGTGGGATGATTGAAGAGCTGGGTGAATTGAGGGGATTTTAGGTGGGACTTAGGGATACCATCAACTGCTTTACCAAGGCTCAACTCTCCTTCTGTGGGACTCTGCTGCCTGCCCCCTCCTCCCTGCCCTCACAGGAGCAGGACTTCTGCTCCAGGTCCTGAGCAATTGCGCTCACCTCTTCGGCCCCCTTCCCCTGGGTGCCATGGCAGCTTTCTGTCTCTTACAAACACCAATGTCTGTCCTGCTGGCCTCTGCAGCCCCCTCCCAAAGCAGGAGTCCCCTCCAGGCCCTGCAGAGCCGTCTGTCTGCCCTGGGTGCTCCACCTCTGCAGGGCCTCTTGGAGGTGCTGGCTGCTTCGTCTTTGAAAGTCTTCCTCTTCCTTCCTGGACCTGCCGGTGCCTCCTCACGCTCCCAGAGCACTGCTTCCTGTCAGCCAATCGCCTGGCTTCCTTCTTCACTGGGACCTCCCTTTTCTGACTGGCTTCTCCCTTAGGACTATGCACCTCACTATCCTCCCTAAGAGTTTCCACCCACCCCTGCCCCACATTTTCTCAGCCGTGGGCTCCCCCTGACCTCATTGGAAAGAGGGTAAGCAGATTGCATCACTTCTCTCAGTCAAACCCTAAACATCCCTGATGCTCACCAGCCTCTCTTCCTCCACTGAGTTCTTGGAACAAGCAGCCCCTGTGTAGACAGTCCCACCCACCTGAGCCTTGGCTGCCTTGCCGAGTGTGCTGTGATGAAAAAGAGAATGTCTATGGATCAGAATGAGTGAGATCGAGAGAGTTCTCTGGGACTTTGGGCAAATTACTGCACCTCTTTGGACTTCAGAGTCCTTGTCTTTAATTTCTGTCATTCAGTGAAGTTGCTGTTGGGCATACTAGATCTACTGGACATTCACGGGTCTGGCACAGAGAGGGTGCATGAGGAGAGATGGCTTTCACCACCTGTCATGCCACCCAAGTCCTCAGTGACCCTCCTTGCCCTTGCACCCTATTCTGCTTCCACTGGTGTGGGAATGAACCATGGTGCCTGGTCTCCCACGAATTTGCCTCCCCTCCCATCACCACACACACATGCTGCCCTTCCTTCTTCTTTTTATTTTTTCTTGAGATGGTGTCTCGCTCTGTCACCCAAGCTGGAGTGCAGTGGCATGATCTCAGCTCACCGCAACCACAGCCTCCCAGATTCAAGCAATTCTCCTGCCTCAGTCTCCCGAGTAGTTGGGATTACAGGCACCCACCACCACGCCTGGCTAATTTTTGTATTTTTAGTAGAGATGGGATTTCGCCATGTTGGCCAGGCTGGTCTTGAACTCCAGACCTCAGGTGATCCACTTGCCTCGGCCTCCCAAAGTGCTTGGATTACAGGTGTGAGCCACCGTGCCCGGCCTGCCCTTCCTTCTTTTGCGGGCAGGGCTAGGTCTGAGCTGATCCAGGGGAGACAATGCTTGGGTTGGGGTGGCAGGGAGGGTGAGAGTGGCAGGTATCCTTCCCTTGGGGCTGTGAAGGTGGAAAGCAGAAGACTCAGGGCTGGGGCTATCAGGGTTTTCATGGCCTGACAGCAGCCCAGGATGGCTATGGGGCCCAGGACATTGGACTGGGCCTGTGGGAACTGTCTCAGCTTCCTCTCGCCTCTGCCCCACTGCCTGCTGCTGCTGCTGCTGCTGCAGCTGCATCTTTTTGGGCTCTTCTCTGAGAATGTTTTTGCAGCCCCTGTTCCTGCTGCATGCTGAGGTGGCCTTGCTCCCTTACCTGGGCACAGGCCTCTCCTCCGGCTTGCTGTGGGGGCTTCTCCTGGTTCCTACTCTCAAGCAGCCCCTCACTGTGCTGGCCTGACTTCATCCCGTGAACCTCCCATTCTGGCATCTGGACCTTTCCAAACTGGTTCTGTGAGCCCCTCCCCACCGAGGCGGCCCCCTCTACCCAAGGATCCCTGTTGCATTGGTGACAGCTCCCCTGTGACCATCCCGGCTCAGACCAGCTCAGCAGCAGCTGGCCCATGGTGGACAGGGGACTTCACGAAGGACCGCCACATTCCACCCCCACTGAATCACTGAATGCCCCTTCTATGTGCTTTTATTGAACTATTAAGACTACATTAAGAAATAACAACTAATTACCAGAGAGAAAGCTTTGAACAAAGGGAAAAAAGACAGTGGTCTGTGAAGCAGAGATAAGTTGATTTTGGTTACGTATTCAGCGTTGGAAAGAAGAAGGGGTGCAGTTAAGCCTTTACTGAGAACCAGTGGCTCACCATGGGCACTTCCCTTCTCCTCCTCTTTTTCTTTATTTGCTGAAAAAACTGGGTTATTTGTTTTGTAGAATGTCCCACGTACTAGGTCTGGCCAATTGCATCTTTGTGGTATAATTTAACTTGTTATTCTATCCCCCACGTTTCTTAAAAATTGGGAGTCAGATCTGGAGGCTGTTTGGACCAGTTTTAATTTGGTAAGGACCCATCACAGAAGATGCTGTGATTGGTGCTGTTATCTGGCATCAGGAGCACGTGCTGAGGGGTCGTCCCTCTTTAGCAACCTTGAGGTGTGCCAGTCCGAGCCCTCCATTCACAAGCCTCATCTGGGGAGATTTTGATGGGCAGCCAGGTTTGAGAACCCTGGTTAGGATCTACCTTGTCATTTTTCAGGTGACCTGGAAGGTTTGTGACCATCACCACCCACACAGCAGTGCAGGAAGCCCCAGCCCCACAGTGCAGGATGATTGGGTTCTGCCCATCAGGGCCTCTTGCAGGCAGTTTTCCAGGGCTCTCTCTGGGTTTCTCACATTTCCCCCTTATCAGGGACAGTGTCAGGGCATTTCCCTGTGACATTTATTTACCGCTAGAGAGGAACCAGAGAGCTCTCCTGACTGTCATCTAACTTCAATAAATGTCTCATGTCCAAGACATGACAAGGGCTTGTGAAAGTCAGCGGGCTTACGGAGCACTGGAAAGGAGTGTGAACTCCTCTTCTAGGCACCTTGCATGGGAGATTCAGTCTGTGGTGGGCCCTGGGTCCAGCTGATCCCATCAGAGGCTGCCTTAACCCTGGAGCCCAGAGGAGGCTGGTTCCTGGTGAATCATCCAAGTGTCTCTGTTGCTCAGTGAGGGTCCCAGGGCACCTGCGCTGGAGCTGGATGGGATGATTCTTACCTCTTGGCTTTGTCCATGGTACACATACTGCCTGGAATGCATCTCTGCCCGCTGGCCCCCATGCAGGGTTCTGGCGTACTCCATGACTGCTCCCCTGCACTGCCTGTGCTGATCCCAGGTCTGGTCAGACTGTTCACTTTCCCACCTTCAGCACTGACCACGCTGTGCTACAATCAGGGTTGTACTGGTTACCACTGAGCAGAGCAATGGCATCTGCAGAAAAGCAGCCCTGATCTGCAGCATCTGCTGATACTGGAGTGTGGACACTCTCACCATGGTGATTTCAGGAGCTGGCCCTCTGTTCCAGGGAGTCTGTGGCTTGAGTGAGCAGTGGACAGATTCTCCCCTGTTCCTGCCCTATCTTGGAGGTTTCTCTGCTGGGGTGAGTGCAGCCTCTTCTGTGGCTGAGCCATGCAGAGGGATGACAGGAGGGCCTTGCCTGCATCCCCTCCCTGCTTCTGTGGGCTTCTCATATCCCCGGTTTTCATGGGACAGGTCTGGCACCTCTCCAGTGGGGAGTGGTGTCTCCAAACCTTCCCCAGGGATTCTGCCTGGCTTTTCCTCCCTCACAGGATCAATTTGGGCTCTGTCCCTTGAGACCCCCATCTCAGCCTTTACAGGCGGCCCCTTCTGTACCTGGCGTGTTGGGAGCAGCATGTCACAGCACGATGAGAGGAGAGCCCTTTGGGCCTCACACCTCATCCTGTTCAGCTCTCGTTTGCTGGTCCAGCTGGCCAGGGACAGAGAGGAGGACTTGGGGTTACCATCCTCTCTCAGAATCCTGGGTCTCTATCTATCTCTGACCTCTGGCTCAGCTGTGGCCTCCGCAGGGTTCCTAGGGCAACCTAGCTCTTGGGCCTTGACAATGGAGCCCCCTCTGCCCGCTGAGCTGTTTGGAGGCTCTGCCTTCTTTCCCAGCCTGCTTTCTGAGACACCTTGACTGAGCCTGGGGTACTACCTGGGTCTTTGCCCAGTTTCTTTAGCCCCTTCACGTTTGAGTTTTATGAGGTGTTGGGGGTATCGCATACTCAATTTGTGAGAAGTTCCCCATAGAAGCGATAGGAGGGTAACCTGCACATCATGAGTCCGGGTTTTGTGCCAGCCTTGCTCTAGTTACATCCTTCAGCCTCACAACCACCTGATGAACCTGATGTCATCATCATGCCCATTTTATCTTCAGTATATTGAGGTATAGAGGTTAAGTGTATTACCTGAGGTCATACAGCTGCTGAGCGTGGAGCTTGGAATCAAATCCTGGCAGACGAGTCCATAACATCAATGCCTGAAATCAGAATGTATAATGCCTCCAGCTTTGGTCTTTTTTTTTTCTTAAAACTGATTTGGCTATTCATGGTTATTTCGTATTTATTTTGGAATTGTTTTTTCTATTTCTGTAAGCAATACCAACGGGATTTTGACAGGGATTGATTTGAATCTGTACATCACTTTGGGTAGTTGGATATTTTAACAATATTAGGTCTTCTGATACATGAACATAAGCTATCTTTCCATTTTTTAATCTTTTTTCATTTCTATTACGAATATTTTGTAGTTTTCAATATTCAAGTCTTTCTCTTCCTTAGTTAAGTTAATCCCTAGATATCTTGTTCATTTAGCACTATTATAAATAAACTCCTTTTCCTAATTTCCTTTCCAAATAGTTCATTATTAGTGTACGGAAACGTAACTGAATTTTTGTAAATTTATTTTGTATCCTCCAACTTTATTGAATTTGTTAAGTTGTTCTAACAGTTTTTCTATAAAGTCTTTAGAAATTTCTATATATAATATGTCATCTGCAAAGAGGGATAATTTTACTTTCTTTATGATTTGAATGCCTTTTGTTTCTTTTTCTTGCCTAATTTTTCTGGATAGGCCTTCTAGTACTATGTTGAATAGAAGGGGCAGAATGGGCATCCTTGTCCTTGTTTTTTATCTTAGAGGAAAAGCTTTAAGTTGGTTGCTATTGAGTGTGATGTCAGCTGTAGGTTTTTCATTCATGGCCCTTTATTACATTGAAGTAATTTTCTTTTATTCATAGCTCATTGAAAAGTTTTTTAAATTATAAAAGGGTGTTAAATTTTGTCGGGCACTTTTTCTGCATCTATGATACATATTATTGTGTGATTTTTATCCTTTATTCTGTTTATGTATTACATTAATTAAATTTTGCATTTTGAACCATCTTTGCATTCCAGGGATACATCCCACTTGGTCATGGTATATGATCCTTTTACTGTGCTGTTCAATTCAGTTCACTAGTATTTTGTTGAGGATTTTTGCATCTGTACACATCAGAGATACTGGCTTGTTATTTTCTTTTCTTGTGGTGCCTTTGTCTAGCTTTCATATCAAGGTAATACCATCCTCATAAAAAGTATTTAGAAGTATTCTTGCTCTTCAATTTCTTGGAAAAGTTTAAGAAGGATTGGCATTAATTCTTCTTTGAATGTTTGGTAGAATTCACCAGTGAAGCCTTCTAGTCTTGGGCTTCTCTCTGTTGGAAAACTTTAGATTACTAGCTCAATCTTCATATCATTTATAGGTCTATTCAGATTTCCTATTTTTAATGATTTAGTTTTTCGTAGTTTGCAAGTTTCTAAACATTTATCAACTTCTTCTAGGTTTTCCAATTTGTTGGCATATAATTGTTTATAGTAGTATCTTATGATCCTTTGTGTTTCTGTGGTATCAGCTACAATGTCTTCTCTTATATTTAACATTTTGTTTGAGTCTTCTCTCTTTTTTCCTTTGTTTAGTTAAGGGTTTGTTAACTTTGTTCTATTCTTTTCAAAAGAAAAACAACTCAATTTCATTGATTTTTTTCCAATTGTTTTTCTTCTTTCTATTTTATTTATTTCTGCTTGAATCTTTATTATTTCCTTCCTTCTGCTAACTTTGTGCTTAGTTGTTCTTTTCTAGTTCCTTGAGGTATAAAGTTAGGTTACTTATTTGGGATATTTCTTCTTTTTCAATTTGGCATTTATCCCTATGAACTTCCCTCTTAGTACTGTTTTGCTGCATTCCATAAATTTTGGTCTGTTGTGCTTCCATTTTTTGTTTGTCTTAAATTATTTTCTGATTCCTTTAAAAAATTTCTTTTTTAACTCAATGGTTGTTCAAGAGTATGCTTTTAAATTTCCACATACTAGCAAATTTTCCAGTTTTCTTTTTACTATTGATTTATAGTTTTATTCTATTATGGTTAGAAAAAATACACTTGCTATGATTTCAGTCTTCCTAAATTTGTTAGAACTTGTTTTGTGACCTAACATGTTATCTATCCTAGAGAAAGATCCATGTGCACTTGAGAAGGATGTTTATTTTGTTGCTGTTGGATGGAATGCTCTGTATATATCTGTTAGGCTCATTTGGTTTATAATGTTTCTCAAGTCCTCTGTTTTCTTATTTTCTGTATAAATGCTCTATTCATTATTGAAAGTGGGGTACTGAAGTCTCCTACTATTATTGCATTGCTGTCTGTTTCTCCCTTCAGTTCTATTAATGTTTGCTTTATATATTTAGGTGCTCTGATGTTAGGTGTATATATATTTATGATGGTTATATCTTCTGGGTAAAGTGATCATTTTATAATGATAAAATGTCCCTCTTGGTTTCTTGTGAAAGTTTTGACTAAAGTCTATTTTGTCTGATATAAGTCTAACCATCCCCTCTCTTGGTTGCCATTTACATGAAGTACTTTTTAATCTCTTTATATTGAGCCTTTGTGTGTCTTTAAATCTAAAGTGAGTTTTTGGTAGACAGCGTGTAATTAGTTTTCTTTTTAAATAAAATTATTGAGTGACTCTATGTCTTTTGATAATGATTTTCGTCCATTTAAATTTAGGTAATTATTGATAGAGAAAAAATTACTATTGCTATTTTTTGGTTAGTTGTTTTAGTCTTGTAGTTCTTTTTTCTACCATTTTTTCTCTTGCTGTCTTCCCTTGTGTTTTGATAATTTTTTTGTATTGATATGCTTTAATTCCTTTCTTTGGTGTAACTTCCACAGCTATTTTTATTTGCGTGATTACCTTGGGGCTTATATAAACTATCTTCAACTATAACAGTCTATTTTAAGCTGATAACAACTTCAGTTCAATTACATATAGAAACTATACACTTTAATTTCTTCTCTGATCACTTTATGTTACTGCAGTCATGATTTATGTATATTCATACTGTAAATCTTTAAACATGTTTTAGTTTACTTTCTGTACCTTTGTCTTTCATACTAGAATTAAAAGTGAATTACCCACTTTTATACTACAGTAATACAGTATTTTACATTTCTGTATATTTACCTTTACCAATGAGTTTATGCTTTCTAATGATATCATATTGCTCTTTAGTATCCTTTTATTTCAACTTGAAAGATTTATTTGGCATTTTTTGGATGGCAGGTCTACTGGTACAGAACTCCCTCAGCATTTGTTTGTCTGTGAACATCTTTATCTCTCATTCATTTTTGAAGGAGAATTTTTCTGGGTATAGTGTCCTTGGTTGGCAGTCTTTTTCTCTTAGCACTTTGAATATATTGTCCTATTGTTTCCAGGTCTACAAAGTTTCTGTTGAATAATTCACTGATAGTCTCATCAGAGTTTCTTTTTATGTGACGTGTTGCTTTTCTCTTTCTACTTTCAGAACTTTCTGTTTTTGACTTTTGGCAATTTGAATACACTATGTCTTGGTGTGGATATATTTGGATTCATTTTTTGGTGTTCTTTGGGATTCTTGGATGTGGATCCAACTCCTTCCTCAGATTTGGGATGTTTTTAGCCATTAATTTTTTTTTAATGAGCTTTCTGATCCTTTCTGTCTCTCTTTGTCTTCTGAAACTTCCATAATGCATGTATTGGTTCACCCAATGGTGTCTCACAATTCCCTTAAGCTTTCTTTACTCTCTTTCATTCTTTTTCTTCTCCTCTGACTGGATTATTTCTAGTGACTTGTCTTCAAGTGGGTGATTCTTTCTTCTTCTTGATATAGTCTACTATTGAACCCTTCTAGTGGATTCTTCAATTCAGTTATTGTGTTCTTCCACTCCATAATTTCTATTTGGTACTTTAAAATATTTTCTCTCTCTTTGTTGAAATTCTCACTTTGTTTATGCATTGTTGTATTGGTGAACATCTTTAAAATATCCATTTTACATTCTCTGTCAGGTAAATCATATAATTCTGCTTTATTAGGGCCAGTTTTGGAGATATTTCTTATTCCTTTGTTTGGAACATTTTGCCTGTTCTTCATTGTGTTGGACTCTGTATTCATATTTGTGCCTTAGACAAAGCAGCATCTCTCAGACTGGCCTGTACAGAAGACTCCCAACCATCAGCCAGGTCAGAGATTCTGAGGGCTTTTATCAATTCTTCCTCTCCCCCAAGGAGAAGCAGGCAGCTGTGGTTTTTGCCCACTAGCTCTGTGTTTAACCAGAAGGAAGAGGGCTATGCTTTTCATCAGCCCAAGCTTCCATCTTCACTGTTCCTCAGTCTATGAGGCTGTGTTGGACTTATTCATGTCCCCAGACTGGCAGGACAAAGTTAATTCTCTGGCAAACCCTCCTGAGGAAGTTGGGACATTGAACAGTGAATGAAACCTTGCCCTTTTTGGGAGAAGCTGGGAGCTAATGGGGTCTTTTCTAATCATATGATCCTGTTCTGGGGGCAGAATCTCTGGTGCAGGATGTCCTGAAAGTTTTTATAAGCTTTGATGAGTCTGGTTTCACATTCTCTTGGGGTGCAGGAGCCTTTCAGTGAGGCTCAATAATTTTAATAATTTAAGAATTTTTTTAATTAAAAAATTAATTTAAAACATTTAATTATTTAAGAATAATTTTAATAATTCCTGATTTCAGAATTATTTCTGAATTGGTGTGTTTGTGGAGGAAAGGAGGATCTAGGACTTCTTACTCTGCCACATTGCTAATGTCACACTCTCTGGTTGTTATATATTTTGGCAACTCAGACAACCTCCAATTTAAATCCTTCTGCACACACTGTTTCTGAATACTAGTCTGTAACTAGCAACTGCAATGCTAGGGCTTAATAATATAATAAAAGCCCCAACTGCCCACAGTTGTCAGAAGCTGTAGCAGCCTAAGGTCAGATTGTTGATGGTACCGTCTTCTGGCTTTCATCTCAGAACATCTCATCCATGGGGTGAGAGAGAGGATGAAGCCATCAAAAGGGAGGGAGAAACAGGGGAAGAGGAAACAAATGGGAGAGATGAGAGGTTAAAGTGCTGGAGAGGAAGTGAGAAAGGTGGGAAAACAAAAGTTGGAGGAGGAGGAAGGGAGGAAAAGCGGACAGGAGCAGGCAAGAGTGAGAGAGGTTTCTACCCTCCTCCTTCACTCCTAGCCATCTCCTGCTCCCCTCCTCTGCTTCTGTCCAGGCTGGTAGGCTTTGCCACAGGGAGCTCTTTCTCTTCCTTAGGGCCAGTGCTCCTCCCAGGTGACATAATTTTTTAAGCTTTTTTTCGCTCCGTTCCACTCACTGAAGCTACTGCCTCCATAGAACCTTGGTCCTCAAGTTAGAGAGAAATTCTAAATGTCTACAGACCAATCACGAGGACTACACAGAGGCCCTTTGCTTCACCATTGCCCAGGCCAATCAGCCACACTCAGCTCTCCACGGAAGAGAGCATGAAACCTCCTTCCTGGGACAGCCTATTCTCTCTGCACAGCTTTGGGTCCTGGCAGCCAGAGTCTTGGCAGGAAAAAGCTGGAACATCCACACTCAGAAGGCCTGGGGTGTGGATGGTTTCTGCTGAAGTCAGGCTACAAGCATTTGCATGACAAGCATGGGAAGGGAACATGGACAGATTTTATTTTACACTGATCTTTTTATTGGGATACACATGACCACTTGAGGCTTGGGGGTGCTGGCTGGCTCTAACCTATTGCTCTGATCTAACTCCTTCGAGCCCTGAGCTTCTGTGACAGACAGGAGGAGGACAAGCAGGGAGTGGGCTCGAGTCATCCTCTCAGGGAGGGAGCAGAGGAGAAACCCATTCCACTGGCTTCCTCAAGCAGTGAAATAGGGAATAACGACCAGGAAGATGGCTTTGAAAACAAAGATTTAAACAACAACAACAACAACAACAAATTCAAGACGCTTTGGATTGAAAGCAAAGAAGACCCAAAGTAAAACAGCTATAAGAACAAGGATATGTATGACACGCCACAGCAAAAGCATAGGTGTGGGTGGTCCCAGAATTGATGTAGTGGCTCCAGAGGTCCTCAGGGACCCCACTGGTTTTTCATCTTTCCCCTCTGCCACTGCTGTCTGCTGTGGTGCCACTCTCAGTGGTTGCAGAAAGACTGTGGCCTTTCCATGCAGCAGAAAAACAGAGTTCTCCTACTCAACCATTCCTTAACAGTAGGGAAAAAATCTTTCCCTTGGAGTCCATGGCAGAATTCCTATTAGTGCTATTGGCCAGGGCTGGCCCTGTGCCCAAAACTCTGCAGGCAGTGCGGGCTGGTGAGGGCTACTCTTCTGGGCCTCAGGGTAGAGGGTGGGCTGTGCTCCAGACACCTGGGCAGGAGGGGGCTTCTGGATAGGCCCAGAGCATCTGCTACATCCCACACATCATAGAAATCCCTGAGGGATCATTTCTGTTGTCTTTCTGTTGGGATTCACAATGAAATTATGATGATGACTGTGGAGTGCTATTTTTATAGGAGCATGGATGCAGAGGCATCTGCATCCTGCTTCACGGCCAGACTCGGGGAATCCCCAGGGAACCATTGGACCACTGAATGTCTGGTCCACTGAGGAAGAGAAGGTGAGCTGATCCTGTGGGAGGAAGAAAGGAGACCCTGGGGGAATCAGGGGCTCGATTAGCCACTGGGGGACATTCTGGAGTGAACAGTGCTTAGCCACAAGCAAGAACTAATGGATCAGGAAGAACTGTTTTGTTACTCTGTGCCAGGCAGTGTGGTGAGTTCTTTACACTCATTTTGCCTAGGCCTAATCTTGCCAGTGATTATTACCCCAAGTTTGCCAATAAGGGATAATTGTTTCCTGTTTCCAGCTGTTGGCCAGCAGCCACCCATCACCCATGTGACTCTTCAAATGTGCACCAGATGCTTGAATTCCTGGAGGGATGTGCTCTCACTCCAGGTTTTGCCTGGTCCAGAAGCTTAGCATGGAGGCATTTAGTCATTATCATTTGGGATTTTTTGTCTGTTACTGGTAGTTTCTAAAAGCACTGGGGGCAGTCTTTAGCAGGGGGTCCAGCTCTCTTGGCAGCTAAACTGCTCCTTGTAGAAAGTTAGAGCTGCAGAACACACCCGTCTCTGAAAGCCACCCTGTCCAGTGTCACTGAGGGTCCTCAGAGACTCTGCCTGTGTTCTGCAGATCCAACCTGGGGTACCTCATCCCCTCCTGCTGAAGCAGCGTCTGGTTTCCTGATCAGCTTTTCTGTGCTCTGACCACTTTTGACAACTGTCCTGCTCTACCCCTGTCTCTTCTCCCTGCGCATGGAAACAGGACCCTCCTTTGTTTGCCCAAAGCATAACAAATGCTAAGATCTGGCATTTAACATGACTTCCTTAGAAGCTTGGGCATGACCTAGGAGATTACAATGGAGAAGAGGACAACTCCACACCGAGTCTCATGCACACACAGAGAATATCTAAGGAATGATGTACAGGTACCCTGTAACGTAGCGGGGATTAGGTTGCTGGAGAGAAAGGTGAAAGGGAGATTTGCTTTCTGGTCCAAATGTGTTGAATGTTGCTCTTGAAATTTAAATCATGTTGCATATATTCCCCTTTCCAATTCAATCAATCAAACGATAAGCACACATGAGATTAGTCACTGCTGTTTCTATAATCTAGAAGCCCTTCACAGGGTCTTTCCTTTTTGTCCCATTTGCTGTCCCATTTTGCAGGGCTTAGCTTATCCTGCCCGCTCTCCACACACAGAGTCCCCCATGGTCCTGAACTCCCTCCTTGAGCCTCTAGGACCCCGAAACACTGTTGGGCCAAAGAGAAAGCAAAGGCAGCTCATCCTAATGCCCAGGCCTGGTCCTCCACTCCTGGGCAGATGGCATCTCGCATCACTATGGACTACACCTCTCCTTGTCTCAATTTCTACTTTTTTAGAAGAGGATTTAGGCTTTACCTGCAGAACCAAAGGTTGACTGAAGAGTTGGCCTCTGCTTGGAGAGGCTCAGTAGCCAAAGGCCAACTGAAGAAAGTAGACCACAGTTTTCCATAGTTCACAGGGAGTCTTGCAGCTGGGGAGATTTTGGAGATAGTGTGCAACCAGCTCATTTACTCATAAAGACATTGAGGGTCAGAGGGGAGAAGGAACTGCAGCTTAAATTTCTCTATCCAGAGAGTGCTGCTGGCCCCAGCATGACTGGAACCAGGGCCCTGACACTCTCTAACCTACGATTCAGCCTCCAGACTTCCCTGGGCTGTGTGACTAAGCCTGGAGGGGCTCCCTTCAGATCAAGTCACTGCAGAGTGTTCACAGGGCAGGGGGCAGAGGACAAGACAAAAGACCAACACTGATACAGATGCGACAGCTAGAAGGTGCTGCAGCCCCTTGGACATTGCCTGTGGGAGGGATGGCCGGAGTCTCTCCCCACAGGGGGGTTGTGAATGGGGTCTGGAGGGGGCCAGCTTTGAGCATGCTGAAGGAAAAGCCTTGTAAGTGGGAGGCTGACATCAGCTCTCAGACGGAGGCTGCAGCTCTGCAAGACACTAGGCCCAGCCAGGGAGTTTGGAATGCATTCTGGCAGTCCTTGCTGACACTGAAGTACTGGGCAGTCTGTTATGGGTTGGGTAAGTCTCTGAAAATGAAGGTGATGACCACCAGGTCATCCCAGGACACTCTGTCTGTCGGCTTCCTTTTTGGCTTTTCCATGTTCCCTCAGAGTGCTGTTTCCTAATCACCTGTGTCTTCAGGCTCACGCTGGCACTTATCTCCCCCAAATGGACATGCTGAAGCTGACCTCTATGGATCCTGATTCACGGGTCTGAGGTGGGGACTGGCTGTGACAGTGTTGGAATTCTCCCCGGGTGAGTCAGATGTATGAGAACATGATCCTCAAACCTTGTTTCCTCTGCACAAGATTCAGCAGCTGGGAGTCAGGGCTGATGAGTAGGGTGTTGGGTCAGGGCTTGGATGTGTCATCTCCCTCCTTCATCCTCACATCTCTAGCCAGCTCTCTCACTTCCCTCAAGGCCCACAGTAGCCTGTTCCATTCGCCTTGAACGCACTCTCTCTATGTCTGCCACCTTCCCTTTGCTTATGACATTCTTTCAGCTTGGAATGGCTGGCCCTTTTATAATAACAGGAAGGAAGCCTTCCCTGCTAATCTCATCCCAATCCCCTGACTTCCTACTTCACTCAAGGACTGTACTCCTGGATGCATGTTTGCTACATCCTGCTTCACAGCTTAAGCCAAGTGCTCTTGCCTCTTATAGGTCCTGTGTCCTGAAACACTCAGCCAACTGTTCTATTGACTGAGCAAATGGTGTAAGAAAAAATGAATGCCCATATGAATGAGTGTCAGCTGAAAGAACAAATGAGTAAATAAATGAACAAATAAAGAATTGCAGACCTCACTGCATGCCTGCACCCCTCCAAAAATAGCACAAACCAAGTCACTTGCTTTCATCTTCCTTCCTGAAACCTCTTCCCTCTTTAGAAAGTGGCTAAGATTGAGGGTGAGCTTCATTTGATTTGACTTGATCTGCTCAGCTCTTATTGACTGAGTTTCATCCAGCTGCAAACCGGCCCATTTGGGTCCATGGCTCAGCAGAAGGCCCCTGGGCTTTTTCTGCCCTCAGAGCACTCAGGGTGACATGCACAGGCCCAAGATTCCACAGCCAGATTATCAACGGCCTCTGCCTGCTTTTTCCGGCTGGCTGTTGCCAGGACTGCTGAGCTATTAATACTCTGCCATCAGCTGCCTTGGAACAATGCACGGTAAGCAGATTGATCCCTCAGCTGAGTTTTCTGTGAGCTGGTGCTGGGGGGATGCCTGGGAGGAGTAGGGGTGAAGCAGCCCTGTAGGGCTGGCACCTGGATCTGTCTACAGGGGATTTGTCCAGCACCTCACTCTCAGAGTCACAGGTTTTCCACACCTAAGTCCTGTGTGTCCCTCGACCAACACATCTGCATCATTTCAAGTGTCCTAATGGATGTGATGATTGCCAAGGGCCTTGGGATTGGGTTATCTCTGGGTTATCCCAATTGGATAGTGACTTAGGTGAGAACCTGCAAGGAAGACCCTGAAGCTCTGTCAGCTCAGTGATCTGGGGCTAGATGCAAATGGTCCCAATGTGATGCCTGCCATCTTGGTCACCCTATCTCTATCCATCATCACTGCCACCTCTGCTTCCTCCAAACAAATGGTGTAAGAAAAAATGAATGTCCATATGAATGAGCGAGTGTCTGCTGAGAAAAACAAATGAGTAAATGAATGAACAAATAAACAAACAAATAACCATCATCGCCACTATTGTTACCCCATCCCAACCTCAAAACTACCACCACTATCATTAATACCCCATCCCAACTCCAAGACTGGCAGATTACCCCATCACAACTCCAATCCCACCATCAACAGAACCAGCAGCCCAAATACTGAGACTCGCCCCCGCATCACCCTCCACAACACCTACCCCAACCCCACACGTCCTGTAGCACCCCTCACCATTCCCTTTTCCTTGGTCACCTCTGCTGGCTGTAACGCACTCTGTCACTCACTGTGTCTGAAGAGCCAGGCTGCCCATATCCTGTACCACACACATCCTTGGGCTCCATTTTTCTTTCTAAACTGCCCTTGGAGTGTATTTAAAGCCCCTCTCATTTGTGTGGCCAGGTTGGGGGTGGTTGAAGAGATAGATAGGTTGGTGACAACCCTGGAAGGGCTCACTCACCCCAGGCAGTGGGATACCTTGAGGGCTACAGGCATCAGTGTGAATTTGATCTTGAGATTACCTTTTTGAGTTAGGAGAGGTTTCCAAGCAGAAAGTTACATGAAAAATCCAAAGAATCACAGGATCAGGGTCATTCAGACAGAGAATGCTTATTAGATACCTGTGAAGGAGTAACATGGCAAAGTGAGGGAGCAGGCTGGGGACAGGAGAGCAGGTACGATGACCAGAGCAGACTTCTGGGGAGCTGGCATCTGGATAAGAAGGAGCCAGGCATTTGAAGATCAGGGAGAAGTGTTCTGGAGAGAAGAGTCGGCAGACACAAAGGCCCTGAAGTGGAAAGAGCTTGACTAATTTGAGGAAGAGACAACTAGTGTGCTGGAGCCCCTGACCCCTGGGAGTCAGGGTCTCCTTATTTACTACAAGATGAAATAATACACCCCACGCATGGTTATTATGAGGATTCAAGGAGATAATATGCACTAAGGCCAGGCCAGCATATGCAGCACATATCTTGTACACACTAAGCACTAAATGAAGAGTTATTATTACACTTCTTTGCCTTTAAAAGCCTCCTCCACCTACTCCTGACAGCCAGTGGAATGTATCTGGGCTGGAGGTGGGGGACATGGTGACTTTTTTTTTTTTTTTTTTTAACGAAGTCTCACTCTGTTGCCAGGCTAGAGTGCAGTGGCGCAATCTCAGCTCACTGGAACCTCTGCCTCCCGGGTTCAAGCAATTCTCCTGCCTCAGCCTCCTGAGTAGCTGGGACTACAGGTGCATGCCACCACTCCCAGCTAATTTTTGTAGTTTTAGTAGAGACGGGATTTCACCGTGTTAGCCAGGATGGTCTCGATCTCTTGATCTCGTGATCCACCCGCCTCGGCCTCCCAAAGTGCTGGGATTACAGGCTTGAGCCACCGCGCCTGGCCGACATGGTGACTTTTATGAAGCGGTTGACTAGGAATGGAGAGGCACAGGATGGCAGATGAAAAGTGAGTTAGTAAATTGAATTTTTTATTAGAAACTGTGAGTATTCCTGATGAGGCAGGCAGGCCAACACTGCTAGATAGATAAAATACGTGAATTTTTATTCATATCCTACCAAGTCCTGCTGATGAAAACATACCTTTTGAACATTAACTCCTTCCTGGAAGATTATGTTTCTACTTCTTGGATATTTTTTTTGTTTCCCTGTAAGCATGGGGAGTTTGATATTCCTGGCCACAGACCTTCAAGGGACACAAAGCAAGATCGTTGCATTTCATAACACAGTCTCATGTGTTAAGTAGATGTTATAGTTTGAGTGTTTGTGTCTCCTCCAAAGTTAATGCTGAAATTTAATCCCCAATGCAGCAGTATTAAGAGTGAGGCAGGCCAGGCACAGTGGCTCACGCCTGTAATCCCAGCACTTTGGGAGCCCAAGGCAGGCGGATCACGAGGTCAAGAGATGGAGACCATCCTGGCAACATGGTGAAACTCCATCTCTACTAAAAATACAAAAATTAACTGGGTGTAGTGGCACACGCCTGTAGTCCCACCTACTCATGAGGCTGAGGCAGGAGAATTGCTTGAACTCGGGAGGCAGAGGTTGCAGTGTGCCAAGATCGTGCCACTGGACTCCAGCCTGGCAACAGAATGAGAATCTATCTCAAAAAAAAATAGAAAGAAAAAAGAAAAGAAAAGCAAAGCAAAGCAGTAAGCCCTCCAGAAAGTGATTAGGCCATGAGGCCCCTGCCTGGTGGATGGAATTAGTCACTGAACAAAGGACTGGGGGAGCTAGGTAGGTCTCCTTTCACCCTTCCACCTTTTCTGCCATGTGAGGACACAGTACTCCTCTCTTCTGGAGGTCACAGCCACGCAGTGCCATCAGGGAAGCGAAGCTGGGCCCTCAGCAGACACCATACCTGCTGGGGTCTTGATGTTGCGCTTCCCAGCCTCCAGAAATGTGAGAAAGAAACGTCTGTTCTTTATAAATTACCCATTCTCAGGTACTTGTTATAACAACAGAAACAAAATCAAGACAGTAGAATATAAATCCCAGAGTGCACCTTCTGTGTGTGAATAGCACAACCTGCCCTTTTGGTCCTAACCGCTGGCCTTGAGTTTGGATTACTGGTGCCCACAATGATTACTATTCTAGAGCAGCTCTTGCAGAACCACACACCCAGAAGGGCCACCTAGCCTTGCCCTGAGTGGACAGGGCACGATGTATGAGCTGACAGTCATTCGTTTTAGAATGACATCTTCAACTGTATTATTTTGGCATAGATTTTGTTTTCTCATTAATCATGCGGGAGCACTCTTTTGTCCCACAAAGTAACACACTCTCTCCCAAACTTCTCAAAATGCATGGCCTTCCTGGTCCAGCTCTTTAATATCTCCCATAAAGGAACAGTGCAGAGACAGTGAGGAATGGCAGCCAACACGTGGCTTCAGGTAGGCTAAGGGATGGGGTTTAAAGAAGACTAGAATCCACAGGAGAATGTGCCCAGCCTGAAGCAGGCACTGTCATGTGCTTCCAGCATATTGTTGCAGCAGAGGAAAATGCCTACTATTTCTGGCTTCTCTAATTTTTCAAGAGAATCCAGAAATTCAGATATTTATGGGATGTCTTCCAGTTTTTAAGTGTGGGCAAGTAATCCAATGTTTTTAAAAACCCTGTGCAGGGAGCACTGTGAGATCAAAAGCCTATATAGCTGTGGGTGGGATGTGGAGCTCTGTTTTAGAGGATCAGTGCAGGAGGCTGTCAATTTCCTTCCCCTAGTTTCTTCAGGTGTTATTCCTGAGGACAGAGCATGTGATACCTGCATATGTGACCAAGTTACACTGGTCCTCTGTAAGATTTCATTTTAAAAATTGTATTTTCTCCACTGTGTCCATGGAGGGCAACATGCTTGCCCAGAGCTTTCAACCGAGTTGCCTGGCATCACCTTGCATCCCACCAGCACAGGAGGACTGAGACATATGTTCTCTGGACTCAATTAAAAAATCCCACTGAAGGGCCCTGAGTCAGCCCAACTTGAGTCAAATGCCATCTTTGGAAAGAATCAACTATAAACGGGGTGGGTGTGAAGTACTGTGATTGGCTGAGCTTGGATCAGGTACTTCCCCCTGGGCCAATCAACTGTGGCCAGAGGGTGTGTGTCTGTGAACCTGGAGGGTCCTATGTAAATCGCAGAGCAGTGGTGGGAGGGGTGTGTCCTTGAAGAAGGGAAATGAGATATCCCCTATAGAGAGAAACAGAGCGACTCTGTATGTTATGGACTAGATGTGTCCCCCTGCCAATTCATGAATTCATGCCTTGAAACCCTAACCCCCAATGCAATGGTATTAGGAGGAGATGGGGACCTTTGGGAGGTGATTAGGTTTAGATGAGGTTATGAGGGTGGGGCTCTCATGATTAAATTGATGCTCTTATAGGAAGACACCAGAGAGCTCTCTCTTTCTCTCTTAATCTCTCTCTTCCTCCACCATGTGAGAGCACTGCAAGAAGGCAGCTGTTCTGCAAACCAGGAAGAGAGCTTTCATCAGAGGCTAGGATCTAGGACTTTCAGCCTCCAGAGCTGTGAGAATAAATGTCTGTTGTGGAAGCCACCCAGTTCGTGGTATTTTATTGTGGCAGCCTAAGTTGACAAAGACACTGCCATAGGCAAATTAGACACTTGTTAGGAAAATCTTCCCTGTCATTTCCCTGAACGTGAACTCATTGCCAAAAACATCCTTGCTAATACCAGGCCATGACATTTACCAGTTCTGTCACCTTGGGCAAGTTTTTTGTTTGTCTTCTTTACTCCCTGAGTCTCAGAGCTTTAATTTCTCTAGTGGGGGTAATTATAATGATCTCCTGGTGCTGTGTGAGGATTAAATGAGATAATCCTTTTTGAGTGCCTGGTATGGCCCTTAGCACATTAAATAATAGCTGTTGTTCCTGTTACTCTTACTACTGTTATGACTTTTGTTGAACATTTTTTTCTTTTATGCCCCATGACTCAGGGCTGATGCTGGAGAGCTGGGGTTTGGTTTTCACACATGGCAACAATGACCATAGGAATCTACTTTATTTGTTGCTTTGCCTCATTTGCTAACTTAGTGCTACTTTGGCATAAACGTGGTATCAGTCACTGTGCTGATGGTCCTGTGGCACTTTGGGAAGATGGACAACTGGGGTCAGGGGCTTCAGATATCTAGGGCTTCATGGGACCGTAATTAACAGTGAAGTGGTGTTTTGATCGATGAGTCTCAGAGGAAGTCTTGTCCACCTGCACTGCTAGAGCTAAATTCAGGCGTTGATTCAATCCTGGTTGCTGGGGCCAGTGTGGATGGCAAGCGGGAGGAGATGATGTTTCTTTGGCAGCATCAGGACCCTCCTCTGAATCCCTGACCTTGGGTCTTGTGCTCTAGCCTGCTGGTGTCCCAAGGCTCTCACAGACAAGGCAAAGCTGACAGAGGTGGTGAGTTCAGAAGCCATGCTTCTGGGGTGTCCAGGAAGGAACTGGGAGCAGGCTGAGGTCGCCCTGGGGAGGGGGTTGCCATTTGGCTTGAACCTGGAAGAATAAGTGAGGTAGAGGAAGCAGACGAGTGGTAAGGAGCCTAAGGCAGAGGCGTGAAGTGAGGAAAAGGCTGGAACAAAATGTGGGTCAGAAGCACAGAGACAGGGAGTCTAAAAGAGGGACCCAGACACCAGGTCACCCTGGCTCTTGAATCCTGTTCAGCTTAATATGAAGCTGTTGTCTCTCAGCCCTAACTCCACCCTTTTACAACTCATTTTGCAATGCTGAACTTGAGACTGCAAACCAGGTTTCTGCCTTGCCAGCTTCCCTTTGTTAGGCTCCTCTAATTGCCCCCATGAGCCTCTGTGAGGCAAGCGTGGGAATGGCTCCTCCCTGTTCCTGGGAGAATCAGCCAGCCCTGGTTCTTCCTCATAGTAGTGACAGTTCCTTTCCATTGCAGCCTCTGAACTATTCCCCTGAGATGCACCAGAACCGCCCGAACAGTGCCCCTTCCTGAGGCCTGGACCCCAGATCTTCCTGGGCGCAGAGACACCAGCACCAATAGCAGAGATGAGAAAGTTCGGAGAAGGATCAAGACCTTAGAAAACATATTTTCTTTATTTCCTCAAAAGTCAGGGTTTTCTCCTAGAAGTTCAATCTAGTTCCGTCACAAATTAGGTTGAATGGATGTGCCGCTCTATTTTTTGGCTCCCTACTCATTTCCATTTGTGTTTTCTCCCCTTCCGCACCAATACCTCATTGCCTAATTACTTAAGATGTATAATAATTCCTAGTCTTTGACAGGGTAAGTCCTCCTGTCTAAGTCTGCATCTTCAGGACCATCTTGGCTATTCTTACTCTTTGTTCCTCTTTGTCAGTATCAGAAGCAGCAGATCAAGCTACACAACCACAACCACAACACGACAAAAACAAAAAATCCAACCACTTTTGTGTTCAAAACACAAAAAGTGCTTTGTGTGCTTTGGAATGCATTGAAGACATAGACAAGGGTTATTCTTTAATGTTTTTAAATCAGGTTTATAATTTTGTCCATATAGGTCAGGTATATCCTTTGTTAAATTTACTCTTGTGGACTTTATAAGCTTGAGACAATTTTAAATGATACCTTTAAAAATGACATTTTAAAATGTTGTTAGTGTATAGAAATGCAATTTTAAAAAGTGACCTCTACTAGGAATCTACAGAGTAATGGTAAATTCTCTTATTAATTCAATAATTCACCTGTAGATTCTCTGGGTTTTCTACATGGACAGTCATAGTATCTGCAAGTACTGACTGTTTTGGCTGTTCTTGCCTGATCTTCATAACAATATTTTCCTTGCCTTTCTTTGGGAGTTGGGACCCACAGCATGATGTTTAATGGAAGCAGTGATAATGGGCCCTTTACCTCCTCCTAACCTTAAGGAAATGCTTTTAACATGCCACTCTTCTATGTGATGTTTGCGTTATTGGGTTGAGAAACTTTCTATTTCTAGCTTGCTAGGAATTTTTAGAATGAAAGTAAAGTTGTATCAAATGCTTTTTCTTCAACTAAGAGATACTGATCTTTCCCTTTGAACTGTGAATGTATGACTTTCATTCATTGATTTTAAAAAATGTTAAATCCACCTTACACTACAAGAATAAACCCAATGGTGATATATAAGCTTTCTTACACATTGCTGGATTCAGTTTGCTAATATATTTTAAGATTTTCTTACATCTAGGTTCATGAGAGACAGGTTGCCTGTAATTTTATTTTCTTACACTGTTGTGGTTGGATTTCGGTATCCATAGTATGCCAACTTCATAAAATGATCCCATTGTCTATTTTCTGGAGGATTCTCAGTAAATTTGGAATTGTTCATCTCGTGGGTACTCAGACCTGGTGCTCTCTCTGTGGAAAGAGATCTTTCTAGCTACTGCTCCATTAAGTGGCTATAGAACCATTCAAAATTTTTGTTTTTTAGTTTTCCTCAGTGTTGGTAAGTTATATTTTTAATGAATTTGCACATATTATCCAAGTTTTCAAGTTTATTGGTATAATGTTGCTGTCCTTGTATTGCCTTCTTAATAGCTGCAGAATTTGAAGTTATGTTTTCTCTTTTACACCTAAATTATTTATTCATGCCTTCTCTCATGTTTTTCTTGATTACTTTTGCCTGAAGTTTTAAAATTTGCCATTTCAAAGAACCAGTTTTTAGCATTTTTTGTCTATTGTATATGCTTATTTTTCATTAATTTTTGCTTTCATCTTTAGTATACTCTCCCTTCCATTTTCTTTAGGTTTGTTCTATTGTTTTTCTTAAGATGTTTAGTTCATTAAATTGTAGCCTTTCTTGTTCCTACTATTAACATTTAAGGATATACGTTTCCATCTATGCAAGGGAACTTCAAAAAGTTCATGGAAAATTTAATTAAAAGATAAAAATTAAAAATATAAGCTTTATTTCTCAACATAAGCACCATCAAGTTCAAGACACTTTTGCAAGCAATGAAGCCAGCCAGTTAGTCTATTCCTAAAGAACTGAGGGTCCTTGGAATTTAACCATGTCAATGCAGTCTTTTTTACATCATTAGCTGAAGAAGGATGGGTGCCCTTTACAAACTTTTTAAGATTAGAAAGCAAAAAGAAGTCAGAAGGAGCCAAATCAGGATGGAAGGCAGATGCCTCATGATATCCCATAAAAACTCTCATGAAATTGCCCTTGTTTGATGAGAGGAATGAGCAGGGTCATTGTAGTGGTGGAGAAGGATCCTCTGGGGAAGCTTCCCCAGGCATTTTTTTGCTAAAGCAGAAACTGCTACCTTTCTCAACATACTCTCATAATAAGTAGATGTTATTGTTCTTTGGTTCTCCAGAAAGTCAACAAGCAAAATGCCTTAAGCATCTGAAAATCTGTTCCCATGACCTCTGCTCTTAACCCATCCGCTTTTGCTTTGAATGGACCACTTCCACCTCTTGGTGGCCATTGCTTTGATTGTGCTTTGTCTTCAGGTAAAGCCACATTTTATCTCCTGTTGCGGTTCTTTGAAGGAATGGTTCAGGATCTTGATTCCTCTTGTTTAAAATTTCCATTGGGAGATCTGGTCCTGTCTGCAGCAGATCTGGGCACAATGGCTTGGGCACCCGTCAAGTGGAAAGTTTGTTCAACTTTAATTTCTTAGTCAGAATTTTGTAAGCTGAATGATTTGAGATGTCTATGGTGGTGTCTCTTGTTTCTGCTGTTAATCATCAGTCCTCCTAGATTAGGGCATGAGCAAGATTAATTTTTTTCTAACAAGTTGATGTGAATGGTTGGCCACTATGGGCTTCATCTTCAACATCTTCTTGTCCTTTCTTTAAAGAAGTTATCCATATGCAAACTGCTGATTTTGGGGGCATTGTTTCCACAAACTTTTCATAAGGTACCAATAATTTCATCCTTCTTCCACCTACCTAAGCTTCACCACAAATTTGCATTTGTTTTTGCTTCAATTTTAGCAGAATTCATGTTGCTTTGATAAGGGCCCTTTTCAAAACGATGTCTTATACTTCTTAGTGCCTCAAACTAGATCCTGATAGACATATTATAACAAGTTAGTATGAGCTTGTTTTGGTGCAAAATAATTTTCAAATCCACGCTTAGTTTTTTTATAATATGCATTTTCTGTGGATGTTTTGAAGACCCTTTGAATATCAAATTCACATTTCATTTCATTTTCATATGCAGTCTTTTACATATTTTCTAATTTCTATTATTATTTCTTCTTTGACTCGCATTATTCTGAAGTATGTTGTTGAATTTGTGTGTGTGTGTATATATATATATTTTTTAATATATATAATTTGTGTGTATATAAAATATATATATATATAAAAATTATCTTTATGTTATTGATTTTTAACTTAATTTCATCATGGCCAGAGATTAGGGTTTATAAGATACCAAGATACCAATCCTTTGACAGTAGTTGAGACTTTTTTTTTTTTGGTCTTTGTTAACAATTTTTGTAAATATTTGTTTTTTGTTTGTTTGTGATGGAGTCTCACTCTGTCACCCAGGCCTGAGTGCAGTGGCACAATCTCGGCTCACTGCAACCTCCGCCTCCTGGGTTCAAGCGATTCTCCTGCCTCAGCTTCCTGAGTAGCTGGGACTACAGGTGCACACCAGTATGCTTGGCTAATTTTTGTATTTTTTTAGTAGAGAAGGGGTTCCACTACATTGCTTAGGCTGGCCTTGAACTTCTGGCCTTGTGATCTGCCCACTTCGGCCTCCCAAAGTGCTGGGATTACAGGCATGAGCCACTGTGCCCAGCTCAATTTTTGTAAATATTCTATGTAGGCTTGAAGAGAATGTGTATTTCTTTACTGTTGGATGCTGTGGATACTAATTATTATGTATCTATGTGTCCATTGTTATCTTCTGTCTTCTATCATCTCTACCTACCTTCCTATCCACCTACCTACCTACCTTCCTTCTTGATCTCCATTATATCAAGACTGGTGTATTTTTCAAACTTGTGTGTCTCCTTCTTTCTCTCCCTCCCTTCCTTCCTTTTTTCCTCCCTCTTTGCAAGACAGCTGTGTCAATATCTCCTGAAATAATGGTGGATTTGTCTATTTCTCTGTGAAGTTCCTGCCAACTTTTGCTTTATATATTTCAAAACCGTATTTCTAGATGCATAAAAGTTTATAACTATTATATTAGCTTTGGGGAGTTGATATTTGCATTTTTTTTTACTTTTTTACTTTTATCCTTTCTGCATTGATATGTTTTAGACCTATTTCTTATAAATAGCATGTTTTACTCTTCTATTATGACAATCTTCTCTTTTAAGTGGAAAAATTAATAGATTTGCATTAATTGTATTTCTAACATAATTGATTGGTTTCTAATAAGTCATTTTGTACTTTCTGTCCAATCTTTTCTATATTTGTTTCTCTAGCTTTCTTTTGAAATGATTAGATATTTTTTCTTATTCCATTTTTTTGGGGCTCTGGTTTAGAATTTATACATGTTTTTCTGTTATTTATTTAACAGGTTTGTTTAACTTATCAAAGTCAAAATTTAATAAATTATAATTTCCCCAAACAATATAGAAACCGAGAACATGTTAATTTTAACTCCTTTCTAAATACAGTATTGATGCCCAGTCTTTTAGTTTTAACCATATTTCTAACCTTATTGGCATAACAATTATTATTATTTGCATAAAATCAGTATTTGTTTAGATTTACTTATATTTTATCATCATGTTCTTGACAAATATGAATTCTAGGTTGATAATTTTTTCTACTTTCTCCTTGAAAGTATTATGTCTGTTTTCATGGCTTCCTTTATTGCTGTTGAGAAGACATTTGCCAAAATACTGTTGACACGTTAAAATTTAGCCTGTATTTTCTCTCACATTACTGCTAATACATTCTTATTCTCATCACTATTAGCACTTTCACTATGATATGACTAGGTGTGGATTCTTTGTATTCATCCTATATGGGTCTTTGGGATTTCTGTATTCTGAAGATTGGTGCCTTTAATTAATCCTGGAAAGTTCTCAGTCACCTATTACCTCCCACCATTTCTTTCTTCCCCTTCTGGAAATCTGATTAGATGTAGTCTAGCTTTCCTTACTCAGTCCTCCATATATTTTTGACACACATCTCAAGTATGGACCTAATTTTGCTTAACATACTTGGTGCTCGCGGGGCCCATTTGCTATGAGAGTCTGGTTTTCTAACTCTGGGTCTCCCTTGCCAGGCAAATACTTTTACTTCCTGAGTCAGCAAGCTGGTGCCTTTCTGCATCTTTATTTCTTTTCTGAGTCCACAGAAATGTCCTCCTTGCATTTGAGGCTACTTTCCCTGTTTTGTGCTTTATCTCTTATAACCATATATTCAGAACAGAAGTGATGCATCTAAAGAGGAAGTTTACATATGCTATCTTGACAGAAAACATTACTTCTAAAAGTATATAAAAGAGACCGAGACCATCCTGGCCAACATGGTGAAACCCCGTCTCTACTAAAAATACAAAAATTATCTGGGCATGATAGTGGGTGCCTGTAGTCCCAGCTACTTGGGAGACTGAGGCAGGAGAATTGCTTGAACCCAGGAGGTGGAGGTTGCAGTGAGCCAAGATTGTGCCATTGCACTCCAGCCTAGCGACAGAGTGAGACTCCATCTCAAAAGAAAAAAAAAGTGATAATAATGATATTAAGCCTAAATTAAATGAGCTTTCCTTTGCTGCATGAATGTTGAGCCTAGTTTTGCTTTGTCGTGTAATCTGAGAAAGGGGTGTAGGTTCATGTGCTGTAAATGTTTACAGGCTTGTGGACTTTAATGTCTTAGTAGGTGAATGTTAAGGAATTGTAAGGTGAGATACCCAGGGAATGTATTTGCATGCTCTTCACTTCCTTTCTAGAGATAATGGGTTCTTCTAAATTAGGAACTTTGAAAAATGGCAGGAGTTTTCATCATTTTGGCCTGTGGTGAAGGAAGATTCCCTCTAGTCCATCTCATGACACTAAAAGTGATGTTTCTCAATTCCAAATTTGATGATGCCACTCCCTGCTGAGAATCCTCCTGGGGATCCCAGGAGGATTACAGAGCAAAGTAGAAACTTCACAGCTGGACCCTCAGGGCTGTCAGTGAGCATCTTCCTGTTTCCTTCTCTAGGCTTGCCTCCTGCCACATTCCCCACTCCACCTATACGCTCCAGCGACTCACAGCACTTTGGACATGTCACAGCCATTTCTACCTAATCATTTACCTCTTCCTGAAATCCCCCATTTGCTAGCTCAGATAACTGATAACTCTGATAACTCAATCATACGTCCTTACCCATTCAGTACTAACAGAAATCTTCCTCTGAGGTTTTCTTGACCAACTCCTCTCTCTCCATCCCGCCATCTTCTGGGTCATGCATTGAAGCATCCTGCAGTTTTCTCTCTCCCTGTAGTTAGCAAGCTTTATTGCCATTTTGGGGTTACTTTCTATTATTGTTGCTGCCTCTGGGACCTCCCTGAGGACAGGTATTGTTCCCTATAGACCTAATGTACACACAGGACCAGGCACATAGGAGGTCCTGCATGCACGCTTGGTGACTTGGAATGAAGGTGTGTTCTCCCACTATGGTGTATGGGTGGTGCTGGGCTGTCTCAGGGCCCTGCAAGTCCTGCTCTGCCTTGGCCTAGGAACAAAGCTTCCCACTTGAATCTAGGGCAACACCATCCCCCAGGGCTTTCCTCTATCCTGAGAATTAAGTGTTTGTATCCAGATAAGACATTTCTGGAAGGATGTACCATTACCTCCTCCATTATCCCATCCCAGGCAGACATCTCTGGTAAAGCAGGGAAATTCCAATGGGACGTGGGTTATCTGAACATGTTTGCCCTGCTCCTGAGGGTTTGCTTGGGAAAGTATCTACTTCAATGGGAATAGATGCCAGCTCTGCAAATGGGGATGCTGGCTTGGCATCCCCACTCACCTTGAGGCAAGCAGGAGGGTGTCTGGACCCTCTTAGAGCAATTCTTCTGCAGGTCCCTTGGTTAAACCGCACGTTCCCAGATCTCAGTGTGGATCTTCCGTCTCAGAGCTAGCATTTTCTAATACATTGTGTAGTTATTATGTGTACTGGCTAAAGCCTGGGTTCAGCTCCGGACTTTGCCACTTCGTGCTATGCAATTTGGATGAGCTTTCTAATGTTTATTTTCTCTATTTCCTTATCTGTAACATGGGAAGAAAATAATAATACCTACCTCAAAGGATTGTTGTGAGCATTAAATGAGTTAATAGATTACACCTTGTACATAGTAAATGCTTAGTACACTTAGAAATGTTAGTCAGAACTCATGTCTAATGCACTGTGTAGCCTCAGAAAAGCCCTTGCCCCATCTCTTAGCTGGCCTTCTAGCATCTGAGGGCCCTAGTTCTCTCCCATTTTACCAGTCAGTCCCACCCTAGTTGGCTTCCAAACACTCATGGCATGTTAGCAGTGCAGCTGGGCACAGGTCTGGAATCCCTCTCTGAAGGAAGGGCCTTGACTGTAGTTTGGGTGATAATCATGATGATTTACTTTTTCTCTTTTGGTTCTAAAGACCACTCCCTTGGGCGTGGGCTGGAAAATACTCTGCAATTTACAACAGTGCCAATTTTTGGTGAGGCTCATCTAATTTTTAAAATTCTTTTTATTATATATTTTTGGTAGGGGATGTGGAAAAGTACTTGGTAGGAGAAAAGTATCTGGAAACAATGTCCCATAAAGACACCTATAAAGGTGTCTGATCTTGGAAGGCAAAGAGAAGAGGCACAAGCTGAAGCTCCCTCCTGTCTCGGCCTCTGAAGCGGGTGGGGTCTTGATTCTGATGGAACTTCTTTTAATGGTCTTAGTACCCTAAGTAATTACCCTTCATATGCAAGTGAAATTTTCCAATCTTTTCTGTGCTTTTTTGGCATGCTTGAGTTTACAGTGGGTATATTTGTATTTTATTGTTTTTCACTAACATTATATCACAAGCATTTCCTCAACTTATTAAAAATTCTTTGTAACATCATTTTCTTGCTGTAGAATATTTAATTGCAAGTCTGCATCATAATTCTCTTAACATTCCCCTAATGATGCAAATTTAAATAGTTCTATATTTTTTCTATGGCAAATAGAGCTATTGTAAGCCTTTTTTAAATGGAAATTTTGGCCCATATTTCAGCATATTGTTTTCAGGATAGACTTTTAGAGGGAGAAATTTTGGATCAAAGAATACGAACAGTTACAAGATTCTTGGCACACTGCCAAATGTACTGTCAGTGAGGTCATGCCCACGTTTATATTCACTAGCCAGTGCGAGCCTAGTGACTTTGGGTAAGAGTCGTTTAAATGATCTCTGGCCTAATTTAATATGTTAAAATGCAATACACACAGGTACACCCATATTTACTACACATATATATGCACATACATGTATATATAGAAGTGTATACATATACATCTACCTATTTAAATCTAATCTATCTACCTATATCTACATCTCTATAAAGTTGACCCTTGAACAATGTGAGGGTTAGGAGTACCACCCCCACCCCTACACAGTCAGAAATACATGAATAAGTCTTTTGACTTCCCCAAAACTTAACTACTAATAGATTACTGTTGAGTAGAAGCCTTACCTATAACCTTAATCAATTGTTATATGTATCATATAGTATATTCTCATCATAAAGCAAGCTAGAGAAAAGAAAACATTACTAAGAAAATCATAAGGACTGCGTGAGCTGTCTTGCGCTTGTAATCCCAGCTACTTGGGAGGCTCAGGTGGGAGGGTTGCTTGAGCCCAGGAGTCCGAGGCTGCAGTGAGATATGATTCTACTGCTGCACTGCAGCGTGGGCAACAGAGAGAGACCTATGTCTCAAGAAAATTATAAAGAAAAAAAGAAAATCATAAGGAAGAGAAAATATATTTGATATATTTATTATTCATTAAGTGCAAGTGGAACATCAGAAAGATTTTCATCTTCATGTTGAGTAGGCTGAGGAGGAGGCGGGGTTGGTCTTGCTGTCTCAGGGGTGGCAGAGGTGGAAGAAAATCTGCATAAGAGTGAAACTGCTCCGTTCAAATCCGTGTTGTTCAAGGGTCAGTGGTGTATGTATACATACATATATACAAATATACATACATATATGTATTTTTTATTAGTAATGCAGCTGCACATTTTTTTCCTGTTAGAATCATTTTTCAATGGCAGGTGATTAATAGTGGGTGGAATAAACAAGCTACAGAACTTCCTTCTACCTCCCTGGGGGGCAGCTGCAGTTAGCTGCCAAGAATTCCAATTCAGCTTTGCTATTTAAAATCTCCAGCCTTGTTTTAAAAATCAAACACGTCTGTGAGGGGAAAATCTCTCTCCATGTAAACAAACAAAAAATATCTTTCTGATAATACATTTCAACAGGGTATTGAAAGGAATGAAAAATACTCATGGTAAAGAGCTTTCTTCACTTTTAGGTACCTCTGCATCTCACTACATTGGCTAATTCTAAGTTTAAGGAAGAAGAAAGGAGCAAGGTTTATCACCCCCCACCCCCCATTTTTTTTTGGGTTTTTTTGATTGTTTGTTTGTTTGTTTTTGAGACAGAGTCTCGCTGTATCACCCAGGCTGGAGTGCAATGGCCCAATCTTGGCTTACTGCAATCTCTGCCCCCTGGGTTCAAGCAGTTCTCCTGCCTCAGCCTCCTGAATAGCTGGGATTACAGACACGTGCCACCACACCTGGCTAATTTTTGTATTTTTAGTAGAGACAGAGTTTTGCTATGCTGGCCAGGCTAGCCTCCAACTCCTGGTCTCAAGTGATCTGCCCACCTCGGCCTCCCAAAGTGCTGGGATTACAGATGTGAGCCACTGCATCCGGCCTATCACCCCTTTTTTACTAATAAGGAACAAAACTCCAAGAGGAGAGCCACCTAACTCTGCTCCATGTCATCTCCCAGGAGCTGCCTTGTCTTATTCACCTAGTGAATATCAACTGCAAGACACAAACAGATTCATTCAATTGTCAGCCCACATGTGGTGTCTAGTAATTGCACAGGTACCCAGTATTGAATGGATGCCTAGTATTGCTCTGGTATCTAGTATTGCACAGGTGCCAGTATTGATCAGATGCTAGTATTGCACAGCTATACCCAGTATTACACAGGTATGTATTGCCCAGGTGCAAACATTGTTTGATGCTAATGTTGTACAGCTGTCCAGTATTGCACGGGAGCCAATATTGCTCAGCTGCCCAGTATAGAATAGGTGCTCAGTATTGCATAGGGGTCAGTATTGCACAGGTATTCTGCATGGCACATGTGTTGATATTACTCAGATGCTAGTGGTACACAGCTGTTCAGTACTGCTTAGATACTAGTATTGTACAGGTGCCAGTATTGCCCAGGTGGCTAGTATTCCACTGCTAGCCAGCATTGCACAGGTGCCCAGTATGGAACAGATGCTAGCATTGCACAGGTATCCAGTACTTACAACATATGTGAAGCATGCTCCCTCTGGCATCTCCATGACCTCATTTCTTAGGAAAATGAGAAAGTGGGACACGAGTCCCATATTGGATTTTGTGACCTTGTCTGAAACACTTGCCTGACTTCTAGCACAGCCTTTTTTTGGTCTCATGTTCTCACATGGGCGCAGGATGGCATTCCGACCTGAGGAGCGTGTCAGGGCTAAGCCGGGGAAGACTAGTGAACTTGGAATCATCTACGTTTTCTTCCCTCCTGTGTCCCTCCCACTGCACACTCCACACACATGCCTCGGCATCCCTTTCTGCTCTCCTATCTCCAGATGAAGAGGGAAGGTGGTGGGCCTTCTCACTATTCTCCCTGCTTCCTCCCTGCTTCCTCCCTGCCTGGAGGGACGTACTTGGCAGAGAGCTTTCTAATACTCATCCCAAAGAAGAAAACTTGCAGGTAGAATTTCTGACTCAGGTCAAAAGCCTGGGTGGAATGGCCTTCTCCCTGGCCTCCCAGAGGCATAGAGGCCAGGCCTCATGAGGTAGCCCTTCTGAATCCTTTGCTTTCATTTTCTCTTTGGGATCCTAGTTAGGTATCTTTTGTTGCAGAGGAGCTGCAGATGTGTCTATGTGATACTTAAAAACTTAGTTTATTCCATAGAGATTTTAGTACAACGGCAGATGAACGGTCTTCATCCACAAACTCAACAGGTCTAGTTTGATCTTTTGCTCCAGGGGCTATTGTGTTCTGTACACATGGTGCTTCATAACGAATTCAGGGTCATATTGATTCACAATTGTGTTAAAAGAGGATTTTGGTGCTCACTTACGCAGCACATATACTAAAATTGGAATGATACAGAGAAGATTAGCATGGCCCCTGTGCACGGATAACATGCACATTCATGCAGCGTTCCATATTTTTGTTAAAAAAAAAATTAAGAGGATTTTGTCTCATCCTGAAAGATCTCTCATAAGGTGCTTTTCCCTGTTCAGGCCTCAGTAATTTCTAGGCTGTCTTCCTCCCCAGAGTACAACCTCTAATTCCTCTCAACATTGGATGCAACGTGATTTGCAAATCTGACCATATCTGCACCCACTTTCCTCCTGTAAAGGGCTCTTACCACCTTCAATTACAGCATAGTGGCCAGCCCTCTCATTACCTGTTCTTTGCAGTCTCTGTGTCTGGAGTCATCCTCGGTTACTTCCATACATGCCTGAAGCTGCAGGAAGAACTGCACACTTGCAGGTTCCAATATCACCTCGATTTCTCCGCATTTGTCATCCCCTCACCTAGATAGCTCCTTCAAAACCCATCTCAGAATTCTCCCTCCAACAATCCTTCCCGGACTTCCCCTCAGGCCATTTGGTCCTCTGTGATGGAACCCTAGCAGCTTCAACTATTTGAACACATCTCTTATTGCAGCCAGTGTCCTCCAGGGAGCCAGCGAGGCCTTGCTCAGCTCCAAATCTCTGGCATTGCACCACCCGTAGTGTAAATGCAGAGAACGTTTGTGTCCCGAATGAAGGAATTAATGGTGTTATCTCTGCCTGGGAGCTGAGGTCTGGATGCCTACCATCCTTTCACCCTAACACCTCCATTTGTTACCTTAAGAAGACAATGTCCGTGCACTGCAGCTATGAACAAAATGGTCCTTCCTGGGCCGAGCACGGTGGCTCACGCCTGTAATCCCAACACTTTGGGAGGCTGAGGTAGGCGAATTACCTGAGATCAGGAGTTCAAGGCCAGCCTGGCTAACATGGTGAAACCCCTTCTCTACTAAAAATACAAAAAATTAGCTGGGCATCATGGTAGGCACCTGTAATCCCAGCTACTTGGGAAGCTGAGGCAGGAGAATTGCTTGAACCTGGAAGGCGGAGGTTGCAGTGAGCCGAGATTGCATCATTACACTCCAGCTTGGGCAACAAGAGCAAAACTCTGTCTCAAAAAAAAAAAAAAAAAGGTCCTTCCCTGGAGAAAGGAGTGGACTGACTCTGACTTGGGGAATCTCAGTAAGCCCAGAGGAAGCTTTATCTTGAGAGAGCTGAATATAGAACTTGTTTTTAAGTACTTTTTGAGAGAGAAAAAATGATAATAATTTCAGCTACTTGAAAAATAAAAGGTGGCTAATGTAATGTACTTGGTTCTAAAAAGACTAGGAGATCTGCATATCTTAACATCAGCTTTGGAGGTCTATAATGTTGGCAAGAGACCTCTTGATTACAGGATGATCTTAGAATAGAGGCTGGCGAACTCCACCCAACCTTATTGCCAGGGCTGTGGATTTATGGATCCACCCATGAACCAAAACATTCTCACAGCTGTATGCCTCTATGTGTTCCTGTCATAGCAAACCAATAAAAAAGACCAAACCTGCAGTGAGATCTCTCATACACTGGCCAGAGGATGGAGAAAAGTTTTCTGCTTTAAACTCTTGCATGTGGTTTGAGAAACAGAACATGTTTTTGATTTTCTGGAGAGAAAGCTGGGACACTTTAAAGACCTATGAGCCCTGTTATTTAGTTCATTGCATTGTTCATTCAACATGTATTTATTGAGTACTCACAGGTACCAGGCACAATGTTAGGCAGTGCCTACCTTTTTGGGAGACAATTCTCCATGGGTCTCTTGCATTTTTCACATCTGTTGAGTGAGGCAGGAACTGCACTGTGTTCTTGACTACCTTTTCCAGGATGTTTGTGTATTAAACAGACATGGAAGACCCAGTAATAGCTCCCTCCAGTGCAAAAGGCAGGCATTTTACTGCCCATTATGAGATTCCGATTTTCTTGGTTCAAGATTTCTCTTCTGGAACTCAACCCACCATATGGATAAACATCCTCTGAGATCACCCACATCACCCACGTGTAACTTGGAGATGTAGAGATGTCATTCAAATATGCTGACGTCATGCTGCTTGCTGGGCTGTAAGTGCCTTTGTCTCTGACCCAGGAATCTCATGTCTTCTGTCAGCATCTATGAAACTGGTATAGGCCGAATTCCTCATTTAAAAGCAGGGCAAAACCTCAGACCCTTCACAATTCTTGGCAAGCTTATATCTTCCTTTAAATTACTATTCAAAACATGAAAATGCAAATATTTTGGTTGCCATGTTACTGGTAAGAACTGTGCAGCACGGAGAAGTTAAGTAGCTCTTCCTAGGTCACACAGAGCTAGTTAGTGCCTGAGATGAGATTTTTGTCCAAGTCTGTCCAATTCCACAGCCACTCTCTTTTCATAACATCATGCTGACATGCTAAATTGCAAACATTAAAATGCCTGTAGTTCTACTTGTGGCACTGGGCCAGTTAAAGTACTGTTGGCCCCTAAATCATTCCCGTTGCTACGATGATAAAAATATTTAGGTAAGGAATGAAAAACAATTGAGCAGACTCTCTCCAGGGAGGACAAAAAGATAAAATCATGAAGGGGAGTTCCTTCCATTAAAAGAAGAAGAGAAAATTCTAATATTTACACAACAGTTGGCTCAAAGCCTTGACCTCCTGCCGCTTCTTCTGGTGAATAGATGAGATCCATCTCTCTCCAGGCAGGATGGGCTGAGTCATGTGAAATTCAGACTAAACAATGGTGCAGCTGGAGGAGCAGGTGAGCCCCAGGGTGGGGAGGCCTCCAGCTCTACAGGCAGGGTCTGAGCCTTGCTAGATCTTTTGAAGCCCCTTTGTGAATTTCCATGGTGCATTTTCATCTTTTGTCTTGTTTAATTTGATCATTATCTTATCCATATGATAGAGACTGACCTGTTCCTTCAGTGACTCTTTATTACCTATGCAACAAAGTCCAAATTTCTTAGCTTGGAACTGAAGCCGCTCTATGGTCAAGCCCTTATATACTGTGCAACTGGCCCAAGCCTCCCTTCGTCTCTAAAGCCTTTCCTAAGTCCATCTCACTCCCAAGATAGAACTGATCTCTCTCTCCTTAGTATTTTAAATTGATCTGTATCACTACTCTCTCAGCATCCATAATACTTTAGGGCTTATACATATTTACATGTTTATCTTCTCCCCTAAACTAGGGACCCCTGAAGGCAGAGGCTGCTATATTTAGCTATGTAATTTCAACACTTACATGGTACCTAATAAATGTTTGTGGATTACAGCTATATACTCAGACACACACACATATATATTATCTATCTGTCTCTGAATCTGAAATTTAATCACTAAATACTCTTAGTTTGGGAATGAGCACTCTGAAGAAGCACAAATCATCTAAGAAGTGTTGGTAGGGATGCTTTGGCATGATGTAATCTAGATGATCACTTTCTTTTTCATAACAGTGGCCTGGGTGCAAGCGTCCTGGGTGCTGGAAGTGTGGATAAGGTGTGACTGGGCTGGCTATCTCTATAAGTTAATCATCCCATCAAGAGCAGATAGGCTCCACTGCATTATCTCTCCCCACCACGAGGAGAGACCTCTCAACCAGGGCAGCTCTGACTAGGGATGGGGTTGCTGGCAGAGGTGCCTGGGCCATCACTGTCCAGGGCCACTGGGTGGCAGAGACCTGGCTGGGGATTCTCTGATCCCAGCACTGGTGTCATGCCAGCATCCATGAGTCTTGATGCCACCTGCTCTGCTCCCTGGGCAGCTCCTGCTGACTCATCTCAACCTGCTGAAGGGAGGCCAGACAGGCCTGAGTTAAATGGCTCCTCTGCCATTAGAAGCTGTGAGACCTCCAGTAAAGCTCATTGACCTTTCTGAGCCTCAATTTCTACAGATCTAAAGGGAGGATAAGGATATCCACTTGCTAGGATTATTTCGAGGATTAAAGGAGGCTTATGTGCAAAGAAGCTGGGATTTTCTACAGACAGAGCTCTGTCCCTTTCCCTCTTCTTCCAGCACTTCTCTGCCCCATCCCCTCTCTTCCTTTCCTCTCCTCTTTCTTCCTTCTTAACAGTCTTTTTGACTCTTTGGTGTGTGCAAATTTGTGCATTATTTACCCCAACTTTGCAGGCATGCGGCAGAATGATTTAGTACATTGCTGGAGGAAGTATCAAAGATTTAAAAACCTGGTCCCTAATCTAAGAGAGGAGTATTAATTGCCCACAAGTGTCCACCAGTGTGCACTCTGTGTGTGTATATGTGTGTGCATTATCTCTTTAAGTTGCCCTGCTCTCTGGTGTGGCCATCTGGCCTCTGCTGTTAGCCTGCAACAGTTCCCTCCTCGTGGCATCTGAGCTAGGCCACCTGGGACAACCCAGCTTTGCAGCTTCCATGTCATCACTACTGCTGCTGAGCCTGATTCTGGCTGGGTCTAGGGACCAAGTAGACTGGGAGCAGACTGTGTTTCAATTGTTTTCCAGGACACTAGGCAGGCAAAGAGTGAGGATAAAGGGAGGTGAGGAAGGGGAGGTGAGTGGCCAGGGAGTCAAGCTGAATATAGACAGCTCCTGGGCCCAATGAGGGAGAAAGGAATGAGTTACCATCATTCTTCCCCCACATAGGCACCTGCTCTCTAGGAGGCCTGGAGAGCCCTGGGCTCATCCTCTTCTGGAGCCTTTTCACCCCAATGCGTGTCTATGTGTAGGTTCTGGTGCCTCCTCTGTGCTCACTGGACAGTGATCTGTGCTCCCAAACCTGGAAGATATGGGTGCTCAAAAACCCGAAATGGCATTGCCATAGGAAGGGATATTAGAAACCATTTACCTGAGTGTTTCCAAAATGTGCTCCGAGGACAACTTGGTCCACGAGTTCCTAGCAGGTATCCTGTGAGCAAATGGGGTCTGTGGTTCAACACGCTTGGGAAAGGCTGTGTGCACCGCTCCCCTCCCACCAGTGTCAGCATTCACACTGGGCCAGTAAAGACGCTGAGGAGCCTGCACTGCTTTCACTTTGCATGATACATCATTTTCTAAACTGACTTGTGCATATTTGTTGGGACTATTTATCCCCATTTTTGCCACGCTGGTGTTCTGAAGATCAGTGTGGGCCATGCAGATACAGCCAAGCCCTTTATTTCATAGATGAAGGCCTGTGAGCTCAGGTCACCAGGAAAAGGTCTCACTTTTGGATCAGGCTTCTGCCATCACTGCTTCTGTGAGCTCCCAGCTCATCTCCCCCACCACGGCCCCAGGACTGCCAGCTCCTCTGATGGGTGGACCCCCCCACTGAGCTCACATCCCCATAATCCTCCCAGGGACATCTTTGGGACCTTTCTGCCAACTCCCAGGTGGAGATGGTGCAGCCTCAAGAAGCCTGAGCCCCAGGGAGTACCTAGGTGACCCCAGCACCTGGCGTGCAGTCTTTAACCTCATAGCTGCTGGTCCTTGGAGTGACAGCTGAGCTGTTGGGAATCTTGGAAAAACTCGCCTGGAAGGGGATTGTTCACCAGTTCATCTTCTCTTTCTGTTACTGTTATTTTGAGTGACAGCTATTCTTCAGGAAGTGTGCAGAAGTAGTGCAATAAGGAGTGTTTGTTTACCGCTGCACACAGTTGTTGACACTGGAAGACAGGAAGGTCTGAGCACTTGACCCTCAACGCTGGGAGTCAGGCACAACAGAGGTGTCATTATCAGCATCATTTGTACGTGAGGGAGGAGAACATGGAGGCCAGAGGGGTCAAACAAGTTGTTCAAGGTCCTGGGACCAGGAAAGGAGAGCTGGGACCCAAAGCCAGGGAGTGGAGCTCTGCAGCCTCTGCTTCCACCCCTGGGTTCCACGGTCACTGTGATTGGAAGGATGAAATTCACTCATATTTTTTGATCAGGTCCATTTGTTCTAATACTGCACCTTGGAAAATCAACACTTCAGCTAGTGCCCTGGCCACTGGGAAAGGCTATTTCTAGTGGGACATTTCACCCTTCCTTTTGTTTCATGCAGCTGATGCCCCTGTAGGGAAAGGAAAGCTGGTCACTTGTCCTTCCTCCCTTGGCAGGCTTGGGAGCCGCCTGTACCGGCTGTGCTCTCTGAGAACTGGCCCCCACAGGAGCCAGAAATGAACTGTCCTGGCCCCGTCAGAGAACATAATATTGCACAGGTGAAAAGCAAGCCCTGGGTGGCGTTTATCTTTCCCCAGATAACTACAGTAATACTGTTGGACTCTGAATGCTCGGTTACATTTCAAATTTATTTCCAATCGTTCTGAGCTGGATCAATGGGAGACAAAGGTACCTTTTAGCTCTGGCACCTGCTGTTCTCCCAAATGTCAAGGACTGACATTTGATGCCATTATCCCCAGTCAGCATACAGATGACTTATTTCCTTGCTTCCCCAGCCCCCGGGTACCCCGGCACCCCCTCACCCTCAACAGGGACTTTCCTGCCAGTGAGCTGATGTTGCTCTGCACTGCCCAGGGGGCCCCATGTGCCCAGACTTTCTCCCACCTCCGTGGAGCAAAGGGTGGCCTCTTGGGTGGCCATCACCTCCCTGGGTCCCTGGGAGAGGGCTCTTGTAGCGCGAGTCCTCCTCCATTCCTCCCTGGGCAGGCACCTAGTGTTTCCAGGTGCCTATCTTGGGAAGAAGAAAGTGCTCTCTCTCTGTCTGGTGGTATCAGCAGGGGTGCTGGGCGATGGGGTGTATTTTTCCTGATGGAGCTGGAGGAGGCATTCAGGAAAGTGAAGTCTGTTGTCCCTCAGATAAAGTACTCCTTTCTGCTGCTATCACCAGCATCTTGGAGGGCAGGGTCGCCCTGCAGGGCTGCATCTGCACTCTCAGCAAACTCCGTGCCCTTGGCCTCATTGGTGTGGTACGTGCCCCTGTGCCGGTACATGTAGTACAGCATGACGAAGAGGAGGCAGACTAGGACGATGGCCACAGCAGCGATCACGCCTGCAGGTGGGAAGAGGTGCAAGGGTCTGTCTGAGGCAGGGGCCCTAGGACCTGGGATGGGGGTCAAGACCCACAGGGGTTGTGTGAGGACAGATATGATGCCACAACCAAAACAGATGCTCCTTGATTTATGATAGGAGCCAGGTTCCTGTAAGCCCATAATAAGTTAAAAATACTGTAAATGAAAAATGCATTTAATACTCCAAACCTACTGAGCATCAAAGCTTGGCCTCGCCTACCTTAAGCAGGCTCAGAACACTTACATTAACCTAAAGTGCAAAATCATCTGACCCAAAGACTATTTTATAATATAGTGTATCATACTATATATTGCCACCTGGGAAATGGTCAAAGTTCAAAATTCAAAGTACGGTTTCTACTGAATGCTTTTGCATTCACGCCATTCCAAACTCAAGAACTCATAAGTTGAACCGTATACATTGGAGACAACTGTACCAACATCAAACAGGACAGTTCATTCCTTCCCCATGCTTCACCAACCTGTTGTGTGATGGCCCTGTAACCTGTGCCTTTCTAAAGGCACAGGGAGATCCTCCTCTCCCCTTCTCTCCTCTCCTTCCTTCCCTCCCTTCTCTTTTTCTTCTTCACAGTTCTGCTACTAAGCACTCTAAGCACTCTGCAGACAGGTTGGAATCACACCCCAGGACTGAACCTTGTTTAGAGATTTTCCATTCTAAAACCAGGAAAGTCCCAGAAAACAGGGCAGAGCTCGTTGCTGTATATACACTATACAGGGGGAAAAAAAGATGAGGCTATTAACTGTGCTTGGGGCAGGTTGTGTGGTTTGTGTTTTTCAATGGCCTGATGGCTGCTTCTCACCCTACCCTGCTCCCATTCCCTCCTGGGGACTGAGGACTGTGGCAAATCTGCAGGAGGAGCAGGACTTGGCCACACAAAGGACTGAAATGGGAGAGGGTAATGCAGAGGATGCCAAGGTGGTGGCTGTGCAAGGGAGAAGTCACCCCTCACTTCTGCTGGGACTCCAGAGGGGTGGGGAAGTACAGTGTGAAGCTGCTTAGGAGGGGTCAGATCACTCAGGACCTTGAGAGTGAGGGGTCAGCAGTCTCATGGGACAGGGGTGTTTTGAGTTTGGGCATTTACTTTGAAGCTGCAGAACAAGCCTCTGTCTTTTCTTAGAATGCAGGTTTATTTGGAGGCCTTGGGGAGGGACTGCTGAAGAATATGAAAAGTCTGAAACTGCTCCCAAGTCCCACCTTTATAGAGCAATTTCCTAAACTTCCTACTGCCTTCAGGGGAACACTTGTATCTGCATAATGTTAATAATACCATCTAAGAAGAAAAAAAGCTCAGTGGTGCAATGAGTTGGAGAATGCCAGGTTACACAGAGTCCAACAGGTGTCTTGGATTGCTTGCTGCTGCTGCTTTTTCTTTCTTTTCAAATTGTAGATGTTTCCTGAGTTATTAATAAGCTGCTGAGAAGTGTGGATCTCAAAGAAGGTCGCAGAGCACACAGCACCTCCCAAACTTGGTTGTTCTTCAAACACAGTTTGCAGTCACAGCCATGACCCATGGGGAGCCACTTGCCCAGGGTTCAAAGCAAAGCAAAGGCAGGCTCAAGTTTCCTTGAGGATGGAGGGTTGGGGGTCATGGACCCAGGGAAGAAAATAATGTGGGATGAGGGAGATGGTGGAGAAGTCTAAGTAGCCTGGTCAGTCTACCCTCATTCCACTTCCACCCTCAACCTCCCTCACCAAAGCTGCTGTCTCTCCAGCCCCTGACTTCCTGTGAGTCAAGAGCCCTGAGAAAGGCCAATAAATATATACACAGATACGTATGATGTACGCATGTATATATATTTACCCAGGGCTAGACTCCTCCATTCCACATTGAAAACCACCTCTGAGGGAGAGAAAAAATGGCCACAGCCACCCCTGCCCAAGTCCTTAGGTCAGTTCTCTCCTGGATGTTTTCACCAAGGCCCCCCACCCTGGCTGCTTGAAGGGCTCTGTGATGAGAGCTCACCTGCAATGATGGCAATGTCCATTGTGGTGGAGGAGGAGGTAATCCCTGGATCAGGCCCTGTGAACAGAGGACAAGAATCTGAGGTCAGAGAGGAAGACTCTCCATGCCTAGCAGCACCTTGGCCCAAGCTGCATCCTTTGCTCAGGTGTGAGCAGCTCTGAGAATGGGTCCAAGTGGACAGGAGCAGTGTGGGGTACCCACCGACTCCTAGCAGGGATGCACAGACCAGGAACCAGGTTCTGCTTGATCACTGACTGGGATGGAACTGTTTGAAACTGAACCACCAGGTCACTCCAGGCCCATTTGAGTTCTCTGCAGTATGCATCCACTGAGAGTGGTGCTGCACCTGGTAGATGCTTAACAGAAATCTGTGTGTGTATGAAGGCAGGGATTCTTGTTGTGTTTAAGAAAGAATATTTGTGGAGTGTCTGATGCTCACACCAGGTGTCTCAGTCCATTTTGTGTTGCTATAGCTGAATACTCGGGTAATTTATAAAGAAGAGAGGTTTATTTGGCTCACAGTTCTAGTGGCTGGGAAGTCCAAATTGGGCAGCTGCATCTGGTGAGGGCCTCATACTGCTCCCACTCATGGCAAAAAGCAGAAGGGGAGCAGACATTCGCAAAGAGACCACAAGGTGATATAGAAAGCAAGAGAGTTTAGAAAGCTGAATTTGCTTTTATAACAACCTGCTCTCCAGTAACTAATCCAGTCTCATGACAGATAGAACTGCTCCCTCCCTCAAGGGGGTATTAATCTATGCATGAGGGATCTGCCCCTATGACTCAAATATCTCCCACTAGGTCCCACCTCCCATCACTGCCACCTTGGGAATTCAAACCAAGCAAGGCAGGCTGAACTTTCTTTGAGGATGGAGGTTTGGGGGGCATGGACCCAGGGCAGAAAACAATGTAGGATGAGGGAGATGGTGGAGAAGTCTAAGTAGCCTAGTCAGTCTACCCTCATCCCACCTCCACCCTCAGTCTCCCTCACCAAAGCTGCTGTCTCTCCAGCCCCTCAGTTCCTGTGAGTCAACAGCCCTGAGAAAGGGCAATAAATATATACACAGATATGTATGACATACCTACGTATATATATTTACCCAGGGCTAGACTCCTCCATTCCACATTGAAAACCACCTCTGAGGGAGAGAAAAAATGGCCACAGCCACCCCTGCCCAAGTCCTTAGGTCAGTTCTCCCCTGGATGTTTTCACCAAGGCCCCCAACCCTGGCTGCTTGAAGGGCTGTGTGATAAGAGCTCACCTGCAGTGATGGCAATGTCCATTGTGGTGGAGGAGGAGGTAATCCCTGGATCAGGCTCTGTGAACAGAGGACAAGAATCTGAGGTCAGAGAGGAAGACTCTCCATGTCTAGCAGCACCTTGGCCCAAGCTGCATCCTTTGCTCAGGTGTGAGCAGCTCTGAGAATGGGTCCAAGTGGACAGGAGCAGTGTGGTGTACCCACAGACTCCTAGCAGGGGTGCACAGACCAGGAACCAGGTTCTGCTTGATCACTGACTGGGATGGAACTGTTTGAACTTGAACCACCAGGTCACTCCAGGCCCATTTGAGTTCTCTGCAGTATGCCTCCACTGAGAGTGGTGCTGCACCTGGTAGATGCTCAACAGAAATCTGTGCTGTGTATGAAGGCAGGGATTCTTGTTGTATTTAAGAAAGAATATTTGTGGAGTGTCTGATGCTCACATCAGGTGTCTCAGTCCATTTTGTGTTGCTATAGCTGAATACTCGGGTAATTTATAAAGAAGAGAGGTTTATTTGGCTCACAGTTCTAGTGGCTGGGAAGTCCAAATTGGGCAGCTGCATCTGGTGAGGGCCTCATACTGCTCCCACTCATGGCAAAAAGCAGAAGGGGAGCAGACATTCGCAAAGAGACCACAAGGTGATATAGAAAGCAAGAGAGTTTAGAAAGCTGAATTTGCTTTTATAACAAGCTGCTCTCCAGTAACTAATCCAGTCTCATGACAGATAGAACTCCCTCCCTCCCTCAAGGGGGTATTAATCTATGCATGAGGGATCTGCCCCTATGACTCAAATATCTCCCACTAGGTCCCACCTCCCATCACTGCCACCTTGGGAATCAAATTTCAACATGAGCTTTTTCAGGGTCAAACCACATCCAAACCATAGCACTAGGTGTTGCTTAAATTGCCTTCTATCTACTCTATCATGCAGTCTTCACAGCAATCCTATGAGGTGCCTGGTGTTATTGGCCCATCTCACAGGAAGAACACCAAGGCTCAGAGATGTGATGTGCCCATGATCACACAGCTCATGCAATATCAGGTCAGGACCTAGCCAGTGCTCTTGCCTCTGGAGTGCACTTTCTGTCTTGGAGAAGCCCTTCCCAGGGCTCCTGTCTGAGAAGTCATTCCTGAAGCCCGCCCATAGGTCTTTACATTGACTCTCCTGTGGGAAGGACCACTCTATGACACTATCCAAGTTACTGAGTGTGTTTTTTCACAGCTTAATGGCCTGGCCAAAGAGGGTAGGATGTCTAGGACATTGGGGACCTGCATGTTTCCTAGAGCTGCTGCACAGAATGCCTTCTCTCCTCTGGGAGATGATTGTGAAGAAGGATTTATTGTATCACAGAAATATCAGTGTTAACATAGGAAACCCCATGTTCCCATTACAATGGCCCTGCATAATAAAACAGAGAAGGATGCTTCACAATAGTCATTTCCAGTCAGATAATCACTTAAATTATAGTGTTATGAGGTCACTCTCCCCAGTGCAACTGCCAGATGCCTCTTTCTTATAAGTAACTGCCTGCTGGAGTCAGGAGTCATAGTGGGTGAAGGGAGAACAGACTCCCAGCTAGGGGTCCACAGCAGGAAGCAGGTGGGCCAAGCTAGGGGTGTCTGGGGCCAGGAAGGAGCTTGGAGTTAGTTAAGAAGTTAATACAAGGCATTGAGGCAGCCAAGGGACCCAGTGAACACTGGTTCAGGAGTCAGGGCCTCAGGAGCCAGGAACCAGGCAGGGTAGAGGATCCAGCATTCACAGTGCTTCTCAGTAGCTAGACCTGAAGCAGGAACCACAGCAAGTTCAAGCAGGTGCTAGACTTTACTATGCCGTGTGAACAAGTGCAGCCTCCAATTTAGTATCTAGCACATAGTAGGTACTCAATAAATATTCACTGAATGCATGAATGAATGCATGCATATATAAATGAATGGATTTAGTGGTGGAGTTCTAGACTTTTCTAACCACTATACATCTCAAAGTTCGGAAAGAAAGAATAACACCTTGCTTAAATAGGCATGGATGGTTATAGAAGCTCAAATACCCAGAACTGCCCTCAGAAATTTTCCAGGTGAAGACCTGCATTTCTTATGACAGTTTGTGCAACACAATCAGGGTTAAAAGAGACTGTTATTTTCCCTTCCTTTAAAACAAGTAATAATTTCATACTAAGTGTCAGGTGCTGCTCTCAACATTTAATGCATTTTAACTCAGACCTTGCAACATTTCCATTCCATAGGAGTTATTATTAGCCCCATTTTACAGATTTGGCAGCTGCATCCCAGAAAAGTGTTATTTTCCCCAGCTTGTAAAGCCACCTTGAGAGTCAGAAGTCAATCATTTGAAGTCTGGCAGCTTTGAGTCAGTGTGTTCAGCCTTGTCGGGCACTGCGAAGTGGAGAGCCTTGGTAAGCTGGTTTCCAGATGAGATATTTGGCTTGAACAACTTGGGGTGCATTTCTTGGCTGCTGGTTAGGGACCTTGTACCCAAATCTGTATACTGGGAGACTACACACACTTCCAGCAGGCCAGCCAGGCTGGGAAGGGAGGTGGGACCTGAGACCTTCGAGGCCTCATTGGGAGACCATTGGGATTGCCAGCTGGGCCTCGCAATGTGGGCTCCCTCCAAGCTCATGCCTCCTGAGGAGCATGGTGGGCAGGAAAGGTCCCTCAGCTGGAACTACTCTCTCCATGCCCCACCCCCTCCAAGTGTGTGGAGCTGAATTTACACGTTTCACAATGTGACAGACTCCAGGGAAGTGACATTTCAGCCCGACCAGAGCTGCCCTATATTAATAGATCAGAATCAGCATAGAGAGGAAGCTCGAGGCTGTCTGGGAAGGTGCAGATGCTGTGAGACAGCAATTCTCAAAGCATAGTCTCTGGATACACAGCATCCTCTGGGAGCCTGTTAGAAATAGAAACTCTCAGGCCCCAGCCCAGACCTACTGAAGAAAAACACTAAGACTGGGACCCAGTAATTACTATAGTAGATTCTGATTCATGCTTTAGGCTGGGAAGTGCTGGTGTAAAGAGGGCTTCCAGAAGCGGTGACATCAGGATTTGTCCTTTAAGGGCAAATAGGAGTTTGCTGCACAAAGCATATAAGCATTCCAGACAGAGAGCTCAGCATCTAAGGCAGCTCTCCCCACTTCTCAGCTTTCTCCCCAGTGTCTGCTTGCCATCCACAGCTCCAAGGCTCCGGAAGCCTCTGGAGATGGAGGGGTGAGAGCCCCCCTTGGCGCACTCCCTTGCCCTGTACCCATTCAGCTAGCAGCAGTGATATCAGGTCTTTGGAGAAGACTGGCTGAGTGAGCTCAGATCCTGCCCAGAAAGTAGGTGGTTGGTCTGCATCCAGCTTAAGGGGCCTGGAATGAAAGCCTGTCCCTTGCTGGAGCTGAGGGATACTTCTGAGGTTGAGATTAGGATCATGCTGAGCTCAGCAACTAGGACGGGGGTGATCTGCGGGCAGCCTTGGGGGTGGGTTTATGGCAGAGAAAGGTGTTGATTACGGCCAAGCTTGGGTCTGGTATCAGAAATAGACGATTACCCAGCACAACAATTGGACAGACATGAGAGGACCCATTTTTTGGAAAGACCCAGGCATCCTACTTTTTTTCTTCCCAGCCCTCCTCCAGGTTGCAAGGTCCCCCCGGGCCCCTGCAACACCCCGCCAGACAGGAAACTCCACACATTCAGGCTTGTCTTGCTCACAACTCTATAGTCAGCATTGGACTGCGTACCCGGCACTGAAGGACAACTGCTGAATGTTGGAAAGACTTCTGGGGAACCACAAACAAACTAAACTGCAGCCTTCACTATGCTCATCTTTGTGAAGATGGGAATGGCTTTTCTTCCATGGAATTTGCCATTGGCTACAGTCATCCCTACTAACTCTCTATGTCCTCAGGATATCAGCTGTCCATTCTCTGGAGGAAGGCAGCCACCCCTGGAGGCAGCGGGGTACGCAGGCACAACCCTGCAGTGCGGGCAGTGCTCTCTGCTTCAGCTGGCAGCTTGAGTTGCCGCTGTTGGGGTGCAGGACCTCAGTTGCAATGGATTCTCAGGGCCAGTGGTATTTTTCAGATGTGGATGGAGAGCAGGCGTCAGGTGCTAGCCCTGAGGATGGAGGTCACACTCCTCTGTTGCCACCAAGAGCCTTTCTTCTCTTGCATTTTCAGATGACACTGTGCTAAAAAGTTCTCTTTTTTTCCTGCATGGGTTTGTCTTTACATTTCCCGGCCCATCTCCCATGGCTCCCCTCTGCTGTAGGAGTTGTTGAAGGGGTCCCCCACTTCCTGTCTTCCTCCTGTCCATCAGTCCCAGCAAAGAAGGAAGAATTCAGGCACAGGGTGAGGGCTTGAAGGAGGGGAGTTGAGAATGAGGATAGCTTCAGACTAGAACACCTAGGTGTTCTGGGAGGAGGAAGATGATTTCAGCCTCAAAATCGTGAGAGGAAATGCAGGTTTTTCATGGGGATCCTTGGAGACTTCCTGCAATGACAAACCTTGTTGGTGACAGTGATGCAGCAGCAACAGCAACGTCGACTGCTTGACAGTTGGCCAGGTGCTGTGGCAGTTACATGGAATGTTCAATTGCAAGGAACCTACAAGCCTGGTTAGAAAAGTCAATTAACCAGGCCAGATGCAGTAGCTCACGCCTGTAATCCCAACTTTGGGAGGTCGAGGTGGGTGGAACACCTGAGGTCAGGAGTTCAAGACCAGCCTGACCAACATGGTGAAATCACGTCTCTACTAAAAATACAAAAATTAGTTGGGCATGCTGGCGGATGCCTGTAATCCCAGCTACTCAGGAGGCTAAGGCAGGAGAATCACTTGAACCTGGGAGGTGGAGGTTGTAGTGAGCTGAGATTGCAGCATTGCACTCCAACCTGGGTGACAGAGTGAGAATCCCTCTCAAAAAAAAAGAAAGAAAGAAAGAAAGAAAAGTCAATTTACCAAGCACTCTGAAGCAGAAAGGCTTTGTGCAAGTCTGATTTGGGGTTCAAGAGCCAGACAGAGATGGGGTTAAGAACAGTAACCTTTGTGGACATGGAAAGTGCTTCTCAGCTAGCACTGTGGCTTTTCTTCCTGCTCTAGATTCCTCAGCGTCCTTGCACAAGTGAAGTAGAAATCAGATGAGAGTTGAAGTACGTTAACTAACTTTTTTTTGGTAGGAGAGGTCAAATGCATTTACTTGCCCTTGATGGCTGGCTATTATTGCTTCTGGAAAAGACGCAGTGTTCAGACTGTAGGGTCTCAGAATAAAGTGCCCCCAAGAAATCAATGAATAGCTTATTACCCACCCATCCATTTCTCCTAGAAGCCAGCCAGGGTTGGCTGAGCAGTTAGCATTTATTCAGCCCCAGAGTTACAGGGAAGAGGAGAACATGGTGTGTATCCCCAGGAAGCATATGACTTGGCTGGGGAGGTGCAAAAGTCAGACTGCCCACAGTCTCTATGCGATGAAGCGTCAAAATGAGCATTGACGAGGTGCTTGGGGGACTTGTGGAGACACAACTGTGAGGCTGAACCCCAGGACTCTAGGATTCTATGGCAATGGGGATGCTCATAATTGTGCTGGTTCATTCTTTCCTTCAGCAAACTTTTGTAGCACCTCCTACCCTTCAGCCATATGCTCCATCTTTAAAGCCAAGCCCCTGCCATCAGGAGCACGCTGTGTAACCGACAAGGACAAATGCTTGTGGGTAAGTTGGGAAAAGGTTGCTCTCTGTTGGAACCTATAGATCTCCAAAGGTTGCACTCTGTTGGAACCCATAGATCTCCAGTGTCCTCAGGAAAGGCTTCCTGGAAGGGGTGTCCCCAAGTCTGTCCTTCTGAGATGGTGGGTGGGCAATGAGAGATACATGAAGGGAAGGCCGTGATGATAGAGTGGTCAGTAAGCCTCTGGGTTGGGTGGAGAGCTTCCCTGGATGCCTGATCACCATGGGCTCCAGGGACCTGCTGGATGTATGCTATGAGGGCTTCAATCTGCCTTCACTCTCAGGCATGGCCACTCTTCCTATCTGTGCAGAAAGCACATGTGCATTCATCTGGTCTTGCAGATGGAATACACAGGTTAGGTTGATGTGAACTTGACCAGCCTGTTCAGAACGTGTCTGAAAGTCTCAAGGTCAAAATGATTGCGCTGAAGGTCCGTATGGGTGACCTTACAACAGTCCCCCAACAATCCCCAGGGCTGCCAAGGTGCTGTGCAATTTAGCTGTACTGCTTTGACTCTCTATAAGACGATCAGCAGTGCTTTCCTCCTCCTAACGCTTATCCAGTCTTATCTGCTGCTATGGTATCAAAACACCACATCGATGACAGGATTGGACCCACGCAGGCTGCACTACACCATCTGGATGGAAGTGTAGAGGCTTGCAAGGGTGGGTGGGGAGGAGATGTGGCCTCTCTGCCCTGAAGAAGACAGTCATTCCCACGTCAGTAAATTGGGATGAAGCAGAGGCTCAACACTTAGAAGGCAGAGTCAGGAAAGGACATCTCTTCCTTATGTACATCTTGGAGTCTTGCTGGAGAACTTTTCATACCTAGTCACTTGCTTTTGGGATGTGCTCCCAGGAGGGGAACTGGAAAGAAAGTGAGGCTGCCATGACTTAGAACTTGAAATGTCTGGTTCCAGGGTTTCCTCTGTATAGATTTCCCTGTTATTCCCCCTGAGACTTAGAAAAAAAATTTAAACAGAACCTTACTTCAACAGCATAACCAATCTGCCTCAGCTGAGCTACAACATCTAAGTAAAAGGAAAAGGTGCTTTTTCTCCCTTATGAGGCAAGAGTATGAAAAAGTGGAACCATCGTCTCCAAAGCCCAGGATGCTGACAATAGCAGAAATCAGCAAGGCACTCTGAAGGAGGAAGAATCTGGGGATAAAAGCTGGCTGAGCAAGGTGGAGTTGCCCTTGTCCACCACTGGGGAGAGGACTTTGTCAGCTGTGGATGGTGCAGCGTTTGTAGTTTATCATGAAAGCAGCAAATATCCTTTTTTTGAGATAGAGTCTCGCTCTGTCACCCAGGCTGGAGTGCAATGGCGCGATCTAGACTCACTGCAACCTCTGCCCCCCAGGTTCAAGTGATTCTCCCTGCCTCAGCCTCCTGAGTAGCTGGGATTACAGGCAGTTGCCACCATGTCTGTCTAATTTTTGTATTTTCAGTAGAGATGTGTTTTTCGCCATGTTGGCCAGGCTGGTCTTGAACTCCTGACTTCACATGATCCACCCGCCTTGGCCTCCCAAAGTGTTGGGATTACAGGCATGAGCCATCTCACCTATTCACAAATATCCTTCTTTACTCATGGCATAGACTGAAGGAAAGCAGAATCACAATTCCCCCAGCCTGACCCCCAGCAGACACACCCTGCTGGAAGATTTCTAGGGAAATCAAATTTGAAAGAGGCAGGAAGAGTGGGGAGAAGGCGATTCTAGTGGCTCTTATGTCTGGGAAGCTCCTGGGGCTTGGTCAGCATCTGGCTGCTGGAGATGGGTAGGGACTGGAGTGGGTGTCTGGGGTCAGGAGGCAACTGAAGAAGCTCAGGCTTAAGACAACGCCCAAACTGCTGAAAGGAGCCAAGTCAACGTGTTCTTCCTGGAAGCAGAAAGCTGCCCTGAACAGTTGGCGTGGCTTCAGCACACTAGCAGGGCAGCCCCCGCTGTGTAACCTTTGACTTGCCCCTGCATCTTCATCACGCTGACGGATCTTCACAGTGGAAGTGGAAAGAGAACAGAGTCCTTAAGAGGGAACTGAAGCTGAAGGGAGAAGCAGGAGATGCCATCTGAGAGTGAATCAGCAACCAGGCTTGCAAGACCCCACCCTGACAGAGATGGGGACCGGGCACAGAGGAGGACTCTGAGAATCTATTCCTTCTGCCTGTCCCCTGCCTGTCCCCATGCCTGGTGCTGGGTTTGGGGATTTGGGGCCATTGTGCCAGGATCTGGTCCATGCACACACCCTTCTGCTCCATAGCTCCTGAGACTGCAGTCTCCCTGGCCTTGTTGTTGGGAAATTAAGCACGTGTTCCCAGCTGATCCACCTACCAGACCACTGCTGATTGATTTAAGGATAGCTGAGCTCCAGTGAGGCAGCAGGGAAATGCTTTTCCAAAAATAGGTGTTTGGAGCACCAAAATGGCAAAGGAAATGGCTCTATGCAGATGTTCTGAGGAGCCAGGAAGGCCCGTGTATCCTTGCCAGTTCCAAGCTCCACCAGAGGTGGCTGGAGCGCAGAACACCCTGGACACACCTATTTCCAGTCCCAGCTCCACCCAGACACCTCCCTGAGGACAGTGAGGGTGTGCAATCCTGCACACCGTGCTCCTGGGGTCACCCATCTGCCAGACTCAGGGCCAGGCATCTGGCCTCCCCGCTGTGAAGTCAGCACACTTGCCAGGCATGGTGCAGACAGGTGAGGGAGTGGCCCCTCAGTGACGACACTCATGGCCAGACCATTTTGAGGAATGCTATGTAGCTTTTCTCTTTCTTTTCTTTGTTTCTTTTCTTTTTTTTTTTTTTTAGATGAAGTTTTTGCTCTGTCGCCCAGGCTGGAGTACAATGGCGCAATCTCGGCTCACTGCAAACCATGGTTTCTTCACATGTAAAACCCGGTGGCACAACCGTGTAGCCTCGTTGTAAGCTAGTTTGTGGTACACAGTGCCTGACATAGGTCAGGCTATTTGGATATTAATTATTCTCATCGTCAATATGTCAAAGTGGGATTCCTAGAAACAAGCACCTTCAATACTCCGGTACACTATTTGGCATATGCATCACCCTGAGAATCAAACAATCCCCTTCTAGGAATTGATCCTAGAGAAACAATCTGGAACAGGAACAAAAGTCCGTGCTTGGGAAAGTAGATGGCAATGCAGTCTAAAATGAAAAATTAAAGAGAGAGAACAATCTAAATGTTCCATATTTGGGCATTGGTTATGTAAATTATGATACCCCCATATGACCCAGTATTATGCAGTTAGGGAAGGGGTGCACGTGAACTTAGCAACAGGAGGAAATGCTTAGGGTATGATGTTAAGTGAAGAAAACAGGACCCTCTAAATAGAAATGATGAAATATATTCCACAAAAATCTTAAAACAAAGGAATGAAAAGAAATACACTTCAAATGTTAAGTACCGGCTTTTAAGAAGTAGACAGCTTAGGAGTGGTTTTGTTTGCTTCTAATATATGGCTGTCTGTGTTTTCCAAGTCATCTACAAAAAACATGTGTTACTTTTACAGTGAAGAAATGGGGATGAATCTTCAGAACTGGCTATTGTCTTGAAGAGTCTTCAAAGTTGCCGACTAGAAGGTCTGTCAAGGTCCTTTCCCACCACCATCACCTGCCCGCCTTGCTCCAGGTTCCCACTGGATGCCTGCACCTGCTTGGCGGTGTCTCCCGCTAGCTGGTGTCAGCCTGTTGTTGGATAGTAGAACCATGACCACCCTCTCTGAATGGCCCTCTGAGTCTTGTGTCCACACATCCTTTGCCTAATCTGGTCAGGAGATGCTCCAAGTAGCCATTTTCATTTTCAAGAAAGACATGCGTGTTGTGGAAAAGAGACAGTGCATTCAGTGACCACAGCTCCTTTCACCCTTTCCCTGGGCTGCAATTGCAGATTGAGAAATGTGGGCTGTGGCTTCAGTCCATGGTTCACCCCCAGTCCCCCTTGCTTCTGCAGGTGGAAATGAAGGGAAGTTCTGACCTCTCAGGGAGCAGGTCAGAGGCTGGGCATTTGGAATCACAGGGCCGCTGGCCGCAGACTTTGTTTCTTTAGCTCCCTGAGTTTGTTATTGGTGTGTTACTCATCTGTCCTCTCAGGGGTCTCCAGTGTGAACAGTTTCCTAGAGACTGTAAAGGTTCCTCTCACTTCCTATGCTCATTGAGAGTCCCCTGCCAGGATTATCTGAGGGGAGGCTCTGGGTTGTCCCTTGGATTTTGGGCTCATGGAGGGAAACCCTACACTGAAGTGTGCAGACTCAGTTTCCCCTCTTGGCCTCATCTTTCTCCATCTCCTCCTCTGACAGTTCTTGTGACCATCTTCAATCTCTTCATCCTTATTCACATCATTGGCTTCCTTTTCCAAGATATAATGAATCTTTCTTTCATCAACAATTTGGCTCCACAGTTTTATTTCCATATTTATAAAGAAATATGAGGTTTGGCTCCTGGACGCAATGATCACTCTGGACCCCCCACTGGAGTTGTGGATGTACAGTGAGTGATTAATACTACGGATTCAGAACCTGAGTTGCATGGGATGGAAGTGAGGAAACCCCTTAAAGAGGTAAAAATTATTCTTAGCTTACCTGACCGTACAAAAACGAGCCACAGGTTGCATTTGGCCCACGAGCTGTAGGTTGCCGAACAACCTGTTCATATCACCATTAAGATGCTTTCTCTGTCTCTGCATTAATTTATTTTAGATGGATCTTCACTTTTGTTGCCCAGGCTGGACAGCAGTGGCACGATCTCGGCTCACTGCAACCTCTGCCTCCTGGATTGAAGCAATTCTCCTGCCTCAGCCTCCCGAGTAGTTGAGATTACAGGTATGCACCACCGCACCTGGCAAATTTTGTGTTTTTAGAGACGGGGTTTCTCCTTGTTGGTCAGGCTGGTCTCAAACACCCGATCTCAGGTGATCCACTCGCCTCAGCCTCCCAAAGCACTGGGATTACAGGTGTCAGCCACCAGGCCCAGCCGACTCTGCACTAATTTTTGAGCTCCTAGAAGACACTGACTGTGTTTTTTTGCTTTAGCATCTGAATGAATGAGTGATGTTGCTTAAAATATCCTCTGACATATCCTGGCTGATCCTTCTCTCATTTTTTTTTCTTTCTCTACACACCTGCCTCTCAGAATCCTTCCTAAGATTCTCTAAGTCACTCAATAGTCACTCCATAGATGTATACTATGCTTCCAATGACATTAATGACTGTCATTTATTAAGTTCCTGGTGTGCAGCAGACCTTTGTAGAGTCCTGGAGACACAGAGGTGAAGCTGGCATCCTCTGCGTGTGAGCCTGTGTGGGCCCGTGTCTACTCACACATGTGATCTGGGTTCAGACCATTTGGCCCCTGTGCAGCTTGGAGTCACATTTGGGTGCCCTTCGAGATCCCTGCTCCCCAGACAGATGCTGCGTGCTAATCTTTACCACTTCTCTGGAGGACTTAATTCATTTAAAAAATCACATAATTGCATTTTCAGCATAATTAGGTACTTAATTGCATGATTAAATGTCCTCGATCAGGCTGCATGTGAAAAGAATGATGATTTAGTTAGGTACGCTTTGTTATTGGGTTTCCAGAGGGCTTATCAGTTGGTGAACAGGATGTGGAAAGTGTTTTTCTCCTTCCTCCACCGGGTTTGACAGGCAGGAGCAGCAGAGCCCATGTGGGGAGTGGGCAGGACTGCAGGGGCGGCAGGAGGGAGGAGGGAACATTCTGCTGCCTGGAAGCTCAGTTCAAACATTCAGGAGGATTGGCTCCAAGGAGGAGGTTCATGGCTACATCCCAAGGCAGATGGCCGTGCTTCCTCAGGAGATGTGCTGAGGAAGGGGACGCCAAAGTAGCCCAGAAACAACAGGACCCACGGTTTATGGGCTCAAAGGGTGGAGATGCAGTGGCGAAGGATGCTGGAAGGAAGGAAAAGTGCAGGAGCAGGATGCAGGAGGCCGCTTCTCCTCATTCCCTAGAAGGCTTCCCCACCTCCCTAGCCAAGGAGGGCTCTGTGAGAACTCAAAGGTTCAGGAAAGGCCGCTGCTTTCTCCCTACTCAGGCCGGCCAGAGGCACAATGGTTCTGTATGAGCCAGAGGCACACAGGCTCAGTGGGATGGGGAGGGAGCCTGCAGCAGAGGGTGGTGACCAGGCTCGCAGGAAAGGATGCCTGTGAAGGTCGTGGGGAGTGTATACACTGTACATCTTAGCCATTGCTGTTGGTGATGCTGTGATCTGTCTTTTATGTCAGACTCGTATTTGAAAGCCTGTTGGAAAGAAGGGGGGCATTTATTTTTTTCTTTCTTTCCTCTTTCCTTTCCTTTCCTTTTTTGAGATGGAGTCTCGATCTGTGGCCCAGGCTGGAGTGCAGTGGCACCATCTCGGCTCACTGCAAGCTCCACCTCCTGGGTTCAAGCGATTCTCCTGCCTCAGCCTCCTGAGTAGCTGGGATTATAGGTGCGTGCCACCAGGCCCGGCTAATTTTTTTGTATTTTTAGTAGAGAAGGGGTTTCACCGTGTTAGCCAGGATGGTCTTGATTTCCTGACCTCGTGATCTGCCCACCTTGGCCTCCCAAAGTGCTGGGATTACAGGCGTGAGCCACCGCACCCGGCCAATGGGGGGCATTTTCATCTGAATATTGGACAGCTATGTTTGGGGCAGTGGTGAAGATAAATGCACACCAACAAATAGCTCTTTCCAAAAAGCATCTTAAAAGTGCTTTAAGGGTGCATCCTGATAGATGGCATAGGGAGCATGGGTTTTGGTGCCAGAGAGATTTGGCAGTAAGTCCTGGTGCTCCATGTCCCGACTCCAAGCACCCCTCCTGGACCCTTGCATGCTCGTCCGTAGGGAAGGATTACGGCAGGCAACACACACAAAGCACTGAGTGTGGCTCTCAGGGCGTTGCCTGGCACGTGGGAGCTATTCTTATTGTCCTCATATATTTAAGGATGAACATACACACTCACACACTCACACGCATACACTCACATACACACAGATGCACACACACTCACACACACTCATATACACACATACACACTCACATGCTCACACACAGACACACACACCCTCACACACTCATACACACACTCACACACTCCTACTCTCTCACATTCTCTCACTCTCACACACTCTCTAACACACTCACACATTCTTTCTTACACACTATCACACACATTCTCACACACAAACACACTCACACTCTCACATGCACTCACACTCATACACATACACTCTTACACACACACACTCTGCCACATATGCACACAGGCACACATGCACACACAGGCACACATGCACACACACACTCACACACATTCCTCTCACACACACTCTCCCACATATGCACACACAGGCACACACACAAATATGCACACACACTGACACACACACACAGCCTCAGGGGACAGAAGCCTAGACTTGCTCTTTGGGAAAATACGGTGTGGGAGCCTGGCTTCAGGGGCCAGTTCCTGTGACTGGGGCAGGCAGGGAGTGCTTTATCTCCTGGAGCAGCTGGGTACCTTGAGCACTTCCAGCTGTGCTGTGAACCCTCCTTTGTCCTCCAATCCTGTCTTCTGGGTATCAGGGCAGGAAAGGAGTTTCAGGAAGTTACCAATTCAATTTCGTTTTGCTTCTAAAACAGAGCCAGAAAGCCACCTGCCCTGGCTCAAGAGCCCATCCTGTCCTTTCTCTGTGCTTAGGGAGAAAAAGCCATCTCTCTTCACTGTCCCTGCCCCACCACCCCTCTGCCCCATCTTCCCACTGTTTTTCTAGCAGATGAAAATCCTCTAAAATACATCTCAATCCATCACCCTGGCAAGCTCCTGCTCCATCTTCCAAGCCCTCTATCCAGGTCTTGTGATTTATATTTGCCCAACATTAATCTTTAAAAGCAAAGAAGCCATAAACACATACATAACTCTGCCTCCTGTCAGAAGAAATCCCATGACACAAATCAACTGCCATCTAAATTAGACGCTTCTTTTATAGAAAGTGATAAATGCGCTGGAGACTAATCAAAGAAAAGTCAACTAACTTAGACTTTGTTTCACTTCAGGATTTTGTAGGTGATGTGGTTGAAGGTGGACAACCAGTTAATGTCTAATGACCAACAGGAATGGGTGAATTGGCCCAGTCCTGCTGTTTTGATGCTTCCAATGTAAACAGGAGGCTTTGTTCATCATTTCTCATCGGGTTCTTAGCACTTCAAAAGCAAGTTTGAAAGCTAACACTTAATCTTAGGAGAAGAAGGGTAAGTGCAAACACAATCTACTCTTCTGTCAGACTGGTGTGCTAATTTCCTTGATAAAGACAAGAAGCCTTTGCTTAAGCAAACCAAGTAATAGAGTGAAAGCAGATACCCAAAAAGACATGAGGCAGCTACAGGGGTGGATCTGTTTCTTCAATTAGGATTAGAGGCTCCTAGAGAAGCCAGGTTGTGTGGAGGGCTCACAGCACAGCTGTAAGAAGCCAGGTTGTACAGATTTCAAATAATTGTATCATTTTCAAGTATAGATGGTTTCATAATGAGACAAATGCATTAATTTTTTTTTACACATTTAACGTAACTACTTCTGAGTTGTTTTGGGAAGTATAAAATCTGTGGTTTTAGGTGGGAAAAAATGAAAGAATATAAATGGCTAAACCCAGTATATATCATTAGCTTATTTTTCTTTTCCTTGTCTTATTACTTCTTCCACCATCACTACTGCAGTGAATATCACTAATAAATTTTATTACTTATCTGTTTGGGTGAGGAAAGGGCAATGAAGGATCCTGAAGACCAGGCTAAGAAGTCTGGGTTTTCTCGGGTAGTGACGAACAGCCATGACAGGTGAAGAGGTCATAGAGAAGAGGATTCTCTAGAGTTTTGAAGCAGGGTAGGGATGGAAAGGAGAACCCACTGTTTAGAATAGCACTTAGAAGCTACTAAGAAAGAATCAGGATGGCACAATGAGAGGCTCACAGGAGTGGATGATGGACAGAGACAAGGGTCTGGGTGTGAGGTAGGAGCTGCGGGAGAGGCTGGTGGTCTGAGAATTTGGGATTTAAGCAGCAGTGCTAGTAGAAGCAAATGAAGGGAACATCAGTGTGATGGGAGATGTAGGAGGGTTATGAATAATCATTTATTATTCTATGTTTCCACACGCCCCATTATTGAATCACTTCCACAATTACAGTAAAGTATTAAAAATTAAGATGTGTCTCAGATTCTACATTTACATACAAAATAGATTTCTGTTCATTGTGGGAGGAATCCACGAGATGGATGCAAAGGATGGGAAGGGAATCTGGGAAAGCCCCTTGGAGGATGTTTCTGATGACGAAGGGTCTGTCCACCCTGGGCTTTGCGGCGGGGCCTGGTAGGGCTGCAGCAGGTGGGTGCGCTTAGCAGGAGCCACTCGCTCTGGGCACTCAGCTCTGGCTGCACCTTGGAATCATCTGGGACCCTTTCAGAAACACCCATGTTCAGGTCCTTTTCTACCACAGCTGCCAGACACAATACAGGAAGCCAGTGAAATCTGACTTTCAGATAAACAATGAAAATTGTTTGAATATAAGTATGTCCCAAATATTGCATGCCAGCCTCCGTTTGAACTCACCAAATGTGTTGGAGGGTTAACAGTAACAGAAGCTGAGGAAAAAAGTTAACTTCTGAAGGTAAAATGTGCTGTCTCAAACAGGGTGTGTGTGTGTGGCGGGGGTGGGATTCAGAGGGGTGAACCCCTCCAGCCAGAGCTCCCAGGAAGGAGCAAGGTGCTTGGGCTTTCGGCACCAGCAGGCCTGGCTTCCAACCCGACCACACCGCATCATACCTTAAACGAACAAAACACTTAAAAAAAAGCTTCCATCTTCTCTGAGGCTCAGTGCCGTCACATGGGAGCAGGAGTGTCTGCCTCATGGGGAATTCTGAGCACACGCAAAATCCTGTCACACCTGTGGGAGGCACCAGCTCCCACCACCACGTTCAGGGCTTGAGGGCCTCTCTAGTGCCCCTTTCTCCACCCGCAGCCTTGCCAAGCCTGTATCCCCACTTGTTTCCAATCAGGTCCTTCCTGTTGCCATAGCCACCAGAAGCCTGCCTTGCTTTGGTATCTCAGAAAGTAAAGAAGTTTTCTGGGTCTCACTGCTCCCATTTCTGAGAGGTTGGGGCCTGAGGATGGGTCTGAGGGAGCAGCTGGTGAGCGGCTGGCCCAGGCCTACTTTATCAGCACCAGGCCAGCCAGCGCAGGCCCACCAGGTACCCCTGCAGCTGACTGATAAGAGGCTCAGTTCTGCTTCTCCCACTCAGAGGCTTATCAGCGGCAGGCCTGGGTGGAGGAGCCATTTCCATCTGCTTGAGTAAGAGGAGGGAAAAAAGGCCCTTGGAAGAAATATTGTAATACAATGCCCAGGCACACTCAGACACAGCCACTCACAGCCTGCCTGTGAGTCTGGGCTTTGTGTCCTGATGTTGCAGACAGGAGGCGGGTGTCTTACTTTCTATTCAGAGACAGGGTCTCTTAGGACAAGGCGCCACAGTCCCGCTCTGGAAGGACTTGGGAGCCCTCAGGTCGCATAGGGTCCAAGCTCAGCAGAGACTCGAGCTTAAATCCAACAGGCTGATCCTTCTGGATTGAAGAGGTGTCATTTAAGTCTCCCAACAGTGTGCCTGTGCCCATGTATATGTGCATGTGCGTGTGTGTGTGTGTGTATGTATGTGTGTACACGTGTGCATCTCGTGGAGAGGATCTGGCAGTGCTTAAGCATGAAACCATTTGTCCACTTAAAATTATGGTACCTAAAGCACCTGGTTGAACTGAGAAGAGGAGTTGGCACAGTCTGCCTGCCCAGGAGTCTGTGGGGGACAGTGTTGCGGAAAACACTTGAATTCTAGTTGTGGCTCTGCCATTTGCTATTGCTGTGGCTTTAGGACTGTTACTTCACACCTTTCCAATCCCATTTATTTAGGAACACTCAGGATACCCAGTTGTGTTAGGACCCCAGAACTTGTCTTTTAAACAAGGGCAAAATGACACTCTCCTCCCGAGTGCACACTGGCAACTTGCCTGGCACAGGGAGGGCTCAGTGAACGTGATCACCTTCTCCACCCCCACCCTGCCACTGTCCCAGGTTGTGGTGAGGGCAGAGGGATAAGAAATGTGAATGTCTTTTGGTGTGCATGAGCGATTCCAAGTACAGACAGATGCCCAGGGGCCAACTTCCAAGACATTAGGTGAAGATGAGGAGTGCGGGAATCAGGAGTCAGTCGCCTTCTGGAGCAACTGGATTATTGTCCTGGCATCATATTACTTGAGGACAGGAGGCATACAGAAAAAGCCCTTGTGCTTGGGTTGGAGGGTTTCGCTCGCTTGCCCTCCCTGGACCGTTCATCACATTAAGCAGATGAAAAGCACCTCCCAATACCCTTCTGGGTCTTAGGATCCGGACCTCGAGTGTAACTTGCCTTCTGGGTGAGTTACATTAGTCTGCACCTCTGACATGGGCGAGGCTAAGACTGACGTGGTGGAATACTGGGTTCTAGCCCGAGCTGTGTGAGCCCGAGCTGCTCTCTCTGCCTCTCTGATTTCAGAGAGGAGAAGGAGGCCATGGATCTGGGCTGTGCCTTCATTGTGCCAGAGAAGTGTGGGTGGGGCTGAGTGTGGTTCCTGGCCTTCCTCCCCCAGGGTTAGGTGGCAGCTTGGACCTAGAAGCAACAGGTCGAGACCTCCCTTGTCCACATCCTTTCACAGTTGTGTTCTCTGTCCACTGCTGGGCCAGCCCCTCCACCCCGAGAGGAGAAGGTCGCTGCTCTGTGCTCTCTCCTGGGCTGATGCCTCCAGGGCTTGCACTGACCCAGAGCTGCGGGTGAGGGGCCCATGCACATTCTCCCTGCTCCCTGAAGGTCCTGTGTGCTCTGTGGACTGCAGGTGCCGAGGGGAGAGGGGACCCACACTCTCACTCATTCCCTGCAGGGCCAGGCACCCGAAAGATACAACTGACAATTTCAGACAGGCTCTGAAAGCTGGCCTCTATGAGTGTGTGTGTGTGTGTGTGTTTGTGTGTGTGCAGGTGAATGTGCAAATTGGGCACTGTGTGAAGCCCCCCATTTCAGGGACTGCAGGAGGGCTCACTATCCTCTTCCTCCTTCCCAGCTCCCACCTCATGTCACAGGTTGCCCGGGCCTTCCTCTCAGTCTCTTGTTAGGGCTAAGGTGAGATCCAGAAGGGCACCTGCTCAGAGTCATGAGCCTTCTGGAGGGGCCTTGAAGGCTCCAAGACTTAGAGGGGATGGTGGAATTCTGGATGCTGTAACAGGTGCCAGGAGGTGGTCCCCTCATCTCTCTGTCACCTCACCTGTCCACCTGCATCTCTCAGCTACCTTTTCCCTCCCTCCTCCCCCAGCCATGTGTCCCTGGATGTGTCTTGGTCAGACCAGGCCTGTACCTGCCTCAGGACCCTTGCACTTGCTGCGCTCTCTGCCTGTCATGCTTCTCTCAGATGGCCTCATGTCTGGATCACTCACTTTTTTCAGGGCTTTCTCAAACATTGCCACCCTCAGTGAAGCCTTCTATGGCCACCCTATAAGATGGCACCCCCTCACTCCTCACCTTCCATCTCCCTTCCCGGCTTCACTGTCCACCCAGCCCTTAGTGCCATCTGATGTACTGGGCATTCTAACCATGTGTCCACCTTGCCAGCGTGTGAACTCCTCTTGGGATTCCTGCTGGTTTGTTCACTGTCTTATTCCCAGGGCTTTGGCCTGGGCCTGACACACAGCTGGTGCTCAGTGACCATTTGTGGAATCTGAGCTCCCAGGCCACACGTGTGCTAGGACAGTCGGCGGAAGTGTGGACTCCAGGAGACCACGGTTGAGCTCAGGAGCCACAAGGTTATGACTGGACGAATGGGGACACACATCGACCCCCGAGGCTCCATCTCCAAATCTAATGGTGGCCTCCTGGTAGGGAGAGGTTTCAATAAGGAAGCACGCAGGTGCACAGCTAACACCTGACCCTTGCATGGAGAGGTTGCTCCCCTGTGCCTGTGCCTGCAATAAAGTGCTGTTTTCTGAACTTGGGTGTTAGCTGGTTGTCCCTAGCTGCAGGGCTCAGGGAAGCCTGCCTTGCATGCTTGCACCTGCTCTGGCTCTCCCTCCTGCACCTGCTCAGTGAGGTGGGGATTTTCTGCAGGGCAGAGGCAAAGCCCCGAGTGCCTGTATTTCTAGAGGAGGTAGGAGGAGGGCAGGAGAGAGGGGAAGACTACGAGAGCCTCTCCTACCTGCTGGCAGCCTGGGTAGTGGCAGGTCAGGGAACGGGAACTGATGCTCTTCTCGTGGGCCCAGGTTAGTGGGCCTCCCTGGCTGCTGCCTGCTCCCTGGCCTCGGGGTGGATTTTTCTTCCATGGCTTCCCATCCATTCATGGGGTTGAGGTGCAGTGGGGTCAGGTGGGCCCAGGCCTAGAAGTTGTGCCATCAGAGAGTCTCCTGTTGGTTAAAGTCAGGAGTCTATAAAGGGCTGGATCCTATGGCAAAGATTCAATGCTGCTATTGTAGCAGGGAAGCAACACGTGACACTCCGTAAATGATAGGTGCTGTTGTGCCCCAAGAAATCTTCAAGTGTGCAGATAGGGGGCAGCTGGATTTGGCAGTGGGTCTCAGTTTGCAGCCCTCCTGTTTAAGTCTCCCTGTCTCTGAGTCTTTCTGGTCCCTCCCTGGTTAACATTTACTGAGTGTGTGCCCCGTGCTAGGCCTGGGCCTTTGTCCACAGCCTCTCATGCAAGGTGCCTCTGGGAACTAAGCCACCAAGAGGCTGAGCTGTGCCTGTAGCCCAGCCTGGCCCCCTCGAAGCCTGTGACCCATGCGATATCCTGCTTCTTGTCAGAGCACAGGCACATCCCTGCTGCCTCAGCCCCTTCTAGGGATTACTGAAGTGCCTGTGAGGACATAGGCATTGCTGGGGAAGCAGAGGCCAAAGGGGGTGAAACCAGTACCCCAAGGCCACCCTCACTGGGGAGGCGAGGTGGGTGGCCTGCTGGACTCTTTGTGCCCCTCTGTGAGTGCACTGGTTGGAGAGGCGCTGCACAGTGAGACATCTCCAGGCAATCCTGAGCCCCGGGGTGGAATCGGGGTGTCCCAGAAGGGCCCCAGAAAGTGAGTCATGGCTAAACTTAGAGCTTGGTCCAGCGAGGCTAGAGCAGCTCTGGGCAGTGACGTGCTGCAGCACAAGTATCCCTGAGTGGGAGCTGCGGTCTCAGAAGGAGACATCATGAACTGGAGCAGAGAGAACTTGTTTCTCCTTGGGGAGGGCCTCACACGCAGGGAATTCAAAGGAGAACCGTCTTTGAGAACCACTGGGGCTCTCAGGGCAGGAGGCAGGGCAGTGAGAGGCCAGCCTTTCATCCTTTCATCCTCCAGACAGTTCAGCCTCTGTTCCCACAGCCCTAGGCCGAGGAAGACGAGATGTGGCCAGAAACTCAGATAATTGTGCCTCTGAGATGTTGCAACCTCAGAGAAGGCTTTTACCAAAAGCACCACCCTGGAAACAGAAGAGAAAAGGACCAAGAAGAGAGTTAGGCAGAGGACAAAAGCCCCCAGGAAATAATAATAATAAGGCTCAGAAGTGCCCATGAGTGGGAAACACTAGCTCATCGGAACTTCGAAGGAACACCGTGGATTTCATCCGCCTGTGACCGCCACGTCCTGAAAGAGGCATTTTGACTTCCTCTAGCATTGCTGGTTTTCTCAGTGAGTGACAAGCTTCATTTCGCTCAAATAAATTGTTTAAAAATAGCCTGTCCCAAAAGGGTTTTTCAGAGGCTCCAGGATTCTGAAATAAGAAATGACCCAGGGCGAATTACCAAGGCCTGATATAAATCAATATACTCGACAGCCTGCTTGAACCATCTTTCTCTCCCTCCTCCTGGGAGAGGATACTCTGTTCTTCCTTGAAACTCCCCAGTTTCTGCACATATGAGCGGTGGTGCTGTGCAGAGATTAAGAGATAGCCTAGGGGTTGGAACCCCTGGGCTTGAATCACAACCCTGACACTCACAGACATGTCCTGTACCCTGAGGATGGGGCACGGCCTGGAGCACCCACTCGCAGCACAGGATGATGACCAGAGACAAATGTCACCAGGCAACACTGCGCACATAGTGAGCTCTGGACATTAGCACTGTTCTTCCTGCTTTGTATCCCTGCAACTTGTCTTTACCGATTCATTCTCCAGAGTTAGAGAATCCTCAGCAGTAAGGATTGATCACCGACAACTTGTCTCTTCAAGCACAAGATTTTAATTCAACAAGCTGAGACTATGTCTAACTAGGTCAAAATTTACTCTAATTTCCTATTAGCTAGAAAAGCACCCATTTACATGGGGGGAATTATACTCCTTGAAGTTATTCTCTAAGTAGCTAGACAGCTATTGAGCCAGTTCAGCAACTAATCGCAGTAAGTCATAGGCAATTCGATCTGAAACCTGAATTCGTGTGATAAGAAATTTCTCACCAGGAAGACTGGATGCTTTTTATTCCTGTCATGATGTGAACCTTGCTGTCCCAAGAAACCCAGCAAGGCTTCGAGGGCAGCCATCTCATCTCACACCTTTGTCCCCTCTCAATTCTGAGGACTGATGGCAAGGGAGAACCACCATAACGCCAAGTGTTTCCAATGATGGTGGAACCAGGGATGTATAAAGTGATTAGTAATTGCTTGTGGATGAATTGCTGTCGCGATCGAATTTTGTATCCAGTCTCTTTTTTAACATTTCAGATTTTCTTCCTGGAGTTTGAGCGTAGACCTTCTGAAGTTTGATAAGCATTTTTCTCATGGAATTAATTGGTAAAGTGATAAACATCTGTGTGTGCATTGTAGTTGGCTGTAGGCAAATATTTAACCACAATGAGATCATTTTACAACTGCATGGGGTAGAGACGTCTGCTATGGAGAGATCATCTGAGATCCAGGCCTCAAAGTGTCCTCCTTGAGAGCAAATAGTGACTGAGCATCGGTTAACTGCTCTGGCTCTGGAAGGCACCAGGCAGGAGATCTCAAACTTGTCTCGGGAGTGAGCCATCACAAGGGGCCCTTGGGGTGTGGCCGCCGGGCCTTATTCCTTACTCAGATGGGTCAGATGAACTTTTATCTCTTATGTATTTCACGACTTCATGTCAGAATTAATTTTATAAAATTGCCACTGTTGCAAAAAAAGTCAAAAACAAAAATATTGCAATAGAGATTTGTAGTTATGACACTCTTTTGTGTGTGTGTGACTTTTAGGGTGGGGATCCCAGGTGAGGACCCCCTTCTTTTGAAAGTTCATGAAGATGTGGCCTTCATCTCAAAGCAGCCTGGCACTGTTACCTGTGCCTGAACCAGGTGCAGCAAGCAGTCTGCTGGGCCCTGTGTCTCTAATCAGCATTTTGACTTGTTCTGTTTTCTGATGCTCGTGGATCTCCCCTTCCTTACTAGGGTGAAGCCCCTTTGAAGATATGGTCTTTGTTCCTTTATGTCTCCTGTGCAGCACCTTGCATGCAGTAGGGACTCCCTGGATTAAAATCAAAATGCATCAGATTGGACTGGGATGATCTGAATGGTGGGGCTCTTGACTGTATTCACTATAAGTGGATGAAAAGCTCAAGGCTTGGGGCTCAGGTCACCTGCTACACAAGAGGCCCCTGCAGACTTGGAACTTAGAAAAGGACTCCACAGGCCGGGCATAGTGGCTCATGCCTGTAATCCCAGCACTTTTGGAGGCCAAGGCGGGCAGATCACCTGAGGTCGGGAGTTTGAGACCAGCCTGACCAACATGGAGAAACCCCGTCTCTACTAAAAATATAAAATTAGCCAGGCGTAGTGGCACATGCCTGTAATCCCAGCTACTCGGAAGGCTGAGGCAGGAGAATCACTTGAACCTGGGAGATGGAGGTTGTGGTGAGCCGAGATCATGCCACTGCACTGCACTCCAGCCTGGGCAACAAGAGTGAGACTCCATCTCAAAAAAAAAAAAGAAAGAAAAGGACTCTGGATCATGTGGTAGGCAATGCATGTAGGAGTCATGTCTGGAAACTGACCCAAATATTTAACTGCTGGGGTATGATTGGGGAAGGTTGTTTCTGTTTTCTTTACGATACACTCAGGAGGGATTCGTTGCAGAAGGGTATGGGAGACTTAGTGCTGAACCCAAACCAAAAATAAGCAAAACAGCCTTGCTGAATTCTCTAAATCCATGTATCTCTAAATCCTCTGTCTCTAAATCCTCTGTCTGCTAGGTGGGGTCTGATGGCTACAATGACCTTGAGTGACAAGCAGACAGAAGAGGCTATGAGGAGATATTCTACATGGCAGATGCTCTACACTGAGCAAAGAAGTGGGAACAGAGTCCTAAAAATAGTGGAGTAGAAAAAGTTTCAAAAGCATGGGGCACCTAACACCCAAGGTCAAAAGATGTTGTAGGCAGCAGTTCTTACTTTCGTTTCTAGTTATGTTTGGGAGGTCAGTAGGATCCATGGACCAAATGCCCGTCTGCCCCGTCCCAAACCAGATCCCCAAGGGTCTGCCTCAGGTCTGGGGCTGATACCTGTCTGCTGCTAAGAAATGCAAGGAGGTGGTGTGGAGGAAGAAATGTCTGTGTGCTTGTGTGTGTGTGTGTGTAGGGAGGGAGGGAACGGGGGCAGGAGAATAGAAGGCCAGCATCACAGTTTCTTACTTCCAATGACTCTTCAGCCTCAGACCCTCCCACTTAAGAATGATGAGTGAGTTTCAGTGGCCTGAACAGTATACTCACAAAGGAGTCAGGGACCGAGGAGTGGTCCAGTCTGGCTCCCTCTATTGCAACCTGGTTGTGTAAATTCTGCCAAGTCACTGTACTTTCCTGAGGTCTGCTTTATTTACCTGCAAAAGAGGGGGACTAGTATCTCTCGAATGAAGAGAGGAAACAGATTTGAAAGTGCCTAGCAAAGTGTAACAGAAATTGCAGTCATGCAGTGACAATGATCCTCCGGCTGGCTTGCTGTATTTTAACACAGAATAAAGTTGCCAGCTCAGGGGTGGTTCCGCGGTGGAGGCATTCCAGGAATTGGCCAGGAGTTGGTGGGGGCATTATTCTCTCCCAGTGCCCCTGTAGTGACCTCGGGAGGCAGCTGCCCACTGCTTCCCCGGGGGAAGAGTGGGTTGGCCTGGGCTAGCAGGACAGTCACAACCCAGCCTTTGTGTACCACTCTGAGCACTGCATTTGCAGCTGCTGGACCACAGGTGGGTGCCTGCGGAGGACGGCAGAGGGAACACAAGTGGTTCCGGGTGTGGGGGGAGCAAAGAAAGGCCTTTTCTTCAGAGGCCAGAAGAGTGACCTCAGGGACATAAGGAGCTGAGCAGAAGGGCAAGGGGTCATGGGCAGCCCCCTCCCAGCAGGGCAGACTGCAGAGTCCCAGAGCTGGAGGAAGACACACCTGGCTTCCAGGAGAGAGCGTGTCAATGATGCACAGGGAAGCACTGGGGAAATCACCTCTTTGAGCCTCACTTTGTGTCTTCCTAAACTGGAATGAATAATATCTGCATCTGTGTGATGCCTTCAGCACTAAAGGAGGCACTGTGTGTGTTACACGTCCTCACTAGGTGTGGAGCAGGGCAGAGTGGGCGCTTGCCAGGGTGTGCACAGCCCCAGGCGCCTGTGCCGAGTCTGCTGTGGTGCTTTGCCCTGCGTCGACATCCCTTGGGCCCCCATCTGAGGTGATCAATGCACCCAGAGGGTCTCCAGGGCTCCCTTCTGGGCCCCTCACAGGGTGGTCTCTTTACACTGACATCCTCCAGCCTTATCTGTGCCCTAATCTCCCTCTGAGCTGCCACTGGGTGATCATCTATCTGTCCCATGAATCAGTGGTTCCCCCTTACCTATGGGGGATGCTTTCCAAGACCCCCAGTGGATGCCTGAAACCAGAGATACCACTGAACCTTACATACATGATAGTTTTCCTATATGCAAATACCTATGATAAAGTTTATTTTATAAATTCGACACAGTAAGATATTAACAACAACAATGAATAATGAAGTAAAACAATTGTAACAACGTACTGTATAAAAGTTATATGAACTAGTCTCTCTCTCTCTCTCAGTATCTTACTGTACTGTACCTTAGGTAACTGAAAGCTCAGATCAGGGCAAGAGACTGTATCTCAAAGTCACCCTCTTCCCCATAGAGATTCTTCCTACATCCTTCCTCTTGATCTTGTTCCTACAATTCTACAATGAACATGAATTGCTTCTGCAATAATGAAATAGGGCAAAGACAACTTATTTTTAAACTTGTAAGTGAAGAGTAGCCTATTCTTCTGACTTAAAAGGCCAAAAGAGTAAGAGAAAGATAGAGATAGAAAATGAGAGAGACACAGAGAGAGAGAGAGAGAGAGAAAGACAGCAAGTAGTGCATGACCTGAGCCTCCCTAGCATCTACTCCAGCTGTGTTCATGAAGACCCACAGGGAGAGGTAGAGGCTGCCCCTGCAGATGCCCAGCCCAGGGAGTCCTCCCGTGACAGACAGGACTGCTACGGAACCAGGACTGCCAACATAGAGGAGGATCAGAGCCCCGGGGGCTGGGGTCAGATTCAGGCAGGGAGAGCAGAGGCAGTGGGCTTCGGCCCCTCAACCTCCAATGGGCTGAGCTCAGGTCACAGGGTGACTTTCATGGGCCAAGGTGCTTTACCTTATGGGTCCCTTCTCCTCCCAAATATTAGAAATCATATTGTATGGCTGCGTTGGTATAAAGGCAAATGTACTATTTGATCTTAGAGGTTCATTTCCTTCCTTCTGATTTTAAAAGAAGCTCTAACACTGTTGTGGGCCTCTAGAAGCACTGTGGTCTCTGAGCACTGCGTCCAGGGGTCAGACCCTGGCTGAGCCTTCAATGTAGAGGGGGAGGAGGAGGAGGTGTGAGGGGCTGGTAGGTTCTCTGGAAGTCACATCCACTTGCTAGTTTTGGTATCATCACATGCAAAATGGAGATAAAAATACCTCCCTGGGGCTGCCAGAGGGCTAAATGAGATGGCGTCTGTGGAGCGGAGCCTCGTCTCTACTCTCTGAGACAGGGCTACAGTCACCAGATGAGGAGGATGGCTCAGGATAGTGTAGAGAATCAGTGACAAAGAAAAAAAAAAAGACTATGAAAATTTTTTAAAAAGGGAATACTCAGGATTTTCAACCATAACTGAAATTAATTTCACTAAAATAAGAAGTTTTGCAGAAGTTGAAGGAAAGGGATTCATATGACAAGTCCATCCGGGGCATGATCAAGCAAGGCCTGGCTCCCCTCCCAGGAGTTTGGGACCTGGAAAAGCTGGAAAAGGCTGAGAAGGAGCTTTCTCCAGAGACAGAGAGAGAGAGAGAGACCAGAACCTTAGAGAGACCCAGCTCAAAGCCCATTCAAAGGGGAGCATGAAGGAGAAAGGAGAAATGACTGCCTAAAGAAGACATTGAAAGGTAGAGTACATTAGGGCCAGGTGAGCCGAGGGAAGGAGGCCACCCCTTCACACTCAGGGGAGGGGCACTGGCAGGCAGGGGAGAGGTCAGGGCCTGAGCTGAGAGGAGCTTAGAGTGCACCAGGGTCAGGGCCTCGCCCAGGGCAGGGAGAGGGTGCAGTGAATGCTGGGGCCCAGGGCACTCTCTGCAGACCCTGCTTGCCTACATGGATGGACCTTCACATCCCTCCATCTGTTTGCTGACTCATTCACTCCTTCCTTCACCCATAGGGTGCTTTCAAAGAGTCTACTCTTCTCCACGGAGAACGAGATGGCCCAGGTATGAGTGGTTGAGGGGCTGGTGCCCAGATGAGGTGGGGGTAAAGATGACCTCTCTCCAGGGTGATGTGAGGAAATGGAGCCCCGGAAGGTAAGAGGCTTGCTCCCCGTCACACAGCTGGCGCGTGTGGCCAACAGCAGGGCCTGCGTGTGTTTTCCGGGCTGTCTCCACTGCAGTGCTGACTGTTGGATAAAAACACGAAGGAGGCCGAGCGTGGTGGCTCCTGCCTGTAATCCCAGCACTTTGGGAGGCCAAGGCGGGCAGATCAGGAGGTCAGGAGATTGAGACAATCCTGGCCAACAATGTGAAACCCCATCTCTACTAAAAATACAAAAATTAGCCTGGCGTGGCGGCACATGCCTGTAATCCCAGCAACTCGGGAGGCTGAGGCAGGAGAATTGCTTGAACCAGGGAGTCGGAGGTTGCAGTGAGCCAAGATCATGCCACTGCACTCCAGCCTGGGGACAGAACAAGATTTCATCTCAAAAGAAAAACAAAAATAATAAAAACCATGAAGGAGCAGCATCGGGAGCGAGAGGGCCTTGCCCTGGTCTCTGTGGGACCACACAGATGCAGATGGCCCCCTGTCATTGGGTATGATTTTCAGTGGCAAAGGGGCAAACATTTGAGGAGTCTGGAGAGCAAGGAGGGAGCAGGGCAGTGGGGAGGAAGCTGGTGTTTAAGCACACACGCAAGCACTCAGTGAGCGGAAGCAATTAAGCACAATTATGAGCACATACCAGGCACTACACTAGGATGTTTATCTATGAGAATACACTGAATCCTCCGAACAAAGTCCTGAGGTAGAGACTATTGTTAGCTCCGTTGACAGGATCAGGACTAGCTATAGAATTTGCAGAGACCAGTGCAAAATAAAAACATGAGGCCCCTTGTTCGAAAGAGAAGAATTTGAAGATAGCAGTGACAGAGTGTTAAACCAAGGAAGTGCAGGACCCTGCTGGGCGGGTCCCATCCCTGTGAAGCCATCCCTGTCCCAGACAATGGACCAGCAACTTGTCCCAGGTCACAGCCAGCTCATAGTGGATCCAGACCCAAAACCTCATCCTCAGATTTCAAAGCTAACCCTTTATCACTAGCAAATTGACACAAAGTCTATTTGAGCTAAAGGTTCAAAAAAAATACAGAAGGGGAACCTGAACTTGAAGCTTCGAGCATTACTAAGGCCTGTGTGTAGGTTTCAGCAAGAGCACTGGATGAGTTTCTCAAGTGAAAGTGGATTTCACACCCAGTGGGCCCATTGCCCGGTGAAGACAAGAGAAGGGCTTGGCTGGGCCCCATACCAGAGGCATCATTGTTTTATCAGGTTTTGATCTGGCAACCCATAATTTCCCCCTTTTTAAGACTCTGCTGAGAATACATGTGCCCATTGGCTGCTGACAAAATGTGAAGATTCTCCATTCCAGAGTTCAAGGAGGAAGAGTGGCAGTGCTGGGCTGGGTCAGCTGGAGACCCTGTGCTTGAGCCCCTCGTAAAAATGCCCACTGCGTGTGGGAGCAGCGGGTGCGAGGCGCCCTGGCAGTGGCTCTCCGCGAGGATGTGTCAGTGAAGACCATCATGTGCAAAGTACAGATAAACAGCGCCATCAGGGTGTGCCAGGGATGCAGGGAGATAACCAAGGCCACCCTGCCCAGGGCTGGCTCTACATTCCCCGAAACGGAGCTTCCTCCCCTGAGCCCTGGAAAGGGGTCACTGTTGTGCCTGCTGGGCTCCAAGCAGTGTGTGACCACAGTGTTTTGGCAATAAGAGAAGGGGCATCTGGTAGGCCGGGCACGGTGGCTCACGCCTGTAATCCCAGCACTTTGGGAGGCCGAGGAGGGTGGATCACCTGAGGTCGGGAGTTTGAGACCAGCCTGACCAACATGGAGAAATCCTGTCTATACTAAAAATACAAAATTAGCCAGGCATAGTGGTGCACGCCTGTAATCCCAGCTACTCGGGAGGCTGAGGCATGAGAATCGCATGAACCCAGGAGACGCAGGTTGCGGTGGCCGAGATTGCGCCATTGCACTCCAGCCTGGGCAACAAGAACAAAATTCCGTCTCAAAAAGAAAAAAAAAAAGAGAGAGAGAGGGAGAGAAGGGGCATCTGGCTTTCACATGCATAAGCAGAAGCAAGAGAGACTAGAATGCAATTCCATAGAGAATTCTGGGCCTGGCTCTACCTGCACATGGGAAATGGGCTCTTGCCAGTTTCTGCCATGGGTTGAGATTTTGTATAGGAACATTGTTCTGGAAGAATGTAGAAAAATGAAGATGTATAGTAACTAAGGGCAGGAGCCAGCATTCTGTCAGAAGTTCCGATTATGTAAGGATCTGAAGAAAACCCCAGGCCAAGATGAGAGGGAGGCGGGGTAGGGGAAGGGAGTGGATATGAAAATGAACCCCAGCTGGGTGAGAAGGTGGGAAGGACTAGGTGGGATTCCTGGGGCCCAACAACTGTGCCTTTAGAATTTGTTTGGGGTTGACTCCTGTCCATTTCAACTTAGTATTTACTGGCCTCCAAGTCCATGCCAAATTCTGGACCAGGAGCTCCTGAGTGAAGGCTTTTTAAAGGCTCTTTTGGTATTGGAATGGTGGCAGTCCTGGGACCGTGGGCCCTGGGTCATCCCTGCAATCATCCACCTGCCTCAAAGTGGCTCAGCAAACCCCTCTCTGTGACAGGCCCTGAGTGGGGGACAGGCAGAGTCACAGAGCCCCTGGGGAGGTCAGAATTCTGGGAAGAGGCAGACTCAGGAATCTGTCAGGGCTGCAAACTGTGCCCAAGGATGTGGTGGGTCGTTTTCTAGGCTTGGGAAACTGGGTCCTGGAAGACCGGCAGGTGAGTGTGCGCCGGACCCGCGGAGTGTTGAGGGGCCTGATGTGAGCAGTTGTGAGGGGTGCAGCTGGAAAGCCAGCAAGCCTGGGATGGTGCGTGAGGGAGGGCTCGAGGGCCACCCCGAGCCAGCTGCTGAGGCGGGCAAGGGCAGCAGCGGCCCAGCGCAGGCTAGGTCTGACCACAGGAAGCAGAGCATGGACACAACGGTGGACTGGGGTGGGACACAGGCCCGGCTGAGGAGCTGGGGGAGGCAGGCAGGTCCTGAGTGCTTGTGCATGCAGTTCCTCGGTGTGCAGATCCACAGCAGCGTGCCCTACCTGGCACATACAAGCTGTGGGCCCACATACCCTAGAACACTCCCCTTGGGTTGGCCTCAGTTGCCTGTGGGGTCTGGCAGTTTGTATCTACAGCCTGGCTGCACCCTCAGTGCCTGGGTGCCCTGTGGCGGCTTATCTCCCCCCGAGCCTCTGGTGTTTCATCCGAAAGTCTCTACAAAAAATCCAAAAATTAGCCTGGTACGGTGGTGCATGCCTGTAGTCCTAGCTACTTGGGAGGTTGAGGCAGAGAATCTCTTCAACGCAGGAGGTGGAGGGTGCAATGATCTGAGATCGCACCACTGCACTCCAGCTAGAGTGACAGAGCATAAGACTCTGTCTTAAAAAAAAAAAAAAAAAAAAAAGAAAAGGAAACAAAATGCCTATCATAGCAGGTGTGCAGGGGAGACCCAGGAAAGCCCCTTACCAGGGCTTGGCATCTAAGTTTGCTGTTATTTTATCAAAAGCTAAAAACAACAGTTGTCTGGAGGGTGACTCCTGAAATTACCAGCATCCGCAGGCCAGGTTTGCTCCAATAAATTCCGCTAACAAAAGCCACCTCCCAAGCCTCTGTCATTGGGAGCAGGTCCAGGCCCTTCTGCTGTTGCTCATCGGGTGACTTTGGGGAAGTGGCTGTTATCATTCCCACTCACAGATGGGAAAACTGAGGTGCTGAGGTATTTCCTCTCTCTCCCAAAGCTGGTGAACATTGGAGGGCAGTCAAACCCAGGGCTGACTCCACAGCACGGATGTTGCTCTGGCCTCTGCTCTGCCTCTCACTCGTCATGTGATGAGGACACGTCCTTTCACTTCTGAGGCACGTTTCCTCACGGGGGTGGGGTGCTGACAGGAAATGGACAAAGGCATCAACCGACACTTCCCAGAAAAGTAATACAACCTCTTATGGAAGTAAGAAAACATGCTCAGTCTCACTTAATTATAGAGGCTCATTCCAAAGTGACAGCGTTTTTTTGTTTTTTGTTTTTTTTTTAACCCCTCAGTTTGGCCAAGATAAAAAATGCAGTGTGAGTGAGGATGCAGGGAAATAGTGACTTTCATAGGCTATTTGTGAGCATGAGAAACCGGTGTGACCTTTAGGAGGGTAGTTTCTTAAGACCTACTAACATTTTAAGTGGATACACACTTTGTCCCAGAAATCAAATGCTGAGGTGGGAGAATTTATCCTAACAGTTTACAGACACACGCATGGCATGTAAAATCCTCCTTACTCATTGTCACAGGAGTACTGTGTGTGGTTTAAAAAATTAAATGAAGTCTGCATACAGCCTAAATGCCCATCACCAGAGGAATTGGTTAAAGAAAATAACAAGGTATAACCTTTAAGAGATATTCTGATGGAAAAAAACAAGATGAAGTAAAATACATAAAATGCATTTTTATTATGTAAAATAAGAAATATTTGTATCAGCAAATTTACTTCTGGAAGGATTATCCTCAATAAATAAAGTAATTGCCATTGAGGTAGGGAGAAGGTGTCTTTCTCCTATTTTTAACTCTTCATTCACTGTTAACTTTACTGTTTGTTTGGTTTTGTATTTAGGGCGTGCTTGTTGGCCCATTGCGTGTGCTCAGTTACCGGAAGATGTTTTGGCTGTGGCCTCAGACAGGCACTCGAGGCATAGATGTACATACAGGTCTGCCACCTGAAGAGGCAAACTGACTTGGCTTGGCCCAACCCCTCACCTCTGTTGAGGGGACCTCTTCCTACTCACTGCAGATGGGTTCACATGTTCCCACTACAAGGGCAGAATGCCTTGTACTTCACAACACTTTGCTCCCCAGGGAGCTCTGCAAGTCCCCAGAAATACTTGCCCAACCACGGGCACCCCTTGGAAGGGTCCAGCTGCTGACCACCAGCATCATGTGACTCCCAGTGCCAGTGACATCTGGAGGAATTGAGCAATGGCTGAGGTGGAATTTCATTTGGCACTTAATGCAATCCTCTGCTTCTGCCAGAGGCGGTGAATTCTATATAAAGCTGCCAAACCTGGCCGTCTTCTCACTGAGCCTTGACCCCTTCCATCCAAGGGCAAGGCAACCGATTGCTGTGCGTGACTCACGCGCAGTAACTGTGGCATTGGGGCCTAGCCCAGCTGAGCTGAGCAGAGCAGGCCGGCCTGCCGGAAGTGGGTCCTCTCGGCTCTAACCTCTGGCTCTGATGAGCAGCTACATAAACTGAGACAGGATATAGACACATCCTGTCTGAGTTAGCAGCAAGAAGTAGCCGTCCCCCACCCCCTGCAGTTCTCGCACAGCAGGGATCCTGCCATAAATCAATCCGAAGTCTAATGTGGAATGGCTTGCAAGCAAGGGCTGCACCGCTGTTTGTCTCCCAAGGCAAGTGTTGAAGGTCTGAAACCTGAGTCCTGGAGAACTGCTTGGGCTGCTGGGCTGGGCTGGGCACGGGGGCGGGGGTCAGGCAAGCCCATGCTCTTCAGACATGGGAATGCCTCTCAGCCTCACCTCCTCAGTGACTGAATTGGAATAATGACAGTGGCTTCTGTCCCTTTAACCCAGGACCCGCCATATACACACACACACAAACATATGCTCAAGTTACGTGCTCCGGGAACCACAGTCTCATGTACAATTATATAAACATGCCCAGCACGGATCCAGCACTTAGGTTGTGTCAGTCTCCGTGCCGGGACATCTATATGCACTTCTTACTGCTGGATGAGTTATCTCCTGTTATTATTCCTACTTTGCAGATGAGGAAACTGGAGCTAAGAGAGGCTGCCTTGTTTATAGGCAGTGCAGATGATCCCAGTGCAGACTGAGGGGCCTGGCTCCCAAGCACCACTGATGCCTGCGCACTCCCAGGCTGACGCAAGCACAACCACAGGCACACGGAGTGCCGTGTACACCCGTAGACCGAAGCAGCACTCCTCCATGCCAAGCTCCAAGCTAGGGCGGGGTGAGGAGTGAGGCCTCACAACCTCCTGGATTTCAAAGACTTATAAAAGAGTTGGTGTCTCCAATACCCATATCATTATCATATCAATAAGGTATCATTGTTACATGATAGGCTCAGGATATCTCCTCTCTGACAGACTCTAAGAATCAGACCGCGGCAGGGTGGGGGATAAGAGGGATGTGCATTAGGTTTTTTGGTAAAATAAAATGGTAGTTTTTATTGCAAAAGTCCAACGGCAGAGGAAGAGGGCAGAAAGAGGCCCAGCAATGTTTCCAAGCATCTACAAAGACTTTCATCGCATATGATTTCCTATCAGCAAGAAAACGTGATGGTTTAAAAGAGAAAACAAGCAGAGAGGAATTACAAATCCCCAGAGGATCCAGGCCGCAGGATTCCCTCGCATCTGTGTGCCTTTGCGGCGCCCAGCGGAGCGAGCAAGTCCCTGGGCAAGGCTGGAGTTGTCTGGAGTTCACCGGAGCCTGGCCGGTCGGACCCTGGCTGGGGAGCAGCACAGAAGCAACTTGTGATGTGAACTCTTACCTAACTGTTCTTTAGGGAGACAATTCTGGCCTCACACACTTCACATGCCCCGCACAAAGAAACAGAAAGCGGGCGACACGCCCTGGGAGGGCGGGCTGGCCGCCTCTCCAGCTCCGGGCGCGTGGAGGCTGCGCGTCGGGGTCCGGGACGCGGGACAGGGACTCCGCGCAGCCCAGGCGCCGGGGAACCGGGGCTGGAGTCGGGGATCTGAGCCCAGTAGGCGCCTCCTCCGCCTGGAGGCCGGGCACGGACCGGGACACCCGGGCGTCCGTGGCCGTGGCTCGGCCCCTGGCTGCTGCGGGCCGCGGCCTCCAGTGGGTCCACAGGACCCTTCTCCACAGCGGGTACTCACCGAGGCTGAGGGGCCACGCCGTGCTGTTGGGGCTTCTCATCGACCACGGTCCTGGGCGTCAGCCCGGGCAGAGACCGCGGGCACGGGCCGGGCCGGGCCGGGCCTGGCCGGGGGAGGGTCGCGCTCCCGGGCTCCTGACCCTCGGCGGCGAGAGGAAGCGGCACCTGGGTCACACTCCTCCCGCGCGGGCCGAGGGGAGGGGCTCTGGCCCGGAGATAGGCAGACTTCGTTTATTTTTTTTCTGCAGACTTGGCTGGTGGGGTTTCCACCCCCTTTTTTTTTTTTTTTAAACACACACCCGCCCACTTCTGAACTCTTCTTTGCTCCAACTTTCCTGCGCAAGTACCGCGCTTTTCTAACCGTTTCTCTTTCCATCTGCCACTACCGGATACAGAGGTTGTGGTTGAGAATTCCCCTTGGAGTGCAGGGAAAACTCCCCAATGTGACATGATGGCCTGGCCCAGCACTGTCGGGGATGGTGACCAAATAGGGCAGACCTGTGTTGAAATCTTGGCTGGCTGCGCGGCCGCTGGATAGCTGGGCGGCGTCTCTGAGCCAGCCGCGGGGCATTTGTCCCTGGAGAGAGTCCCTGTCTTGTTGGCCTTTGGGGGCCCTGTACCCATGGATGGGCTGTTAAGCAAAGATCATTCCAAAACAGGAAGAATTGCTGGACAAGGGTCGTGATTTGTTCCCATTGCTTTTGTCTGAAGTTGCCAGACACCGTGCAGGTTGTGAATTCGCTCTACTTTTGCCATGAAAACCTCCACGTGGATTTCGATACATATCTTTGTTGGTTAAATGCAGTCAAATGGCACCACCTACAAAAAATGTATCATAGCATTATCAGCCCCTTCTGCCCAGAGACAAGGGCAGGGAACTTGAGGCCCTTGTTTTAAATCCCCCCCCAGGGGGACACCCTGTGCTTCTCCTGTGTGATGTCTGAACCTTCCTGTGCTGCTTCTCATTGTTTACTTCATAGCTTCCCAAACACTTTTGTGACGCCTTCCTCTCCCCTACCTTCTGCCATTAAGGCCTATCCTGCACAATCCGGAGAGCCAGACTAGCTGTCTGTACAATGTATGGGCGGTGCCTTTGGGGCTGTCATCTGCACTGAATACAATGAGAGGCTGCGCCCTGGAGATATGCAACACAGAGGCTTTGCTCACATCTAGCCGGGCTGCACAAACTCCAGGCTTTCTTGACGCAGTGGGAAAGCACTCATGATTCACTTTAGTTAGATCATGAAGAACCTCCGATGCTGATACATCTTTACTCCAACTGCCATGCGCAGCACAGCCGTGTTGAATTGAAATAAACTACTCACGGAATGCCTTTGGCCTGGTGGGGAAGCCCTGAGTCTTGATTTCCTCATCTATAAAATGGAGGCAAGAACACCTGCATTCCGGGGTTTTACAGAGGCAGTGATTGTAGAATCACAGTGGGAACAGAAAAGGCATTTAATAAACAGAAATAAGCAATGATTAATTTGTTTATTTTTATTTATTTATTTATTTATTTTTTCCGAGACGGAGTTTTTGCTTTTGTTGTCCATGCTGGAGTGCAATGGTGTGATCTCGGCTCACCACAACCTCCGCCTCCTGGGTTCAAGCAAGTCTCCTACCTCAACCTCCCGAGTAGCTGGGATTACCAGCATATGCCTCCACGCCTGGCTAATTTTGTATTTTTAGTAGAGACGGGGTTTTTCCATGTTGGTCAGTCTGGTCTGGAACTCCCGACCTCAGGTGATCCGCCCACCTTGGCTTTCCAAAGTGCTGGCATTACAGGTGTGAGCCACTGCACCCGTGATTGCTTTAACAGTTGAACTTTTTTTTTTTTTTGGTAATACATACATATATGTCTAGGTGGAACAGTAGTCCCGCTCCTCTGTCCTGAGAGAAAATAACTTTAATTATCTGAAATGCAGCTGGAAAGTTGGAAAGAAGCAGAAAGTCCTGCCGGGTAACAAAGGACAAGTCATTAGGTCATTGTAGCACATTTAGAGGAGTCACTTTTACAGACTCTTTTAGAACCTACTGGCCTTAGACATAATCATAAGAGATTTCCTTAATTTCTTAGGGTAAGACAGGTTGAAGGCATCAAAATGTTGCAGAGAATTCCTTACAGAAAAGAAGCCAAAAATTAATAAACTAACTAACTAAACAGCGAAAGTTGAAAGCCCCACAAACTGCAGAGGTCAGATACAAGAACAAAGTAGCATTTGTTACAGAACTAAAGCAATCTCAGCTCCAGTCATCATAGGAGGAAGTGACAGTTCCTTGAGCTATTAAAGAGCCGGGGCTTTGGAACTCAATCTGGGTTAGTTACTCTACTGCCTACTAGCTGTGTAACCTTCAGCATTTTACTTTCTTTCTCTGAGCCTCAATTTTCTCAGCCTGGAAATTGGAGCAATCTGCAAAGTTAGGCTGTTGTGAGTAATATATTCGATAATAATTAATGAGGTAATTACAATGAGAGTACACTAGAGTTACTTAAAGATGTTGGCCCCCTTCCTCCTCTAACACATACTTTGTTCATAGTAAGGACCCCAAGTCATTTGAAAAAGAAAGTAAATAGTGTGTCTTAGTGTGTAGCAAATTAGCTAACAGGGAAACATTTGATATATTTTAGAAAATTTAACTATGAAAGTGTGTAATGTTAAATAAATGACTCAAGAAGGGAAAATAATTATGTGAAAAATTTAATTATATGGTAACAGTCTGACATAAGTCAAGAAATGTATTATTAGTGTGTCTTCATGTGTTGGATATTTATTAATGAAGTTAAAAAAAAACTCAGCTATATCTTACAACAATAAACCAGTTCTTATCTTGCCTAGTTCCCATAAATACTCTTAAACAGAGTATTGCCAAGAGTTCATTGTAAAGATGAGAACCCAGAAGTTCAGCGCAGTGACAAGAACTTGCTCTGCAGTGCAGCCGGGATGGACGGTTCTAGCTGTGTCTTCATTGACTGTGCTGTGGCTGATACAAGCCACAGAGCCCTCCAAGGTGTGAGATGGTATGATCCAGTCCTGGAGATGAATTTTCTCTTCCTCTTCAGGGAAGCAACTGCTCATGGGAAACTGCCTTCCAAATCCTCAGTGCTAGTTCCTTATTGGGAGCAGAGTTGGAGGTCCCCTGCTGCTGTTGCTGTCTCCTGGGTGAGCCCTTACAGACGGTGGTGGGTAGATGTTACTTGGGCCTTTAATGGAAGGTTTTGCCCCTCATCACAGTAACACATGCTCTTTGTGAAAAAGAAAAAAAAAATAAAGAAAGAAAAAGCCAAAAAGTTACCTAAACCCTAAGAACTGCTTGCAATCTCTAGCACATTAAAGTTATTTACCTTTAGTCTTTTTTACGCATTTATGAATATTTGCTTTATACTCTTGAGATTTTACTGAATATGTGATTTCAAGTGCTGAGCTTTTACTACCAAACATTATGTCATGAGCATTTCCTCATATAAAAGTAGAAAAGCTCTTTAACTCATTTTAATTACTAGGTTGTTTCATTTTCTTTGCTAGTTGAATAGTGCTGTGATAACCATATGAACATAAATATCTGGATTTCATAATTTTTTCCTTAGCGTATATTCTGACAAGCAGAATTACTCAATCAAAGGTTAGAAATGCATTTAAAGCTTTTGATACATTCATAAGTTCTGGCTGTAACCTTTACTTTCTTCCCAATCAGGAGTACCAGTGTTTATCTCAGAGTCTCTTGCCAGAATTAAACAGTAAACTTAAAATCATAGTTAATTCTGTAGATAAGAAACATACGTAGTTATTTGTATTAGCATTTTCTTTGATTACCAGAGAGGCCGAATATGCTTTGATTAGCAGAGAGGCCAAATATGTAAAAGAATCACAGGTTCTTTTAGGTGAATATTTTGTCCACACTGTTTCCTCAGTTGGAGGTGTGACGGTTAATACTGAGTGTCAACTTGATTGGATTGAAGGATACAAAGTATTAATCCTGGGTATGTCTGTGAGAGTGTTGCCAAAAAAGATTAACATTTGGGTCAGTGGGCTGGGGAAGACAGATCCACCCTTAATCTGGTGGGCACCATCTAATCAGCTTCCAGGGAATATAGAGCAGGCAGAAAAACATGAAAAGGAGGGATGGGTCTGGTCTCCAAGCCTACATCTTTCACCCGTGCTGGATGCTTTCTGCCCTGGAACATCAGACTCCAAGTTCTTCAGTTTTGGGATTTGGACTGGCTCTCCTTGCTCCTCAGCTTGCAGACAGCCTATTGTGGGACCTTGTGATCATGTAAGGTAATGCTTAATAAGCTCCACTATATAGATATAGATCCTATTAGTTCTGTCCCTCTAAGAGAACCTTGACTAATACAGATTTTGGTACCAGGAGTGGTTCTAGAGGAACAGAATATGAAGGATGGAGTTCTTTCATTGGTTTTGGAGTTTCTGAAGTTGGCTGCTTAAGATGATTAGACCCTAAAATGCTAAGGACTCTACTTCTAATAGTATGGAGAACACTGATAGTGCTTGGCATGAACTGTTTAGAGAGTTATGCAAAATAAATGCATTTGACACTCCTGATTCTTCACTTGTGAGGGGCCAGTAGTTTAGTGACTCTATACATAATGCCTTTGACCATATGTGGAGAAACAAGGAACATAATGAAGCTGGTCGGTTGCTCCTAAGTTCAGGGACAAAGTGATGAAAGAAAATGATAAGCTCAGGGATTCTGTCTCCAGGCTTCAGAAGCAGATACTGAGCCTCAAATCTGCTAAGACTGCCCTGAGCGAAAGTCTTAACTTCTATAGAGAAAGAGCTGAAATTGTGGAAAAACAGACACAAGTTGTTATCATGCTAGTGGCTGACCTGCAATGAAAGATGCATGCACAGCCTCACCAGGTGTCTACTGTTAGAGTGAGGGCATTGATTGGAAAAGAATGGGGCCTGGCAACTTGGAATGGGGACATGTGGGAGGACTCTGATGAAGTCGGGGAAACTGAGTTAGTAAACTCTGATGAACCTTTTTGTCCAGAAGGAACAGCTTCTCCATCCCCAGTGGTGGCAACATCCCCTCCCCCACCCATGCTGCTATCAGCCTTTCCACCTTTGTCTGAAGAGATAAACCCTGCGCTGCCTGAGGCAACAGTAATTGCCTTCCCTGAGGCAGTTGCCAGGCAAAATAATGTTGATTCTCCTCAGAAGCCACCCCCAACACCTCTGTTTGCTTCTAGGCCTATAACTAGACTAAAGTCTTGGTGGGCCCCTAGAGGTGAGGTGGAGAGTGTGACCCATGAGGAGGTGCACTACATTAGAAAAGAACTGTTTGAATTCTCTAATTTATGTAAACTGCAATCTGGAGAACAGGCATGGGAATGAATATTAAGGGTGTGGGATAATGGTGGAAGGAACATAAGAGTTGGATCAGGCTGAATTTACTGATTTGGGCCCACTAAGTAAGGACTCTACATTTAATGTTACAGCTTGGGGAGTTAAAGAAAGTTCTAATAGTTTATTTGCTTGTTGAGCTAAAATGTGGATTAAAAGATGGCCCACTGTGAGTGAGCTGGAAATGCCTGATCTCCCTTGGTTTAATGTAGAGGAAGGGATCCAGAGGCTTAGGGAGATTGGGATGGTGGAGTGGATTAGTCACTTTAGACCTACTTATCCCAACTGGGAGGGTCCAGAAGATATATTCTTGACCAATTCCTTGAGAAATAGATTTTTGAGGGCAGCACCTGCATCTTTGAAGAGCCCTGTATTGCTCTTCTCTGTATGTCAGATCTAACTGTGGGAACCGCAGTCACTCAGCTACAAAATTTAAATACAATGGGAATAATTGGATCCCAAGGTGGCAGGGGCCATGTGGCAGCACTCAACTGTCAAAGGCAAGGTGGCCATAGCTACTGTAATGGACAGCAGAGTCAAAGCGGCAATAAGAATAGTCTGACTTGTGTAGAGCTCTGGCATCAGCTAAATAATCACAGTGTTCCTAGAAGTGAAATTCGTAGGAAGCCTACCACATTCCTACTTACATTATACAAATGGAAAACTTCTAGGTCAAATGGACAAGATACTAATCTGAATTATGAAAACAGAGAATCATGGCCCCTTAATCAATTTGCAGACTTGAGCCAGTTTACAGACCCGAACCCCTTGAAGGAAGGGGAGGCCGGGTCCCCTTGATGAAGGACCCCACTACATTACTGACAGTTTATGCAATGAATCTTTCTCCCATCCTTTCCCAAGGAGACCTCCAGCCTTTTACCAGGGTAACTGTGCATTGGGGAAAGGGAAATGATCAGACATTTCAGGGACTACTGGACACTGGCTCTGAGCTGACCTTGACTCCAGGGGACCCAAACTGTCATTGTGGTTCTCCAGTTTAAGTAGGAGCTTATGGAGGTCAGGTAATCAATGGAGTTTTAGCTCAGATTTGACTTACAGTGGGCCCAGTGGGTCCCCGGACTCATTTTGTGGTCATTTTCTCAGTGTCAGAATGCATAATTGGTATAGACATATTTAGCAGCTGGCAGAACCCCCGCATTGGCTCCCTGACTGGTAGGGTGAGGGCTACTATTGTGGGAAAGGCCAAATGGAAGCCATTAGAGCTGCCACTACCTAGAAAAATAGCAAATCAGAAAGAATACCACATCCCTGGAGGGATTGTGGAGATTAGCGCCACCATCAAGGACTTGAAAGACGCAGGGGTGGTGATTCCCACCACATCCTCGTTCAGCTCTCCCATTTGGCCTGTGCAGAAGACAGATGGAACTTGGAGAATGACAGTGGATTATCGTAAGCTTAACCAAGTGGTGACTCCAATTACAGCTGCTGTACCAGATGTGGTTTCGTTGCTTGAGTAAGTTAACACATCTCCTGGTAACTGGTATGCAGCCATTGACTTGGCAAATGTCTTTTTCTCCATTCCTGTCCATAAGGCCCACCTGAAGCAATTTGCCTTCAGGTGGTAAGGCCAGCAATATACCTTTACTGTCCTACATCAGGGGTATATCAACTATCTGGCTTTGTGTCATAATATTATTCAGAGATACCTTGATCACTTTTTGCTTCTGCAAGATATCACACTGGTCCATTACATTGACGACATTATGCTGATTGGATCCAGTGAGCAAGAAGTAGCAAACACACTGGACTTGTTGGTAAGACATTTATGTGCCAAAGGATGGGAAGTAAATTTGACTAAAATTCAGGGAACTTCTACCTCAGTAAAATTTCTGGGAGTCCAGTGGTGTGGGGCCTGTCAAGATATTCCTTCTAAGATAAAGGATAAGTTGCAGCATTTGGCCCCTCCTACAACCAAGAAAGAGGCACAACATCTAGTGGGCCTATTTGGATTTTGGAGGCAACACATTCCTCATTTGGGTGTGTTACTCTGGCCCATTTATTAAGTGACCTGAAAGGCTGCCAGTTTTTAGTGGGGTCCAGAACAGCAGAAGGCTCTACAACAGGTCCAGGCTGCTGTGCAAGCTGCTGTGCCACTTGGGCCATATGACCCAGCAGATCCAGCGGTGCTTGAGGTGTTAACCTTTGGGAAGCTCCATAGGTGAATCACAGTGGAAGCCTCTAGGATTTGGGATCAAGGCCCTGTCATCTCCTGCAGATAGCTACCCTCCTTTTGAGAGACAGCACTTGGCCTGTTACAGGGCTTTGGTGGAAACTGAATGTTTGACTATGGGTCACTGAGTCACCATGTGACCTGAACTACCTACTATGACCTGAGTGATTTCTGACCCATCTAGCCATAAAGTGGGTCATGCACAGCAACATTCCATCATGAAATGGAACTGATATATACGTGATCAGGCTTGAGCAGGTCCTGAAGGCACAAGTGAATTACATGAGGAAGTGGCTCAAATGTCCATGGTCTCCACTCCTGCCACCCTGCCGTCTCTCCCCCAGCCTGCACCGATGGCCTCATAAGGAGTTCCCTGGGATCAGTTGACAGAGGAAGAGAAGACTAAAGCCTGGTTCACAGATGGTTCTGCATGATATGCAGGCACCACCCAAAAGTGTACACCTGTAGCACTACAGCCCCTTTCTAGGACATCCCTGAAGGACAGCAGTGAAGGGAAATCTTCCCAGTGGGCAGAACTTCAAGCAGTGCACCTGGTTGTGCACTTTGTATGAAAGGAGAAATGGTCAGATGTGTGATTACACACTGATTCATGGGCCATAGCCAATGGTTTGGCTGGATGGTCAGGAATTTGGAAGAAACATGATTGGAAAATTGGTGACAAAGAAATTTGGGGAAGAGGTATGTGGATGGACCTCTCTGAGTGTTCAAAAACTGTGAAGATCTTTGTATCCAATGTGAGTGCTCACCAATGGGTGATCTCAGCAGAGGAGAAGTTTAATAATCAAGTGGGTAGGATGACTCATTCTGTGGACTCCTTCTGTGGACTCCACTCAGACTCTTTCCCCAGCCATCCCTGTCATTGCCCAATGGGCCCATGAACAAACTGGCCATGGTAGCAGGGATGGAAGTTACGCATGGGTTCAGCAACATGAACTTCCACTCACCAAGGCTGACATGGCTACAGCCACTGCTGAGTGCCCAATTTGCCAGCAGCAGAGATGAACACTGAGCCCTCCATATGGCACCATTCCTTGGGGTGATTAGCCAGCTACCTGGTAGCAGGTTGATTGTATTGCACCTCTTCCCATCATAGAAAGGGCAGAGATTTGTCCTCACTGAAATAGACACTCCAGATATGGGTTAGTGTATACTGAATGCAATGCTTCTGCCAAGGCTACCATCCGTGGACTCACAGAATGCCTTATCCACAGTCATGGTATTCCACACAGCACTGGCTCTGACCAAGGCACTCATTTTACAGCTAAAGAAGTGTAGCAGTGGGCTCATGCTCATGGAATTCGCTGGTCTTACTATGTTCCCCATCATCCTGAAGCAGCTGGATTGATAGAATGGTACAATAGCCTTTTGAAGTCACAATTACAATGCCAACTAGGAGACAATACTTTGCAGTGCTGGGGCAAAGTTCTCCAGAAGGCCATGTATGCTCTGCATCAGCCTCCAATATATGGTACTGTTTCTCCCATAGCCAAGATTCACAGGTCCAGGAATCAAGGGGTGGAAATGGAAATGGCATAACTTACCATCACCCCTCAAAATTTTTGCTTCCTGTTCCCATGACATTACATTCTGCTGCTAGAGGTCTTAGTTCCAGAGGGAGGAACAGTGCCACCAGGAGACACAAGAAAGATTCCATTAACCTGGAAGTTAAGATTGCCACCTGGACACTTTGGGATCCTCCTACCTTTAAGTCAACAGGCTAAGAAGGGAGTTACCATGTTGGCTGGGGTGATTGACCCAGACTACCAAGATGAAATCAGTCTACTACTCCACAATGGAGGTATGGGAAAGTGTGCATGGAATACATGAGATCCATTAGGGTGTCTTAGTGTTACCATGCCCTGTGATTAAGGTCAATGGGAAACTACAACAGCTCAGTTCAGGCAGGATTACAGATGGCCCAGACCCCTCAGGAATGAAGGTTTGGGTCACTCCACCAGGAAAAATAACATAACCTACTGAGGTGCTTGCTAAAGGCAAAGGGAATACAGAATAGGTAGTAGAAGAAGGTAGTCATCAATACCAGCTACAACCACATGACCAGCTCCAGAAACCAGGACTGTAATTGTCATGAATATTTCCTCATTCTTTTGCTAAAAACATATTTGTGTTTGTACACACTTGTACTAAGAAAATATATTCATTTTAGTTCCTTTTCTTTTATCATGTGACATAAGATTTATTGACTTCATATCAACATTTAAGTATTGTTAACTTTATGTAATAGTATTTGGGTTGGGAATTGGTGCATTTCTAGTTGTACAAAGGATAGTTGTATTATGTTAGATGTAAATATGACCTTATGATTGTCTTTATTTGGAGATTATGAATGATCTCAGGAGGTGTGTATGGGTTCAAGTTGACTAGGGGTGAACTTGTGATGGTTAATACTGAGTGTCAACTTGATTGGATTGAGGCATAAAAAGTATTCATTCTGGGTGTGTCTGTGTGGGTGTTGCCGAAAGAGAGTAACATTTGAGTCAGTGGGCTGGGGAAAGCAGATCACCCTTAATCTGGTGGACACAATCTAATCAGCTTCCAATGAATGTAAAGCAGGCATAAAAACATAATAAGGAGAGACAGGCCTAGCCTCCCAGCCTACATCTTTCACCTGTGCTGGATGCCTCCCACCCTTGAACATCAGACTCCAAGTTCTTCAGTTTTGGGACTGGCTCTCCTTGCTCCTCAGCTTGCAGAGAGCCTATTGAGCCTATTGTGGGACCTTGCGATCATGTAAGTTAATACTTAATAAACTTCTCTCTCTCTCTCTCTCTCTCTCTCTCTATATATATATATCCTATTAATTCTGTCCCTCTAAGAGAACCCTGACTAATAGAGAAGGAGTGGAAGGAGTGGCAAATGTTTTTCTTTTTGATTTATGTGAACCTTTTATACACAAAAGGAAACATCACCTTTTCATGTGTGTTGCAAATATCTTCTCTTTTGGCCTTTCTCTGGTTCTTTCAATTAATGCAGAAACATAGGTTGATTTACATGATTGGCAAGTTGGTAGCTTTTAAGAAAACCCAAATCCAGCTATGCATATTTTATGATGGATGTGGACAAGAAGAAGTTTATTTTGTTCATGCTGCCACAGGCTCCTTCTAAAGGGGTGGACAGTAAGAAGTGGGGACCGGAGAGGGTAGGGACAGAGAGATAGCCTTGTACCTGATCTAGACACAGAGAGATTAGTGGCCACAAGCTCCCAGCCTTGACTAGGAACCTATCCTCCTCTTTCTCAGCAGAATGTTCTTTCTGAGAATTCACTAATGGGGTGGTTTGAAGGCTCAGATGAGTGCCTCCAGGCAAGGGAAGAGACCTTATCATGCCTGCTCAGACTGAGCTGATAGATCCTCTTTCTTTTAGAAGTTGCTAAAGGCTGGCTGTCACCATGCAAGGCAGATAGATGGGAAACCACCATAGGGGCCAAGAGAAAACTCCCTTGCCCTCTGAAGGTTCACTGAAAAATTAACTCTCAAAGGGCAGATTAGCTGGAGAAAAGGTCTACAAGTTTATTTTAACATGCATAGCATAGGAGCATTGTAGAATAATTACCCAATTAACCAATGGGGTACTTCTATATCCTTCTTCTTAGGAGAAGGAGAGATGGAGAAGTGTATTAGTCCATTCTCGCATTGCTATAAAGAACCACCTGAGACTGGATAATTTATAAAGAAAAGAGGCTTCATTGACTCTCAGTTCTGCAGCCTGTACAGGAAGCATAGCTGGGGCTTACAGTCATGGCAGAAGGGAAGCAGGCATGTCTTACATGACTGAAGAAGGAGGAAGAGAGAGAAAGGGGAGGTGCTACACACTTTTAAACAACCAGAACTCCTGAGAACTCTATCACAAGAACAGCAAGGGGGAAGTCCACCTCTGTGATTCAGTCACCTCCCACCAGGGCACTCATCCAACATTGGGATTACAATTCGACATGTGATTTGGGTGGAGACACAAATCCAAACCATATTAGGAAGTTTGGATAATTTTAGGAGAGTAATAAGTGACTTTTAGGGAAATTCAATGGGCTTGAAGAACATACAATGGCTTGTGACAAACTGTTGTGCCTGCAGAACAGACCATGGTTTGTGACAAAAGTCTGCCCAGGTGCGTTGACAGACTTCAGACTTTCTTCCTGACATGTGAGTTCAGTTAATGAAAGCTCAGGGAAGGGACCAGGGATCATGTTTTCTTCTTAGGAAGGTCCAGACATTAGACAGATTAGGGAACTTCAGAGAACAACTTCATCCTGGGCTTTGGGAGAGACAGGATTAACACCCAGGAGGTGTTGGCGGGGAGGTGAGAAAGGGGAAGGCCAGACAGACTTTGAGGCTTCTTCAGTTCAGCATGTCAAAGGACCATATTTTGAGGTATTGATTTCTGAGCCCCAACAGCACCCAAGCATTGTGTGAGGCTGTGGGAGCTGTAGTCTACTCCCCTGACTTACAGCAGCACCTCATTCAAGGGTAGATCTTTCAGCATCCAGAATGGCCCCCTTCTGGAAGCTTCCTAATGAGCATCTCTAAGAGAACAGGAAGAGCATAAAAACTCAATGGGAACACTGGGTGGTCTGGGGTGGGCTGAGGCGATGCATAGGCCAGCCTCAACTGCTGGTGTGCGCTCTAAAAGCCGATGTCTATGGACTGGGGTTGAGAAAAGTTGGGAAGCTTCAGATTGGGAGGAGAAAAAAGAAAGAGCCCAGAGAAATGTGAGGAGGAGCTTGAATTTCTAGTAATAGAGTCAGTTAAAAAAGGAGACAACATATAGGCAACCTGGGTGGTTCAGATGCTCCAGGAAGTGTGTATTTTTCCCTACAAATGCATTGCAGCAGGCATAGGAATATAGGACCCATTTCCTGAGCATATGGGTATTATTAACTGTCACAGCTAATTGTCACAATAGGTGGTGCTTTGCTTTTGTTTGTTTTCCTGTTCACTCTTCATTTTACAGAAGCTGAGGACCAGAGGGGTGACCCTCACATAGCGGCTCGGTGCCTGAGCTGGAATTCCAACCAGGGCTGTCGCCCTCTAAAGACCTGCCGTGGCAGTGCTGCCAGCTCACTGTCCTTGGGCTCCCTTCCCACCTCTCACATCCCTGTGTCCCTGTGGACTCCTGGTGCCACGGCACAGCTGCATGTGGGCGATTCATGCTGGACACCTGAGACACAAGGAGAGGAGGCAGGGAGCTGCCAAAAGAGGTTCAGTTAAAAACTTGCAACAATGAGGGAGTGAGTTACCAACTTTCAGGAAGCCTTGTTTGGGTCCCAGCCCTTTTCCCTTTGGGTATAAGTTGTTGGTATGACACTGAACTAACACATTGCATCTCCAGCTGCTCCCTGCTGAGCTCTGGCGCCCACTAAGGGATGAAAGCAGCTCCTCTTTAGGCCTTTTGTTGTGGCTTTTTCTCTTTTTGGCCAACGGGAGAGAGGAATTTGGGAATTATGCAGATTGGGGTCTTTCAGAATCTAGCCTTGTGAAGAATAGGTGAAAAGTCTGTCTGGGCATGGTGTCCCGGATAGTCGTCTGGACATGGTATCCTGGGTGTGGAGACTTAGTTTCCTTCTCTGTGGTAAGAATTCACCTTCTTTTGTTAATGTAGATACCAGGGAGGGGACTCATGACAGTTGAATTTCTCTTGGAGAAACTTCCCAAGGAAAACTTCAGAGAAAGCCTCTCCCTCCACATGCTTTGGGAGAGAAATAGGATCCAGAGACAGGGGGCAGGGGGAGAGTCAGAAAGACCTTGGTTCTGAGACTGCTCCTTAGTTCAAAGCACGGAGCACGTCCCAGCACCACACCTTGGGGTATTATTTTCTGAGCCCCAACAGCTACCAAGAAGGGGGAACAGAATGGTAATGATGTTTGCCACAATTTTGCTATAAGCTTTGCATAGGTTACCTCATTCAATTTCCAGAACGGTCTCACAAGCAAGGACAGAGCAGGATTTAGAATGTGGCAGATATGGCCTCTCGTTCCTGGTTCACCACCTACTGCTTTGCTTAGTGACTTTGCCCCCAGGTAGGTTAATGACATCTGTGTCTGATGTGCTCTGAAGGGTTGGGGCAGGCTCTCCTGGGAGGTTTGCAGCTTCATTAATGATGATAAAGACAAAGGCTTCATAACGCTATAGAAAAAACTAGAAAATACCATGTGAAATAAACACACATGTGTGGTTTAGCTGTGCCATGACCACATCCAGATCTAACTACTTCCACCCACAGGTGGGAATGGTCATACCAAGGCCATGGGACATGGGTGACTATTTATTTTCTTAACTTTTTTTTTTTTTCCTCATTTATGAGTTCCTTCAAGTATTTGGCTCAAGTTTGTAGATTTAGCATGTTTTGTACTCTCTCCCTCTTGAGAGCCCATTCCAATTACATAAAGGAATACTGGAAGAAATAAGCTTGCGAGCTGCAGAGGGGTTCCTCCAGCCACCTATGAGATTTTGAGAATTCCTGGCTGCTGGATGGGGTGTGGGAGTGTCCTGAGGGGGAGGCAACAGAGAGCTGGGGACTGCAGCACAGAGGAAGCCCAGAGGAAGGGTGTGTGTGCATGCAGGGTGTGGGGGTCTTAGACTGCCAGAGCCACAGCGGTCTGGGATCAGAGATGGCTAGTTGGAGGGTGGGGGTCTGAACTAGCGATGAAGACAAGGGTTGAAGGTCTCTGCTTGCAGTGGGAGCATATATATCCTCCCCACTTCCCCACTTCTGGGTACAAAATGCCAGGCAGGCCACAGAAGTTTATCCACAGGGACAAAAAAGTGTGGATGTCTCTAAGAAACTGTAAGAAAGCCACTAGTGTGGGATGTGACTGCCTCCTGATGTAGTTTGGATGTGTGCCTTGCCCACATCTCATATTGAAACATAATCCCCAATGTTGGAGGTGGGGCCTGGGGGCAGGTGATAGGATTATTGGGTGGGTTTCTCATGGGTTTAGTACCATTGCAGTTGGTACGGTTCTCAAGATAGTGAGTGAGTTCTCCTGAGATCTCATTCTTTAGAAGTGTGTGGCACCTTCTCATTCTCTCTCTCGCTCCTGCTTTATTTATTTTATTTATTTATTTTTGAGCCAGAGTCTCGCTCTATCACCCAGGCTGGAGTGCAGTGGCACGAACTCAACTCCCTGCAACCTCTGCCTGCCAGGTTCAAGCAATTCTCCTGCCTCAACCTCCCGAGTAGCTGGGATTACAGATGTGTGCCACCATGCCTGGCTAATTTTTTGTGTTTTCAGTACAGACGGGATTTCCCCATTTTGGCCAGGGCGGTCTTGAGCCCCTGACTTCAGGTGTTCTGCCCACCTTGGCCTCGGAAAGTACTGGAATTACAAGCTTGAGCCATCATGCCCGGCTTCGCTCCTGCTTTTGCCGTGTGAAGTGCCTGCTCCCACTTTGCATTCTGCCATGACGTCTCAAAAATAAGAATAAAAGTTTAAAAAAATTAGAAGTTAACGCTAAAGGAAATCTTCTAGACTAAGAGAAAAACAAGATAAAATACTACAGAAAAAATGATAGATAATATAAGGACCTCCAAGTAACATGATTTCCCAAAGAGAGAACAGAAAAAATGGAAGGGAGAGAGTTATATATATATAACTGTAGATATATAACTATATATATATATCATTCTATATACCTAAGTGTATATATATAGGTATAACTATGTATGTGTATATATATGAAGAAGACAAACAAGAATGAAGAGAAGAAACAGAGGAAAATATCTCAGAGCTAATGAAAGACAGTCTTCAGACTGAAATGGCTGAATTTGAAGACTACATCTATCTATATCTATCTATATCTATCTCTCTATATATACACACACACACACAGCACACATATACATAATATAATTACAGAACAAATATTTTAAAGAGAAAGGTTTTAAAAGCTTCGCGAATGAGGTGGGTAGAGAGAGAGAGGCTTCTACAGAAAATAAAGTCACACACTGGCCTTAGAACTCACATCAATAATGCAGAAGCTAGCAGACAACAGATCAGTGCTTTCAAAGTTCAGGTGGAGATGACTTTGAACCTTAAATCTTATACTTGGCTACAAGATCAATTGACTGTGAGAGAAAATAAAGACATCTTTGGAGATGTAAAGACTGAAAAAGTTTTTTACACAGAAGAAAGCTGTTGGAGAAGAAAATCCATTAGAGCAGGGAGAATGGCAAGGAGAAGAGCCCCGGGATCAGGCCACAGTGGTGTGCCTGGAGGGCGGTGGAGGGATCCACAGGGTTTCGTTTCAGTTCT